>NC_135149.1:5011772-5644327 GCF_050948215.1 Halictus rubicundus | reverse complement strand
TGTGTATAATCGTATGTTTTTATTTATATTATTACATATGCACGGAATATGCATTGTACATATATCGTTAACATAAAATATGCAAAACATACGCAATATGCAAAATAAAAATTATATTTTTAGAATCTCCTAATGACAAAACATATTTCATAAAAAAATAATATTGCATAAACATTCGCAGTCTATTAGTAGACTAGACTGGGTTATTACCCACGCGACTTGTCGAACCCTAATTATTCAATTGTAGGCGAAAGAACTACATGACAATCGCACTGAGAACTGATGAATTCCCAGGAGAGAAGAAAAGTTTGTTTACCATGCATAGGTGTATCTCCGTAAAAAAATTTTTTTTAAAATCGAACTTTGGTTCACTATTAGGCAATACAAAAATAAATTTTTTTATTAAGTTGTGAAATCTATTATCCGGCGAAAAAATCCATTATTTTCGAGGAATTTAGTACACACGATTCGAAAACTAATGCGAAGAAAGCGGCTTCAAGATGCTCTGAGTCCAGGGGTGGTCGCGCACTTAGCGAACCTACCTGTGTCCTGTATGGTATCTAAAGGTTAATGACACGCTAATTATCGTCATTGAGTTAAAAGCCAGACCCCAGGGTCTGGGGTAACTTCCAGAAGCGTACATGTTTATAACTTCCAAAGACTATTTTAGAGTATTCATTCTAAAAAAATTCTCTAGCTATTCTTCCATCACTCGGTATATAGTTCCCTAGTAATTTGTTGTAGTGACCTTCTTCATTTTGATTTTCACATATATTTTCTATTTGTGTTCGTCGTTTTTTCATAAAAATTCTTAAAAGAATCTCGTCATCTTCTTCTTCTTCTTTAAGTAGTAACAACAGTAATTTGCAATAGCATGCGATCGCGTCTGACAAAGTTTGACGAATGGAGTATAAAAGGCCTCAGAATCTCAAAACGCTGGGTCCAGACGCGCTTAGGAAATCCGACCTTTAGGAAAACCGCAATCCCATAAGGTCCGGCCGTGGGAAGCGACAGTATCGCACCTTTATTTCATTATCGCACATTTTTCGTTTTTTCGCTTTAGGGTTACCGAGCTGCCAAAATTATCTTGTCACTGTTACGTTAGCCGTAATCGCATAAAGTCGCCATGAAAAGTGGTTTCCTAAATCGCGCGGGTCCTGGCTGCCGACCGCCATCGAGGCGGAGGGGCTCCATTTTGGATAAGCTGACCAAAATATTCCCATAATTTGCTCCATAACTACCCTCCCGGTCTATCGAATGATTCATAGGCAGTTTAATTTGAGCCATTTGATTGTACCATTTAACCGTGCATTACTGTATATCGTAGATTAGTCTTGTAAACATAGTTTTATGGACAATAAGTAACTTACCTATGCCTTTGAACCATTCTGGATGGTTTCTAAATTCTATGAGCGCGTTAAGGAAATCAGGTCTATAGATGCTGTGCTCCTTCCTATACTTAATCATGTCCATGACAGTTTTCGTGAAGAAAGTAGCTAACGTCTTTTCAGGCACTACATATCCAAGTAAATCGTACAATTCCGGCCAGAACTGTCTTGTTTTTAATCGTAAAGTGGTTTCAATGGATGAATCGAAAATACGGTTGCCCATTCGACGAAACTCCGATTCCTTTTCGCCATCACCGCTCATATCAATTCCGAAGGCGCAACTACCAATCACGTCCATTGTAAAGCGTGAGAACATTTGTTTAACTTCGATTGGTTCTTCTGTTGCAACTAATTTATTTAAATTTGCTTCTAAGTTTTTTGAACATTCCACTGCAAGTCCGAACATGTTTCTCAGTTTTCCTGATGTAAAAACCGGACTTATTTTCGGTCTTAGCTGTCGCCATCTAGTTGCGTCTAATTGAAATAAATTCAGGGACATGGGTTCAGTCTGTAAACATTTTAGGAAATCATTTTGTCAGGTAAATATTGTTTAGTTAAATCGCCGTAAAAGTAGCATCACTCAATGATTCTATTCTAAATATTTTGTGTTAAATCGTTTGCTATGTTCCAGTAAGAAAACTCAAGTAAGAATTGAATTACTGGATTGTCTTATTCGATACTATTTCATTCAACAGTAAATGTAGTTACTCTCTTTTATTAGCATTACCAAATGATAATTTAAATCAATCATTCAAATTTCTTAAAAATTGACGATGCTGAAAAAATTTTCTAATTCGCGTTCAGTATTTTTAGAATTAGAATCAACAGTTTCGGAATCACTTTTTGTTTACCATAACACAAAAAACGTTAGAATTCGTTTGATAGTGCTATTCATGGCGGAGCTTCTGGTACAAGTAGATTCATGTATCTATACAGTGTATTTATTATAAGTTATATTTTTAGCAATGCAAGATTATTTGATACATTTTCATGTATTTGAAGGGGAAATGAATAACTGAATAAAATGTTAGGGCTCAGTAAAAAAAGATCAAATACATCATTGCGAGTATATTTCAATCTCATATCTAAAATTAATTACATTGAATACTATTGAATGTAATTGAATAAAATTTCATTTACACTTGTCTGGTGTTATACATACCCGTTCGTGAACCCTATCTGAACGTTCTTCAAAGGAGGAGAAGTCCCTGATTAGGACGTTCTTTATAATATCTGGATCATGTAGAACAAGAATAGGTGACAGTCCTTCGAATAATCCAACCACAGGTTCATGTTTGTATTTCTTACGAATGTTCTCTACTACGTCTGCTCTAGTTACTCTTGCAAGGGTTAGATCCAAGAGATTGCCGAAAATCGGGTGAGGTTTTGGTCCAGCTACGCCACGTTTTCTCCAGAAACGAAATTTGTACACACGGTAATAATAGAAAGCGATAAGTAGTAAAGCAACACCGTAGAAAAGTTCCAAGTAACTCGCCATTGTCCCCGCTATTCAGCAGCTAGCAATCAAATGTTCAAGTCAATGTTCAGTCAATGTTCTGCAAACTCCTGAAAAATTGATTTTATTTGGTTGGTCAATAGATGATATCGAATTTGACTGTAAAAAATCGTTCATCCTGTTTTTAACACCAAAGACTAAAAAGTAACTAATTCAACCGGATTCTAAAATTTTTAGATAAATAGATTTTACTTACAAAAGTATTGTACTTGTTCTTATTGGCAACATTGAAAGATTTATCACTATACTTTTTATATGGAAGAGTATGTAGGCTAGTACAATGAGTTACCCTGGGATCGTCGACAACTCATTTCACCGACACTGTTGTCATCGATACGATTTGACCGACATTAACTTTCGTTGACACTATGTTTTTATTGACATGGTCAAATTGTCGACAAATGTTTTCATCGACATGATTTGATCGAAACTATGTTTTCATCGACACGGACAAATTGTCGACAAATGGTTTCATCGACAGTCCATGTTTAGCGACAGGTTTGAGTTCATTCGTTTCCACGAACAAATTTGCACGAACTCATAGCTACATTAGAAATTGTTGTTATTATTCACCCCAATTTGTGATGCTGCTATGTGTCAGTACGTTTCCTGCTTTTGTACGTAATTGTTGTGTAACACAACAAAAGTGTTAAAGTGTTCGTAAAACAAATGCAATGAGTTCGACAGCCCAGATTAATTTTGAAGGACTGACGGAAGTTATTTCGTCTATTCGTGGATAACAAAAAATTGTAATTGATGGTTTTATATTTAAAAAGAATCAATATAGGGATAAGTTATATTATTGGGTTTGTGAGGAAAGTGGTGTTGGAGGAAACAGTTGCCAATGTTGCGGTACTGCTGTAGCGGCTAGCTGGGCGCCGGAAGAGAAGTCTTCAGCGCACCAGCACCAAGAGAGATTTATGGTTTGCACAGCATAAGACGCTATTTGTGAGAAAACGTCTTTAACGTTTTTGGCCACTTAGCGGACAGATGTGTCCTTGTAGTTCCTAGCGACGAACTCAATAGCGCAAGTGGACGCCATAAATTTTGGGTAGTCGAAGGATCTCCAGCTTAAGGCTCGTACAGACCTGAACATTTTGACGAGCATTGCGACGAGCATTGCGCCGAACAGCGAACGAAACTCAAAATCGACATTCATTTCGGCGATCCGAACGGCGCGATTTTGCGTTTCGGTCGCTGTTCGGCGCAATGTTCGTCGAAATGTTCAGGTCTGTACGAGCCTTTAGAGTGTCCCAGCGACGCGTGCCTGGTTTCTATCACCCGGGAAAGCTGGGCCCGTTGACGTAAGCCAGCAGCCACGTACCGCAGTTAGCAGTACGGCACTGGGCCCGGAAGATACCCCGCTGCATCACCAAAATTAGATTTTTAACGAAACGTAGCGCTCACCCTTCTCACGCACGAGGGGCGTGGAACTTGGGCGTGTTATGCAAAATGCACGGATTGGTGGAAGTTCCTCGAAAGGACTTCCACCAATCAGTCGAGAAGCATTTTTGAGAATATAAGGCAGCAAACTACCGACGCGAAGAGTCTAGTCGAGCGGTCTAGTCACAGCCGAGTCATAACTACAGTCTAGTTACAACACGAGTCATAGTCTCGTCCGGTCGCTGTTAAATCGCAGTAAAAGTTCTGTCGCGCCGAGTCACAGCAATTAGATTCATAATAGCGCTAGGCTAACTATACCGGACGCTATCGCGACTTCACATTAAGAAATAAACGACTCAGTCACGTAAACCTGATTTGTGAATACTTATTCTAAGGCACCCGCCTTACATAACCCTATTCCTTCACTGCAAATACAGCAGCAGTATAGAGGAGATTTCAAGATCACCTTGATTTTTTCTAATGGAAAGACCTACTTTTGTTGGATTCCGGGTTTGGAAATCGAGTACAACAGTTTATAATAAAATCGAGAAGAGTTTTATTTAAGTGTATACACGGTGGCGAGTTCAAGGTACAGCGATGTAACCTTCTGCACTGAAATATGTGTTAGACACACTGTGTATGTAGTGTAGGGCACGGACGTAACGGGTTTGACACGGAATCCTTGGGGAACTGACAACTGTTTGTTTTGGTGTGCTCCGTGTACGTTCTGCCGTTGGAGACGTTTTGAATTCGACGAAACGGACAAATTCGGTAGCCGTACCGGTGACGTGTGACGTCATTTCGCCGGCGACGCGTGTGCTCGCGCGTTACCGCGAAGACGAGTCGTGTATTAGACGTAGATCGAACCGCACGCGTTAGGCCAAGCGAGGCGCATAACTTAGCTTTCGGTCATTTTCGATTCCGTGCATTCTGTCTCGTCTCTCCGTCACTCTCGATTCCGCTAGAGATTTTGGTAACACTTGCGGTTCGTTATTTGAGACTGCGTAACCACCGCGTGCGTGTACCGCTTTGTTATCGCGAAGGCGAAAATCTCCCGTGCGTTCTTTGCATCGTTTTTCATTGAGAATATATTTAGACTGCTCAATCGAGCTATTTAATACAAATCTCAACTTTCTTCAACAAATACCGTCTATTCTACCGATTCTCCCACTAAGGAAGGAATTCCTAGAGCATCTCTCGACCACCTTACGAATTAATGAAATTCAGTTGATATCCCTAAATTTCGCGTGAGGCTCCAGGTTGAACAATATGCAAGAAGAAGCTCTGACTCTGTTTCGACGGGCTGCTATATATATGTAGTTTTTGAGAGGAAAATGTGGAAGGGAGTAGAAAAGGCTTGTTGTGGAAAGGATGACGTGGAAGAGACAAAGTCTAAAGGTCTGTTTGGTCATGATGATTCAAGGGTTTTGGCTGACGTGTCTATGGGATGATTATCATGATGCGTTGGTGTTTAACTAGAGTCTAGGGTTATCGGGTATACAACACTTTCTGTATCATGAATCGATAGACTATCGAATTCTGAGTAAAACTGTATTGACCTCCATATGTCCTAAATCTAATAGTTAACGAGATATTATCGAAATAATTTTCTTTCTTCTTTGGACAATATCTCGTTAACTATTAGGTTTAGGACATATGAAGGTCAACGCTTTTATACTCAGATTTTGATACTCTATCGATCTATGGTATAAAAAATGGGACATTCATTTAAAAAAATGAAGTTGACCTTCATATGTCCTTTACGCGTCCACCTACAAAAAAGCTACTAACATCAGATTAATGCCCCCTCGAAACCAAGAAAGTTCCATCTGATGCATTACTTCCTAACACCAATAGCAGCCGAGTTATTCAGGTGGCCTGTTTCTGGCGCCTCACCCTGTATATACAGGCTGGTTGGTAACTGGTGGTACAAGCGGGAAGGGGGTGATTCTACGCGAAAAAAGAAGTCGAAAATATAGAATAAAAATTTTTCGTTTGAGGTTTTGTTTTCGAGAAAATCGATGTTAAAGATCCGTCGGGTTCGCGTGCTTTAGTATGCGCAGGAAGTAGAATTGGTAGGTCATGATCAGACGCAGCAGACAATTCCTATCGAATAGCATGCGTACTTGCTGCATTTTCAAACTCGATTTTCTCGAAAACGAAGCTTCGGATGAAAACATTTTATTCTATATTTTCCACTTCTTTTTTCGCGTAGAATCACCCCCTTTCCGCTTGTACCACCAGTTACCAACCACCCTGTATATGTTAGAAATTTGGTTGAGACTCGTTCGCTTTGAAAGTTCTGGGGTAAGTGCTGCGCTGTCCGACACAGTTCCCTCACCAAAAGGCACCCTTGCCTTCCCCACTCCGTGGCCAGATCCTCTTGGAACAAAGTCCCAATTCTTCGGGGCAATGCAACCTTGAGTTGCATGTCCCGGCAAGTATTTACTCGTCACACCCTCATAAACATAATAAACATGATAACAGATGGTCCAAAGTGCCCAACCGCTATCGCCCGACGACAGTTCTGTTTAGTCTCATGCATCCCTATTCAAGACGTAACGTAGGTTCAGACCCTACCATAAATCCTTTCAATCCTAAGGATCGCCTCGGTATCAGCCCTTGACTTAAATTTAAACATATTGACGATAACATATATATATTTGTAATTTCAAATACTGAAAAATCCATTCTACCATACTTTTCTACGGGTGGAGCGTTAAAACAACAGGTATTATGTGCCAAAGAGAAAAATAAGCCTATAGAACCGAAGAGTATCGACGAAATCAATTTGTCGGAAAAGGGCCTAGCAGGATAAGACTGGTCCAGCGGCCCCAGTACGATTTTTATCGGTATTGTAAACAATGGTATTGGAAAACAATGGTTTTTGGTTGAAAGATAATCCCCCAAAATTTTAAGTCGCTAACCCTTCATTTAAGGATAATATGAGGATAAATACCCTTAACTGTATCATTTTTTTTCTCGGTTGTTAATTAAGATATTCAGATGGAACAAAAACGAAAATATTCGAACTTACCTCCTTCATATCATATATTTTTTTCACAATTGTAATCAAATTATTAAGGGTAGAAAAAATTATTTAATTTTTTAGGGGTGGGGTTTGCAAGCAACCCTTCGAGTGACCACTTCCAAAAAATTCAAGAACAATCTTCTGTTACCTATTTAATATATACGCCGGACGGACCGTCGACGGAATCAGATACGGAAGTCTTTCCTCGGAGAAGCCGCAGTCGTAGCGAATTAGTCGATCACACCGTCTCGCGTCTGTTGTACTCGCGTGCGTATCTCGCGTAGAATATCGTAGGTTTCGCCCGTCGCGCCTTGTATCGGATGGCGCCGCGAAACGAATCCGTTCCCCAGGCGTTCGGCGTGGATTCCACGCTCTCGCGACCCCGCAAAACCGCAGGTCACCGGTCGGAAACCTTCGCGACCGCGTCGTTTCGGATACTATCGCGACAGTCCATTTGTAATTGCGCCGCCCACCTGCGTTCCGTAGAGTATCAGTATAGTGATATGGATCTCTAAAGGCTTTAGCACAAAATATATCGCTTTAATTTCATTACATTATTTTTGTGTAAATATTGTACAATTTTGTTATGTTTTGTAGTCTATATATGTATATTCGTAGTATTCGTTCTGCTTATCCAAATTTTTTATATGTATTTACACAATTATGATTGAAATTACATGAAATATTATGATTTTGTTCATAAGTGTGGAACTATTAATAAAGTTTGTTTATTTGAACCAATTCTGATTAATAAAGTAGCAATAAAAACTTTGACATAAATAAAACGCTTTGTAATTCTCTTCATTATTTATTATACAAGCAAATACTTTATACTTTATTATACAAGCATACAAAATGCGTCAGGAACATAACAATGATAATAACGATTAATCTGCATTAGCAAATACAAATTTGATGTCAGTGGAAACGAATGAACTCTTTATCGCCAAACACGGACTGTCGATGAAAATATACGTCGACGATTTGACCGTGTCGATGAAAACATAGCGTTGGTCAAATCATTTCGATGAAGACATTTGTCGACAATTTGACCATGTTGATGAAACCATAGTGTCGACGAAAATTAATGTCGGTCAAATCGTGTCGATGAAAACGGTGTCGGTGAAACGAGATCTCAACGATCCCAAGGTAAGCAAGACGAATAGTACCGACAAAAGCTAGATCTGGATTCCACTGTTAGTTAATTGTTTTTTATGTATGTAATGACGAGGACAACGTATTTTAAGGTCACTTAAATAAGAAGAAGAAGCTCCAAAATTATTTTCTATGTATCTTTTGTAGACAGACATATTAAATGTCATCATTTTCCAGAATTAGTTAAATTATACTAATTTATAAATTAAGCAATTTATAAATAAATTTTTGCAATTCCATTGGAAGAAGCTATGAAGCCAGTATTATTGAAAGTTTACAATAATTTATTTCAAATTCAAGCAATATGTACTAACTTCTGTATTGAAAAAAATGTGAAGCAATTTTCACCATCTTTAAACGTTTATAGCTCAACGTTATAACGTTGACCTATATTTATGAAGTTTTCAATTGATACAGATCTACAGAATGTATTTTTCAAACTTTCAATATAGGCCACCATAAATAAGTTTTAAATAATGCTTTTTTTATTTTCTCATATAATTCCGACCAATTGCAATTTAAAAAACAATTTTTTTCACATCATGTAGCAAACTAATTGTTCTAACTTATGAAAAAAATCCAAGTCGTATGGTCCAACATTAAAAAAGCCATCGTTTTTTTAAGAGTGTCCAAATATTAGTAAGAGTCATTTTACACTGTACATACAGTCAACACTCCTATAACGCGATTAATACATACAGCGTTATAAGAAACTCAGAATTAATATACATAAATCAGATCA
This sequence comes from Halictus rubicundus, assembly GCF_050948215.1. Taxonomy (NCBI): domain Eukaryota; kingdom Metazoa; phylum Arthropoda; class Insecta; order Hymenoptera; family Halictidae; genus Halictus; species Halictus rubicundus. Next base: position 5,635,112 of record NC_135149.1, on the reverse strand, counting down.
AATGAATATAAATTTCATACAAATAAAATCGTAGTTTGTGCACGGTGACTCTGATAATTAAATGATGTACACAATAATATTTTGTATTACGTACATATACTTACTTGATTATTACCAATTGCACTTTATAATCAGGCAAATATCTTAGGTGAGTACCCAAACCTCCTTCGGCTGCAGTTACGCGACAACTGTGCATTGGGATTGAAAAACTCCTTTTATGTGTTCATTATATTCAAGAATATTCACCACAATGACTTGTGCTTAACTTCGATATGTCTCCTGTTGAGTTATTACCGTTGTGTTGTTTGTAGAGCGGAATAACTTCGCCGGCGAGGCGGAGCCGCAGTATGTATTTTGCATACATAGTTATTTAAATTCTACGAATTTCCACAATTGTTTTTAACCCCTTGGCTACTGTGGGCGCCTATAGGGGCTTAGAAATTTTGCGTTTGTGACACTGAGAGCGCCTATAGGCGCTCGACATAGTTTGGCTTTATTATTTACATTAATATTAAATTCGTAATATTTATACTAATTCGGTTCAAAGAAATAAATAATATTGTTTTAATGTAGTGAAATTCAGTTTTTTGATTATTGAAATATGTTTTCACAAAAATACATCCCTACCCAAGAGTTCGCCGTTCTCAGCGCACATCGTAACTCAATTCCTGCCGTATGGTACGGCCGGTGCGTATCAAAGTCTGCCGTAGTCAAGGGGTTAAGTGAAAATGATCAAAACTAATAGACTTAAGACCCTTTTGGCTCTTAACGCGCGCACGATCCCAGACCGATATCAGATTCCGCATATAAAGGATTTTTCGCGTTTGCTAGCAGGGAAAACGATTTTTTCTACGTTAGATCTGGCAAGAGCGTATCACGATATTCCGCAAACTGCGATAACCACCCCGTTCGGATTGTTTGAATACACGGTAATGCCATTCGGGTTAAGGAATGCTGCGCAAACGTCCCAGCGCTTTATAGATTCGCTTTTAAGAGGTATTGACTTTTGCCATGTTTACAGAACACAAGGTACATATAAGGCAAATTTTCTTACGGCTGAATCAGTACGGCATTATAATCAATCCGAGCAAGTGTGTTTTCGCCGCGGCAGAGGTAAAGTTTCTCGGGTATACCATATCATGAACAAAGAAGACACTAGAACGTTAGCCGATAAAGTTAAAGCGATAGCAGATTTCCCAAAGCCTGAGATCCTCAATCAACTTCGTAGGTTTCTCGGAATGATTAACTTTTATCGGAGGTTTATACCTAACGCGGCACTCGCACAGTCACCAATCAATCGGTTGTTTTGTGGTCGCGAAATTAAAGGAAACGCTCCGATTGAGTGGTCGACAGACGCGGAAAAAGCTTTTCAAGCGTCGAAGGAGGCTTTGGTAAACGGGGCGTTATTAGAGCGAGTCACGCGCATCTCGCGATATGGTAGACACGTCAGATTTCGCGTTAGGCACGACGTTGCAGCACCGAGAAAAAGGTTCATGGAAATCATTAGCTTTCCACACGAAAGCCTTGTCTCCTGCGCAATGCAACTATGAACGGGAGTTGTTAACTGTATATGCTGCGGTAAAGCAAATCGAATCGAGTCCGTGGCCGCATCGTTACATTACGATGACTTAATTACTTCTGACTGCGTCTGGCATCTCATTACAATTAAAACGCGTAAAATCGGTAAACAGCGACACCGATATTCATTGCGACATGTCGACTGGAAATGTCAGACCATTCGTCACAAAACCTTTTCGATGTCAAACACTTTTTCCCACACACGCACTTTCGCATCCTGGAGCTAAAGCCACGTTGCGAATAGTTAAAGAACGTTTCGTGTGGTCGTCGATAGAAAAGGATTGTCGCGAATGGACGCGAAGTTGCATCGAGTGTCAGCGCGCCAAAATAAGTAGCCATGTAGCAAGTCCTGTTGGAACATTCGCATTGCCGTCCGCTAGGTTCCATAGGCAATTAAAGGCAGCGATTGAATGCCACGGCGATGAGCGTTGGTCTGATGTATTTCCCATAGTTTTGTTAAGCATTCGAGCAGCGTATCGCATGGACTTGGAAGCATCAGTCACTGAATTAGTGTACGGCGAGAATTTAAGCTTGCCAGCGGAATTTTTTGCTAATATAGGGGAAAATAGCACGGAACCGGTAGAGTTAGGGTCTATTCATACTTGCCGGAGACGAATGCTAGTATGGATACTACCACGTTTTCTATATTCATACGCGCCGGAACCCTAGCAAGGCCACTTGAGAGCTGTCCGAGATGCTCGTAAAAAAGGCCAAGTGCTGCACACCGCGGGGGTTTGCTACCTAACACCAGAACAGTTTACTCCCCTCTACACACCGGGATGCCAATGAGCTCGGCATCCGGCGCGGCGGCAGTCCCGTGCCTTTCCAGGATCGAAAGCAAAGCGATCTCTGCAGAGGCTGTCCGGCCGCCGGATGCCACAACAGTGTGCAAGAACGTCCAAAAGCTGTCCGAAGTACAATACTGTCCAATCATTAGGAACTATTAAGTCGATGCTTCCTCTTTGAAATTTCGTTTTTGCATTTGCGGAGCCTCAAATATTGCGGCCAGGTAAAAGATCGGCAAAGGACGCGACGTCCGGCGATTCAGGTAAATTGTAATTGCACCGACTGATCGACCACTATTCACCGACAGGCTTGGAAAAACCAACGTCCTTTGTACTATGAATGGTATTAACCTTTACTGTACTCTCGGTGTTAAGGATCTAGTCGAGGCGAATGAGGCACAGAGTGACTCAGGAGCGAAGGAAAGAGATGTAGGTAGGTGACTGGAAAATGGATGTGGACAATGTTATGGGAGATCAAAATGCGTGTGTAACTAAGTATTAAATATATTAACAAACAGTGGTGGAATACAAAGGGGGAACAGTGAGTCGAGACGTTTAAAGGTTGGTCGGTAGTTCGATTATAATGCACATAGATAAGCAATGTATATAGTAATATACCTACATAAACAGTTTGTAGCGTAATGTACATTGGTATGCAGTTTATGATTTTGTGCATTCATATTATTCAATAAGTTTAGTTGCTAGTTAGAATAAGTAATCGTAATAGGACGTTTGCATTGACAGGGGAGGTCGTGTAGCGACCAGGAACATTTGGCATACAAATGGTTAAGCGAGTTTATGGAACCCGTTGTCCCACATCTGCTTTTGAAAAAGCCATTATTCGTCCTAGCGAGCGTTTTAAAGTTTTGGTTATGGCACGTATTGGCCATTAGACTTTTTAGTTTCAGCCGCGACTGTCGTTTCAGCCTCAACAGTGCGGGTACCATAAACCTTGACTTTTCCGAAGAGACCGAGAAGATAGGCAAGTAGGCGACAGCGGGCCCGTAGGAAATCCCGCTACATTGCCAAATTTCCGGTGTCGCCCCCGCGTTCAGGAACACCAAATCAAGGGCGCCAGGAGTCCCCGAGAAAATACCTGATTGGTTAAAAAGGCTAATGCAGGCCTGACCAATCAGGGCGATTTTGAGACAGCTATGAAGCTTCGCACGATTGAAGAGATAGTGAGCTGAGATATTGATAAGTGTCCGAGCTATCAACCAAGACTTGTACGCACAGCAAGTCTAAATAAAGATTTTCTTGCCAAGAATCGAACACATGGGGTGATTTATACCATAACCCACCTATTTCCACATGTTTGTCGTTTTTTCAACAAAATTCTTAAAAAAATCTCGTCATATTCTTCTTCTTTATTAAGTAGTAACAAAAGTAAGTTTTGATTCATTTTTTTTTACATTCAACTGATTCTACTTTCTCTATATGTAGAGATAGTCAACGACGTGCTGAAGAACAGAAGAGGAAAGAAAAGGGACCTACTATCACCATAAAAATGCGTTCGGACGCACGCGCATAGACGCAGTTGCGCTTCGGAAAACCAGACGCAGTTGGATGCGATCGTGTCTGACGAAGTTTGACGAATGGAGTATAAAAGGTCCCAAAATCGCAAAACGCTGCGTCTGGACGCGCTTAGATAAACCGATGTTAGAAAAATCGAAGTAAGCAAACGGTCGAGGCAGGCCATGTGTTTTTTGTCAGCGTGTTGCCCCTCCCTAAGGGAAAGTCCTTTAGCTTGGGGGTGTCGTAAACAAAGAGGCATACTGTCGAAGGCGTTCTCACGGCTGAGGATTTTTGGGACAGCAGGACATTCTTATTCTGACTGTCGTCGTGTACGGTTGTCGCGAATAAAGATTCATAGTATTTTGTAATACGCCCACATTTATTTAATTTAACGATATCACGTTATCAATCTCCTTAGTACTTTCTTACACCGACGTTTAAGGTCAATGCATATCTCACAGACCGGCAAGCCTGACGGTTTTTCCCCGTTTATACGCATTTTAGGGTCCGGGACAGCCACTTGGGAGGGTTCGAGAGGCTTGGAACAAAGGCATAGCGGGTCCTCTGCTACCAGAACCAGGCTCGTGGCGTGGCGGCACGAAAGCAGAATGAACATGCTGTATTTATTTAAAAAGCTATCAACCAGAACTTTTCAGAGTTCGTCGTGGTAATAGATGTAGTAATAACAATTTATTACTACGCTAACAAAAAAAAAGAAAGAATATCTGAAACCTGTGAGGTATGCATTGCCTTTAGTCGGGTCGGCCTGACGGCCGGCGGTCTTCACCCTTCACACAAACCTAACCCCAAGCAACCTTCCTGTGGCTGTGTTCATTGGACGGTGTCTGAGCACAAACCAATTTGCCGGCGCCCTTACAAACTGGCCCCATCCAAGGCTTTCTCGAAGGCTACGTCCCCTTGACCCGGCCGCACGTCTCGCTCCCCCGTGACGGTGAAACTTCTCGAGCCACCACAGGCCCGTACTATGTGCCGCAATGGAATAGGCTTACAGGGGATACCACTGACAAAAAAAATGCATTGTCAATAGTACCTCGTGGGTAATGTGAAAACCTATTGGTACGGGTGTCGCTTTAATGCGCCACGCGCAGTTGATATGGTACGTGTTAAGACTTTCAAAGTGCCCGTGTAAGACATTTGAACCGCGTGCGATATTTATTTGTCTTGCAACGCGTTGATCACTGCCGCGTGATCGCCGATCTCTCTGCTCTCGACCGCCGAACTATGAGCATGTGTGCGACCGGCAGTCTCTTTACGTACATTAAACATATAGTTACATATGGTTAGATATTGTGGTACTTTCTATTTATCTGACCTCCCGAGGAAAATCCCAACAGTACGGCCCTGAGGTGGCTCGAGAACTTTGACCGTCACGGGGTAGCGAGACACGGGGCTGGGTCAAAGGAGCGTAGCCTTCGAGAAAGCCTCGGATCGGGCCAATTAAATGCCAAGCTTGTACCATACTACTACCTTAGCTGGTTCTAGATCTATGACCGCCACGGGGAGCGAGACGCGCAGCCGGATCGAGCAGGCGTAGCCTTCGAAAATCGGCTGTCGCGTGTCAATAATTCCGAGCCCCGATTTACAAGACTCTAAAAAGTATAAAAATAACAAATTGTTGGAACTTTTTCAAGGAATATCCGATTTTGGTCAGAATTGTTAAGTTATACACTAGTTCCGTTTTAAGTGTACCCATCTGATTATTTCTGCAAGTGGCAAAAGTAGAAAAAATGTTTTAGATCGAAGTTGTATGACATTGAGGGATACATATCAAAATGATAAAAATTTAACATTAAGATGACGCTGAAGAGTCCTGTGAAGGCCACATTCGAATTTTTAAATAGCGCCTTATATTCTTGCCATTCTTTCGAATGTTAATTAATGGCGCTGGTTTGTATTGAAAACGTTCTAAAAGGTTCGTAACAATAAATTTAATAAAGAACTAAGAACGTATGAGTTCAATGCCAAATTCTAGGCAAAAGGTTACAAGGTTCGTACAAAGGTTGAGATGTTCTGAACCTAGTGAAGGTTCGTAGCCTTGTAGGACACTGCACAAAGATTCCTTGTTCAACGATCTTTTCCCGAAACTGGTGTCGCCTTTCCGCTGAATGTGGACCTTCAATGCGTCAATTGTCATTGAGTGGAGTACGGTTGGTCTGTTTCCCATTTCGAAACAAGACACTTAACTTTCCGCCGTACCCAAGTCCGTAATGAATTCTTAGGTTCAAGCCTGCCAATAAATAAGTCAATAATAACAGTGTCCCACTCGATCGTAGCGCAGAACCAGACACGATGTTTAGACAATTCTAGACATTCTTTTTAACCTACATGGAGACGACTTCAATACACTACCTACCTATGTGTGTATTTTCCGTAATCGTTGTTTAGTCATTAACTGCGAAAGTATGCATGCCTTCAATTTTAACATTATCCAAAGTACACCTCGAGGAAGTTGCTCGGTTGGACTTTGTTACATTGATGTTATTTATTCTGCTAAACCGTGTCATTACTACGACTGAAGGTAACAAAATGAATAATTTAAAAGTTCGTTAATTTATGAAGTTGGTGGCGTTTGAAATGTCACTATGGTCGATCGACTGACATTCTTGTGATAAGAAAAATTTTTGTTTTCCATGCAAATTTTGGCGATTAGTGACTAAAAAACGGTCATAGAAAATGCACGTGTAAGAAATGTCGTTTGATCAATTGTATACAAGTCAGTAGAACTTGAATTCACCATTGTGGGTAACGGGTGTAATAAATGTGACCGTTGTGAAGCCAAACTTATCCTTGGCTCACCGTACGCGTCATCTTCTCCTGACGCATAGAACAATCACTAAGATGCCCTTTGGATCGCAAGGCTCATCATCAAAGGTAACGTGCCCTTTCGGACCCCCAAAACTGTATATCAAGCCCACGCCAGTTCAATATACCAGTCCAGTTGTGAATACCTTACGCCACGCGCTGTTATTCTACCCTGCCGACTCCGTATCTCATACTACGGTTCAGAATACGTTATTTCCGAAGTATTAACACGCGAAATCGCGAAGTAATCATTGGCGTTTCCCGGGTTACGACAATTGTCCCGTGACAGCTGCAATGGCCGTGAAGCGCGAACGCGTCGCGCACAAGTTGTCAATGAATATTTTTTTAACCTGCTCATATACTAAGGGAACCAAATACATACTTTTCGTGAATGTTTTTCGAAAACGTTGCGTGATATAGCAATTCTGCTTTCGGATTTGGTTTTAAAATGACAAAGTCTATAAGAATCACCCAACAGGTATTGTAGAATATGAAAAACGTTCTATTTTGTTGGACAGTGTAATCAAGGATATGAGAAAATATCTTATTTCAGTTTTGTAATCCTAGCTTGCGATCTTTACAATCTTTTACCCTTGTGGCACAATTTCAGATGTTTAAATAGCACACGTATCAAAATCGTAATTAACTAAGATGTCATTTAAGCGGAGAGAATGCACATACCAACTGTCACGGACAACATGTACATAACAACTAATATCTTGTCCTATGTTTCATAATCCAATATTTTTTCGTGTAAGTAACTTGTTGCGTGTGCATATACAGGGTGTACCAATGTTATGTGTAAAGACTATCACAGCTGGGTTCTGTACCTTTGGATCGATGGAGATCTGTTTGAGAAACAACGTACCAAATTGTCCTTGATCCGTTTTTTCAAGGTCGATTAAAAAACGACTAAAGCCTCGTAAATTATTTTATTCTATGTCTACAGAGTGGCTCGGGATGGTATGACTGTGGAGGCGATGACTAAAATATAGAATAAAATTTTTTCATTTGACGCCTCGTTTTCGGAAAATTTGAGTTTGAAAATTCGGCCAACACGCGTGTTATTGAACAGCAATCGTCTGATGCGTCTGTTCATAACCTGCTAATTCTGCTTCTTAAAAATGTCTCGGCCCGCGAACTTGACGGATTTTTAAAGTCGTTGTTTCCCGAAAACGAGGTCTCACATGAAAAAATTGTATTGTATATTTTCGACTTATTTTTTCATGTAGAATTATCCCCTCCACCTTTATACCATTTTGGGACACCCTGTAGACGCATGGGATAAAATAGTTTATGAAACTACAAAGTCGTTTTTTAAGAGAACGGTTAACACGAAAAAACCGATCAAGGACAATGTTGCACGGAATTTTTCAAAGAGATTTCCACCGATCCAAGGGTACAGAATCCAGCTCCATCCATTTTCCGGAATTACTATGCGATATAGTGGAATAGGCCTACCGGGGATACAAAAAAAACGCATGGACACTAGTACCTCCTTGGTAATGTGGAAACCTATTCCTATTGATACGGGCGCCGCCCTAATGCGCTACGCGCAGTTCATACGGTACGCGCCTGAGGTGACTCGAAAACTATGATCGTCACGGGAAGCGAGACGCGCGGTCGGAACAACGGGGCGTAGCACTCAAAAATCGGCCGAAATGTGTGTAGGTTTAAGGTCTGGGGAATTTCCAGACTGCGGCCTACTACCGCCGGGAAACCGGAAACTGGATGGAAGTCACTGTTGCGTGTTGTAGTACAGAGAACTTTATTATGTCTTATCTCGACGAAGGTAGTTACACGAGAGAGATTGTGTAATCTCGGCGGCGGCAAATCCGCCTTGGGTCGTCGGACACGTAGAGTCGAGAGCGGCGACTCGCTCTTGCCGCCTGCACGCGGCTGATGCCGGCGATGCTAGCGCTGCGGCAAGGTACGGCAGCATACGTAGCCCCTACATGTGCTCGGTCTTGCTGACCTCTGTTGTAAACGATACGAGATTTGTGCCGGGCACAAGCGAGCAGCAATGAGAGGAAAAAGGTTATCTCCGAAGCAAGATTGTTAATATCTTTAATTCGGCATGAAGAGCATTACGCTGAAATTTAATCCTGAAGAAGTTCGATGGAAATGTAGAAACGGTGAGTACCCTAAGAGAATAATGTTTAGCGACGAATTAATATTTTATGTACTCTGGTTCCGCGAATTTAAGATGTTATGTACAGGGTGTTCAAAAAACTATCCAATATTTATATGATACATAGGACACACTGTACTGAGTAATAAAGCCTTAGTAAACATAGGTCGAGAGGTAAATCATTTCTGAGGTATAAAAACTTTTGTATGTTCACATTGAATTTCTGACAGAAAATGAGCACTGTACGGGCCCCTCAAATGCCTGCTTCTCCCACGCACCTCTCTTTCATGCAGCGCCACCTTTGTCACGTCCATTGGTGTCTCGCGTCTTTGTTGCCCCACAGTAGCGGCACTTACCGGGAGGGAACAGTGGGTGCTATGGTGGGAATGGTCTTGTCTCAATTGAGATAAAAATGCCGATCCCTGTAGTAAGTCAATCTTGATACTAACATACAAAAATGATTCTATCTCAGAAACGATTGACTTTTTGACCTATGTTTACTACGGCCTTTTTACTCAATACAGTGTGTTCCATGTACCATATAAATATTGAATGGTTTTTTTTTGACACCCTGTATAAATGTGTTTACATATACATTAGGATTATGAACAATTAGGCAGAAATTCTAATTCCTATACTATAGAAATCTTTCGTAACTCCGGGGCCATACTGTGGGGTGTAAATAAATAAATTTACATTAGGTTACGAGCGTCTCGGTTTAAGGGGGCTGGCAGGGTTTGAAATCCATATACGTATGCATGGGTCAAAACCTTTTCAATTGTGTTTCCTAAAAGTCCAGTCTATGTCTGTATAGAGCCCAAATTGCGAATTTCTACCTCATCGTGGAGTAATTCGGAATATTCGGCAGAAAATCCGAATTCTGAAGGAAGTATGACGTCACAAGATGGCTGCCGCTGAGAGATTCTCTTAATTTCGCGAGATTTAGTGTTCGTATCGAAAAAAGGGCTCTATACAGACATAGCAAAGACATATACAAACACGGTGGTATGCATTTTTAATTGATTACTTACTTATTTAAGACGTAAAATGACTAGAAAAAAGGCACAATTTTGCGGTTCCGGTTACTAGCGCCACGGTCTCTCCGCGGCAAACACTGTGCGTTGCGATAGAATACGGTCGATAATGCAGATCGATAGTACAGGTTTACGTATGTACGATATGTATGCTGCCGAATATTGTAAATTACTCCACGATGAAGTAGAAATTCGAAATTTGGGATCTATACAGACGTACATTGAACCTTTGGGAAAAACAAGTGACCATTTATAAACTGCAATGATTTCCGTACATTATTCCTCTTGTTATTTCCTAACGCGTGGGATTCTGGACATTATCAGCCAGGCCTGTCCTACTCGGGTACACGTGTTTCCATATTTTATGGAAACCCAGCCTTTTCTGCGCCAATTTGATTTTCCCCGTCGAAGGACCCGAAATGAGAGAGCACTTGAGATTGCCATAACCCCCCCCCCCCGTAGCAGGACGAGAGGACTGTCCTGAGACCACGCTACATTACTGTTTTTTTTGCACCATTGTCGTCGTAAGCGAACGTTTTGAAGACATTACACAGTATACTGTGTAACTCGTCGTAGTTTATTTCTCTCATGAAGCCAATAAACGCTACGCCTTTTCCGATAAATCACAGAATTTTGTCCCTTTTTGTTATATTGCAAAGTGTGTTTGAAAATCAGACATAAAAATATAAAAATATTTAAAAGATCCAATTGTTCATATTTTATTACTTGTTTGTTTCAAATTGTACCGAATATGACATCACGGTTTTTCTCTGTGCACTTGGCGCGTTTAGTCTTGGACGAAACGTAGAAATGCTCGTTTGTCTTCGTCATATCGTCCGCGATATGTTGTATTAGATGAATTAGCTGAACAAACACGAACGAGGAAGTCCTTCTCGTTCAGCGAACGTACTACGGACCAGATTTTCTTCGGACACGATAATTTGTTGGAATCGTCTCTGGTGCGTGTTGAGCGCCGGTGTCGGATGACAATATGACACCTTTATTCGAAGATCTATTCGAATAAAGTCTGATTATTATTTATAGAATAGAAAAATATCCGTTATATTCCAGTAACTAACTAGAATGAAATATGTTGTAGTCCATGTGACAGTAGAAGAGGTTTAGCAATAATTTCTTTTTTGCAGCTTGAGAACTATTTTTAGAAATTACAGGCGAAGTTTGCAATTTCTGCCTACATTGTCAATGAACGGGCTTCGCTTGCGAATTATTATCACCGGAACTGTTTCTCCACTTCAGCTACACTTCTTTTTGTTTAATTTAGAAAGGATACGGCTGTTATAAAATAATTTTTTCGACCATCATAAGTAACTTTACAATGTAGGAAAGTGTAAACAAATTCTTTTTTTGCGTTTTTTTCGATGATGAGCCAGTGATTCACATGTTGGAAAAAGTATGGTCACATTCCCTGAAATTTCCCCTTCAAAATGATCCCTTCAGAAGAATGGAGAATTCTGATTGATTATGTATAGATGTTAGTTTGTATGTGAATTGAATATGTTCTACAAGAAAGGTGTCTTTGCTCAATGAAAACCACGAGAAGGTGGTGATTATTTACTTGACAATTAGGGTTTCATAAAATATACTTCAAAACCAGAATTTCGTGTTGTCGGCTTTGCAGTCTGCGGGGTACTGTCTGCAAAATATATGTCTAAATAAAAATTTCAAATAACGAGTAAAAGATAAAAAAAATTTTATTCGTCATTCAAAGGTCATATCGTCGATTTGGGAGTTCTAGTCTTAGAATTTAATGGAAAAAGGGTGACACGTTTTTTGAAATGTCTGTAAAATCAACAATTTATAAGAGATCGAAAAATCCTTTGAGATTCGGTCACTAAACACTACATATATTAAAATTTGAATAAAAGCCGAAACATTACTACAACAGGGATGACCCATAGTTCTCGAGGTAAAAATAGGGTCATTTTGTCGTAAATAGGGATTTGCGGGTCGCCCGATTGTCGGGCGCCCGAATCGTCGGGTCGGGTCGCAGAAAGTCGGGCGGGCTCGATTCGGGCGCGCGATACTTCATGACACATCCGACTACCCGAGAGTTTCGGGCAGCCTGCTCGACTTCGTCGGGCGGGTTCGGAATGAATCGGACAAGTTCGGGCGATCGAGTTATCGCGATACTTGAGATACAACTCTGCGTTCTTATGAAATACATAATGGTAACAATGATATATGATTTCGAAATCATGCACGTTACATGTGAAAAATTTAAGAGAAAACAGCACAAAATGTAAAATATTGTCATATTTTACCTTATTTTCATACGTTCTAGTTGTATGTAATTTCGTAAGGATATTTTAACGACATTATCGATACATATGCAAGTTCATTCGGAGGAACAAATTCGTCAGAATGCCAGAAATATTGTCTCTTAAATTTTTCACGTGTAACGTGCATTATTTCAAAATTTAATACAAATAAAGATTATGCATATGTTTGCCAATTATACCTACGGTAATTATAAAAAAACCAAGTATATTAAAAATTACGTTAATTAAGCTATGAAAGAAGTATCATTATTGCCATTATGTATTTCATAAGAACGCAGAGTTGAATCTCAGGTATCGCGATAACTCGCTCCCTCGAACTTGTCCGATTCATTCCGAACCCGCCCGACGAAGTCGAGCAGGCAGCCCGAAACTCACGGGTACCCCGAATCGAGCCCGCCCGACTTTCTGCGACCCGACCCGAACCCTAATATCGGGCGGCCCGCACATGTCTAGTCGTAAACGAAGTCTGCAGGTATTGCGGAGCGCACCACTCACCTACCTGAAACGGGAACATACCGCGTCCTTTTCCAGCTCATTGTGAAGCCAATGTTCAATTCTTCATCCTTCTAAAGGGGTTATTACGAAGGGGAAACATTTTTAGTAGATACTTTTATGGTTTTACTTTTCTGACTTTATAATGTAATGAAGAAAGGGTGATCCTTTTTTTAACACGTCTATTTAAAATCAACAATTTTTAAGATATCAAGAAATCCTTTGACATTCGTTCATAGGTCGCCAAAGGCGACAACATAGGGTTGCCAAGCTTGAAGTCCATAATGAAGAAGCGCGGGATAAAATATAGCAGGCCGCCGAAAATTATCGGAAAGTAGTAAAAAATATCACCTCGCAATTCTAATTACGGATCAGACAGGATGTCAGTATCAGTCAACGTTCGAAAGGATAATATCATATAAGGGAGAAAAGACCGCACTTGTTCAAGAAAAGGTAGATGAACTTATGTCACATCACACAAACGTAATAGTAACTTGTTCGAAATCCGGAAAATCACAGGAAATTTATAAAATTTAATATATAATTATTATATAAATAATAATATATAATAATAGTAAATAATCCTGTTGTTAGTAAATAAATACATGTTATTTATAATTCAGAATGCAATTTTATGCGTGTGAATGGATTGAAAATATAAATACATAATGATAAAACATAATAAAATTTTTAAAAAATGCGTTGGTAGGCAGGATTTGAACCCTGGTGGTCCGGGTGAAAGCTTGGCACGCTACCGTCGCGCCACACCAATTTTTGTACTCTAGAACAAATACGGCATAACATAGACGATATATACATTTATAATATACATATACATACATATATATATATATATACATATACATATATAATAAATAAACATACTTATATATATACATTTATAATATCGTAATATGAGACATATATAAATATACATATATATAATAATATAAATATATTATTACATTTATGCGCTTCGTGGCATAAAAAGAGTTGCTTTAAATTTCATTTAAATCAGATTTGAATATAATTTTCTTTCTGACAGGAAGTAAATTCCGGCTCATTTTCAAGAAGTCCTGGTAATATGTATAAAATTATTATAATGTTAAGAATAAACCGATTCAATTTAATATAAATCAAATGATTTCCTTAGCTTTTGCATACACGTGACCGCCATTCGAGTTTCATTTCAGAGATATTAGCGAAAAACTGCAGAGGTAATGTGACAACGAGTTCTGCGTATATCTACGCGCCCGTGGCAATGTATGTGTTAGCATGTGTTGGTCAGCTGAATTGAGCTCATGAGGCAGGAATCAGTTTCACGAAACGCTTGTACATTTACGGGTTTGACGACATGGCAACAGTGAGGCGAACGATGATATGTGGCAACCATGTCTAGTCGCAAGCTTTCTCTCTCAATTTTCGTTTCTCTCTTCTGCTACTACTCAAGTCGGCATTGCATATATTCTTTTTTACCGATATCTCGTAGACGCGACGTAGTTCCACAAAAAAAATTTTAACCATTCCACAATGAGTTTTCCCTACTGACCGTTCGAGGACCGTTCAAGAATTGGCGTGACAGTCAAGATCAAATTCCTGCCGGCTCCCTTAAGTGTCAAAACTGCAGTCGGCGAACAGCAGTTGTACGTCTGTACAATACAACGACCAAAGCAGCGACGACAGCCGAGAGCGAGAGGTCGTGGCCCACCGCGCGCCGCAGGGCACGGCGCTCTCCCTCCCATGCCGGACACTCCTCCAGAGTGTGTTGCGCCGTGTCCCGCGACTCGCCGCAGTGGTGACACGCCTCCTCGGCCTCCCTCCCGATGCGACACAGGTAGTCGCCGAAGCATCCGTGCCCGGTCATCACCTGCGTCACCCGGTAGGAGACCCTATGCCCCATCCATCCCCTGTTCCACCATTCGAACACCGGGAGGATGGCCCGAACGGCACGCCTCTCGCCCTCTCTCGTCCCGGGAAGGCTGTCGCGCCATTCCCGGGCCGCGTCCCGTCGAGCGCGGCGCCTGAACTCGTCCACCAAGAGCAGCGCCTGATCCGGGGCCACCCCCCGGAGCCGGAGATCCCTGGAGTACACGTGTACATCCGCCAACACGCGGGCCTCCAGCTCGAGGGGGATCAGCCCCGACATCACCATCGCCGTCGCGTATGAAATGGTGCGGTATCCCCGCACGATGCCAATGGCCAGCCTGCGCTCGATGCGGCGCAGCAGCGACCGGGTGCCGCCACTACGCCCCCCAGCCAGGACATCGTACGCCCACACAGGGTCTCCGTATAGGACCAAGACTCGCACCACCTCCGCGAACAGGCGACGAACCCGTCCACAGGGTCCCCCGAGATTCGGGAGAAGGCGACCGAGCGCAGCGGTCGCCCTCTTCGCCCGGGGCGCCAGCCCCTCAAGGTGACGGTCAAAACGCCACAGGCCGTCGAGCTCGAGTCCCAGGTACCGCATCTGGGACCCGACCTCGACCCCCCCCCCCGACCCCCACGCAGATCCAGCACTGGGGAGACGCCGCCAGCCGGGCCGAGCGGTGAAACCACATTGCCCTGGTCTTCCGGACGAACACCTCCAGGCCCAGCGACCGTATCGCGCGCACCGCGCGCCGCGCTCCGCCAGGCAGATGGCCTCCTTCGCGTACCTCCCGGTTGCCAGTACCAGCGTGTCGTCGGCGTAACACGTCAGGCTGACCCCTGGAGGCATCTCCTCCCGCAGGACACGATCGTACGCAAGGTTCCACAACAGCGGACCCAACACCGAGCCCTGCGGAACCCCGCGTACGACGCTCCTGCGCACCATCCCGTACCGGCCGGGATACTCTATGCCCCTGTCGGAGAGATAGTCCCCGATCACCCTCCTGAGAAACGGAGGCACCCGGTGGAAGACCGGGGCCTCCATTATTCGGTCCCAGTCGACGGTGTTAAATGCGTTAGCGATATCCAGGGATACCGCCAACGCGACACCGCCCCCCCCCGTACAGGCCTCCGAGAGAGCCCTCACCCGCCATACAGCGTCAACGGTGGAGAGACCCTCCCGGAAGCCTAATTGCACCCCGCTCAGATCTGGGGGACCCCCCCCCCCCACCGGCGACAGGTGCCGGACGAGGCGTCCAACGAGCACGCGCTCGAACAACTTCCCCGCCTCGTCCAGCAGACAAATCGGCCGGTACCCTGAGGGCGAGTCCCGGGACTCGCCCCCCTTCGGAAGGAGGACCAGCCTGCCCGACTTCCACTCTGGGGGGAACACCCCCTCCAGGGCCCAGACCAACGCGCGACCCGGCACCCCGTCCGGGCCTGGAGCCTTGCGGCCTACCCGCCGCGCCCTTTCCATCGCCTCACCCAGCTCGCCGGCCGACACCTCCCACTCTGCGGACCAGGAGAGACGCTCCTGTTCCCAATGGGAGTGGTGCAGTTGTCCCCCTCTCGCGGGAAGAGGGACGTCACCACCCCCTCGAGCAGGTGGGGGTCCATCGACTCCGTCACCGGAGGCGCCCACGCGCGCAGCTTATTCATTACAAGCCTGTACGGGCGCCCCCACGGATCGCAGTCCACCATGCCGACGAACTCCGACCACGCGTCGGCCTTGGTCCGCGCGATGGCCTTGCGGAGAACCCCGAGTGCGGCTCGGTACTACCCGCTGAGCCTCGCCATCACTACTTCGTCGTCGCGCCTCCTGCGCGACCGACCGTACCGGCGCCGCGCGGCATTGCAGGCACGCCGGAGCTCCGCAATGCCGGTGGACCACCAGTACGCCGCCCTCCTGGGGACGAACCGGCTCCGGGGCATGGCGGTGTCGCACACCGCCGTCATCACTTCCCGCAGCCGCCTCGCCCCGTGCGCAGGCGCCAGCCCGGACAGGGCCGGCCCCGTCCAGGTCGCCGCGGTGACAGCGGCCTCGAAAACGTCCGCGTCCATCCGCCCCAACGCCCATCGCGGCCGTCGGTCAACCCGGTCCGGCTGGGAATCCCGCGCGTGGAGGTTGGGCCACACGTCCATGGAAGTCTCCCAGGACGAGAACCGGAAAGGCGCTGCACCGCGCGATGCAGCCGGTCAGGCCGCCCAGGAACCCTCGAAAGTGATCGAGGCCACAGTTCGGCGAGATGTAGATCCCGACAACCGCGATGTCCCCCCACTGCACCGCCACGAATCCCGCGCCTCGCTCCAGAAGCGAGACCGACGGGGATCCGGAGCGGCCCCCCGCCACTATGACGACTGAGCCGACCTCGTCCCCCACCCAGAAGGGGTGTTTGGGGACGGCGTGCGGCTCCGCCGCTACTGCCAGCCCAGCCCCCCACTCGCGCATGGCTTGGACAAACAAGTCCTGTGCCGCGTGCGAGTGGTTGAGGTTCGCCTGCAGAACCGGAATAGGATTAAAAGTTCCTACTCTAACATGGGTTCCGCAGACTCATCCCCCTGGGGGGACTGGGCCCCCGGCGCGACCTGCGGCTGCTGCGCGGATGCAGCCCCAGACGGGCCCTTCCCCTTTGTCGCCGCGCGGCCCCTCTTGGGAGCCGGGGCACACGCCTTGGCCCCGAACCCCGAAGAGGTCCGCGCAGAGCGGACACCTTGGGGCGGCCGTACAGGCCGTGGCCCGGTGCTCCGCCGCCCCGCAGCGATAGCACAACGTGCCCCTATCCACCGTGCTCTTGCACGTGGCCCGCGTGTGCCCCGCCTCCAGACACCGGAAACACTGGAGTGGCCGCTGCCTCTGCGCCTCGACGCGGGCCGAGGACCAGCCGACCAGCAGCCGGCCACCGCCCCCAACTTCTTAACCGCCGCAAGGGGGCCCTGGGCCCAACAGGAGCCCAGCGCCTGCTCCCAGGCGGGCCTCTGGATCTCCCCGACCCGGAACTCCGCCACGGAAGCCCCCCACCCCCCGCAGCCGCCAGCGCCGCCGCGACATCCCCGGACGACACCGAGCCGTCCAGGCCCGCAACCCGCAGTTCGCCGCGCTTAACCGCGTGGGTGACCCTCACCCCCGTCTCGCCCAGCGCCTCGGCGATCCTCGTGGAGAGGACCCGTGCCTTCTCCTGGCACTCCGGGCCCTTTATCTCCAGGAGGATCCCGCCGGTCCTCGACCGCCTAGGAAGCACCGACGACTCTATCCCGAAGCTCTTTAGGTCGACCCTTTCTTTGGCCCTGGCCATCACCTCCCCGCAGGTGAGCTTGCTGCTCTCCGGGATCGTGATGGCCACGGCTCCCGTCCTGGGGGTGCGTCCAACCTCCCCTCCTCCCCATCTCCGAAGGAGAAAAGGGTATCTACGTACGCGACTCAGGACTTCCGGGTCTAACCTCTCCGTGACCGGGGACGCCCAGGGGCGGACCTTACCAAGCAACGCCTTATACGGGCGTCCCCATGGATCATCACGGAGGGTAAGCAGGAGCTCATCCCAGGCCTTGGTCTTAGCAGCGGCAATCGCACGCTTGAGGGCCACGGCCGCCGATCTGTACTCCCTGTACAGCTCGCCAACCCTCGGCTCCGCGGCCCCGCCCAGAAAATGGCGGCGATGAGAGCGGGTGTACCGTTGGCGGGCTCGGCCGGCCGAACTGCGTAGTTCGGCCAGCTCCCCCTACCACCAGTACACGGACATCCTCAGGGGCTGCGCTCGTACCCGGGGCATCGCCAAGTCGCAGATCATTTCCAACGTGCCCCGGATCCAAGCCGCCCCCTCTTCTGCCCCGCTGCCTGGCCGAAGGCCAGGGGGAGCCGATAATCACGGCCCTCAAGACGTAGTCCTTAGTTAGTCCTTACTGCTAAGTCCATCAGGACGTAGCAGTGATCCGACAGTCTCTCCATCCCAGACTCGCCAGTTGGACACAGGGCGTGAGGCGGCGGCCGTCGCGAACGCATTACACCTCACGCATGTAGGCACGGAGCCCCGGTTTAGTAACCCGTTCGACCACGGAGCAGGGGGCCACTGTCGAGCTCTTTGAAAGAGTGCGGCGGCGGCTGGCCTTGCGGGTCATACGGGGGTACCGCACCATCTCCACCGAGGCGGCGGGACTCCTCGCCGTGATTCCACCCTTCACTGTGGTGGCGGCGGAGCGGGCGAAGCTATACCACATCGCCCGCTCCTTCCGCCGTCCGCCGGGGGTGGAACTCACGCGCGAGGAGGAGGAGGAGCTCGGGGGCCAGAATCGCCAGGCCCGGACGGAAAGTTTATCGGAGTGGAGGGCGCTGCTAACGCCCTCCACACGTCCGATTGTCCGGGCCCTCCTGCCCATATTTTATATATGGTGCGGGAGGCGGGGAAGGTTGACCTTCCGCCTCACGCAGGTGCTCTCCGGCCATGGCTGTTTTGGAGAGTACCTGCATAGAATGGGGCGGGAGCCGACTACGCAGTGCCACCACTGCGGCGAAGATGTCGACACGGCGCGGCACACTCTGGAGGAGTGCCCTGCTTGGGCCGGGCCGCGCCGTGTCCTGAGAGCCGCAGTGGGCGGGTGGGACCTCGCGCTGTCGACCGTGGTCGACCACATGGTCGACAGCGTGGGGTCGTGGAATGCGGTGGCCTCCTTCTGTGAGGACGTGATGTCCCGGAAGGAGGCCGCCGAGCGGGCCCGGGAGCGGGACCCGGGCTCCGCGAGGAGGGTGTGGGCGCGGGGACGACCCCCGCGCCGACGTGTGCCCCCCCGGAGGGGGGCGGAGAGGGTAGGGAGGGCGCGGGGGTCTCCCCCGCGCCAACGTGTGCCCCCGGTTGTGGGGGGCGGAGTGGGGCTGGCGCGGGGAGTTTCCCCGCGCCCTGTTATGCCCCCACAACTGGGGGCGGTGAACTCGGGGGCCCGGGGTGTGAGCTGACCCGGGCCCCCGGGGGGGAACATAGCTCCCCCCGTGATAGGCCGACACCCCCCGGGTTAGTTTCCCGGTGTAGGGGGGTGTCGGTCCGTCCCTCCCCGATTGGGGAGGGGGATCCGTGGGGGGTATTGGGTGAGGAAGGGTCGTGGCGTGCCGGATCACGCCTCCGACGGCCCTTCCTTCCGGTGGCGGCGTCTTCTTGCCTCGGCCGGGGATGGTTCCTTCGGGATACCGGCCCCGAGCGGGGCACGAAGACTCCGGGAGCTGTGGGTAGACCGAGCTGGGGCTCGGGAAGCCCAATCCGAAGGCTCCAGGGATGGGGACACCGGGCGGGTCCCTCCGCCCGGGGTCTTATAGCGTAGGCAGTGGGGGAGGTTAACCCCTCCCCCGGGGTATGATGATAGCTGGGAGGTGTCCTGTTGAGTACTCGCGTGATCCAGGCACCTCCCGTGTAGCTTAGGTGGGCGTGAGGTTTTAGTGGGTAGTCCCCGGGGGTTCGTCCTCCGGTGAGAATCCCACATAACCCCGGCTTCCCCCAGGGAGTCGGGGTATGTATAAAACATTTCCTCACGATAAAAAAAAAAAAAAAAAAAAGGGGGCCACTGTCGCCGAGTGGCGACTCCACCATACCGCCACGGAGACGTCAGCGTCAACGCACCAGTGCGGATGGTCCGGGACGCTGTACGGCTCCGCGGCGACGGCCAGGCTAACCCCCCACTCCTCCAGGCAGTGGTGGAGGTTGGCCTGGAGTACCGGGAGGGGGGACCGGCGCGGAGTGTGGGCTATTATTTGGCCTCCGCGCTAGTCCCCTCGTCAGCGGTCTTCGCGGGTGGCGGGGGACATGGGTCCCCCGGCCCGCCAGGGACCGCCACCACATCCATCCTCTCCCCCTCCTTGGAGGTTGGTGGAGCGGCCGACTTCGCCCCCGAGCTTTCCGGCGCTGTGCTGTGGGGGGGGGAGGTGTGCGCCACACGGCCGGCCCCCTTTGCGCCCTCCTTCGGTTTAGGCGGCGGGGAGCACGCCTTGCTCCTCGCCTTGTATCCCGCCGGCCTCCCCAAGGCCGCGCAAATCACGCAATGGGGTGGACTCCTGCAGTCCACCGCCCGGCGCGTGGCATCCCCACAGCGGTAGCAGTGACCGCTGCCGGACATGGCCAAGGGCCAGGTAGCGGAAGCACTGCATTGGTCGTGATGCCAGCACCACCACCTGGGCGGTGGACCACCCCACGCGCACCCTCCCGGCCTTCTCAATGGCCAAGGCCGCCACGGCCGGGCACTGCACCCAAATGGTGTCGAGTACGCTGGGCGGAGCCTTCAGCTCCCCCACCCTCACGGACTCGGCGGCGCAGCCCCCGGCCTTCGCTACCGCCTCGGCCACCTCCTGGTGTGTGACAGACACCTCCAGGCCCGTGAGGCGGAATTCCGCCTTCATCACGGGCCTGGATACCCTCACGTGCATTCCCCCCAGGACGGCGGCCATCTTGGCCGCAAGAATGTCGGCCTTGGGACCCCCGTCGGCACCGGGTACCTCAATGATGAGGCCCCCAGTTACCGCTCGCTTCCAATGGAGGGCCCCAATGCCGAGGGCATCGAGGTCGATGCCCTGACGGGCCCTCCAAATGGCCTCCTCGTAAGAGGCCCCGCTCCCCTCCGGGACAGTCAGCGTGACTGCCGCAGAGCGGGCGGGGCCTTTACTTTGGCCGCTGCCTTAACGCCCTTCGGGGCGGGGGCAGCGGCCTTCCCCTTCTTGGGGGCGCACGCCGGCGCCGTGGCCGCTGTAGTCGCAGCCTTGGACGCAGCCAATGCGTTCCTACCCAGTACCTCCACCCATGTTTGCCCTTTAGGGGGACCTGGCTTCGGTGCTGGGGGCAGCGGCGGGCGGGGGACCTTCGGCCGGGCAGGAGGAGCAGGAGGGGTCGTCGCCGTACCCCCCGTCCCGGCATCCCCGCCCTTCTTCTTCTTCTTTTTCTTTTTGGCCCCTCCCAGCACGGGGACAGGGAACGGCGCCGGCGGCGCCGGCAGCGCGGACGAAGGGGTGGGCGGTGGTGGCGGAGGCCCGGGAGGCTCCCAGGAGGTCGCCCGAACGATACCATATTAGCCTTCATGAAGAGTTACACGGTACGGATTTTATGAATCGTGTCGCATTTTGTCAGTGTACTCTACACAAAATACAAATCGATGAAACATTTATTTCTTCAATACTGTTCACCGATGAAGCTACGTTTACTAACCATGGAAATCTCAATTTGCATAATATGCATTATTGGAGTATCGATAATCGACACTGGTTACAACAAGTTGAGCACCAACGACAATGGTCAATTAACGTATGGTGTGGAATCGTTGGTGATCCAGTAATCGTACAACATTTTATCGACGGAAATCTTACTGGCGAACGATATGAACACTTTATACAAAGTAGATTGGGGACTTTATTAGAAAATGTACCACTAAACGTTCGCCAAATTATGTGGTTACAGCACGACGGATGTCCAACACATTATGCTCGGAGAGTAAGAGATGCACTGAACGAACTTTACCCAAATAAAAGGAGAGGACGTGGAGGATTAATTTCTTGGCCAGCTCGCTCTCCGGATTTAACACCATTAGATTTTTTTCTCTGGGGAGCATTGAAAAATGCTGTTTATCACGAAGTACCCCCTACACCAGAAAATATGAAACAACGGATAATTGCAGCATGTGCTAGAATAAGTTCAGAAACGATAAGACATGCACGTGATGCAGGGATACAAAGATTGCAACTTTGCATTGATGCAAACGGTCACCAATTCGAGCATCTCCTGTAAAGTAATAAAGTTTATTTTACTACCATATTTGACCTTGCATGACCTTCAATGATAACTCGCTGAATTCATCTCAACACTGCCTATCACATCGTGATAAAAAAAAACATAGCATTCCATTTAAAAAAATAGAGTTGACCTTGAAATCTCCTCTATGCCTCCACGCACGCAGAAAATGTTTGTGTCACAATATGTCCCCCTCTATACAGTGTAAGTTTTCTATATAACATTTTTTCATATTGTGGTGTCGGATGTCGGGCATGGGGATCGTGTCGAAACGTCGAGACGAAAACGACACCCTGTCGAGTGATTTGGGCGCCGTCGAGGACCGATACTCTTCGACTGTTTAGATTAAGATACAGCTTTGGACTGTTTAGGTTAAGATACAGCATTCGACTGTTTAGGTTAAGATAGAACATTAGACTGTTTAGCTTTAAGGAACTGTATGTGTGTGTTTGTGTGTATGTGCGTGTGTGAGTAGAGTGTGAGCTTGACGCGTTTTCTTTTAACGAAGACGACGCAGTCGAGAGAAAAGCGCACGTGAGAGAACTTCGGCCTGCGAGTTGCGGTCAGAGTTAAGAGAACAGAGTGTTGCGTTGAGTTTTGACCTGCGAGGTGCGGTCAATCGCGTTGTGTACAATTGTTTTGTCTCTTTCCTATTTTCAAATATATATATACTGTTTTATTCTTTTTCCCGCACGTAGTCAGTCATATTTTATCCCACAATATTATTACAAATAACGGCAATATTCAAACTGGACATAGTTATTGCCCCATCCTGTAAATACATTAATAGCCAAACTACGAGAAGTGCCGAAAAACAGGCTGTTTGTCCGCACTGTGCGCAATACCGTATGTGAATCAGGTTTGTAATTGTGAATTACATTTTTCTGGTCTCATAAAGTCAACTGCTGGACACTATCGCGAATAAAATTATATATTAATGAACGATAAGAACGGTAATAATAATGAAAAAATCCATCATAAGACAACAGATCGTATTTCTATGGTATGTTCTAATCTTTGTGCAGTTTACCAAGACGCCTATTTTATTTATGTCATCTTATTGTATACAGACATCGAATAAATCAGCTTGTTATTAAAAGAACTATTCGATTATTATATTACAAGAACAAGATATTATATTCTTCTTCTCCGATGTCTTACGTCGCATCTACTGCGAGATCATTAGAAACGAAGCAACGTTGTGTCCAGATAATATAATAGATACGAGATAGTAGATATAGTATGTTATGTACGTATTAGGGACCCGAAATTACGATACTTGTCTGCAGATGGCACAACCGGTTAATCTATCAATTTCGCGGCATGAGTTCAAACGCCTCAAAGTACTAAGGTACTAAACTCCCGAACGCGGCTTTATCTGGGAAGGGAAAATGGATATAAAATGTTATAAACGTAACTTGGTCGGAAAACTTTACTGTATTTCTAATAATGTTGATGGGTCGACAAAGTGATTTTCGAGATCAAAAACGAGTGTGTCGAGGGCCTTTGCTCTGTTCCTTTTATCGGACCTCCGGTTCCAGGATGCGTTGATGGTGGGGCGTCGTGAGGTCCAATCAGAAGGGTAGTCTCCTCCCCTAAGTTGCGTGGGCCTGGAATGCGTAAGGCCTCGAAGGAGTGGCCCAAGGGGACGTAATCTGGGGGGTTACTCGCGTGTAGCATGCCACGTGCGTTTCGATTGCCGTTCGATGTCTTCGTAGGTGGCCTCTTGTTCGGGGGTGACTAATTTATGTCTTCCAGGTCCTTGAGGGAGGCTGTAGAGCTGTCTTCTCTCGGGTCTGTTTTTCCTCGTTATCCTTCGCTTAAGCGGGCCTGGTCCTAGTAGAAGTGGTTCCGCTCCGTTATCGCTTGCAGCTGGCATTCCTTGCGTCTCGCTTTCCCTACTCGAGTGACCTCTTAACTTAACATAACATTTTCTAACTGCGCTTTCTTAAAAATTATCCTTATAGAATACGTGTCTGTTCGAATACGCGCGGTATCATGTCTAGTTATTACCGAGATGGCGCCTGTTTCGATTAGGGCGACGTCACACCTCCCCCCTTAATAAAAAGGATGTTACATGTAGTAACAACTTTTACTTTAATACTAGGTAGAACACCTTATAACTAAGCGGAACAATAATAATTAATAATAATAGATTAATAATAAAATTAGCGGTAAACGCAAAAGGAAAAATAATAGCAAAGCGCCAATTGCTACAGTAGTAATAATAATAATAATGATGACAATAAAAAAAAAATATAGTATAGTATGATTATAGTATAGAAAGGGGGTAGTTATAATAATATTTATTATAGAAAGCAGAGGTACTAAAATGCTTAGTAACATAGACAGATATTTTATTTTGATATATAGAATAATAGAGAAAATAACTACTGTAACATAATCATATTAAAGGTATGCATATATACAAAAACACAAAAGAAATTAAATGACAATAGTAATAGCGATCTTAATAATGATGTTTATAATTATAAAAGGATGTGGTATGACTAAGTATAAAAATAGGTGTTACTAACGATACAGCTTATTTAGAAGATATATGCATATATTATTATTCGCCTATATTCCGCATTCATGATACATATGCATACATACGTAAGCACCCTTGCTATAATGCTCGACTCGATATTCTACAGGTATATCAAGGATCTGGTTGTGGATCGGGTAGCGGTTCAGGCCTAATATGGGCTAATTTAAGTTTATTGGTATGGACTATCTTCATACGTGATTGGTTGGTTGCGATTTCGGCATTGAAATCATCAAATAATCGGGTTATTTTATACGGTCCGTTCCATTGGGGGTCAAACTTGGAAGTTCGAGGTTCGTGAAGCAGGTACACGTGGTCGTCGATCCTAAACTTGTGTGGGTTGACGTTCCGGTCATAAAGATTTTTACACTTAGCCTTGGCTTTCTTAAGGGTTTGGGCGGCAGATGCTTGTACGGTTGTTATTGTAGAGAAAAGGTCGTCGAAGTATTGAGAAAACGTTCGGGGTGGTTGTACGTCGGCAAATTCTGAAGGGATGCGGGCCTTTTTACCAAAAATAAGTTCATGGGGAGTGAAACCTGTAGACTCGTGAACCGATGTATTGTAGGAAAACATGCCGAATCGTATCCATTTATCCCAATCTCTCTTAGTGCAATAGTGTTTTAAATATTCGATGAAGACGTGGTGAGCGCGTTCGAGCGAACCTAATGATTGGGGATGGTATGCTGTAGATTTAATTTGTTTGATTTTGAAGATGCGGCAAAAGCATTTCATTATTCGGCTCATAAAATTTCTACCTTGATCAGTGTGGATGGTTTTTGGGCATCCGAAACGAGAAATAAATTGTTCTGCAAGTGCAGAAGCAACAGAGACTGCATCCATTTCTCGGAGAGGGATAGCATCTGAATATTTTGTCAGATTATCTTGGAGAGTGAGGAGATATCTGTAACCTGATTCGGTTACTGGTAAAGGTCCAACAATGTCTAACTGTACCTTATCGAATGCCTGTTGAGGGGTGTCTGTAATACGAAGAGGTTGTTTAATCCCTTTCCTTACTAGTTTGAATTTTTGACAACTGGGGCAGGTTTTTACAAGGTCTGCGATATCTTTTCGCATGCCTTTCCAATAGAAGTCTTCACGAACACGGTTATATAACTTAGTAATTCCTTTGTGACCACCCACCACAGACTCGTGGTATTCTTTAAGGATACGACTTTGGTCGTCCTTTGGGGGAAATTTTAGTTCGTTTGAGCATATAGTGATAGTATACCCTTCCGTCGAGAAACCAGCCTTGAATAGTTTTTCTATATCGATCCAAGGAATTTGATCTAAGTCGTTACGATTTTTCGATACACTGCAAGTAAAGAGGCCAAGTCCCTTCATTAAATTTTTTAAACTATGAATGCACAATTCGATGTTTGTAAGGCTGGTAGGTGAATTGGGGGTTTCTTGGGTAATTAAGTGGAAAATATTGGTTCGACCGGATCGGATGGCAATGGCTTCACCTACGTTGGCATCCACGTTGCGCAATTCATGGATGGAGAACCTCCCTTGTTCGAGTAACTCATTACTAGTTGCAGAAGTTAACTCGTAGTTTGCCGAAATGAAATGAACTATGTGATCTTTTCTCAGAGATAGGAAATCTTTACTGTAGGTAAAACATGAATGGGTTAAAGTGTATAATTCGTTAGTGTTGAATCGGGCAGCGATCGGTGGATCTTGGTTGGATATGTTTCGTTCTTCTGAAAAAGGGTTATCGTCGGGTTGGGTAGCGTCAGAGTCAACCGTGTCCCATAAATACCTTCCCTCGATGCGTGCACTGCAGCCTGTCCGTGGAGACGGTACGGGAATTTGCGCGCGTACCGGAACTCCGACATGGCGTACAGGCGAGATTTCCCTCGTTGCGAGTACGGGTTTTATCGTCGCTTCTCGTTGCACTGCAGCTTGTCCTTGGAGACGGTCTGGGAATTTGCGCGCAGAACCGGAACTACCGACATAGCGTGCAGGCG
Organism: Halictus rubicundus; assembly: GCF_050948215.1. Taxonomy (NCBI): domain Eukaryota; kingdom Metazoa; phylum Arthropoda; class Insecta; order Hymenoptera; family Halictidae; genus Halictus; species Halictus rubicundus. Next base: position 5,608,322 of record NC_135149.1, on the reverse strand, counting down.
AATTTTCCAGCGTTGCAGGAAGAAGGGTCCACACTTTACTCCCCGGGACACGATCTACTGTCTTGTCTTGTTGAGTAGTCATGCAAATGTTGTTGCAGGATTTCGATGTTATTGTGGATGGTGTTCGGGTGGATACAAGTTGGTTGTTTATCTGGGGTAGATTTCCTATCTCTTCCGCCAACTTCTCGCTAGCAAAGAAGCAGGCGGCAACGGAAGCTTCACATTCGAGACATTGAGATACTTTGCCAGGATCGTCACCCGTTTCGATATCAGTAACCGGTGTTTTGTCCGCGCGGACAAGCATCTTTTCCTGACATCTAGAGTGAGAATCCCTTTGAAGTTCCACTGCCGTTTGTTGCAAAACCTCATCCGGAACGTTACGGGAAAGAGCATCCGCGTTGGAATTTACGCGTCCTGGCTTGTATACGATATTATAATCGTACTCGTTCAATTTGATTCTCCATCGCATTAATTTGGAGGTTGGATCTTTGGTGTTGTGGAGCCAAACTAGAGGTCGATGGTCCGTGACAAGGGTAAATTTATGGCCGTACAGATAGGGGCGGAAATGATTAACAGCGAAAATTATGGCGAGTAATTCCTTTTCGGTAGTAGAATAGTTTGTTTCGGTGTCGTTCAGTGTTCTCGATGCATAGGCAATAGGAAGATCTTTGCCTATATCACCCTGACTGAGGACGGCACCGATGGCATAGTTGGAGGCATCGGTAGTGACTATAAATGATTTGCGAAAATCCGGATATTGCAGGAGGGGTTGCCGGCAGATAGTGTCTCTTAGGTTTTCAAATGCTTCTTGCGCAGCATGGTTCCAGAAGAATGGAGTACTCTTTTTTAGCAATCGAGTCATGGGTTTTGCGAGTCTCGCGAAGTCCTTGATAAACCTGCGATAGTATCCGATTAATCCTAAAAAGGATTTAATTGTTTTCCTATTCGAGGGTACCGGGAACGATTTCACGGCTTTAATTTTACCGGGGTCCGGCTTCACTCCTTCGTTAGTGATCAGATGCCCTAGATAAGCTATTTCTTTGCGAAGAAACATGCACTTTTCCGGTTGAAGTGCCAGCCCAGCGTTTTGCAAGCGACCTAGCAGAGTGTTTAGTTTTCTAGAGTGTTCTTCGAGTGAATTAGCATAGACGACAATATCATCCATGTATACGAATAATTCGATACCCTGTAGACCGACGAGGACACGATCCATAAGCCTCTGGAAGGTGGCTGGTGCGTTACAAAGACCAAAGGGCATTCTATTAAACTCGTAATGTCCAAAAGGGGTTGAAAATGCGGTTTTTGATTTAGAAGAGGGGTCCATAGATACCTGATGAAACCCTGAGGCTAAATCGAGCGTGCTAAAATATTTAGCACCTCCTAGTTGATCGAGGATATCCGTTATATTAGGGAGTGGGTAAGCGTCGTTAATTGTTTTTTCATTGAGTCTGCGATAGTCGATGACCATTCGCCAACGAGGTTCACCAGACGAATCCGGCTTCTTCGGCACGATCCAAACAGGTGAATTATATGGGGAATCGGAGGGTTCGATGATTTTATTGTTAAGAAGGTCTTGGACTTGGTTCTGAATTTCTGCCTTGTGGATCTGAGGATATCTGTATTGTTTGGTGTGTAGCGGGCTCTCATCGGTGGTAATTATCTTATGTTTTACGGTGGTGGTGGACTCTAATCTATCTCCAGGTAAGTGAAATTGGTATGCGTAAGTAGCAACACTTGATAGAATACTAACTCTTTCTTCCTCGTTCAAATTATCTAATTTAAGAAGGCCAGAAAGCTTTGAAAGTCTCTCGGCAGAGGAGCGTTGGTTGTCTATACCTGGGTTACCGATTCGAGCAGAACGGGCTAATGGGGGTTGAGCCTCGAAATCTTCCAGTTCGACCGGAGGTAGAGTAATATTGACCTGATCATACGTACAATTAATGGCGAACAATTTTACATGACCCTGATCTTGCGAAACAATTGCTTCTCCTACGTACACTCCCGGTCCGAAATCCATTTTCCTAACGTAACCTTCCCTTAAATTTGGAGTTTTAGTAGGAATTTTAATTAACGTTTTAGTTCGCGGCGGCAAGTCGAACGAAGGGTGGTTACAAAACGGAATTTCTTTATTCCCTAAGATTAGTGAACTTGACAATTTTTCTCGAAAAGCTAGAAGAGCCTGCTGTTTAGTAAGGAATTCCATTCCAATAATTCCGGATTGTTCTATGGGGAAGCTATGGTCTACTACTTGAAATTTTATTTCGACACTCAGCATATTGAGAGTAATTTCTCCATAGGTTCGACGAGTTCCTGTCCCAATGCCTCTCAAATGATACGAAATTTTAGTGTTAACATGAACCTCTGGAGAAATCGCACTTTCTTTAATTAGATTCAATTGTGAACCGGTGTCAATGAGGAAATAACCCTGGTTGTTATGGAAAAAACAATGATCTATAATTATGACGGGGAGTTGGGTTGTTCGCTTTCGACTGAGATCGTAGTTAACCTGGCAGAGTCGGGTCGCGCTTTTATTGCTACACTCTTCGTAGCGCTGTCTCGAAGAGCGAGATTGGAGTTTAAATTACGCCCAGGTGCAATGTATGATGATGGGTGATTATCACTACGTCGTTCCCGATCGCGCTTAGCAAAACAATTAAACTCGTTATGACCTTTCCGTTTACAATAAGTGCACATAAGGGCCTCCCGCCGTTTGAAGCTATTGCAGTTTTCTGACGCGTGACCCGGTTTCCGACAGGTATGGCAGTAAAGGCGTGAACGACGATCATCACCGCCTCGTGTTGCCCGGATTTCGTTTACCCGGACTGTCTCTATTTCTTCGCGAGGACGTCTCGTGTCAAATCTTCGTTCTTGCCCACGTTCGCGACGATCGTATCGCACGATTTTTTCCCGACGAACACGAGCTCTATTCTTTTGATGTTCCTCCTCGTCCATCGCCAAATCAATGGCCGCTTGGAGAATCGCGGGTTTTCCTTGACGAACCTGAGTCTCGATTGTATTACTCAATCCCGTGATGTAACAACTGCAGGCGTTGTCTATGGCCCTAGTCTGTACTCCATATGCGACGTCCGGATCACATTCTTCATCAATCGCGTCAAGTATATCGTCTAATAATTCTTTGACTCGATTCCCGTACTGGAGTGCAGATTCTCCGATTTCTTGATACATATTCGACATACGCGTTTGGAGGGTGTCGAGAGTGTGCCTTGGGGTAAATGCACGTTCCAAAGATTTTAGTAATTCTTCCAGATTATACGTATCTCGTTGTCGTCGGATATGACTTTTCGCGTCTTTAATTACTTTTTTCTCTATTATTTTAACAAGAAATTGCCGTTCGTTCAACTTTACCGCCTTCCAAATATCGCGGCATAATCTCGTAAACTCTTTCACCGGTGTAGACTTCCCATCAAATTCAGGCAAAATTTCCGAGGCTAATTTTAAAGAGATTTGGCATCCGCCGACGGATTCGACATTAGAGACAGCGGAAGCAGAAGATAATTCCTCTATATTCGAATTTTCGTACTGTTCAGACACAATCGATGGGAGTTGATACCCCGGTGGCCGAACAAATGGTTTGTCAATTTCATTTCGCATGATCTCAGGGTCACGCCAAGGGATAAGAGAGAAATCGGAGGAGCTATCAGACCGTGAGGTTCCCTGCGGGCACGCGACAACCCACGAGCTAGTCGATCGACTATCGTTACTCATGTTTACACTAGACAATTATCTATCTTAATCTAAATACCAAACTAATCTAATCCTGACTGGTCACTCGAGATAGAAACAATGAACGTGTGTCTTACACTTGAGCTGCTGATGAGTTGACGATGTCCGCTGCTACTGAATTCCAGAAGGGTAGGTTCGTTTACTAGATGTTGTTCCCTTCTTCAAATGGACGTTGAATGTGCAGCTATCAGGATGGCAGGTGCGCAGCAGGTATCCAGTGATTGCCAGTGATTTCAGGGTTGCTTTAGGCTAGCTTGCGTGGCCGCTGATAATCACCTCTTCCGGTATTCACCCGTCGCTCCCTGGGGAAACCACGCCAAAACCCAGGAGGGAAGAGTGGCACGAAAACTCAGTTTGTAATTCACAGTTCAATGTTCACCTGCACTCTTTTATTGTCCTTATTTAATTAGAATACACTGTTAGTTCAGTTCGAATTCTAAGTCACAAATGTGTTCTTTTTGAAAAAGCGCGCACGAAAGTTGGCGTATCCCACCGCTGTCACCACTGTTATGTACGTATTAGGGACCCGAAATTACGATACTTGTCTGCAGATGGCACAACCGGTTAATCTATCAATTTCGCGGCATGAGTTCAAACGCCTCAAAGTACTAAGGTACTAAACTCCCGAACGCGGCTTTATCTGGGAAGGGAAAATGGATATAAAATGTTATAAACGTAACTTGGTCGGAAAACTTTACTGTATTTCTAATAATGTTGATGGGTCGACAAAGTGATTTTCGAGATCAAAAACGAGTGTGTCGAGGGCCTTTGCTCTGTTCCTTTTATCGGACCTCCGGTTCCAGGATGCGTTGATGGTGGGGCGTCGTGAGGTCCAATCAGAAGGGTAGTCTCCTCCCCTAAGTTGCGTGGGCCTGGAATGCGTAAGGCCTCGAAGGAGTGGCCCAAGGGGACGTAATCTGGGGGGTTACTCGCGTGTAGCATGCCACGTGCGTTTCGATTGCCGTTCGATGTCTTCGTAGGTGGCCTCTTGTTCGGGGGTGACTAATTTATGTCTTCCAGGTCCTTGAGGGAGGCTGTAGAGCTGTCTTCTCTCGGGTCTGTTTTTCCTCGTTGTCCTTCGCTTAAGCGGGCCTGGTCCTAGTAGAAGTGGTTCCGCTCCGTTATCGCTTGCAGCTGGCATTCCTTGCGTCTCGCTTTCCCTACTCGAGTGACCTCTTAACTTAACATAACATTTTCTAACTGCGCTTTCTTAAAAATTATCCTTATAGAATACGTGTCTGTTCGAATACGCGCGGTATCATGTCTAGTTATTACCGAGATGGCGCCTGTTTCGATTAGGGCGACGTCACAAGTATAACATACGAGAATATACATATACTGTTAGGATTAAGCACTCACATTAATTATTAATGAGAAATATATTTTAGATAAACAGTACATAAAGGAACACAGAAAAGTAAAACTTCAATACTACACGTCTACACTGGGACACGTCCCGAACCAAAAAAGGCGGCCTCGCATCGCACAGGCGTCGCAATCGCCGCATAGAGGTCGCGCGCTACATAGTAATGTGGGGCCGGCGACACAGCCGCGCAGTTAAGGGGGCCGGCAGGCATTTGGCCTTGACTGTCACGCTATGTTACGCTATGACTTTTTTCTAGACATTTTACGTCTTAAATAAGTAAGTAATTAATTAAAAATGCATACCACATTGTTTGTACATGCCTTTGCTACGTCTGTATAGAGCCTTTTTTTCGATACGAACACTAAATCTCTCGAAAATAAGAGAATCTCTCAGCGGCAGCCATCTTGTGACGTCTCACTTGCTTCAGAATTCGAATTTTCTGCCGAATATTACAAATTACTCCACGATGAGGTAGAAATTCGCAGTTTGGGCTCTATACAGACATAGATTGGACTTTTAGGAAACACAATTGACCACTTCTAAACTGCTCATTGCAATATTGAAGCGATAGTTTGAAAAGGTTTTGACCCATGCATACGTATATGGATTTCAAACCCTGCCGGCCCCCTTAAGCGCTTATGCGCCTGCGTGGCCGGGCGATAGCGGCAACGAGCGCGTTGCCGACTCCGCCTCTCTCTTCTGCTCCGAGTCGTCGTTGAGAGAACACCGCTGGCATATAGCGTCTCCTCTACGTTAAGTGTATCCTGCGGCTTACTGCCGCAGGACCGTGCCGGGTTTTCCGGATGTTGTTGTCGCGACCCGTTATCGAGTGTCGCGAGCTCTTTTTCGAGCCTGCTGAAATAAACGTCGTTATCTCTTGTTACTATCCGACGTGTTTTATTACTCGCGAGGAGTGGGCCTCGCGTGCATAACCTCGTTCCTCCTTGCCGCGAACACGTGGCGTGTCCACGGTGAACACAGTCCGTCTGGACGCATATTTCGTGCGTTCTCAGGTTGAGAACGCGTGGCCTCCGGCCACTGGTGACCCCAATCTCTCGTGTATTGCGAGATTCATATTCCTAGTCCCCACGTGCGTGGAGGACCGTCGGAACTTGGCAGGGCGTACGCTTGTACGCCTCCACCATTGCCAACAAAATCCCCACAGTGGTGACCCCGACGTGATGTTGGGAGTCGTGGGAGACGTGGTGGACTGTTGCGTCGCCGTGTGGTGGGATGGGGACTTTTGGTGTGGGTTCGGGTGCCCGTGGAGCGCTGAAGCGCTCTGCTCGTGGAGGTTCACAAATAACTTCGTACACAGAGTAAAATGGCGAAAATAATTGTTAGAGATTTATTTAGAAAGTCTTGGAGATGTAACTCCTTCGGTTCTATAATGAGTTCTGTGTCGTCCTGGAGCTTCGAATCCCTTTTTTAGCTTCTTCCTTCTCGCTTCCTTAGCCAATAGGAAAATTGGGATCTTCTGGCTAGGCGTTGATTCGTCGGATCACTCGTCTTCCGGTTGCTGCTTGATGGTGATTGGCAGTGGATGGATCTTAATAGCGCACGCACGGGAGTGGGGTACGCGTGAGGGTGAAGCCCCGCCAAAACAAGGGACGTGGGGCCATGTGGGACCGAACGAGAGAGAGGTCCGAGGGAGTTCCAAGAGGTCCTTGACTCGGAATTTATGACCTCTTGTCCTTAACTGATTCCGGACTTCGACTATCCCTAATTTATGTAGAATTGGAGAAGCTACTCTAAGAGGCTGCGTGACTTTCTCTAAATTCCGCAATTAGTCTCGCCGACTCGAATTTCGTCAAGGATCTCTATGGAACTCTCCCGGTCTTTCTTTACCTACTCTAAACTATCGCGCCCAAATAAAATACGTATGTATGAAATACGCGATTACATCTTATATTTAAATTTCCCTCTCCGCGCCATTAATCGATGCTATATATATATCTAGCTATGTTCGCGTGGTCAACTGGCCACGCTACACATGCATTGCAATAGGGTAGTTTTGTTTCTTTTATTACGTTTGTTGGAAATAGGCCTTAATAGGCGCGCAGCGCTCCCTGTGTTTCGTACACCGAACTATGATGTGCCTTCTTCTTGCTGCTGTACACTCGTGCTTGAAACGTGTGATACCTTTTTCAAGAACTCTGTATTTTATTATCCGCTGTTATACAATAAATCTTCATTGCAAAATATCATGTCCCAACAACGTTCCCATACACTTAATATTATTTCCACGCTATTGTATTGAGAACTAAACAAGTTACAATTAGAACGACACATTTGTTACCGTCGAAAAGATTACAAAAATTTGATGCAAAAAATTAAATTTTTTCATTATATTAGTGTTTCTTTTTTAGCATTTCTAAAACATTGTTGTTCATTCATCTGTTTTACTTATTATTACCCTGCACTATTAAGTCTCAATATTCATAAATTCTGGACTTATATTACATGTAAACACGACATTATTAAATTTTTGTTATCTTTAAGTATATTGGGTTCTTAGATTGCAAAGTGAATGCGCCTGCATCATATTCATACGGAATCGGAGTTTGCTTACAGACGTCCACTTTGTGATTTCGAAGTACTTTAACCAGTCCGAGTTTGACTTGCAATTCGGCGAAACGGGAACCTGTAAGAAACATTAAAATAATAGCTATTCGCTTTCTGAAAGACAATTTGGTGATGATGAAACTAATAATGTACAGGCCTTGCCAACAAATTTTCGATGTGGCTCAAAAGTACGAATTCGGTTGAAAAATTGTACGTGTTATTGTTATGATATATTATATCACAGATTCGATTCCGCGCGAGAGAAGGCTATCTATCCACGGAGCACGCATGATAGACGCGTACGGTTTGTTATCTGACCACGAATAAACTCTTATATATCCGTTACTAGTATGGAAAAGTCATCATTAGTTTTCTTAATATATTTATATAATATAGTTATATTTATAAGTTAGTTATTCAGTCGTTCCAGGTTAACGATTCCAACATCAACGACAGTATGGCGGAATGGTATACATTATAATCGAAATTTGCGGACCCAGAATGTGGAAATTTCTGAATTTCTGAATTGTAAAGATGAATTTCTCGATGTAAATTTTTCACCATTTCGGCAAAACTTATTCTAATTAGATATTTTGAATTTTAATAGTAGGTTGTAGATTATCAACATTTAGAAAAAGATATTTTCTTATATACAAATTCACTATCTGTTCCGATTGAAGATCAAACGACAGAGCTTCAGTTGGAATTGAGCGATTTGCAATCAGATGACCTGTTTTCTTTAAAGAAAGAGCCACAGAAACATCTCTTTTCAAATTCCTAACTGTAGAAAAATATTCCAAATAAGAAGTTCTGGTTTAGAAATGTATTCAATGTTTGCATTGACTTATGTGTATGAAATTAGTTTTTCGGCCATGAAATTAATTAAATCAAATGTTCGTAATTCATTAAGTGATGATTCCCTAGAAAGCGCGTTACGTATTGCTACGACTGAATTCAGTCTTGACTTTCTCCAATTAATTCTTTGAATTTTTCTTTGCTTGTTTTATGCTTCTGCTTCTGCTTATGCTTAATATCCATCCGTTTTATAACGTTTTTTTATTAGTGGTCGCAGGTTTATAGCTCTTATGATTATACGATTGTTCTGAAATCTATAAAGATTTTGAACCATTACTTCCAAAGAGCACTTTGTAAATAAATAATTTATCAAAAAGGAATAGATATATCGCGAGTAACATCTGATATTTCTAATAAATATAACTATATTTATAAATCTAATAAGGATAACTAACGATCAGTTATTGTACCCACTAGAAACGGGAATAGAAGAATTTATACGCGCAGATCGCTCTACATTTCGTGGACAAAAAAGGAAGCGTACGCATCTCGCAGTTTTCGTACACTACACATAGTGTCCCTGCTTCACAAGCAGTCACTCGAAACAGCACAGAGGCAAACGGGGTCCTCGCTCGCACCCAATTGATAGGCTTTGGCGCCACACACTTTAGCCAATAATTCGGCTAAATCCAAAAGTATGTGTGGAATGACCCAATCGTACGGCTTATAGCCGCATTCTTGTGAGGTAAGCAGAGTACATTGTAAGAACTTACATGATTATGACGCGCACTTCGCGGATAGGTAGCCTCACTCGCGCGTACGGTCAGCTACGGAGATACGTATAGAGTCGCCAGATCACGGGAGTTGACTCGAATTGTGGGGGAAAAGTTACCTTACCCTCCTTCTGCCAGACATAACTTCTGCATTGTGACACATGTACGACAGAGATGAAACTGAAGGGGAGAGGGTAAAGTGAGGAGACAAGTGTTAGGCCGCGATCACACCAGAAGAGACGAAACGATCGTGCGACGTCGGACGTCGCGTCGGCCGTATCATCCGATATCGGAGCTACTGTGACAGCAGTCTTAATCTGTTCATTCTGGGTATGTATCGTGGGATAACGAACGAAATCCCGAGGGCGCGGCGAAGGTGTACGCTGCACAAAAGAAAGGTTGTCTAGCCGTGTCCAATCTTGTTTTAGATCAGGCCCGGGCAACTTCTTCCCCGCAGTCGCTTCATGACCCTCACTACCAGTGTGCAGGTTCCCCCGTCACTGGCTACTGCATGTTACCCTACCGTGCTTTCTCCTGAAGACAACCTCATGTACAGGTTCCTAATCTCCCGACCCTTTTCCCACACTCCATAGGAGCAAGGTGGAGTATCTCAAGAGTGGGGAGAAGACTCGCGCGTGGCTCGCGAGTCACCAGTTGCCCATGCCTGTTCTAGACTGTCGTTTGGTCCAGTCACAAAAAAGTTGTTCTGGTTTAATAAAGTGCGTGCTATCGATCGTCGATCCGTTTGCCGCAACCATCTCGTATGACGTCTTGCTGGCTCGGCCTTTGACGAGTGTGCGTGGATACACACAAAGGTCCGAGCCAGTGTCGACGAGGTATTCGGTCTTCGTCACTTTGTCCGTGACGAAGAGGCGGCAGGTGGATGTTCCGTCACTGGCTGCCGCGGTCAGTGTCGGAGGGACTCGTTTCCCGCATACGAACACGGTTTGTGGCATTTGGTGGACTCCTTCCCAAACCTCTGGTGGTACCAGCAGACGTTCTCCGTCTTACGCGATGACCTGGACGAAGACCGACTCCGTCTGGGCGTCCTGCTTCCCTTGTGACTGCAAGGTCGGGATGTTTCGGCGATTCGAAGCTCCAGTTTCTCCAATCGGTCGATCAGGAGCTCTGCCAGGCGGTCGGACTGCGTTGGGGCCGACGTGCTGGCTACCTGGGCTGGCTGCACCTCCGCGTGGATCTGGTCGGCTATCTCGGCTAGCTTGCTTAATGGCAGGTCTGACTGAGCCGAGACGATGGCTCTGGTCACGTTGGGTAGTCTACCTGACCACAGGGTCCGCAGGAACTCGTCGCTGACTGTGGTACCTGCGAGGTTCCGCATATGGCGTAAGAATTGCGACGGGGTTCGGTCGCCTATTTCCTCCTGCTCCAGCAGCTGCCGGATCCTTTTTCCTTGGGTCGCCGACAGCCTCTTCAGAAGTTCGGACCTTAATGTCCCATATTTGTTGGCCTCCGGTGGGTTTATAAAAATATGCTGCACTTCCACCGCGTATTTGGGCTCGAGCTGAGACAGTATGTAATAAAATTTTGTCGTGTCAGCTGTAATCCCGTTTAGGGCGAACTGTGCCTCGATTTGGCGGAACCACAGTTCGGGTTGCTCAGGCCAGAAAGGTGGGATCCTGATGGCGACCTTGCTGACTTCTAGCGTCGTTGTCTCCATTTCAATATCACTGCACTACACGCACTTCGAGAGAAAAAAAATGCGCGTGATGCGACTCAGTCACCCTGATCACGTCGGGGTCACCAATGAAGGAACAGGATTATGTAAGGCGGGTGCCTTAGAATAAATGCTCAAAATCAGGCGTACGTGACTGAGTCGTTTATTTACAAATAGAATGATGTCGCGAGAGCGTCCGAGGTGGTTCAACTAAACTCACGATTCACTTGACTCGCGATTGAACTTGGGCTGCGGTTTTTTACAGCGACCGGACTGCAACCCGACTCTAAGTGACTCGGCGCAGAATCGGCTGTGACTTCTTCGTGACTCCCTCCTCGTCGGTAGTCTCTGCCTTATATTCTCGAAAATGCTTGTCGGCTGATTGGTGGAAGTCCTTGCGAGGAACTTCCACCAATCCGTGCATTTTGCATAACACGCCCACGTTCCACGCCTCTCGTGCGTGAGAAGGGTGAGCGTGTCGTGCTGTTAAAAATCTAATTTTGGTGATGCAGCGGGGTGTCTTCCGGGCCCCGTGCTAAGTGCGGTACGTGACTGCTGGCTTACGTCAACGGGCCCAGCTTTCCCGGGTGATAGAAACCAGGCACGCGTCGCTGGGACACTCTAGGCTGGAGACCCTTAGACTACCCAAAATTTATGGCGTCCACTTGCGCTATTGAGTTCGTCGCTAGGAACTACAAGGACACATCTGTCCGCTAAGTGGCCAAAAACGTTAAAGACGTTTTCTCACAAATAGCGTCTTATGCTGTGCAAACCATAAATCTTTCTTGGTGCTGGTGTCACGTTCCCGCGCGGGAAACGCGACGATTTCCAGGAAACGCCTGGAAACAACACTTCAACGCTCCTGCCTCACGCCGAACGCGGTCAACCCCCTCCACGCACACTTCTCCGACCCTTGCGCCGTCACCCCACTGTTAGTCACGCCACCCGCCACCAGATGACCACGGACCCCCAGTCACTTTCTCGCTGTTAAAGATATTAGACCTCCCACATATATACCCCCGGCGAAGACCGAATTTTTGGAGAACCCACAAGCTCGCTTAAGGTGATTACTCCCCAGTTGACTCAGACGGATCCGGTGCGTGTCACTAGCACGTTGAGGTCTGAGACACTGCTGCCCCACTGTCCCCTGCAATCAGTCCCACTCAAAAGAACAGACGAGGAGGGAGGGACTGTATTCCTACATCACCAGAAGCCAGGAGGCTGCCGACAAGAAGCCGGACTACACTTCAACGCCAAGCCCCCCCCCCCCCAAAGCCACCCACCAGGAGACTCCCGATCTCACTCCCTTCGCAGAGTGCTCCCGCATTTTCGAAAAACGTTAGAGCCCGACACTTATATTTTATATTTCATATTTTATTTTATATTTTATATTTTATATTTTATATTTTATATTTTATATTTTATATTTTATATTTTATATTTTATATTTTATATTTTATATTTTATATTTTATATTTTATATTTTATATTTTATATTTTATATTTTATATTTTATATTTTATATTTTATATTTTATATTTTATATTTTATATTTTATATTTTATATTTTATATTTTATATTTTATATTTTATATTTTATATTTTATATTTTATATTTTATATTTTATATTTTATATTTTATATTTTATATTTTATATTTTATATTTTATATTTTATATTTTATATTTTATATTTTATATTTTATATTTTATATTTTATATTTTATATTTTATATTTTATATTTTATATTTTATATTTTATATTTTATATTTTATATTTTATATTTTATATTTTATATTTTATATTTTATATTTTATATTTTATATTTTATATTTTATATTTTATATTTTATATTTTATATTTTATATTTTATATTTTATATTTTATATTTTATATTTTATATTTTATATTTTATATTTTATATTTTATATTTTATATTTTATATTTTATATTTTATATTTTATATTTTATATTTTATATTTTATATTTTATATTTTATATTTTATATTTTATATTTTATATTTTATATTTTATATTTTATATTTTATATTTTATATTTTATATTTTATATTTTATATTTTATATTTTATATTTTATATTTTATATTTTATATTTTATATTTTATATTTTACTTTCCTATCTATTATTTTATATTATATTATAATTTCCCGTTAATTTATCAAAACGTTGTCTTTCTCTCTTTTTTTTAATAAACTGTTTTCCCGAAACCTCTGTTAATCTCCTTTCGTTGCCACGTTTTTCACGAGCGATCCGCCTACGAGAAGAGGTTGCCGCTCGCCTTTTCTCGGTCCTCGTTACAGGCTCTCCCAAAGGGAAGCCATAGCACGTAACACTGGTGCGCTGAAGATTTCTCTTCCGGCGCCCCGCTAGCCGCTGCAAACCCATCTCTGCGTGCGAGCAGTTAGTCTTCAGTCAGTCCTCAGCTAGTCCGCATTTACACCACATCTTTGTACAGTTGTTATCATTAAATTCAAAGTTATTGTTATCAACAAGTTCTACTAATCATTCTACCGCTCAAAACATCTCACCCTTTAAAACAAGAACTACCTAGCACGGTTTTAAGTAACTAAACAGGAGTGGTATGACTGAATTAAACTTTCTTTTTAACAGTGAAGAAAAAAAAGGAACAGGTTTTCAGAAATATGGTTGCAATATGCCGGTACATACCAACGCAATTTCTTGGTCCGTCGCCAAAAGGTATGTAGTGCATAGGATGTCGAGCTAGTACTTCTTCTTTGTTAAACCTTTCAGGATCGAATTTTTCAGGATCTGGGTAAATTTCAGGATCTCGATGTATTGCAAAAACTGGAATCCATATATTGATCAGTTTTGGTATTGTAAATTTCAAAGTATCAAAAGTGTATTCAGACGTTGTTTTTCGCTCAATTGTTACCCCAGCAGGGAATTTCCTTAATGTTTCTACAAAAATAAAAAAATTTCATTTCTATAGTAAGATCTAAAGCTAAAAATGAGTTAAGTAAAACTAGTTTTATATAATAATATCACTAGAACTAATAATTACATTCTATTGAATAGCATGTATGCGATATTTATCGTTTAAATGTATTTTCAGCACCTGTACCGATAATATTCTTAATATTCATTGTTCTTTCCTTGTTAGATATAAATGAAAGAGCATATAAATTCGTTTAAAAAAGTTGAAAACTGTATGAGATGCTTGGCAACGAAATTTAGTGATATTGTAACAACTTACTTTGCATTAATAATTTATTATGTGTGTACGTGTACACTCCCGTTTAAGAGTGTGGAGCATATTATGATTTCAAAAGGAATACCGTCCTTATGTAAATAAATATTTTACCCATATTATTGTTCTATTAAAGTACCGAAACAGTATACATTTGTATTTAAAAGAGTAAGTTGTGATTATAATATCCTTAATTTCATAAAAACTATACTAATGTACGAAAGCATATTACGATCGTAAGACAATATTTGGACTCGCTTTAAAGCTAGAAGCCTCTAGTTTCATAATACTTCCTTCATATTTTCTAAGAATTTTTGCTTGATGTAGCGAGCCAAGAAACTGAAGACGCGCTTTTTTTCTCGATATTGCTATACATTGAAATATTTATGAAAATTTTGGAAAACCTTTTAACGTGACTGAAACTACCATAGATTTTCAACTCTTTACGACACCTTCAAAATTGGTGCACGATTTTTTAATTCGTTTTATCGAGCTTTGAGTGAGACATGTGTCGCAAACTTATAAACGTACATACCTATAAGTTACACCATGAGGGCTTTACACGACCCGAACTCGTTCTTCATTTTTATTCAATAAAACAGTGAAAACAAATCGTACATCAATTTTTAAGGAATCGTTGTAAAGAGGTTTCAATCTTCAAATGTATGGCAGTTTCATTTACGCGAATTCTTTTGAAGGTTTTCGGAGACGTTTGAATTCGCAGCATTTTTTCGGAACATTTTTTTTTAGTCCCTAGTTTCCCATCTGCTACATCATGCAAAAATATCATAGATGTAAATAAACACTGCTTTCCGTAAGTAGAGGCTTGACGCTTTAAAATAAGTCAGGCATGGTTGTACTATTTGTTTGTACGAAATGATTACAATTGGAATATCGACAATGTTTCGAGAATCGGAAATGCAGTGTTTAAATAAATCTTGTATCCACAGTAGGTTTTATTTGCCAAAGAATAACGGTGGGTTTATAATATCTTAGAACCTGAAGAATAAATTTTTTTTTAATGTTTTAGGCGTCTGAGGTACCCATTTCACCATTTTTTAACATCCTCCTTATTAAAAGGATACTTATACTTTTACTTATACTTTTTATTGCTTATATGTTAGTCTACTTTGGGACGAATTGTTTACATACTGTTGGCATTAACATTATCCGATGTACACCTCGTGGAGGTTGCTCAATTGGACTCTGTTACTTTTATGACATTTTTCCCGAACGATTTCGTTACTACAACTCAATATTAAAATAAAATGAAAAGCAGCAAGTTGGTTTCGATTGAAAAAAGCGCCAAGGATATTGGAGTAACCTCTTTGTGATGTACATCGCGTAATGCTTAAGTCGGTGGCACGTTAACTTTGACAGTTAACCATTCAACAACGGCTCACTTGTAAGTAGTGTATTTAACTCGTCTCAATGTAGTTGAGATGTTGTGGTGATATTTACCCCATAATATCAAACAACTATCACCGGAAACATTTTTTCGTATTTTTGCTATTTACAGAAATAATCACATGAGGATACTTTAAACGGACATACTGTATATGTATATATATATATAATAATATGTAATATGCTTATGTGTTCACCTTTGAATACTTTATCCAAGTATTTCAACTCTTTCAGAGACTCAACCGTGAAGGTATCGCCGTACTTAGCATGATATGCCTTCATTTCTTCATGCAGTTTATCTTGCACATCGTGATTCTGAGCTAGCTCACAAAGAGCCCAGCTCATAGCAGTCGAAGATGTATCAGATCCGGCCGCGAAGAAAGTGAAAGCTTGAGCAGTAAGCAGTGTGTCCGTTAACTCTGAAAATAATTATTCAATATTTTACGAATTTTTCATAAAACTGTGGCACGAAATATATTAGTATACTGTTTTTGTCAGTAATTTTCAAAGTGCTTCTCTGAAAGTTCAAATGCTTATCAGTGTATAATTTACCTAAAGTGTCAAAAAAAGAATAAGTAAATCTTTGAAAAACGTTGAAACAATTGGTTTTTATCATTTTTAACTACGGCGCATCACAGAAAAAATATGAAAAGAATTGAGGATAGTGCTGATGACAAGATCGTATTGCTAAATTAATTTCATAGGTGCCACTTCTAAACTTCAATACAATATAACTTCTATATACAGGGTGAGTCACGAAAAACAGAACACTTGATTTTCTTTGTAGTATGATGGTAAATGAAAGTTTCAAAAGTGAAATGAAACTGTTCAAAGGGGAAAATACGATAATGTCAACAGATTTTGTGTTGAACGTTTTTTTTTTACGTCATTTCAATGTTGTCAGTATTGTATTTTTAATCTCATTACGCGACGGCAGAAATTAAAATTAAAATAGAATGATGTCTTTAAATGCGACTTTTCTTTAATTAACTGTCTATAATCGCTGTGTATAATCGTATGTTTTTATTTATATTATTACATATGCACGGAATATGCATTGTACATATATCGTTAACATAAAATATGCAAAACATACGCAATATGCAAAATAAAAATTATATTTTTAGAATCTCCTAATGACAAAACATATTTCATAAAAAAATAATATTGCATAAACATTCGCAGTCTATTAGTAGACTAGACTGGGTTATTACCCACGCGACTTGTCGAACCCTAATTATTCAATTGTAGGCGAAAGAACTACATGACAATCGCACTGAGAACTGATGAATTCCCAGGAGAGAAGAAAAGTTTGTTTACCATGCATAGGTGTATCTCCGTAAAAAAATTTTTTTTAAAATCGAACTTTGGTTCACTATTAGGCAATACAAAAATAAATTTTTTTATTAAGTTGTGAAATCTATTATCCGGCGAAAAAATCCATTATTTTCGAGGAATTTAGTACACACGATTCGAAAACTAATGCGAAGAAAGCGGCTTCAAGATGCTCTGAGTCCAGGGGTGGTCGCGCACTTAGCGAACCTACCTGTGTCCTGTATGGTATCTAAAGGTTAATGACACGCTAATTATCGTCATTGAGTTAAAAGCCAGACCCCAGGGTCTGGGGTAACTTCCAGAAGCGTACATGTTTATAACTTCCAAAGACTATTTTAGAGTATTCATTCTAAAAAAATTCTCTAGCTATTCTTCCATCACTCGGTATATAGTTCCCTAGTAATTTGTTGTAGTGACCTTCTTCATTTTGATTTTCACATATATTTTCTATTTGTGTTCGTCGTTTTTTCATAAAAATTCTTAAAAGAATCTCGTCATCTTCTTCTTCTTCTTTAAGTAGTAACAACAGTAATTTGCAATAGCATGCGATCGCGTCTGACAAAGTTTGACGAATGGAGTATAAAAGGCCTCAGAATCTCAAAACGCTGGGTCCAGACGCGCTTAGGAAATCCGACCTTTAGGAAAACCGCAATCCCATAAGGTCCGGCCGTGGGAAGCGACAGTATCGCACCTTTATTTCATTATCGCACATTTTTCGTTTTTTCGCTTTAGGGTTACCGAGCTGCCAAAATTATCTTGTCACTGTTACGTTAGCCGTAATCGCATAAAGTCGCCATGAAAAGTGGTTTCCTAAATCGCGCGGGTCCTGGCTGCCGACCGCCATCGAGGCGGAGGGGCTCCATTTTGGATAAGCTGACCAAAATATTCCCATAATTTGCTCCATAACTACCCTCCCGGTCTATCGAATGATTCATAGGCAGTTTAATTTGAGCCATTTGATTGTACCATTTAACCGTGCATTACTGTATATCGTAGATTAGTCTTGTAAACATAGTTTTATGGACAATAAGTAACTTACCTATGCCTTTGAACCATTCTGGATGGTTTCTAAATTCTATGAGCGCGTTAAGGAAATCAGGTCTATAGATGCTGTGCTCCTTCCTATACTTAATCATGTCCATGACAGTTTTCGTGAAGAAAGTAGCTAACGTCTTTTCAGGCACTACATATCCAAGTAAATCGTACAATTCCGGCCAGAACTGTCTTGTTTTTAATCGTAAAGTGGTTTCAATGGATGAATCGAAAATACGGTTGCCCATTCGACGAAACTCCGATTCCTTTTCGCCATCACCGCTCATATCAATTCCGAAGGCGCAACTACCAATCACGTCCATTGTAAAGCGTGAGAACATTTGTTTAACTTCGATTGGTTCTTCTGTTGCAACTAATTTATTTAAATTTGCTTCTAAGTTTTTTGAACATTCCACTGCAAGTCCGAACATGTTTCTCAGTTTTCCTGATGTAAAAACCGGACTTATTTTCGGTCTTAGCTGTCGCCATCTAGTTGCGTCTAATTGAAATAAATTCAGGGACATGGGTTCAGTCTGTAAACATTTTAGGAAATCATTTTGTCAGGTAAATATTGTTTAGTTAAATCGCCGTAAAAGTAGCATCACTCAATGATTCTATTCTAAATATTTTGTGTTAAATCGTTTGCTATGTTCCAGTAAGAAAACTCAAGTAAGAATTGAATTACTGGATTGTCTTATTCGATACTATTTCATTCAACAGTAAATGTAGTTACTCTCTTTTATTAGCATTACCAAATGATAATTTAAATCAATCATTCAAATTTCTTAAAAATTGACGATGCTGAAAAAATTTTCTAATTCGCGTTCAGTATTTTTAGAATTAGAATCAACAGTTTCGGAATCACTTTTTGTTTACCATAACACAAAAAACGTTAGAATTCGTTTGATAGTGCTATTCATGGCGGAGCTTCTGGTACAAGTAGATTCATGTATCTATACAGTGTATTTATTATAAGTTATATTTTTAGCAATGCAAGATTATTTGATACATTTTCATGTATTTGAAGGGGAAATGAATAACTGAATAAAATGTTAGGGCTCAGTAAAAAAAGATCAAATACATCATTGCGAGTATATTTCAATCTCATATCTAAAATTAATTACATTGAATACTATTGAATGTAATTGAATAAAATTTCATTTACACTTGTCTGGTGTTATACATACCCGTTCGTGAACCCTATCTGAACGTTCTTCAAAGGAGGAGAAGTCCCTGATTAGGACGTTCTTTATAATATCTGGATCATGTAGAACAAGAATAGGTGACAGTCCTTCGAATAATCCAACCACAGGTTCATGTTTGTATTTCTTACGAATGTTCTCTACTACGTCTGCTCTAGTTACTCTTGCAAGGGTTAGATCCAAGAGATTGCCGAAAATCGGGTGAGGTTTTGGTCCAGCTACGCCACGTTTTCTCCAGAAACGAAATTTGTACACACGGTAATAATAGAAAGCGATAAGTAGTAAAGCAACACCGTAGAAAAGTTCCAAGTAACTCGCCATTGTCCCCGCTATTCAGCAGCTAGCAATCAAATGTTCAAGTCAATGTTCAGTCAATGTTCTGCAAACTCCTGAAAAATTGATTTTATTTGGTTGGTCAATAGATGATATCGAATTTGACTGTAAAAAATCGTTCATCCTGTTTTTAACACCAAAGACTAAAAAGTAACTAATTCAACCGGATTCTAAAATTTTTAGATAAATAGATTTTACTTACAAAAGTATTGTACTTGTTCTTATTGGCAACATTGAAAGATTTATCACTATACTTTTTATATGGAAGAGTATGTAGGCTAGTACAATGAGTTACCCTGGGATCGTCGACAACTCATTTCACCGACACTGTTGTCATCGATACGATTTGACCGACATTAACTTTCGTTGACACTATGTTTTTATTGACATGGTCAAATTGTCGACAAATGTTTTCATCGACATGATTTGATCGAAACTATGTTTTCATCGACACGGACAAATTGTCGACAAATGGTTTCATCGACAGTCCATGTTTAGCGACAGGTTTGAGTTCATTCGTTTCCACGAACAAATTTGCACGAACTCATAGCTACATTAGAAATTGTTGTTATTATTCACCCCAATTTGTGATGCTGCTATGTGTCAGTACGTTTCCTGCTTTTGTACGTAATTGTTGTGTAACACAACAAAAGTGTTAAAGTGTTCGTAAAACAAATGCAATGAGTTCGACAGCCCAGATTAATTTTGAAGGACTGACGGAAGTTATTTCGTCTATTCGTGGATAACAAAAAATTGTAATTGATGGTTTTATATTTAAAAAGAATCAATATAGGGATAAGTTATATTATTGGGTTTGTGAGGAAAGTGGTGTTGGAGGAAACAGTTGCCAATGTTGCGGTACTGCTGTAGCGGCTAGCTGGGCGCCGGAAGAGAAGTCTTCAGCGCACCAGCACCAAGAGAGATTTATGGTTTGCACAGCATAAGACGCTATTTGTGAGAAAACGTCTTTAACGTTTTTGGCCACTTAGCGGACAGATGTGTCCTTGTAGTTCCTAGCGACGAACTCAATAGCGCAAGTGGACGCCATAAATTTTGGGTAGTCGAAGGATCTCCAGCTTAAGGCTCGTACAGACCTGAACATTTTGACGAGCATTGCGACGAGCATTGCGCCGAACAGCGAACGAAACTCAAAATCGACATTCATTTCGGCGATCCGAACGGCGCGATTTTGCGTTTCGGTCGCTGTTCGGCGCAATGTTCGTCGAAATGTTCAGGTCTGTACGAGCCTTTAGAGTGTCCCAGCGACGCGTGCCTGGTTTCTATCACCCGGGAAAGCTGGGCCCGTTGACGTAAGCCAGCAGCCACGTACCGCAGTTAGCAGTACGGCACTGGGCCCGGAAGATACCCCGCTGCATCACCAAAATTAGATTTTTAACGAAACGTAGCGCTCACCCTTCTCACGCACGAGGGGCGTGGAACTTGGGCGTGTTATGCAAAATGCACGGATTGGTGGAAGTTCCTCGAAAGGACTTCCACCAATCAGTCGAGAAGCATTTTTGAGAATATAAGGCAGCAAACTACCGACGCGAAGAGTCTAGTCGAGCGGTCTAGTCACAGCCGAGTCATAACTACAGTCTAGTTACAACACGAGTCATAGTCTCGTCCGGTCGCTGTTAAATCGCAGTAAAAGTTCTGTCGCGCCGAGTCACAGCAATTAGATTCATAATAGCGCTAGGCTAACTATACCGGACGCTATCGCGACTTCACATTAAGAAATAAACGACTCAGTCACGTAAACCTGATTTGTGAATACTTATTCTAAGGCACCCGCCTTACATAACCCTATTCCTTCACTGCAAATACAGCAGCAGTATAGAGGAGATTTCAAGATCACCTTGATTTTTTCTAATGGAAAGACCTACTTTTGTTGGATTCCGGGTTTGGAAATCGAGTACAACAGTTTATAATAAAATCGAGAAGAGTTTTATTTAAGTGTATACACGGTGGCGAGTTCAAGGTACAGCGATGTAACCTTCTGCACTGAAATATGTGTTAGACACACTGTGTATGTAGTGTAGGGCACGGACGTAACGGGTTTGACACGGAATCCTTGGGGAACTGACAACTGTTTGTTTTGGTGTGCTCCGTGTACGTTCTGCCGTTGGAGACGTTTTGAATTCGACGAAACGGACAAATTCGGTAGCCGTACCGGTGACGTGTGACGTCATTTCGCCGGCGACGCGTGTGCTCGCGCGTTACCGCGAAGACGAGTCGTGTATTAGACGTAGATCGAACCGCACGCGTTAGGCCAAGCGAGGCGCATAACTTAGCTTTCGGTCATTTTCGATTCCGTGCATTCTGTCTCGTCTCTCCGTCACTCTCGATTCCGCTAGAGATTTTGGTAACACTTGCGGTTCGTTATTTGAGACTGCGTAACCACCGCGTGCGTGTACCGCTTTGTTATCGCGAAGGCGAAAATCTCCCGTGCGTTCTTTGCATCGTTTTTCATTGAGAATATATTTAGACTGCTCAATCGAGCTATTTAATACAAATCTCAACTTTCTTCAACAAATACCGTCTATTCTACCGATTCTCCCACTAAGGAAGGAATTCCTAGAGCATCTCTCGACCACCTTACGAATTAATGAAATTCAGTTGATATCCCTAAATTTCGCGTGAGGCTCCAGGTTGAACAATATGCAAGAAGAAGCTCTGACTCTGTTTCGACGGGCTGCTATATATATGTAGTTTTTGAGAGGAAAATGTGGAAGGGAGTAGAAAAGGCTTGTTGTGGAAAGGATGACGTGGAAGAGACAAAGTCTAAAGGTCTGTTTGGTCATGATGATTCAAGGGTTTTGGCTGACGTGTCTATGGGATGATTATCATGATGCGTTGGTGTTTAACTAGAGTCTAGGGTTATCGGGTATACAACACTTTCTGTATCATGAATCGATAGACTATCGAATTCTGAGTAAAACTGTATTGACCTCCATATGTCCTAAATCTAATAGTTAACGAGATATTATCGAAATAATTTTCTTTCTTCTTTGGACAATATCTCGTTAACTATTAGGTTTAGGACATATGAAGGTCAACGCTTTTATACTCAGATTTTGATACTCTATCGATCTATGGTATAAAAAATGGGACATTCATTTAAAAAAATGAAGTTGACCTTCATATGTCCTTTACGCGTCCACCTACAAAAAAGCTACTAACATCAGATTAATGCCCCCTCGAAACCAAGAAAGTTCCATCTGATGCATTACTTCCTAACACCAATAGCAGCCGAGTTATTCAGGTGGCCTGTTTCTGGCGCCTCACCCTGTATATACAGGCTGGTTGGTAACTGGTGGTACAAGCGGGAAGGGGGTGATTCTACGCGAAAAAAGAAGTCGAAAATATAGAATAAAAATTTTTCGTTTGAGGTTTTGTTTTCGAGAAAATCGATGTTAAAGATCCGTCGGGTTCGCGTGCTTTAGTATGCGCAGGAAGTAGAATTGGTAGGTCATGATCAGACGCAGCAGACAATTCCTATCGAATAGCATGCGTACTTGCTGCATTTTCAAACTCGATTTTCTCGAAAACGAAGCTTCGGATGAAAACATTTTATTCTATATTTTCCACTTCTTTTTTCGCGTAGAATCACCCCCTTTCCGCTTGTACCACCAGTTACCAACCACCCTGTATATGTTAGAAATTTGGTTGAGACTCGTTCGCTTTGAAAGTTCTGGGGTAAGTGCTGCGCTGTCCGACACAGTTCCCTCACCAAAAGGCACCCTTGCCTTCCCCACTCCGTGGCCAGATCCTCTTGGAACAAAGTCCCAATTCTTCGGGGCAATGCAACCTTGAGTTGCATGTCCCGGCAAGTATTTACTCGTCACACCCTCATAAACATAATAAACATGATAACAGATGGTCCAAAGTGCCCAACCGCTATCGCCCGACGACAGTTCTGTTTAGTCTCATGCATCCCTATTCAAGACGTAACGTAGGTTCAGACCCTACCATAAATCCTTTCAATCCTAAGGATCGCCTCGGTATCAGCCCTTGACTTAAATTTAAACATATTGACGATAACATATATATATTTGTAATTTCAAATACTGAAAAATCCATTCTACCATACTTTTCTACGGGTGGAGCGTTAAAACAACAGGTATTATGTGCCAAAGAGAAAAATAAGCCTATAGAACCGAAGAGTATCGACGAAATCAATTTGTCGGAAAAGGGCCTAGCAGGATAAGACTGGTCCAGCGGCCCCAGTACGATTTTTATCGGTATTGTAAACAATGGTATTGGAAAACAATGGTTTTTGGTTGAAAGATAATCCCCCAAAATTTTAAGTCGCTAACCCTTCATTTAAGGATAATATGAGGATAAATACCCTTAACTGTATCATTTTTTTTCTCGGTTGTTAATTAAGATATTCAGATGGAACAAAAACGAAAATATTCGAACTTACCTCCTTCATATCATATATTTTTTTCACAATTGTAATCAAATTATTAAGGGTAGAAAAAATTATTTAATTTTTTAGGGGTGGGGTTTGCAAGCAACCCTTCGAGTGACCACTTCCAAAAAATTCAAGAACAATCTTCTGTTACCTATTTAATATATACGCCGGACGGACCGTCGACGGAATCAGATACGGAAGTCTTTCCTCGGAGAAGCCGCAGTCGTAGCGAATTAGTCGATCACACCGTCTCGCGTCTGTTGTACTCGCGTGCGTATCTCGCGTAGAATATCGTAGGTTTCGCCCGTCGCGCCTTGTATCGGATGGCGCCGCGAAACGAATCCGTTCCCCAGGCGTTCGGCGTGGATTCCACGCTCTCGCGACCCCGCAAAACCGCAGGTCACCGGTCGGAAACCTTCGCGACCGCGTCGTTTCGGATACTATCGCGACAGTCCATTTGTAATTGCGCCGCCCACCTGCGTTCCGTAGAGTATCAGTATAGTGATATGGATCTCTAAAGGCTTTAGCACAAAATATATCGCTTTAATTTCATTACATTATTTTTGTGTAAATATTGTACAATTTTGTTATGTTTTGTAGTCTATATATGTATATTCGTAGTATTCGTTCTGCTTATCCAAATTTTTTATATGTATTTACACAATTATGATTGAAATTACATGAAATATTATGATTTTGTTCATAAGTGTGGAACTATTAATAAAGTTTGTTTATTTGAACCAATTCTGATTAATAAAGTAGCAATAAAAACTTTGACATAAATAAAACGCTTTGTAATTCTCTTCATTATTTATTATACAAGCAAATACTTTATACTTTATTATACAAGCATACAAAATGCGTCAGGAACATAACAATGATAATAACGATTAATCTGCATTAGCAAATACAAATTTGATGTCAGTGGAAACGAATGAACTCTTTATCGCCAAACACGGACTGTCGATGAAAATATACGTCGACGATTTGACCGTGTCGATGAAAACATAGCGTTGGTCAAATCATTTCGATGAAGACATTTGTCGACAATTTGACCATGTTGATGAAACCATAGTGTCGACGAAAATTAATGTCGGTCAAATCGTGTCGATGAAAACGGTGTCGGTGAAACGAGATCTCAACGATCCCAAGGTAAGCAAGACGAATAGTACCGACAAAAGCTAGATCTGGATTCCACTGTTAGTTAATTGTTTTTTATGTATGTAATGACGAGGACAACGTATTTTAAGGTCACTTAAATAAGAAGAAGAAGCTCCAAAATTATTTTCTATGTATCTTTTGTAGACAGACATATTAAATGTCATCATTTTCCAGAATTAGTTAAATTATACTAATTTATAAATTAAGCAATTTATAAATAAATTTTTGCAATTCCATTGGAAGAAGCTATGAAGCCAGTATTATTGAAAGTTTACAATAATTTATTTCAAATTCAAGCAATATGTACTAACTTCTGTATTGAAAAAAATGTGAAGCAATTTTCACCATCTTTAAACGTTTATAGCTCAACGTTATAACGTTGACCTATATTTATGAAGTTTTCAATTGATACAGATCTACAGAATGTATTTTTCAAACTTTCAATATAGGCCACCATAAATAAGTTTTAAATAATGCTTTTTTTATTTTCTCATATAATTCCGACCAATTGCAATTTAAAAAACAATTTTTTTCACATCATGTAGCAAACTAATTGTTCTAACTTATGAAAAAAATCCAAGTCGTATGGTCCAACATTAAAAAAGCCATCGTTTTTTTAAGAGTGTCCAAATATTAGTAAGAGTCATTTTACACTGTACATACAGTCAACACTCCTATAACGCGATTAATACATACAGCGTTATAAGAAACTCAGAATTAATATACATAAATCAGATCAAATGAATATAAATTTCATACAAATAAAATCGTAGTTTGTGCACGGTGACTCTGATAATTAAATGATGTACACAATAATATTTTGTATTACGTACATATACTTACTTGATTATTACCAATTGCACTTTATAATCAGGCAAATATCTTAGGTGAGTACCCAAACCTCCTTCGGCTGCAGTTACGCGACAACTGTGCATTGGGATTGAAAAACTCCTTTTATGTGTTCATTATATTCAAGAATATTCACCACAATGACTTGTGCTTAACTTCGATATGTCTCCTGTTGAGTTATTACCGTTGTGTTGTTTGTAGAGCGGAATAACTTCGCCGGCGAGGCGGAGCCGCAGTATGTATTTTGCATACATAGTTATTTAAATTCTACGAATTTCCACAATTGTTTTTAACCCCTTGGCTACTGTGGGCGCCTATAGGGGCTTAGAAATTTTGCGTTTGTGACACTGAGAGCGCCTATAGGCGCTCGACATAGTTTGGCTTTATTATTTACATTAATATTAAATTCGTAATATTTATACTAATTCGGTTCAAAGAAATAAATAATATTGTTTTAATGTAGTGAAATTCAGTTTTTTGATTATTGAAATATGTTTTCACAAAAATACATCCCTACCCAAGAGTTCGCCGTTCTCAGCGCACATCGTAACTCAATTCCTGCCGTATGGTACGGCCGGTGCGTATCAAAGTCTGCCGTAGTCAAGGGGTTAAGTGAAAATGATCAAAACTAATAGACTTAAGACCCTTTTGGCTCTTAACGCGCGCACGATCCCAGACCGATATCAGATTCCGCATATAAAGGATTTTTCGCGTTTGCTAGCAGGGAAAACGATTTTTTCTACGTTAGATCTGGCAAGAGCGTATCACGATATTCCGCAAACTGCGATAACCACCCCGTTCGGATTGTTTGAATACACGGTAATGCCATTCGGGTTAAGGAATGCTGCGCAAACGTCCCAGCGCTTTATAGATTCGCTTTTAAGAGGTATTGACTTTTGCCATGTTTACAGAACACAAGGTACATATAAGGCAAATTTTCTTACGGCTGAATCAGTACGGCATTATAATCAATCCGAGCAAGTGTGTTTTCGCCGCGGCAGAGGTAAAGTTTCTCGGGTATACCATATCATGAACAAAGAAGACACTAGAACGTTAGCCGATAAAGTTAAAGCGATAGCAGATTTCCCAAAGCCTGAGATCCTCAATCAACTTCGTAGGTTTCTCGGAATGATTAACTTTTATCGGAGGTTTATACCTAACGCGGCACTCGCACAGTCACCAATCAATCGGTTGTTTTGTGGTCGCGAAATTAAAGGAAACGCTCCGATTGAGTGGTCGACAGACGCGGAAAAAGCTTTTCAAGCGTCGAAGGAGGCTTTGGTAAACGGGGCGTTATTAGAGCGAGTCACGCGCATCTCGCGATATGGTAGACACGTCAGATTTCGCGTTAGGCACGACGTTGCAGCACCGAGAAAAAGGTTCATGGAAATCATTAGCTTTCCACACGAAAGCCTTGTCTCCTGCGCAATGCAACTATGAACGGGAGTTGTTAACTGTATATGCTGCGGTAAAGCAAATCGAATCGAGTCCGTGGCCGCATCGTTACATTACGATGACTTAATTACTTCTGACTGCGTCTGGCATCTCATTACAATTAAAACGCGTAAAATCGGTAAACAGCGACACCGATATTCATTGCGACATGTCGACTGGAAATGTCAGACCATTCGTCACAAAACCTTTTCGATGTCAAACACTTTTTCCCACACACGCACTTTCGCATCCTGGAGCTAAAGCCACGTTGCGAATAGTTAAAGAACGTTTCGTGTGGTCGTCGATAGAAAAGGATTGTCGCGAATGGACGCGAAGTTGCATCGAGTGTCAGCGCGCCAAAATAAGTAGCCATGTAGCAAGTCCTGTTGGAACATTCGCATTGCCGTCCGCTAGGTTCCATAGGCAATTAAAGGCAGCGATTGAATGCCACGGCGATGAGCGTTGGTCTGATGTATTTCCCATAGTTTTGTTAAGCATTCGAGCAGCGTATCGCATGGACTTGGAAGCATCAGTCACTGAATTAGTGTACGGCGAGAATTTAAGCTTGCCAGCGGAATTTTTTGCTAATATAGGGGAAAATAGCACGGAACCGGTAGAGTTAGGGTCTATTCATACTTGCCGGAGACGAATGCTAGTATGGATACTACCACGTTTTCTATATTCATACGCGCCGGAACCCTAGCAAGGCCACTTGAGAGCTGTCCGAGATGCTCGTAAAAAAGGCCAAGTGCTGCACACCGCGGGGGTTTGCTACCTAACACCAGAACAGTTTACTCCCCTCTACACACCGGGATGCCAATGAGCTCGGCATCCGGCGCGGCGGCAGTCCCGTGCCTTTCCAGGATCGAAAGCAAAGCGATCTCTGCAGAGGCTGTCCGGCCGCCGGATGCCACAACAGTGTGCAAGAACGTCCAAAAGCTGTCCGAAGTACAATACTGTCCAATCATTAGGAACTATTAAGTCGATGCTTCCTCTTTGAAATTTCGTTTTTGCATTTGCGGAGCCTCAAATATTGCGGCCAGGTAAAAGATCGGCAAAGGACGCGACGTCCGGCGATTCAGGTAAATTGTAATTGCACCGACTGATCGACCACTATTCACCGACAGGCTTGGAAAAACCAACGTCCTTTGTACTATGAATGGTATTAACCTTTACTGTACTCTCGGTGTTAAGGATCTAGTCGAGGCGAATGAGGCACAGAGTGACTCAGGAGCGAAGGAAAGAGATGTAGGTAGGTGACTGGAAAATGGATGTGGACAATGTTATGGGAGATCAAAATGCGTGTGTAACTAAGTATTAAATATATTAACAAACAGTGGTGGAATACAAAGGGGGAACAGTGAGTCGAGACGTTTAAAGGTTGGTCGGTAGTTCGATTATAATGCACATAGATAAGCAATGTATATAGTAATATACCTACATAAACAGTTTGTAGCGTAATGTACATTGGTATGCAGTTTATGATTTTGTGCATTCATATTATTCAATAAGTTTAGTTGCTAGTTAGAATAAGTAATCGTAATAGGACGTTTGCATTGACAGGGGAGGTCGTGTAGCGACCAGGAACATTTGGCATACAAATGGTTAAGCGAGTTTATGGAACCCGTTGTCCCACATCTGCTTTTGAAAAAGCCATTATTCGTCCTAGCGAGCGTTTTAAAGTTTTGGTTATGGCACGTATTGGCCATTAGACTTTTTAGTTTCAGCCGCGACTGTCGTTTCAGCCTCAACAGTGCGGGTACCATAAACCTTGACTTTTCCGAAGAGACCGAGAAGATAGGCAAGTAGGCGACAGCGGGCCCGTAGGAAATCCCGCTACATTGCCAAATTTCCGGTGTCGCCCCCGCGTTCAGGAACACCAAATCAAGGGCGCCAGGAGTCCCCGAGAAAATACCTGATTGGTTAAAAAGGCTAATGCAGGCCTGACCAATCAGGGCGATTTTGAGACAGCTATGAAGCTTCGCACGATTGAAGAGATAGTGAGCTGAGATATTGATAAGTGTCCGAGCTATCAACCAAGACTTGTACGCACAGCAAGTCTAAATAAAGATTTTCTTGCCAAGAATCGAACACATGGGGTGATTTATACCATAACCCACCTATTTCCACATGTTTGTCGTTTTTTCAACAAAATTCTTAAAAAAATCTCGTCATATTCTTCTTCTTTATTAAGTAGTAACAAAAGTAAGTTTTGATTCATTTTTTTTTACATTCAACTGATTCTACTTTCTCTATATGTAGAGATAGTCAACGACGTGCTGAAGAACAGAAGAGGAAAGAAAAGGGACCTACTATCACCATAAAAATGCGTTCGGACGCACGCGCATAGACGCAGTTGCGCTTCGGAAAACCAGACGCAGTTGGATGCGATCGTGTCTGACGAAGTTTGACGAATGGAGTATAAAAGGTCCCAAAATCGCAAAACGCTGCGTCTGGACGCGCTTAGATAAACCGATGTTAGAAAAATCGAAGTAAGCAAACGGTCGAGGCAGGCCATGTGTTTTTTGTCAGCGTGTTGCCCCTCCCTAAGGGAAAGTCCTTTAGCTTGGGGGTGTCGTAAACAAAGAGGCATACTGTCGAAGGCGTTCTCACGGCTGAGGATTTTTGGGACAGCAGGACATTCTTATTCTGACTGTCGTCGTGTACGGTTGTCGCGAATAAAGATTCATAGTATTTTGTAATACGCCCACATTTATTTAATTTAACGATATCACGTTATCAATCTCCTTAGTACTTTCTTACACCGACGTTTAAGGTCAATGCATATCTCACAGACCGGCAAGCCTGACGGTTTTTCCCCGTTTATACGCATTTTAGGGTCCGGGACAGCCACTTGGGAGGGTTCGAGAGGCTTGGAACAAAGGCATAGCGGGTCCTCTGCTACCAGAACCAGGCTCGTGGCGTGGCGGCACGAAAGCAGAATGAACATGCTGTATTTATTTAAAAAGCTATCAACCAGAACTTTTCAGAGTTCGTCGTGGTAATAGATGTAGTAATAACAATTTATTACTACGCTAACAAAAAAAAAGAAAGAATATCTGAAACCTGTGAGGTATGCATTGCCTTTAGTCGGGTCGGCCTGACGGCCGGCGGTCTTCACCCTTCACACAAACCTAACCCCAAGCAACCTTCCTGTGGCTGTGTTCATTGGACGGTGTCTGAGCACAAACCAATTTGCCGGCGCCCTTACAAACTGGCCCCATCCAAGGCTTTCTCGAAGGCTACGTCCCCTTGACCCGGCCGCACGTCTCGCTCCCCCGTGACGGTGAAACTTCTCGAGCCACCACAGGCCCGTACTATGTGCCGCAATGGAATAGGCTTACAGGGGATACCACTGACAAAAAAAATGCATTGTCAATAGTACCTCGTGGGTAATGTGAAAACCTATTGGTACGGGTGTCGCTTTAATGCGCCACGCGCAGTTGATATGGTACGTGTTAAGACTTTCAAAGTGCCCGTGTAAGACATTTGAACCGCGTGCGATATTTATTTGTCTTGCAACGCGTTGATCACTGCCGCGTGATCGCCGATCTCTCTGCTCTCGACCGCCGAACTATGAGCATGTGTGCGACCGGCAGTCTCTTTACGTACATTAAACATATAGTTACATATGGTTAGATATTGTGGTACTTTCTATTTATCTGACCTCCCGAGGAAAATCCCAACAGTACGGCCCTGAGGTGGCTCGAGAACTTTGACCGTCACGGGGTAGCGAGACACGGGGCTGGGTCAAAGGAGCGTAGCCTTCGAGAAAGCCTCGGATCGGGCCAATTAAATGCCAAGCTTGTACCATACTACTACCTTAGCTGGTTCTAGATCTATGACCGCCACGGGGAGCGAGACGCGCAGCCGGATCGAGCAGGCGTAGCCTTCGAAAATCGGCTGTCGCGTGTCAATAATTCCGAGCCCCGATTTACAAGACTCTAAAAAGTATAAAAATAACAAATTGTTGGAACTTTTTCAAGGAATATCCGATTTTGGTCAGAATTGTTAAGTTATACACTAGTTCCGTTTTAAGTGTACCCATCTGATTATTTCTGCAAGTGGCAAAAGTAGAAAAAATGTTTTAGATCGAAGTTGTATGACATTGAGGGATACATATCAAAATGATAAAAATTTAACATTAAGATGACGCTGAAGAGTCCTGTGAAGGCCACATTCGAATTTTTAAATAGCGCCTTATATTCTTGCCATTCTTTCGAATGTTAATTAATGGCGCTGGTTTGTATTGAAAACGTTCTAAAAGGTTCGTAACAATAAATTTAATAAAGAACTAAGAACGTATGAGTTCAATGCCAAATTCTAGGCAAAAGGTTACAAGGTTCGTACAAAGGTTGAGATGTTCTGAACCTAGTGAAGGTTCGTAGCCTTGTAGGACACTGCACAAAGATTCCTTGTTCAACGATCTTTTCCCGAAACTGGTGTCGCCTTTCCGCTGAATGTGGACCTTCAATGCGTCAATTGTCATTGAGTGGAGTACGGTTGGTCTGTTTCCCATTTCGAAACAAGACACTTAACTTTCCGCCGTACCCAAGTCCGTAATGAATTCTTAGGTTCAAGCCTGCCAATAAATAAGTCAATAATAACAGTGTCCCACTCGATCGTAGCGCAGAACCAGACACGATGTTTAGACAATTCTAGACATTCTTTTTAACCTACATGGAGACGACTTCAATACACTACCTACCTATGTGTGTATTTTCCGTAATCGTTGTTTAGTCATTAACTGCGAAAGTATGCATGCCTTCAATTTTAACATTATCCAAAGTACACCTCGAGGAAGTTGCTCGGTTGGACTTTGTTACATTGATGTTATTTATTCTGCTAAACCGTGTCATTACTACGACTGAAGGTAACAAAATGAATAATTTAAAAGTTCGTTAATTTATGAAGTTGGTGGCGTTTGAAATGTCACTATGGTCGATCGACTGACATTCTTGTGATAAGAAAAATTTTTGTTTTCCATGCAAATTTTGGCGATTAGTGACTAAAAAACGGTCATAGAAAATGCACGTGTAAGAAATGTCGTTTGATCAATTGTATACAAGTCAGTAGAACTTGAATTCACCATTGTGGGTAACGGGTGTAATAAATGTGACCGTTGTGAAGCCAAACTTATCCTTGGCTCACCGTACGCGTCATCTTCTCCTGACGCATAGAACAATCACTAAGATGCCCTTTGGATCGCAAGGCTCATCATCAAAGGTAACGTGCCCTTTCGGACCCCCAAAACTGTATATCAAGCCCACGCCAGTTCAATATACCAGTCCAGTTGTGAATACCTTACGCCACGCGCTGTTATTCTACCCTGCCGACTCCGTATCTCATACTACGGTTCAGAATACGTTATTTCCGAAGTATTAACACGCGAAATCGCGAAGTAATCATTGGCGTTTCCCGGGTTACGACAATTGTCCCGTGACAGCTG
The DNA here is from genome assembly GCF_050948215.1 of Halictus rubicundus. Lineage (NCBI taxonomy): Eukaryota > Metazoa > Arthropoda > Insecta > Hymenoptera > Halictidae > Halictus > Halictus rubicundus. The sequence goes on along the minus strand of NC_135149.1, from coordinate 5,575,556 downwards.
CAATGGCCGTGAAGCGCGAACGCGTCGCGCACAAGTTGTCAATGAATATTTTTTTAACCTGCTCATATACTAAGGGAACCAAATACATACTTTTCGTGAATGTTTTTCGAAAACGTTGCGTGATATAGCAATTCTGCTTTCGGATTTGGTTTTAAAATGATAAAGTCTATAAGAATCACCCAACAGGTATTGTAGAATATGAAAAAAGTTCTATTTTGTTGGACAGTGTAATCAAGGATATGAGAAAATGTCTTATTTCAGTTTTGTAATCCTAGCTTGCGATCTTTACAATCTTTTACCCTTGTGGCACAATTTCAGATGTTTAAATAGCACACGTATCAAAATCGTAATTAACTAAGATGTCATTTAAGCGGAGACAATGCACATGCCAACTGTCACGGACAACATGTACATAACAACTAATATCTTGTCCTATGTTTCATAATCCCATATTTTTTCGTGTAAGTAACTTGTTGCGTGTGCATATACAGGGTGTACCAAAGTTATGTGTAAAGACTATCACAGCTGGGTTCTGTACCTTTGGATCGATGGAGATCTGTTTGAGAATCAACGTACAAAATTGTCCTTGATCCGTTTTTTCAAGGTCGATTAAAAAACGACTAAAGCCTCGTAAATTATTTTATTCTATGTCTACAGAGTGGCTCGGGATGGTATGACTGTGGAGGCGATGACTAAAATATAGAATGAAATTTTTTCATTTGACGCCTCGTTTTCGGAAAATTTGAGTTTGAAAATTCGGCCAACACGCGTGTTATTGAACAGCAATCGTCTGATGCGTCTGTTCATGACCTGCTAATTCTGCTTCTTAAAAATGTCTCGGCCCACGAACTTGACGGATTTTTAAAGTCGTTGTTTCCCGAAAACGAGGTCTCACATGAAAAAATTGTATTGTATATTTTCGACTTATTTTTTCATGTAGAATTATCCCCTCCACCTTTATACCATTTTGGGACACCCTGTAGACACATGGGATAAAATAGTTTACGAAACTACAAAGTCTTTTTTTAAGAGAACGGTTAACACGAAAAAACCGATCAAGGATAATGTTGCACGGAATTTTTCAAAGAGATCTCCACCGATCCAAGGGTACAGAATCCAGCTCCATCCATTTTCCGGAATTACTATGCGATATAGTGGAATAGGCCTACCGGGGATACAAAAAAAACGCATGGACACTAGTACCTCCTCGGTAATGTGGAAACCTATTCCTATTGATACGGGCGCCGCCCTAATGCGCCACGCGCAGTTCATACGGTACGCGCCTGAGGTGACTCGAAAACTAGGATCGTCACGGGAAGCGAGACGCGCGGTCGGAATAACGGGGCGTGCCCTCAAAAATCGGCCGAAATGTGCTCGGTCTTGCTGACCTCTGTTGTAAACGATACGAGATTTGTGCCGGGCACAAGCGAGCGTCAATGAGAGGAAAAAGGTTATCTCCGAAGCAAGATTGTTAATATCTTTAATTCGGCATGAAGAGCATTACGCTGAAATTTAATCCTGAAGAAGTTCGATGGAAATGTAGAAACGGTGAGAACCCTAAGAGAATAATGTTTAGCGACGAATTAATATTTTATGTACTCTGGTTTCGCGAATTTAAGATGTTATGTACAGGGTGTTCAAAAAACTATCCAATATTTATATGATACATAGGACACACTGTACTGAGTAATAAAGCCTTAGTAAACATAGGTCGAGAGGTAAATCATTTCTGAGGTATAAAAACTTTTGTATGTTCACATTGAATTTCTGACAGAAAATGAGCACTGTACGGGCCCCTCAAATGCCTGCTTCTCCCACCCGCCTCTCTTTCATGCAGCGCCACCTTTGTCACGTCCATTGGTGTCTCGCGTCTTTGTTGCCCCACAGTAGCGGCACTTACCGGGAGGGAACAGTGGGTGCTATGGTGGGAATGGTCTTGTCTCAATTGAGATAAAAATGCCGATCCCTGTAGTAAGTCAATCTTGATACTAACATACAAAAATGATTCTATCTCAGAAACGATTGACTTTTTGACCTATGTTTACTACGGCCTTTTTACTCAGTACAGTGTGTTCCATGTACCATATAAATATTGAATGGTTTTTTTTTACACCCTGTATAAATGTGTTTACATATACATTAGGATTATGAACAATTAGGCAGAAATTCTAATTCCTATACTATAGAAATCTTTCGTAACTCCGGGGCCATACTGTGGGGTGTAAATAAATAAATTTACATTAGGTTACGAGCGTCTCGGTTTAAAGAAGAACAATTTTTTGCGACGATCATTGAAAAAACAAAAGTGTTTCCACATTTCAGTCCTTTACCTGTGTTCTGTGTTACATCTGAAGTTTTATGGTACGCTAACAATCGCTATTGAGTCGCAAGTCAGACCGTACAAGCGAATGCATCCACAACTTCCAGAGACCTGCCTCCAAAACTAATTAAAGGAAGGCTAAACTAGCAGCCGTACTCCACTCAATGACAATTGACACATCGCAGGCAGACACTCAGGAGAGAAAGGCGATACAAGTTTCGGGGAAATCCTGTGAGGCTTACGTGAGAAAATGAATTCACGGAGTCAGTAGGCGTTGCACAATTTACGTAAGATTAATGATAGTGTAGTAAGTTACCGAGATCATGCGTCCTACCCTGTAATTGTCATATAACAATTATGCGTCCTACCCTGTGTTACGTCCCAGGTGGGACGGATTATGATTTTTTAGGATATAGGACGCAGTTTCGAACCTGCCTGCATACACCGGCTACGGTTCGGGAAATTGAGGATTGTTTAAATAATTTTGTTCCCGTATTTTAGAAACAACAAAATTATTCGTTTATTCAAAGTTAGGTTCTGAATCAGAGATTTAAAGTTTGATTTTACAAATAGGGTTGGTATAGCTAGCACATATACTAGAAGGCTTACAAGTACTGCGTTTTATGAGAATAATAACAATAGTGTTAGTATTACCGAGTCGCTGGTTTTTGGAATCGCTCGCGAAGGTAGGCGTCGCACAGTGGGCAATTTGGACAAAATCGGATTCAAAATCAAGGAACTTTCGATAGGAATGAGGTAGAGCGATGAAATTTTTTTAAATGAAAGCTGCAACTTTGTAGAATATGGGAAAAATAGAGAGATTGTGGTGTCGTTTCCGTCATCATTATTACAATATTCTACTTCTAATTGTTCGTTTCCTATGAGTTTAACGAGCTCATATTAGAGCTCATACTAGAGCCGTTATCAGTGGTAATCGAGTATATCTAACTTATTCATATACCGTATGTGTAAAGGACGTTTTTTATCATTTCTTTAATATTTATAGAAGTATGCTTACCATAAACTTCCGTAACAGTTAAAGTAGCAGTTAAAGTTTATTTATTTATTTCCATTTATTCCCAAAAATGAACGATCCATACAGGTCGCTTCATCGATCTTCAGTGATAACAATTCACCTTTAAATTTATTCTTTAGTTGCTTTCAAAACAAATTTGCTTTAATTGTAACAGCATTACGCACTTGTTCAGAAGAAATACTTGAAGTTGAATATGATGGTATCATGTTCACAAATTTTTGAAAAACACCAATAAATAAATAGCAACAATAGAAACAAAGAAAAAAAAAGACATTCTTAAAGGAAAATGAAACAAATCCCGGGAAAGGAATTTTCGCGAGAGATCGACACGCGTCTCGTCTCGTTCTGCGGTTCGAGCGATTCGCTCGCGCCTAAGCCATGTGCGCTTTGAACATTTCGGCAGAATAGGATCCGGAAGTCTTCCTCGGAAGAGTCGCGGTTGTAGAGACGTGTAGTCGATCCTGCTATTTTCGCGTATCTCACAGCGAATTTCAACGCCAGGGAAATATAGCGCCGCGTGCGTCCGACGTCGACCTCGCGCCTTCGCGCCCTCGCGGGAACGCGAGCTCGCATATCATGCGTTGAACAGTCACTTTGTAATCGCGCTGTCCATCTGCGTTCCGCAAAGTCTCGTCTCGACGAGAAATTTGTATCGTGCCGAATAACCATACGAACGCTGAGATTTTACCGACCGACAACTACGCACTGCGAAACCTCCAACTATTCGCTAATCCTGAATAAAGAGTGTATTTTGTAAAACCCTGACGTAAAATAAACAACTAGAGCCAATTTCGTAATCCGTTATTTCGACCTGCGAGATCTGCCCTGCCGTGAGGGCTGTCCCTGTTATTCCTGTGTCCGAACCTTGGAACCGTTCGCGTCTCCCTTCCATCTCGCGGTACTCGAAGGAACGACCTCCGCCCTCCGATTCATCCGAGGGCGAGAAGGCTTTACGTTTCGCGTGACACCCTCCCTGTACCTGGCGCCGGAGCAGAAGGCTCCCTTTTTCGGTACAAACTTTCGAGGACACATTTGTACGACCCGGCCTCAGATTCTATAAACTCTCGGAGTTGGTCCATTTCCCGTTCTCCCAAGCGGCGAAAGGGGCCACCGTTACAGAACAATAAAAGTATTGTTACCTAAGGTGCACGGTGTTGACGCACTGGCAATACGAGGTCTAAGAGCAATTGTTGAATGCGAAATAACAGTATTATCGAAATAACGGAATCTATAAGGTTAATTTGATTCGAAAGGGACTCTAACCCGATCTTCCTAGAACTGACTCTTACGGACGCGACTCGACGTGACTCTGCACGTTACTGCACAGTTACTGACCAAAGAGGATGAAAATGAACGGGTTTATATACCCTAAAAATGAGAGGGAGTGTCTGTTTTAAACTAAGGTCGCATACTCATATTTGTGGTTTCCAATGAGTTGAAGGTTTGCAGCTGGATCTCTGTTTATAGGGCTAAACGAAGAGTTATCCAGGATGTTTCCTGTCAGAGACTATCTCGACAGGTTCCGGAAGGGAATGTTCTCGAGATTTTCATATTAGAAAATCGTACGGTACTGTTACTGAATCATGCTTCGTGCCGACTGCGTCCAGCCGGAGCATAATCATCTCTTCTATAAACAAAGGGGTCGGTTGGGACGTTTTTCAAAAAGTATGAAGAGGCAAACAACATGGATTTCTGGAAGATGTGCGGTCATTCTAAGACTTGCATTTTTGCTTGTTTTCAAACTTCTCAAAAAATAATGGGCGACTTATGGCAATTTATATTTATGCTAACACTTGGCCTGTACATTTAAGAAGCTATTGGCATAAATTTCATTCGTTTCGTTGATGTAACAAATAACAAATAACAAATAATAATAATAGTAGTAGTAATAGTAGTAGTAGTAGTAGAAGTAGTAATAGGAGTAGTATACAGGGTGTCCCGGGGTTTTCCGGCAAAACTACGGGAGCATATTCTACAAGTAGAATTAAGAAAAAAATGTTTTCCAAAGTTTGGTTAGAAATGCTTCGTTACAAAGTTATAAACAAATAAAATTGAATTTGGTAACGGCGGATTATCATTTGAAAACACTCTTGGCATTTTCACCACGATTTCTTGATCTAACAGATGTTGTGGTAAAAGTGACACTGGTGTGAAATCACTCCAAGATAGTAAACATAACTACCGACGAATAAAATAAACACGTTCGAGTTTTCATACTCTGCGAAGTAAAATCCGCCATTACCAAATTCAATTTCATTTTTGATAACTGTGTGGTGAAGCGTTTCTAACCGAACTTCAAATAACATTCTTTCCTTTCTACTTGTAGAGTATGCTCCCGTAGTTTTGCCGGAAACCCCCGGGACACCCTGTATATGTATTGACGACGCAGTGAGTAGGATGTAACACATTTGTTCAATGTTCATGTAAAGACGTATACTAAAATACAATAAAAAAATTATTCAACTTTTGACATTTTTAACATTACTCCTCCCTTAAGCGTCAATAGGAACGCTCGGGTTTCAGACTTGTATGGAATGGTTGTTTTCTCACAAACTTCGACTTTGTGGTTACGAAGAATCGAAATAAGTCCAACCTTGCTCTGGTAGAATGCGAAACGGGCTCCTGAAAGTAAATTGTCATAAGAATAGTTATATTCATAAACTATGTCACACGTATGTTAATTCGGTTAAAAAACATAATATATGTATAGTATAAAACAGTTCGTTATTCATATTTTTACCCTTTAAAATAATCGTTACTTTACTATTTACCATGTAATTACATTTACAAACCACAATCTTCAAAAAGGAACCTTAACTTGGCAATGATAAACTTGAGAAATCCCCCAAGTTAGATTGTTTGCAAAAATTGATTTTTCTTTTACATTTTTTTGCAATATAATATCTTAAAAAAATATTCCCAAAGCATTGCAGATGAACCTAATTTAATAGGCTAGCCTAACCTTAACTTAGGTTGGACCTAACTAATAAATCATCGTTATGTGTATCGAAGTCTTGAAATATTTTTCTTTTCCAAATATGTACAGGTGTATAAAACGTATTGGTAATCCGTCCTAGGGGTGAATCTACATCTCTGGATCGTTGTACATTTGAAAAAGAAAATTGTTTATAACAAAGAAGATTGTTGTTAAAGTTTCTTTTTACATCAATACCTTCTACTCATCGAGAATGAAAAAGCTTAAAAGGAACCATATGTCGCATACAAATAGTTATTGAGATATAAGCTGTTAAAGTTTTTGAGTCCACCTGGCAGTGTCGATGCGACAGAACAGAACCGTGCGCAAGCCTCGAGCCAAGCGACATTTATAAGGACATTCGTCGCTAGACCCGTACCAAGTTATTGTCTCTTATTAGAACGTACCAATACAATTTCTGGGGCCGTCACCAAAAGCCAAGAAGGCCATAGGATGTCTGGTTGAAATACCATTATCGGTAAACCGTTCAGGATCGAATACCTCAGGTTTTGCGTAAATATCGGGGTCTCTATGAATTCCATATATTGGTATCCATATCCTTGTATCTTTAGGAATTGTAATTTTTGTACCCTTAAAAGTGTAATTTGTGTTGACCTTTCTCATTAATATTGGCAGTATTGGGTGCTTCCTTAGCGTTTCTGTATGAAAAAGATAATTTATTAAAAATTGCTATTGTTACAAAATGTTTGTTCACAAATTCGCATGCAGTTCTAGAAAAACTTGATACCTAATTGATAATTTTGTTCAAATCTAATATCACAATATATACGTTATAATAGACATAAACTGTATGAGTTGAAACTCGTTTCTTTTTTTTTAGTGGGGCTATGAAATGATTAAATATTAAAATTAATATATAAAAATCTATTACGCAATCTATAATTTTCTTTTACAGTATGATAATCACAAATCACAATGAATAAATTCGACGACCTGTCCTTAAAACGTATTTATTTACAGATAATTAATGTTTCTCTCACATATGCCTCCGTAACATAAAAGATGTTAGTTATCGTCATACATCAAAATTTAGTAATTGAAAAAGTACAATTATTAGAATCAAGGTAATTAAGTATAGAATGCCATATTGTTCTTCGAATACCATTTTTACAAAACAGTAATAGAGGAAGTATTCTTCATTATAGTTTTTACATTATAAACAATTTCGAATCTTGAGCTAACGTTAAAAATATAAATGGTAGCAAATATCACATAGGTACACGCATTTGACATACCGACATGAAATAATTATATTCTTATTACTGATTAAAAGATTATCTGGTAATTGGTCAAGATCACCATTCTGAACAACTTTTTCCCATACAGGACGTTCGACTACAGGTGGAAGAAAATTTAAGGGGTGTTTCTGCAAGATAATATAAAACGAAAATGAAGCGTAAAAAAATTTTGATTTCGGTCTGACTTTTGGGTTACTAACAGTTCAAAATCCACCTGAAATCCGGCAACCCGATCAACACAGGTGTACGTTGCGTACATTATAGAGGCGCGGGACAGTCACGTGAAGAAATATCATCGATTAAATTATATAAATTATGTAAATTACAATATGATTAAATTACAATGTAATTCAATTACTTTGTAATTATAATTCCTGGAGTAATTCAATTGTAAATCTGCACAACTTTGGTCTGGGGTCGGTCGAGCACTAGGATCGCGACGGGGGGTGGGGGGTGGTGAGGAGGAGGAAGAGAAGAAGGAGCGAGAAGAAAGTGCCCTCGAAAATCGGCCGAAACGTGCATATAAGGCCGACCTCTGTTTTAAGGCTAAAAGTGAGGTATTAAAAAATATTGGTTTCAAGAATATGAATGCGTATATGAGGGAGGGAGGGAGGGAGAGAGGGGGAGGGGGAGGGGAGGGGGAAGAGGGAGAGAGTACAAAGTTCGTGTGACGATTAACGAGAAAATATCAAGAAATATTTAACTATATAAAATCCTACAGTATGTGTGGTAACAGTAATAGTAAAATTAATACTTGCCTCGAAACACTGCATCCAGGTACTTCATTTGTTTCACTTGATCATATGTTAGAACTTTGCCCTCCCGTGCATTCTCTTCGCAAGTTTGTCTAATTTCTTTTCGTAATTTATCCTGTACATCAGTGTTTAAAGCTAATTCGTACAGTGCGTGTCCTATCGTTGACGACGAAGTTTCAAATCCAGCCACAAAGAAGACAAATGCCTGCGAAGTCAGCAACGACTCCGTCAGTTCTGAAATATGATACAACAAATGCATTATTTTGTTAGTACAGCAGACGTATACCGTGAACACCTATAAGGTGACACAGGTGCGTGTGCCACCTAAATTACATTTAAACTATTTGGTATATGAAACAATGGCCAAAACGAAAGTTATGTGCTGTCAAGAGTAGCATTCAATATAATAATTAGCTTCTAGCTGTTTTGTTTTATTATCGATATGTAAAAGTCACCTCGAGTTTCTTTATCGTAAAGAGCAAATTTTAATCTTGTAGTTGAAGAGAATATTTAACCCTGAATAAAAAACTATAAGGATATATGGGGTGAGAAACTAATAGTAACTGAGACTTTCTCTGTAAATGAATTTAAATGCAAATAACTAGGTGAAAATGTTCGTTATTACAATTAATCCAATTGCGTAATCTATTGTTAAGTGCAAGTGGTACGTAACATAAGTGCAAGTGACATATATACGTAAATAATTCGTTCATATTATTGTAAATTAAATCACATTGATGAGAGCGCATAAGACTGGGCGAGTGACCTGAGAGATGGGTAGCGAGCGACCGCCGCACAGTGTGACAAATGGCCTTTTTAGCTACACAAAAGTAACTTTCAAATCAACAAAAACTAACTGTGCTAATATAATCTAAAATAACCATGTATTAAAACCCTTGAATATTAAAACTTAAAATTCTTTCGTTGTATGTTTACAGAGCGTGTAAACTTCACCTAAAAAACGAACACCTAACCTATAAATGAATGGGCACATTTCCATACGCGCTAGAAATATGTTAAAATGTACTACGGAGTGTTTAAATTTCCTATATATGATGGATATAACATCTCAAAACATGTATTTTCACTTTAGTAATTCCAAATTATCGATAACATTCCTCTATTTTTGTAAATTAAGTGTCAAAGACGGTAGTTATTTTTCCACAGAAACGCCCATGTTACTACTCTTCGTTAATGAACTAGTATATACCCCACGTCGCCCCACGCGATGATTTTTACATATAAATAAAGTAGAGATTCTCTACTTTATTTTAGTACCAAAATTGGCTTGCGCAACGTTGCGCAACTATACTAATTTTTACAATGAAGTTACGTCGTTTTACGTACACGCTCGTGACAATCATAGCTCGGGCCGGGCGTTTCGAACGCAGCCGATACCGATTGCCGTCGCCACTTATTGTTAGCGGTTTGTTTAGTCTCATTCATTGCATATTGAAGGAATAAACAATGATAAGATCCCCGAGTTTTCCTCTAAACTTTCTTCGTATGAAAATTCGTTTCTTCAGTCGTAAACCCAAACATTTGTCGTAACACAAATACGTTTAGATATATTCTATTTACATTTATTTATAAGTTATTAGTTTTTAGCAACCGAATGTTCCTATTGAAGACTGATTTTGATCTCTGTTATTTCTTTTGTTTTATTTATATTTTCATGTTATTATATTTTTATTAAAATAGTAAACAATAATATGAAACAGAGTTGTTATTTATAAAGTGAAGCCTTATACTAAACCAAAGAATAATTCTTTCCCGTTAGAATATATCTGAATCTCCAAAAAGTAACATGTACTATGATTTTTCCAAAATTACATTGTTTTTGTCCCTAATTAAAAATGACGTCTTCTTTGATAATATCTACTACTTGTTAAATCATTCTGTGTTACATAGATCCATTACTAACTTTGTTGGATTTTTTATTTAATTATAAATCACTTAAAATATATTGTTTAATTAACAAAAACCAACTAAATGTTGTAAAAAATTAATAATTATTCATATTTTATGCAACTGTAAACATATTAATCGATAAATATAGAAAAATAGGCGATTTAGAGTTTTGTCCAGCTAAAAAGGCCATTCGTCACACTGTGGCCGGAGAGGACAGGGACCCGTGGACGGAAACCGTAGAAGGAGGATTTCCGAGAAGTTATGGGTTAAACTTCACTTCAGGGGACCACAAATTTTTAACTTTTGTAATATAGTCATATAGATTTTTACGAGATAATGTCAAAAATTCAAGTTTCAATATTAGGAATTGACTGGCTCAAAATGTATGCGTGTTCAAAGTTGAGCGATTTTAAGGTCCAGCTTTCCCAGGTGGCCTTCATCCGCCACAGTGTGAGTGCCGTGTGCGTGCCGCGTGCGTGTGCCATGCTGTGCAGCACACAACGCTGGATCGTACAAGGTTGCAAGGGTTCGGGAGGCGGCGATTTACGGCTCGATAATGCAAAGATAGGGCATGTCAGTGGTCAAAAGCGGTAGATGAAGGATAAATCTAGAGCGCTCGCCACCAGGCAAGTCCTACTTTTGCGTTGTCGAGCAACATTTTGCATTATTCGGTCGCATGATGCCTGTCAGAGAGGCGATCTGAGCACGCGTGTCCGACAACGTAAACAACGGCGGTGCCGTAGCTTCGTTCGAATGCCTCTCTGACAGGCATAACGTATAATAAATAACGACATAGACGTATAACTTTTGAACCAGTGAATTTCTACCGTTAAAACTTGGATTTTGGCATTTTCTCATAAAAATTTACAGGATTATATAAAAAAGTCCAAAATTTGTGGTCTCCACAGGAAAAGTTTAGCCATATATTGCTAGAGTGATCAATAATGTACAATTCTCCCCAATTCGTTATCAAACAACTTACCAATATTTTCCAACTGATTTGGATTTCTTTTAAGTTCTAGAAGCATATTGATAAAATCAGACCTAACCACATTATGTTTTTCTCTGTACGTGATTGCGTCCGTCACCACGTTTGTAAAGAAATCGGTAACCTTCTTAGGCTGCAGAAAATGTCCCAATCGTTTGTATATGCTCGGAACAAATTGCTTCATAGTTTCCCTCAAAATTTGTTGCCAGGACGGGGTGAAGATCTCTCTACCCATTCGGCGGAATTCGCTCTCCTCGTCTGCGAGGGCGTTCATGTCAATTCCAAAAGCACAGGTGCCAATTACGTCGGTTGTAAATTTTGCTGCTAATTCACGGCATTCCACGGGCTCTCCCTTCTTTATCACGATGTCTAAATATTTTTCCAAGTGTTCACCACATTGTATCACGAGAGGAAACATATCTTTGAGTTTCCCAGACGTAAACACCGGTGAGAGTCTCATTCTCAATGGACGCCATATTTCAGGTTCCAAAGAGAAAAGATGTTGTGTCAATGATTCTACCTGTAAATATGTGTTCGTGAAATTAATCAAATTATATTGCCGTGATTACGTTTCAAATTGAATATGAGAGAACAGTTTCCACACAAAAATTGTTTACGTATTCAGCAAACAAATGAATAGGCTTTTATCGTACCGTAAATGCAGAATCGTCGAGGTAAATTCGGAAATCATTGAATAAAGAAGAACAATTCAAATTCCAGAATAATGTCAATATATTCTTTCGCTAGTCAGTGTATTCTTTCGTACAAAAGTAATGAGTAGTATAAAGAATGGAATTACTCACATACCTTACTTATACTTACATACCTATAGTCTATCCTCTCTGCTATAGTATAGTCAGAGAGGATAGGAGAGTGCTCACGCCTGGGGTTTCGGCGTTCCCACTTTCGTGACATCGCCGCCTTAGCATGGCACAAAACCATGTCGTCTTTCCTGGAACAGAACCGTGTCGTCTTTCCTGGAACAGAACCGGGCCGTCTTTTAACATAAAACCGAACGCACATTATTTTTTTAACCAGGATTAAAAAGTACAGCTTAATTGTTTTATATGAAATATGTAACTAACATGTAAATCTTGTGTACAAAATCTCTAATTAATATAAATTGAGAGTAATATTAATTGTAATGATACGTATTTTATTTTTTCTAATTTTGTAGTTGGAAACTCTAGTTGTAAAAAATGGAAAACCCGAAAAAATTCGAACAAATACAGATCTCATATCGAAGTTTAAAAGAGACCAACCTGAATATTAATTTAATAATGAGCTATTGTCATCAACACTATCTTAAACTTTTTCATATATTTAGCTACTGTTATTATTAATTAAAAAAAATTTTCTTTCATGAATAAATATTTTTTCCACCTCAGCACCATAAGATTTTTACTAGATGACTTTAAAAACACATTAGAACTATTTTTAAATAATTTTACTCGAAAACATTCTAGTTTACTCTTTATTTCACCGTTCTACTAATTTTTTATGGGCTGCATTGCAGCTCTGTTTAACACCCCTTTACAACCCAATACCATGGTACCATCCATATTCAAGGAAGAACAATTTTTTGCGACGATCATTGAAAAAATAAAAGTGTTTCCTTCATTTCAGTCCTTTAGTGCGTTGGTGACGTAGCGCCCAGCACACCTACCTGTGTTCTGTGTCACATCTGGAGTTTTATGGTACGCTAACAATTGCTATTGAGTCGCAAGCCAGACCATACAAGCGAATGCATCCACAACTTCCAGAGACCTGCCTCCAAAACTAATTAAAGGAAGGCTAGACATGCAGTGTGTACTAAACTCCTCAAAAGAGGTGGATTCCAGTCGCTCGTGTCATAAACCGCATTCGATACTTCATCGACAGGGTGATCTTACATATTTCTGTAACAGTTCCTGAACACATTATCATTCATCTGAAACTGCTTTGTACGACATTACACACGCCACATAATTTTTATTTTCTAATTTTGTCAAAGTAGTATATATAACAGAATCATACAAGTGTCTACAATTACTTGAAATCCAAAATACAGAGCGTTTCTTCCTCTGCGACTGTAAAAAAAGGACTTTAAAAGAATGTTTAAATAACAGGTGGGCTGTCCTTCCAAAAGGCACCTGTGGCCAGAGTTGGGCATTATTTAGATAAAAAATTATTTAAATAACGATTCGAATAAAAGATACTTTATCTTTATTCGTTATTCAAAGGTTCGAATAAAAAAAGTATCTTTATTCGACGAGTATCAGATAAATAATTTTATTCGACGAGAATTTATCCGACGAATAAAGATAATTTTTTTTATTCGAAACGGATTTATTCGAACTTCGAATAATTTTTTCATCTTTTATCTATATCTTTTATTCGAAGGCTTCGAATAAATCTTCGAATAACTTTTGCCGAGCGCCGAGCATCAAAGACTCAGCGAAGACAGACGACATACAATGTAAGCGGATGGAGAATCGCGCACGAATGAAAGTTTAAACTTTTAGATTTTTCAACATATCCTCAAAAAATTGTGACGAGCGAATGGAGGTGATTTTCCTGATGAAAATGAGGTCAAATTCGAGTGTAATCGAACAAGTTTCACTGATACGTAATGGTACGATAAAAATTACAATCTCATTAAAGACAGTCCAAATGATGTCGTGTTTGCACTCATTTTGATCGGAACAAGCTCTACAACTCATTCGTCTTAACAATATTGTTCTGATTAAAAACATAAAAGCATAAATTGCCAATAATGCTGGATTCTCCATCTGCTTACATTGTAGGTTGTTGGTCGGTCGTTGGTCTTTGAAGTTCCGAGCTCGTAGAGTCGCGAGATATCGGTGTGAAACTGCCAATCCAATTGCAAAACTTCTTTATTTCTCATTATTTTTTTATGGGACTTGCGCCAACTAATTCGTGGCATTCTTCTGATTAAAATGACACTAAACACGGTACAAATTGGACTGTATTTAGCATTTTTATCCGTAGATTTATTCGAAGGCTTCGAATAAATCTTCGGATAACTTTTGCCAGCTCGACGAATAAACGGCGACGACGGCTGACGAGGACCGACGAGCGCTGAACGTCGAAGACCCAGCGACTCCCAAACGGTATACAATGTAAACGGATGGAGAATCGCGCATTATTGGCAATTTATGGTTGTATGTTTTTAATCAGAACAATATTTTAAGACGAATGAGTTGTAGAGCTTGTTCCGATCGAAATGAGTCCAAACACGACATCATTTGGACTGTCTTTAATGAGATTGTAATTTTTATCGTACCATTACGTATCAGTGAAACTTGTTCGATTACACTCGAATTTGATCTCATTTTCATCAGGAAAATCCCCTCCATTGGCTCGTCACAATTTTTTGAGGATATGTTGAAAAATCTAAAAGTTTAAACTTTCATTCGTGCGCGATTCTCCATCCGCTTACATTGTATGTCGTCTGTCTTCGCTGAGTCTTTGATGCTCGGCGCTCGGCAAAAGTTATTCGAAGATTTATTCGAAGCCTTCGAATAAAAGATATAGATAAAAGATGAAAAAATTATTCGAAGTTCGAATAAATCCGTTTCGAATAAAAAAAATTATCTTTATTCGTCGGATAAATTCTCGTCGAATAAAATTATTTATCTGATACTCGTCGAATAAAGATACTTTTTTTATTCGAACCTTTGAATAACGAATAAAGATAAAGTATCTTTTATTCGAATCGTTATTTAAATAATTTTTTATCTAAATAATGCCCAACTCTGGCCACAGGTGCCTTTTGGAAGGACAGCCCACCTGTTATTAAAACATTCTTTTAAAGTCCTTTTTTTACAGTCGCAGAGGAAGAAACGCTCTGTATTTTGGATTTCAAGTAATTGTAGACACTTGTATGATTCTGTTATATATACTACTTTGACAAAATTAGAAAATAAAAATTATGTGGCGTGTGTAATGTCGTACAAAGCAGTTTCAGATGAATGATAATGTGTTCAGGAACTGTTACAGAAATATGTAAGATCACCCTGTCGATGAAGTATCGAATGCGGTTTATGACACGAGCGACTGGAATCCACCTCTTTTGAGGAGTTTAGTACACACTGCATGTCTAGCCTTCCTTTAATTAGTTTTGGAGGCAGGTCTCTGGAAGTTGTGGATGCATTCGTTTGTATGGTCTGGCTTGCGACTCAATAGGGATTGTTAGCGTACCATAAAACTCCAGATGTGACACAGAACACAGGTAGGTGTGCTGGGCGCTACGTCACCAACGCACTAAAGGACTGAAATGAAGGAAACACTTTTATTTTTTCAATGATCGTCGCAAAAAATTGTTCTTCCTTGAATATGGATGGTACCATGGTATTGGGTTGTAAAGGGGTGTTAAACAGAGCTGCAATGCAGCCCATAAAAAATTAGTAGAACGGTGAAATAAAGAGTAAACTAGAATGTTTTCGAGTAAAATTATTTAAAAATAGTTCTAATGTGTTTTTAAAGTCATCTAGTAAAAATCTTATGGTGCTGAGGTGGAAAAAATATTTATTCATGAAAGAAAATTTTTTTTAATTAATAATAACAGTAGCTATATATATGAAAAAATTTAAGATAGTGTTGATGACAATGGTCGCTTTTAAACTTCGATATGAGATCTGTATTTGTTCGAATTTTTCCGGATTTTCCATTTTTTACAACTAAAGTTTGCAACTACAAATTTGGAAAAAAATAAAATACGTATCATTACAATTAATATTATTCTTAATTTATATTAATTAGAGATTTTGTACACAAGATTTACATGTTAGTTACATATTTCATATACAACAATTAAGCTGTACGTTCTAATCCTGGTTAAAAAAATAATGTGCGTTCAGTTTTATGCTAAAAGACTGACCGGTTCTGTCCCAGGAAAGACTGACCGGTTCTGTGCCATGCTAAAAGACTGACCGGTTCTGTGCCATGCTAAAAGACTGACCGGTTCTGTTCTAGGAAAGACTGACCGGTTCTGTGCCATGCTAAGGCTGAGCAGATGTCAGCACTATATCGGGAACGCCGAAAACCCGGGCGTGAGCACTCTCATTCCTCTCTGGTATAGTCCTACAGTATACACTGTTCATACATACAGGGTGTCCGGAACTTAAACGGCCAAACTGCTAGGGTTTAATCTTCAGATAAAAAGAAGAAATAAATGTTATATAACATGTTATGTTATTGTATAAGCTTTGTAAGGAAACGCTTTGTTACAGTATTATAAACACGTAAATATTGAACGTACGAAACGGACAAGAACATTTTGTAATGAGGATTCAAACTGGGGGAGGGGGGGGGGAGAGGTTAACAAAGGTTTTACTTGGTAATCATTTTTTATTGTATCATTATTATTTTATAACTGTTGAATGTATGAACGACCCGTAACTATTACCACACAGATGTGCTCTAATGAAACATGCGTAGTTGCCCGTTTCATACATGCAATATTTATTTCTTTATAACTCTATAACACAGTGTTACCTGACAAACTTTATATAACATTTTTTCCTTCTTTTTGTGTGTAGATTGAACCCTAGCATTTTGGCCGTTTAAGTTCGGGACACCCTGTATAATAGAAGATTGAAATAATGGGTATTCATTAGGGTGGACTTTATTTTTTTGTCCAAATATATTTTTAGTTTCACTCCCAGATTTGTGACACTTGTTCAGAAAATGATGTGGAAGAAATTTGGAGTCAATTGGGTCCTGGGAACCCGAAGTGCATCAAATTAGAAAATTTTGAATTTTTAAAATCTTAACATAAATGTACGTTATGATACATCGTTAAATTTGTCATTTTTTCACTTTAAGGATACATACACAGCATAAACAGTTGTTAATAGAAAAAACATTCATGATCTTGAAAAAAATCGATCTCAAGCACCTCAATCGAACGTTCTCGATGTTACTAGGTTTGAATTTCGTACGTTGAGGTAAACGGCCTCAAATATTCATTATGCTTTCAAAATATGTACATATAACTAATATAAGCACAATTAGTACCTCCACAGTGATTGGGTCCATTACCTCCTATTTACTCTTACTTACCTCGGGATAGATGGGCACTCCTCGCGATGCAAATAAGGAGAAGTCACTGATGAGGACATCTTTGATCAAATCAAGATCATTCACAATTAAAACTGGCGTAGTGCCTGAGAAGATTCCGACTACTTGCTTGCCTTTGTATTCATCGTATATTTTCTTTGTAGCGTCGCTCATGGATAACTGTCCAAGCGTAGTTGATTTAAGATTTCCCAAGAGTAGCGTAGGTTTTGGTCCGGCTATTCCAAGCTTCGTCCAATAGTTGTTCATTGAAGATAGGTAATAGTAAACTGCTAGCAGCAGCACCAAAACGGCGCATAATATTTGGAAGTAGTCCAACATAGCGGATTAACTGTCTGAAACAAAACAAACATGAAAAATTATTAAGAACAGATCATTTTCAAGATAATGGTTAAAATCACGATATGAATCATGAATTAGTGTTCCTTCGTCTAGTTCAATATTTGCAATATCAAAGGTATTATCCACTGTTACGTATGGAGACGTTTCTCCACGTTCATTCGATTAGAAGTTCTAATCTCTTTTCTGAGAACGAAAAGCGTCCCAACAGGCCCCTTGTTTATAGAAGGGATGATTGTGCTCCGGCTGGACTCAACTGGCACGAAGCATGATTCAGTAACAGCACCGTACGATTCCTTGTCATGGAAATCTTGAAAACATTCCCTTCTGCAATGTTTTGTCAAGATAGTCTCTGATAGGAAACACCCTGGCTAACCCTCCGTTTTACCCTTTAACACTCTCGCTGCGGACGACGCACATGCGCGTCCAACAGAGCCCTTGCCATGTGCGAATGACGCTCATACGCGTCCTCTGCTTATTTAGTTTCATTTTCACTGCGGACGATGCACATGTGCGTCCAACTGAGCCCTTGCCATGTGCGAATGACGCTCATACGCGTCCTCTGCTTAATATCTTAATTTCAGCTCCCGGCGAACGCCTACTTATTTTCGTCCGCAGCGAAAGTGTTAAACAAAGATCCAGCTGCAAAACCTTAAACTCACTCGAAACGATAAATACGAGTATGCGACCGTAGAATAAAACAGACACATTTCCCTCTCATTTTTTAGGGTATATAAACCCATTCATTTTCATCGTCTTTGGTTCAGTCGAGATTCAGAAGTGATTCGATAGCGTTTCGGTAATCGTGCAGTCACGTCGCGTTACACGCATAAGAGTCAATTCTAGTGAGATCGGGTTAAAATCCCTTTCGAATCAAATCGTAATCTTATAGATTCCGTTAGTTCGGTATATATTCTATTTGGCATTCAACAATCGCTCTCTGACCCCGCATTGCCAGTGCGTCAAAACCGTGCATCGTAGGTAACAATTTTTCCAATTGTACACTTACTACATTCATTCGCGACACAAACAACTACATTTGTAATTATCTTACTTCAGAATATATTTGTCTTGTTTGTTAACTTGCGTAATCTACAACCCTTAATTATAACTTAATATTCTAATCTAATAATTGAACGTTCCCACATGATACAATCTTACCGCTCAGATTGTATCAATTAAATTATATTTAAGTTACGAGGCTTACTAATCTTAAATTCAAATCAACGAAGATTTCTCCAACCTAGTGACTCCCCGATTTCGCATTGGGTGCGTTCACGAAGTTTCATCCTCCTAGTAGCTCCTCGGTTTCGCATCGGGTGCGTCTGCGTTTGACTCCAACCTCCCAGAGGTTCCCTAGTTTCACATCAGGTGCGTCCTCGACGTCAACTATCCTAGCGGCTCCCCGATTTCGCATTGGGTGCGTCCGCGTACCTAACTAACAAATTGAAACCATATTCCTGGGGTAACAACCCCTCGCCGGCCTCTCGCGTTGCTCGCAGCCCTGGCTCGTAACACCACTAACGTTTATGCGCTGCATTTGACAAAAACATTTTTAATCTTCCTGCATTACCGGATTATTCAGGCCCAAAACGCGTTGCATGATCGAGCGTAGCGAAAACGTGAGGATGCTCGCCGCCCGGGAATAGAGAATACTCAGTATCGCCAGATCAAGACTTGTTCCCCCACTCTAATTTCCCTTTATACCGCGCTATTCCCCACGCTTTCGCCGCGACCGGGTCACGTGACGCGTTCCGTCTCTGTCGTACATACTCCGGTACTGGCAGAGAGAGGGTAACTTTTTCCCCTCAATTCGTGCTCCCCCCACCCCCCCCCCCCGTCTTCTCATCTGGCGAAACTGGCGATACTGCTTGAACCTTCGTATACAATAGAAGCCCGCGCGAAGGTATTGGACTTCAATCATCGATAGCGGAAAGTTGTTTAAACCAAGAATTCTTTATTACACAAATTAACAGTATCGAGATATCACGCCTGAATTACAATTCCAGTTTATGGAATAACTAGTTCAACAAAACTAGTATATCTGGACAGGCAGCGTCTTTTATGTCATATTACTTTTTTTCATACAAAAACTGTTTTCGAAAAAATTGAGCAAAATGTCAGACCAAAATCAAAGATTTTTTTTTTAAATTTGAAAATTGAAGAGTTTTCATTATCTTTTGTCAATAATCATTAACGAAAAATGTAATTTTTTTTAACTTGCAGAAATTACTTTTTTTTAAATTACATATTATTTTGCAGGGAATCGCATGTATTTTTTTTTATTATAAGTCAACAAAATTTTCAGGTTCCATTTTATCAAGAGTAAAGGTCTTATAAATATACTTTCCCGCCAATAACAGTACCCCACTACTTTCTCCACAATATACAGGCTGTCCCAAAAATGTTGCATTTCCTTGAAATGGGCTATTCCTGAGGTCATTTGAAAGTTTCTTCAAATGAGTTCAGGAATTACCCATTTCAAGGAAATACAAGATTTTTGGGACACTCTGTAGATACGTTACTATGCTGGACGCGAATACACGAAAAAACCCGTCAAATACCCATCACTATTTTATAGGACAAGGTGTTAAACTGTAATCTTGAAATGCTTGTTACTCATGGCAACGTTAACTAAGATCGATGAAATTTTCGCCGTGTACATGCTTAATCGACATAGATCTACAAAACGCATTGATCAGAGTTTCATTACAGGCATAGATAAGGAAAAGTTGAAAAAACTGATTTCTACGTCAATATTTCGATCAATAGCAATTTTTCCGAAATTTTATTTACCCGTTATCTAGTAAACTAATTCTTCTAACATGCCAACGAATCTCAACTCATTTGGTTCAATTTTAAGAAAATTATATGATTTTTAAATGTAGTCAAATACTTTTTGTCAGTGGTTGTAGTAATAAGAATGCACTTTATTTAATTAGACAAGCACAAAACATTTGACAACTCTTCTTATTTTATTTTTCTGTAGATCTAAGGACATTGTGCATCATTATTCTGTATTTGTCAGAATAAGTATTAATAAGTTATGTATAAAGGGATGTTTTAAAGTAACTTACAATAGTCTTAATCACGGATGAGCCACAATAATATACAAACACTAACTGGCACAACACTTGCTACAATGAAACAGTTTAGAAAATAAATAACGGAGTTGAACAGACGGACGAGGTATTTATGTTATCTCACGGATTATCAATCTTACTGATACGGAAACTTAAGGTGGGGCATTGGCGATAAATTGTAAAGTCACCATGAATGGTAGAATGATTTACTGGGATGTCAGATACAATTCGCCCGACATGACTAAGCTGAACGTAAATTTCGACGCATCGCGCTGAGTCAGTAAGCTGTTCAAAACAAATTAGTAGCCGTTCTTTCCACACGTCACTCATAAAGGCACTTGGCGTTTTGTATTCTCTCCCACGTCATTCATTCTCCCCTCCACACTGTATCCGAAATTCTCCCTATAATACACCCTCATTCCGAAAATCCTTAAACTCTAATATTCAACAAAAATATGCGAATTTGAAGATTGACTAAAGTGACATACAGTCACTCGCAATAATATTCGTACACTCTTAAATAAACGATAACTTCACTTTTTTGAGAAGATAGAACAATTAGTTTACTTTATTTATAATTTACTTACGTTATTCATAATGCATAAAATGTACGTAGACTTATAATATTGCAATTACATGGTATAATGTGGTCGCTAATGACCTAGATGTTGATACGACCCTTATAAATAAATAATATGTAAACAGCAATTGCTCATAAATACTGGAGATTAAACACTCTGATACCAAATACGAATTTATTTCAGAAAAGGTTAAGTTTGCCCAACCTCTAAACAAATGTAAAAATGTTTCCGCCTTGCTCGACGCTTGTACATGGTATCCCGACTTTTAATAATAAGTGTCCAACAATAATCAGCAAGCATCGCACATAAGCCTTTTCCTTGCTAACGTTTTTCCATTATTGAAATATCTTGGATACCCTGTACAAGCATCGAGCAAGGCGGAAACATTTTTAAATTTGTTTACATCAGAAATAGGTAAATTTTTGTATTTAATTTTCTTTATTAAGCACTTCCACAATGAAATATGAATAAATCTCGTATCTTTATAATTTTGTGTAATGATTGGTACCCAAAAAGACAAAAAAATGTATGTATTAAGAATAGTAAGCAAAGACATATTTGATTGGTACTAATGTCAACTACGCATAGCGACGGCCCTGGCGATTCGAGAAAAGGCTGTTGCAATGGCCGTGTAGCGCCAACGCGTCGCACACAAGTTGTCAATGAATATTTTTGGGAACCAAATACATACTATTCGTGAATGTTTTTCGAAAACGTTGCGCGATAGAGCAATTGTGCTTTCGGATTTGGTTTTAGAATGACAAAGTCTATAAAAATCACCCAACAGGTATTGTAGATTATGAAAAAAGTTCTATTTTGTTGGACAGTGTAATCAAGGATATGAGAAAATATCTTATTTCAGTTTTGTAATCCTAGCTTGCGATCTTTACAATCTTTTACCCTTGTGGCACAATTTCAGATGTTTAAATAGCACACACATCAAAATCGTAATTAACTATGATGTCATTTAAGCGGAGAGAATGCACATACCAACTGTCACGGACAACATGTACATAACAACTAATATCTTGTCCTATGTTTCATAATTCGATATTCTTTCGTGTGAGTAGCTTGTTGCGAGTGCATATACAGGGTGTACCAAAGTTATGTGTAAAGACTATCACAGCTGGGTTCTGTACCTTTGGATCGATGAAGTCTGTTTGAGAAACAACATACAAAATCGTCCTTGGCCGGTTTTTTCAAGGTCAATTAAAAAACGACTAAAGCCTCGTCAATTATTTTATTCTATGTCTACAGAGTGTCTCGGGATGGTATGACTGTGGAGGCGATGATTCTAAAATATATTATAGAATAAAATTTTTTCATTTGACGCCTCGTTTTCAGAAAATTTGAGTTTGAAAATTCGGCCAACATGCGTGTTATTGAACAGCAATCGTCTGATGCGTCTGTTCATGACCTGCTAATTCTGCTTCTTAAAAAGTCTCGGCCCGCGAACTTGACGGATGTTTAAAGTCGTTGTTTCCCGAAAACGAGGTGTCACATGAAAAAATTTTATTGTATATTTTCGATTTATTTTTTCATGTAGAATTACCCCCTCCACTTTTATACCATTTTGGGACACCCTGTAGACACACGGGATAAAATAGTTTACGAAACTACAAAGTCGTTTTTTAAGCGAACGGTTAACACGAGAAAATCGATCAAGGACAATTTTGCACGGAATTTTTCAAACAGATCTCCACCGATCCAAGGGTACAGAATCCAGCTCCATCCATTTTCCGGAATTACCATGTGATATAGTGGAATAGGCATATCGGGGGTACAAAAAAAAAACGCATGGCCACTAGTACCTCCTCGGTAATGTGGAAACCTATTCCTATTGATACGGGCGCCGACCTAATGCGTCACGCGCAGTTCATACGGTACGCGCCTGATGTGACTCGAGAACTATGGTCGTCACGGGAAGCGTGACGCGCGGTCGGAACAGCGGGGTGTAGCCCTCAAAAATCGGTCTTGCTGACCTCTGTTGTAAACGATACGAGATTTGTGCCGGGCACAAGCGAGCGTCAATGAGAGGAAAAAGGTTATCTCCGAAGCAAGATTGTTAATATCTTTAATTCGGCATGAAGAGCATTATGCTGAAATTTAATCCTGAAGAAATTCGATGGAAATGTAGAAACGGTGAGAACCCTAAGAGAATAATGTTTAGCGACAAATAAATATTTTATGTACTCTGGTTTCGCGAATTTAAGATGGTATGTACGGGGTGTCCAAAAAACTATTCAATATTTATATAATACATAGGACACACTGTACTGAGTAATAAAGCCTTAGTAAACATAGGTCGAAAGGTAAATCATTTCCGAGATATAAAAACTTTTGTATGTTCACATTGAATTTTTGACAGAAAATTAGCACTGTGGGGGCCCCTCAAATGCCTGCTTCTCCCACCTGCCTCTCTTTCATGCAGCGCGCACCTTTGTCACGTCCATTGGTGTCTCGCGTCTTTGTTGCTCCACAGTAACGGCACAAAATGGTCCTGTCTCAATTGAGATAAAAATAACGATGCCTGTAGTAAGTCCATCTTGATACTAACATACAAAAATGGTTCTATCTCAGAAACGATTGACTTTTTGACCTATGTTTACTACGGCCTTTTTACTCAGTACAGTGTGTTCCATGTACCATATAAATATTGAATGGTTTTTTTTTACACTCTGTATAAATGTGTTTACACATGCATTAGGATTATGAACAATTAGACAGAAATTACTTCTTCTTCGAAAAGGATTTAATTTCATTAGGCTGACCAATTAATATAGGTCTAATTCCTATACTATAGAAATCTTTCGTAACTCCGGGGCCATACTGTGGGGTGTAAATAAATATATTGTCATTAGGTTACGCGCGTCTAGGTTTAAGTACCCTGCAGTCTGACTGTTTGGGACACAGATGGTTTGCAGGCGAGCGGCGATGGTCTGCAAAACAGTGTCCCAAACCTTCGCGGAAAAAACCGTTACATTTATTACCCATGTACATCGTGGGGGAGAAAGAAAAGAATGACGGGCAACGAGACCCTTGACGAAGGAAAAATGCTTAGAGCGGTTCTGAAAGACGAAGCGAGCAGATCGAACTACTCAGCGTGGAATAGCGTGGTCCCGGGTAGACATATTTGATATAGTTTTAGTTTAGTTAGTTTAGCATCGTTAGTTCACAATAAACTATATTTTCCGTTCCTCGTCTTACACGCGAACTTGATTTCCACCAAAACCTTCCAATCCCACAATACGAGGAGCAGAATTATCATGTTGAGAAATTAATTTTTCTTCGGCTATTCTTCTAGCACAAGCCCGAATTAACTTTTTGTTTAATTTAAAAGTAGGCCAGTTTTCTGTAATATAAAATTTAGTTCAAGGTAATTTTGAGTAACATTTAATTTTAATACATCATTCGGATCCAGCAATTCTTAGTTGACCGTTCCCACATGATACAATCTTACAACTCGGATTGTATCAATTAATTTATAATATTAAAGTTAAGAGATAGTTACTAACATATCCCAGGAGCTACCTGATCTCGTCATCAGGAATCCAAAACTGTTCTTCATACCTATACGGCTCCCTGTTTTCGCATCAGGTTCATCAGGTTCACCTTATTAACAATTAAGAATCATATTCCTCTATAAAGGTCGACCCATACAAGACCGGGACGGGACCGGGGACGTTTGGCCGCTAGATTCGAAACCAGGGTGTAGGGTTTGAGTCGACGGGGCTTCAGTGTTCCAAACTATATTTCTGCTCGCCCCGGTTGGGTCATTATCTCGAGCGTTTGACCATTTCCAGATGGCCTTTCGGGAGCGCGTTGAGAGTTCCCTGCTGTGCATGGCACAAAAGGAAATGTTTTTAGGGCCTTCACGGTTCCTTAGGTAAACTATCGGTATCTCCCCTTTACAATACCATGGAAATAGGAAACCTTCCTGCCTCTTGGTGAAACATCATACATCCTTGTATTGTATGTAAATTATACATACATATATTGTAAAAACGAGAATAGTTGTTATTTTTTTTTTAAAGGAAATATTCACATTAGGAAGGGGATCATTCCGTGTGAATTCGATCATTTTTTGGGGACTATGTCTCGAATTTTGATGACATTGAAGTATGTTGTGGTCCAAGAGAAAATGGGAGGCGGGGGTTGAGCCGGGTTATCACAAAAGACTGCTGTTCTGAAATAATTTATTTTTTCCTTGGTAAATGTCATTTCTTAATTAAAAAATATTAGAAATATCTTTGTTTTGCAAATTTTACCACTGGTTCAAGTGTGAAAAAATTTGAATAAATATGGCTATATTTTACGTTTCTTCATCTTTCTCTTTGAAATTTCGTTTTGTAATTCGCGGAGCCGCAAAACTATTTATTGTATCATACTATTCATTATTTTAGGTTCATAAAATTGCTGGATATTCTTTAGACATTCTGAAGTAAGGGTCGCTAGCGAAAAAATGTATGTATATGGAAAACTCCTAAATTCTTGTCCATGATGGCCTAAACATGGTTAGATGGAAGGTTCCCTGGCAGGAATGCGATGGCGTATCTATATCTTGTTCAATGATACGAGACAGTAGACGTAAACATAGGCGCTCGAGTGCGACAGAGTTGAAGTTACCCTTACAAGACAATTAGCAAAGGACGCACGCTGGGTGCTTCACTGCCTTGGTCTCGTTGGACAGAGCATAGGTACGAATGCGCGGCCGATTGGATCAGAGTGCAAGGGACAGGCCTCGTTTCACGCGTACTTTCGGCTACAGTCGAGATATTGGCTACAGCGGTCACACGTACTATGTAGCGGGTGACGTCGAAGCCAAAACAATGGGACTACGGGCGCCGCTGTGGTGGGGATAGGCATACCTAACGGTGGGCTTCTCAAGAATGGTGACACTTTAAAAATGGCGAAATTAAAATGGTTTCAAGTGTACACTGCACCGCGACATTGCCTTCTTTTTGACGGCAGACGAGCGGTTACGAGCAGCAACCGAGCAGCTGTACTTGTTGTCCTTACACCATGTACATATGCGACTGCCACATGATCTAATACAATTATGAATTGTTAGAGAAATTCACTTCACGAACCTGTTTTTAAAAAATCGGACACTTCAAAATTGACGAAATTAAAATTATTTGAAGTGAACGCTGCACCGCGATACATAGCCTAGCAGCACGGTTGGCGCACGGTAGAAGCAGAGCCCGGGAGGCTGTTAGGCCTATGGCCTCCCGGGCCCGGGTTCACCTGAAATAATTTAGTTTCGTCAATTTTGAAGTATCCACTTACTTAAAAACAGGTCTGTAGAGGGGACACTTGGGGCTATAACCTCATTTTTAAAAATAATACAACGTTTATAATGTTCTTTAAACATTCTGAAGTGGGGGTCGGCAGAGTTTGTCCTAAAATTGAAACTTTCACGTAGTAACGAGAAAGAAAACAGGAAAAGAGGTCCGTATTTTATTGGGGTATTGTGCAGTAGGAGTGTACAGGAAAGGTAAATACCATCATTAGCACAGAGGACATTGGTTTTTCCAAACCTGTCGGAGAATAGCGGTCGATCAGTCGTGCACTTACAATTAGCTACCCGAATCGCTGAACGTCGCGTCCTTACCTGGTTTTACCTGATTGAAACCTTGGAGGCTCCATAAATTAAAAACCAAAATTTCAAAGAGGCATCATCGAAGTACTGCTCTGTAACTATTATATTAAAAGAACTATGATATTCACTTTTTGACCTATCAATCGAATCTCGAAGGATTCTTTGATAGCGAAAAAAATGTTCATTACACAAACCGCTGAAAATGAGTTTTTCGGAGTTTATAGCGAAAACATAAGAATGAGCACGATCTAATGAAAATGGTGACTTGTTTAAAAAAAAGTGGTGTCACCTCAAAATCGACTAATTTAGAATTATTTGAAGAGTGAGCACGTTGGCTGTTCGAGGCGGTGTACCGCGGAGCAGCGTTCGCTTGAAATAATCTGAACTCGTTGATTTTAGATTATCCATTTTTTTACAAACAGGCCTGCAAAGGGAACACTTGGGGCTATATCCTCATTCCTTCTAAATTTTTTAATGTCCCTCTGCTATTTTTCCGAGTGATTCCGAGATTCGATTGATAGGTCATCATCATCGGTGAAGTAGTTTTTAAAATAATACAACATTTATAATGTTTTTCTCCCTTCGCCACGGCCACGCCACGGCGACCGGGGTCGCTGAGTATTCTTCGCAAGAATATTTCGTAAAACCCCGGCCCGGGCCCGGTCGGCTCTACCATAGGATCCTCAGGGGTAAGCGGGGAGTAAACGGTGCTGGGGTTCTGGAAGCTAACCCCCGTGGTGCGCGGCACTTGGCCTTTGTTGCGAGCATCTTGAGCGCCTCTCAAGTCGCCTTCGACCACGGCCAACTCTGTATGGCATAGGGAAAACGTGCCCCGTTCCCGGTCCCGGTGCGACCCGTCTTGTATGGGTCGACCTTAAACCATAAGGGTCGACCCATACAAGACGGGTCTCACCGGGACCGGGAACGGGGCACGTTTTCCCTATGCCATACAGACTTGAGAGGCGCTCAAGATGCTCGCAACAAAGGCCAAGTGCCGCGCACCACGGGGGTTAGCTACCAGAACCCCAGCACCGTTTACTCCCCGCATACCCCTGAGGATCCTATGGTAGAGCCGACCGGGCCCGGCCCGGGGTTTCACGAAATATTCTTGCGAAGAATACTCAGCGAACCCGGTCGCCGTGGCGAAGGGAGAAAAACATTATAAATGTTGTATTATTTTAAAAACTACTTCACCGATGATGATGACCTATCAATCGAATCTCAATGGACTTTTCGATGTTTGAAAAATTGTTGGTTTTACAGACGCGTAAAAATACGTGTCACCCTTTTTTCATTATATTATAAGACTAGAACTGTCACACCGATGAAAATGAGTTTTTGGAAGCTTATAGCGAAAACATAAAACTGTTTACCGAAAATGTTGTCATTTGGAGAAAATGTTTTTTCACCATTTATTTGGCAATTATTTTAAACAAGTGCTATGTTTTCGTAGCAGGTAACCTTTGTAAAAATTTGAAAAAAATTGAGGCTATAGCCCCAAGAATCCTTCGAGATTCGATTGACAGGTCAAAAAGTGAATATCATAGTTCTTTTACTATAATAGTTACAGAGCAGTATGTACTTCGATGATGCCTCTTTGAAATTTTGGTTTTTAATTTATGGAGCCTCCAAGGTTTCAATCAGGTAAAACCAGGTAAGGACGCGACGTTCGGTGATTCAGGTAGCCAATTGTAAGTGCACGACTGATCGACCGCTATTCTCCGACAGGTTTGGAAAAACCAATGTCCTCTGTGCTAATGATGGTATTTACCTTTCCTGTACACTCCGACTGCACAATACCCCAATAAAATACGGACCTCTTTTCCTGTTTTCTTTCTCCTTACTACGTGAAAGTTTCAATTTTAGGACAAACTCTGCCGACCCCCGCTTCAGAATGTTTAAAGAACATTATAAACGTTGTATTATTTTAAAAAATGAGGTTATAGCCCCAAGTGTCCCCTCTACAGACCTGTTTTTAAGTAAGTGGATACTTCAAAATTGACGAAATAAATTATTTCAAGTGAACCCGGGCCCGGGAGGCCATAGGCCATAGGGAGGCCTCCCGGGCTCTGCTTCTACAGTGCGCCAACCGTGCTGCTAGGCGATGTATCGCGGTGCAGCATTCACTTCAAATAATTTTAATTTCGTCAATTTTGAAGTGTCCGATTTTTTAAAAACAGGTCCGTGAAGTGAATTTCTCTAACAATTCATAATTGTATTAGATCATGTGGCAGTCGCATATGTACATGGTGTAAGGACAACAAGTACAGCTGCTCGGTTGCTGCTCGTAACCGCTCGTCTGCCGTCAAAAAGAAGGCAATGTCGCGGTGCAGTGTACACTTGAAACCATTTTAATTTCGCCATTTTTAAAGTGTCACCATTCTTGAGAAGCCCACCGTTAGGTATGCCTATCCCCACCACAGCTGCGCCCGTAGTCCCATTGTTTTGGCTTCGACGTCACCCGCTACATAGTACGTGTAACCGCTGTAGCCAATATCTCGACTGTAGCTGAAAGTACGCGTGAAACGAGGCCTGTCCCTTGCACTCTGATCCAATCGGCCGCGCATTCGTACCTACGCTCTGTCCAACGAGACCAAGGCAGTGAAGCACCCAGCGTGCGTCCTTTGCTAATTGTCTTGTAAGGGTAACTTCAACTCTGTCGCACTCGAGCGCCTATGTTTACGTCTACTGTCTCGTCTCATTGGACAAGATATAGATACGCCATCGCATTCCTGCCAGGGAACCTTCCATCTAACCATGTTTAGGCCATCATGGACAAGAATTTAGGAGTTTTCCATATACATACATTTTTTCGCTAGCGACCCTTACTTCAGAATGTCTAAAGAATATCCAGCAATTTTATGAACCTAAAATAATGAATAGTACAATAAATAGTTTTGCGGCTCCGCGAATTACAAAACGAAATTTCAAAGAGAAACATGAAGAAACGTAAAATACAGCCATATTTATTCAAATTTTTTCACACTTGAACCAGTGGTAAAATTTGCAAAACAAAGATATTTCTAATATTTTTTAATTAAGAAATGACATTCACCAAGGGAAAAATAAATTATTTGAAAACAGCAGTCTTTTGTGATAACCCGGCTCAACCCCCGCCTCCCATTTTCTCTTGGACCACAACATACTTCAATGTCATCAAAATTCGAGACATAGTCCCCAAAAAATGATCGAATTCACATGGAATGATCCCCTTCCTAATGTGGATATTTCCTTAAAAAAAAAGTAACAACTATTCTCGTTTTTACAATATATGTATGTATAATTTACATACAATACAAGGATGTATGATGTTTCACCAAGAGGTAGGAAGGTTTCCTATTTCCATGGTATTGTAAAGGGGAGATACCGATAGTTTACCTAAGGAACTGTGAAGGCCCTAAAAACATTTTTTTTGTGCCATGCACAGCAGGGAACTGTCAACGCGCTCCCGAAAGGCCTTCTGGAAATGGTCAAACGCTCGAGATAATGACCCAACCGGGGCGAGCAGAAATATAGTTTGGAACACTGAAGCCCCGTCGACTCAAACCCTACACCCTGGTTTCGAATCTAGCGGCTAAACGTCCCCGGTCCCGTCCCGGTCTTGTATGGGTCGACCGCTCGCTCTCCCGTTACCGGGTTAGTCACGATGCATACCCAGAAGCAACGTAAATTGGATGCGCGCATCATGTCACGTGACCAGTCCGTGGCAGTAACGTGGGGATGCTCGCCGCCGGAAGATTGGGGAATAAAGTCTTAGAAGGAGAAAGGTAGAGTGGGAGAAACGTCTTAACACGTTAACTGACACGTCAGTCACATATGACTGACAGTGATTTTTGACTAGGTTTAGAAATTCATTTTTATTGTGACATATCAAGATAAACCGAATTTTATTAGGATCTTTAGAAATCAGAAGGGTTTAGACAGCATCCTCTATAATACATTTTTAATTTCTAGTTCCGGTTTCATTAATTAAATTACACTGATTTTTGGCACTTAACGTGATAAGGGCCCGGGTTAGTCACGTGACTTTGTAATTAATAATTTCCATTCACAGCCTTCAGATACAGACTTAAGATACATCTTGGTCTTGATCCGACGGGTCTTAAGTCTCTGACTAAACTTGTTGGGACGCAACGCAATGCGAGATCCACGAAAGTGTCTCTCCAATTTGACACCGAGTCCCAATCACTTCCACCACCCGACTAGAGGCAATAAATTAGCCTACGAGTCGAAGGCTCTTGAGCCCCAAGCGGCGGGACTCGTCCCAGATTTTCTGCGACTTTCCAATGCCATAACACTAACAATTTAAGACAGCGTCTGGAACACTTCTAAACAATCACCCCCAATTTTCTCCCACTATTCTTTACCACCTCCACCACCAATTTCACATCCCTTAAAAACCCATCTCTGCGTGCGAGCAGTCACTATTCAGTTTGTCTTCAGTCAGTCCTCAGCTAGTCCGCATTTACACCACATCTTTGTACAGTTGTTATCATTAAATTCAGAGTTATTGTGACCAACAAGTTCTACAATTCATTCTACCGCTCAAAACACATCACCATTTAAAAAGAACTACCTAGCACGGTTTTAATTAACCAAGCAGGAGTGAGTGACAGATGCGAGAAAAGCCGAAGTTACTGATCTTATTTCCGTCACATTTTTTGCTCTCTATTATCGATATTATGAATTCTGACGCCAGAAACGTGCTTCAAGTTTTTCGCTTCATTTCGAAGAGAATCAAGACAACATATAGCTCAGTTTGTAGCTGGAGATATTTTCTAGTGCGCGCTGGTTTCGACGTCATCGAGAAAACTCATCCAATGGCATAAAAATGCTTGGATTCCACGACATGCACATCGTCAATTTTTGGCCTACTTCGAACGCTTATATTACCAAATATATGCAATAACCTCGGCAGCTCCTGACCAGCGCGCACTAGATTGAACCTTCCTATTTCGAATGAGCCCTTTACCAGCGACAAAATATTCTTATTTAAGGACGAAAACTTGAAGCGCGTAAAACCATGTTTTTACGGTAATGTAGTCAGTCTACCTTATCGCGCAGGGAGATGCTAACAGCTTTCTAATCTATAGTATGTGTGCCTTTTTGCTATAGTATAGGTACTTTTTTGTCGGATTGTGTTACCTTCAATTGTTTTCCGAATATCATGTAGAATTTCTGTTGCAAACGGTTAAATTGAGCATCCCGGAAAGTGAACGGCTTCAGGGATGAATTTTTCAAAGTGAAAACAAAATTATTTAACGTTTTATATGGTTGAAATATTATCAATGCCTCCATACGACGTAGTTTTTGTTTCTATTGTTTTGAGATTCTGTAATCAATAGTTACACCACAGATTTTAATCCTTTTTCTACTCAGAATAATTTTAATTTAAATGTACAACTGTGTGTCAATATCCTTGAGGAGCTTAATTAATTTCGTAACTTATTTCCATGAAGATTAATTACATCATTTCTTAAATGAATAATTTTGAAATTCTTATAAAAATCAATTATCACTGTATACTAATGAATTCAATTGGAAGTATAATACACTTTATTAGAAAATAACTTATTAATAGTCTAGTTTTGTAAACTTTAAGTACAATGGCTTAGCAGGCATAAGTAAAAACGCAAGCCGATCTAGTTCGTATGTAAGCGGTGTTTTTTCACAAACGTCGACTTTATAATGTTGTAGTATTTTTATAAGACCAATTTTTGTTTGGTAGATGGCAAATCGTGCTCCTGAAATGAAAGAATTCTATATTAACGACATATGCATTATCGATAACAACATACACTAGTGTGAAAATATACAAGTTTGTAATGCTAAATATCTCATATTTCTAAATGTAACGTAATAATTTTCAAAAATAAAATATGTATGCAGTTTATTCAATGTTAGAAGATACACGAAAAATGGATGGTGCATCTCATATTTTAATCTTGTTAGTTTTGAAAACTGTATAAAACTTAAACTTGCTCATAATGTCTAGAAATGTTCTACTTGGCACCCGTTTTTCGTATACGGGGTGCCCTTTTTTTAAATTCCCAGGGCAAATATCCTGAAAAATATGAATGATATGGAAAAATGTTTTAGATAGAAGTTCTATGGTTTCGTCATATTATTAATGCGCCATGTCTAGGTCATCTCAAGATCGAATAAATAAGAGCTCAATGTGTCAAACACGAAACTAAATACAATGACTCCTACTAATATTCAGACGCTTTTAAAAATCGTATAACTTTGTTAACAATTGGACCATACGGCTTGCATTTTCTTAAGAAGTTAGCACAATTGATTTGCTACATAAAGTGAAAAAAATGTTTACAAAAATTGCAATTGGTCGAAATTGCAGAGAAAATACTAAAAGTTGTTTTTACGTGGACTTACATTGAAAATTTAGAAAGTATGATTTGTAGATCTGTATGAATTATAGATATTCTGAGAATTTCATCAAAATTGGTCAACGTTGCAATGAGCAACAGATGTTTCAAAATGATCACATAAGGGCGAAATTCCCTGACAAGGCCAAAATTCTGCGACTTTCACCTTTAGGTTTTTATCGTTAAACGTTTCTAGCTCACTTCAACGTTGACCGATTTAGATCAAATATTTAGAATATGTATAATTGATACAGATGTACAAAACGTACTTTTTACATTTTTAATATTATCCTACATAAAAAAAGTTGCAAAATACAACTGTTAGTACTTTCTTTGCAATTTCGACCAATTGTAATTTTAATCAAACATTTTTTTCACGTGATGTAGCAAACCAATTGTTCTAAGTTCTCAAAAAAATTCAAGTAGTATACTCCACTATTGACAAAGTTATGCGATTTTTAAGAGCGTCCGAATATTAGTGGGAGTCACTGTAGCTCCTATTTAAAAAATTTTTCCACCTCAGTCTACTTTTTCGAGATACATTATTATCTCCGTAACTGTTGCAAACGTCTCTACCGTAACTGTCAAAATTTTATCTCCACCACTGGAGAGATCCCCCTTGGAACCAGTCATACGGTAAAAATGCTCGACGACTGAGCCAGCGGGAGGTTGAATGTCGGTGAGACTTACACTAATGCAAGCGATTGCATTAGTGCACTAATCTAACGATTGCAGAACTAATGTCATTACGCCTAATGACTTAAAAATATTTCTTGAAATGCCCATGTGTACGTACCAATGCAATTTCGCGGACCATCGCCGAATGGAAGATAGTGCATCGGATGTCTTTTGGACTTCTCGCTTTCGTTGAACCTTTCGGGATCGAATTTCTCGGGATTTGGATAAATATCTGGGTCTCTGTGCATCGCAATGACGGGTATCCATAATTTTGTGCCCACAGGAATCGACACTTTCGTACCGTTGAACGTGTAGTCACTAGTTGCATCTCTACTTAATACTGGCAAAGTTGGATATTTCCTTAACGTTTCTGTAAACAAAAAGTTACTAGATTAAAATTTTATACAATTTCTCCAATGACCGCCACTCTGCTTCTATTTAAAGGTTATTCATAACTTGTTCAAACAAATAAGCAACAGAGCACAGCAAACGTAATTTTTATAAATGTAGGACTGAATAATGAAAATTATTTGAAAGTTCGCTAAACAAATAATCTCGATGTATCTCTGTGATCGTGTAAACTAAAGTTTTCTTTTGAATTGCGTATCCGTTTTGCAACAAATGATTACCTACATACTATGATTGTATCGTCCAATAGATTTTACCTTTTTCTTCACGTTGAATTTAAAAGAAACAAAAATCGATTTTTTTTAGTAAAGACGAAATCGGTCTTATGGTTTTTTCATCGATTTTCGAAGAAAGAAAGTCTATTTCACGGCGTAGTTTACTTAATGTAGTTAGATTTTGTTGTAGACCTTTAATTTTCAAAATAAACAGTAAGTGTTGCCTTAGAATCTCAAAGTAATAAAAACGAAAATTATAATTTTATCCAGTGATGTCGTTTGAATGCTTATGTGAAAAATGTTTTTCATTTATCATTGGAGTAAGAATACAGATAACTCCAATGATTTTAACTCCAATGATGACTCCATTTTCACAGTAAATGCTCGATCTAGGCAAATTAGGACTGTACGATCTAAGCAAAACACCAATCCCCACCACTGCGGGCCATACGGTTCAGAAGCTTGAGCTGCCTCGGTCGCCGACCAGTGCCAAGTGTAAACATGCCGAACATGGCCTTAAGGGGAGGGAACCGAACCTGACCAGGGCAAGCTCCAAATGCCCCGACACAATAATGATCGTCACGCTATGAAAGAACGAACGGCCGCTAGAGGAAGCTAAATAGTAACATTTCTGTCCAGTAGGGGAGCTAGGAACGTTTTCCAAAGTTCAGTATCGAGCAACACACTGTATTGGTAAAACAGAGGAAGAGAGAATGTACGGACGTACGACAACGTGGATGGCGCTGTCGTAGCTTCGTTCGAATAGCCGTGCCGCGGCACACTCACACACCGCCTGATCAGCGTGTACGTGTGCCGACGGCGATCGCAAGGGTCAGGGATGCCTGGAAATATTTCCCAATAATGCAGTCACGGGACTTGTCAATGGTGAAAAGAGCTAGATGAAAGTTCTATCTAGGGTGGAAAGGTCCTCAGAAGTCGTACTTTTGCATCATCGAGAAATGGTTAGCAATATTCGGCAGCACGTCGTTTCTCAGGGAGGCTATGGGAACTGACATGGCGGCACACTCACACACCGCCTGGTCGGCGTGTACGTGTGCCTACGAGGGCTGGAAGGGTCTGGAATTCCGCAACCCATTTCTCTATAATACAGGGATGTGAATTTTCAGTAATGATTCGCACTAGATAAAAGGATCAACCTAACATGCTGAATCCCTCGAAAATCCGTAAAAATTATTGTTTGCGAAATGTAACAAATGGTTTGACAAACTATATTTAAATAAATGATTCTTTTCTAGTTTTTATCTCTAGATACAAGTGAACGCATTCTAAATATTTTCAGTAAAAATTTGCTTTCTATAACTCCGTGCCGTGACATTGACACTGGAGGGTGTCATAAATTAGCCCTCCCACGACACTGTCCCGCCGAAGACGAAAGAACTTTCCTGTAACCTCGGTGCAAAACACAGTCATTCTCTAAAGTCTGAAACATCACCGCTTCGCACGAATGTACGATTGCCTAGTAAATATGATCCAAATTATATCATGTTTGGTGTCAATTTTATCAGGAAAATGACGCGAATGTGTTGAGAGAAGTTTCATGAATATATTATGAAAAACAAAAGAATTGGGACATTGCATTAGTATTGTCTCACCGATATACCTGACCCCGCATAATGTTACACTCTTCGGCGGTCTAGCTTCTGGCCCCTTTGAAAGGTAGACACTTGGGGGCGTCATAAATTACCCGTTCTCCGATAGTGTCCTGCCGAAGACGAAAGAGCTGGCATGCAGCCTCGGTGCGAAACACAGTCATTCTCTGAAATCTGAAACATCGTCGCTTCGAACAAATGTACGAATGCGTAGTAAATATGATACAAATTATACCATGTTTGGTGTCATTTTTATCAGAAACATTCCACAAATGTGTTGAGAGAGGTTTCATGAAAAAATAATGGAAAACAAAAAAGATTATGACATTCCATCGGGATTGTCTTACCGATATACCTGACCTTGCACAATGTTACACCCTTCGGCGGTCTAGCTTCTGGGTCTTTCGACAGGTACACGCTTGAGGGTGTCAGAAACTAGCCCTCCCAATATAACCCCAGATAAAAGAGCTAAGGGGCACAGAATGCCTGTGGGATTAGGACAAATTTCACCGATACGTAATGTTACGATAAAAATTACAATCTCATTAAAGACAGTCCAAATGATGCTTCATGTTTTTAATCTATTTATTAATACATGCTTTTATTTTTTTATGCTTTTATGTTTTTAATCAGAACAATATTGTTAATACGAATGACTTCTAGAGCTTATCTAGAGCATTTGGACCGTCTTTAATGAGATTGTAATTTTAACTTTCAAATTTTAATACAAATTTTTTTATCTTTCATTCGTTATTCGAAATTTTTATTTCGATAACTATTTTGCCCAACTCTGCGTATTGATAATATCATTAAAATATACTTACGAAGTTACATACGCCTAGAAGGTATGACAAGAAGGTAAAGTATGACAATTTTTTGAGGAGTGCGGTAACTTCGTGAGGATATTTTAATGATATTATCGATACGTATGCAACTTCATTCGAAACAAATTCGTCGGAATTCCAGAAATATTTAATTTAATTTAATTTAATTTAATTTAATTTAATTTAATTTAATTTAATTTAATACAAAATTTAATGCAAATAAAGATTATGCACATGTTTGCTAAATATACCTACTGTAATTATAAAAAAAACCAAGTATATTAAAAGTTACGTTATAAGTTATGAATGAAGTACCGTTATTACCATTATGTATTTCATAAAAACGCAGAAACTCTCGGACCCCGCGTACCGTCAGGCCGGCCAGACAATGCATACAGAAATCCATATAAAATGCGGAACATTGCAAGCGTAGTCGGCCTGGCCGTTCGGTGTGCCGGTCGTTGGGTGTAACATGGGTCAGGTACATCGGTGAGACAATACTAATGCAATGTCATCATTTTTTTGTTTTTCCTTATTTTTTCCTGAAACCTCTCTCAACACATTCGTGGAATGTTTCTGATAAAAATGATACCAAACATGGTATAATTTGTATCATATTTACTACGCATTCGTACATTTGTTCGGAGCGACGATGTTTCAGATTTCAGAGAATGACTGTGTTTCGCACCGAGGCTGCATGCCAGCTCTTTCGTCTTTGGCTGGACACTATCGGAGAAGGGCCAATTTATGACGCGCCCAAGTGTCTACCCTTCGAAGGGGCTAGAAGCTAGACCGCCGAAGAGTGTAACATTATGCGGGGTCAGGTATATCGGTGAAACAATACTAATGCAATGTCCCAATTCTTTTGTTTTTCATAATATATTCATGAAACTTCTCTCAACACATTCGTGTAATTTTCCTGATAAAATTGACACCAAACATGATATAATTTGGATCATATTTACTAGGCAATCGTACATTCGTGCGAAGCGGCAATGTTTCAGACTTTAGAGAATGACTGTGTTTTGCACTGAGGTTACAGGAAAGTTCTTTCGTCTTCGGCGGGACAGTGTCGTGGGAGGGCTAATTTATGACACCCTCCAGTGTCAATGTTATGGAGCGGGCCATCGACGCAAGATACTAATTCGCAACAGGTTGCTTTCAAACCATTAGAGATATTGAAATCAAATTTTTACAGAAAATATTTCGAATATATTCATTTTTATCTGGAGATAAAAACTAGAAAAAATCAATTGATAAATATAGTTTGCCCAACTATTTGTTACATTTCGCGAACAATAATTTTTAGGGATTTTTGAGGGATTCAGCATGTCAGGTTGATCTTTTTATCTAGTGCCATTACTGAAAATTCACATCCTTGTATTATCCAACCTTCCAAGATGCTAATTGGCTAAAGCGCTTTTCACTATGAAAAAGTCCCGTCTCTGCATTATTGGGAAATGGTTAGTGGCATCCTAGACCCTTGCGATCGCCGTCGGCACACGTACACGCCGACCAGGCGGTGTGTGAGTGTGCCGCCATGTCAGTTCCCATAGCCTCCCTGAGAAACGACGTGCTGCCGAATATTGCTAACCATTTCTCGATGATGCAAAAGTACGACTTCTGAGGACCTTTCCACCCTAGATAGAACTTTCATCTAGCTCTTTTCACCATTGACAAGTCCCGTGACTGCATTATTGGGAAATATTTCCAGGCATCCCTGACCCTTGCGATCGCCGTCGGCACACGTACACGCCGACCAGGCGGTGTGTGAGTGTGCCGCCATGTCAGTTTCCATAGCCTCCCTGAGAAACGACGTGCTGCCGAATATTGCTAACCGTTTCTCGATGATGCAAAAGTACGACTTCTGAGGACCTTTCCACCCTAGATAGAACTTTCATCTAGCTCTTTTCACCATTGACAAGTCCCGTGACTGCATTATTGGGAAATATTTCCAGGCATCCCTGACCCTTGCGATCGCCGTCGGCACACGTACACGCTGATCAGGCGGTGTGTGAGTGTGCCGCCGCACGGCTATTCGAACGAAGCTACGACAGCGCCATCCACGTTGACGCGCCGCTCATGCTCCTACAGGCCTCTCTGGCGGACAACATGCTGCCGAATATAGCTAATCATTTCTCGATGACGCAAAAGTAGGACTTCTGAGGACCTTTTCACCCTAGATTGAACCTTTATCTAGCTCTTTTCACTATGGAAAAGTCCCGTCGCTGCATTATTGGGAAATATTTCCAGGCATCCCGGACCCTTGCGATCGCCGTCGGCACACGTACACGCCGACCAGGCGGTGTGTGAGTGTGCCGCCATGTCAGTTTCCATAGCCTCCCTGAGAAACGACGTGCTGCCGAATATTGCTAACCGTTTCTCGATGATGCAAAAGTACGACTTCTGAGGACCTTTCCACCCTAGATAGAACTTTCATCTAGCTCTTTTCACCATTGACAAGTCCCGTGACTGCATTATTGGGAAATATTTCCAGGCATCCCTGACCCTTGCGATCGCCGTCGGCACACGTACACGCTGATCAGGCGGTGTGTGAGTGTGCCGCCGCACGGCTATTCGAACGAAGCTACGACAGCGCCATCCACGTTGACGCGCCGCTCATGCTCCTACAGGCCTCTCTGGCGGACAACATGCTGCCGAATATAGCTAATCATTTCTCGATGACGCAAAAATAGGACTTCTGAGGACCTTTTCACCCTAGATTGAACCTTTATCTAGCTCTTTTCACTATGGAAAAGTCCCGTCGCTGCATTATTGGGAAATATTTCCAGGCATCCCGGACCCTTGCGATCGCCGTCGGCACACGTACACGCCGACCAGGCGGTGTGTGAGTGTGCCGCCATGTCAGTTTCCATAGCCTCCCTGAGAAACGACGTGCTGCCGAATATTGCTAACCGTTTCTCGATGATGCAAAAGTACGACTTCTGAGGACCTTTCCACCCTAGATAGAACTTTCATCTAGCTCTTTTCACCATTGACAAGTCCCGTGACTGCATTATTGGGAAATATTTCCAGGCATCCCTGACCCTTGCGATCGCCGTCGGCACACGTACACGCTGATCAGGCGGTGTGTGAGTGTGCCACGGCACGGCTATTCGAACGAAGCTACGACAGCGCCATCCATGTTGACGCGCCGCTCATGCTCCTACAGGCCTCTCTGGCGGACAACATGCTGCCGAATATAGCTAATCATTTCTCGATGACGCAAAAGTAGGACTTCTGAGGACCTTTCCACCCTAGATTGAACCTTTATCTAGCTCTTTTCACTATGGAAAAGTCCCGTCTCTGCATTATTGGGAAATATTTCCAGGCATCCCGGACCCTTGCGATCGCCGTCGCACACGTACACGCGCATGCTCTTATAGGCCTCTGTTTTACCGATACAGTGACTACTGACGATGAGACAGATCGGGAACATAGTACAGCGCTCGTAGCGAAAAATGTCGGAACTATATTTTGATGAAATACTCAATGATCTAATTTTTCTGGGTGCCCGCTTTCATTTGTTTGATACGTAAGCATACAACGTGATCGGCGTGGCATTGAGTTCCTATATGTTCCCGCTAGGGTGGAAAGGTCCAACGAACTCCATACGAGCTCTGAATCTCTCGATATTTACGATAATGTCACTCGATTAAGCAGTATGCTGCTGAATATTGCAAATTACGGCTAAAAAACGCAAAAGTACGACTTCTGAGGACCTTTTCACCCTAGATTGAACTTTTATCTAGCGATTTTGACTACAGAACAGTACTATTTTTGCATTGTTAACAAATGAGAGCGGGCCTCCCGTACCCTTGCAAAACTCGGGTACGTGTGCGGAACTAGGGAGGGGATGCACTCACACAATCTTGAGCCGTGCCCACCGCCTTAAGGTCCGTTACGACAGTGATGGGCAGGGTAGGGGCCACCTTCGTCAAGTTCGCCGTTGTATCGCGTCTTCGTTGACCCACGGTTACGGTGCTTACTGGAAGGGGACAGTGGGCGATATGGTGGGGACGGTATTGTCTCAATTGAGACAAAAATGCACATCCCTGCAATACGGGGTCGGGTATATCGGTGTGGACCACTACTAGTCCAATTACAAAATTTCTTTATTTTTCAATATTTTTTGTGGGACTTCCACCTACCTGTTTATCGTGTCTATTTATTAAAATGAATCTAAACACGATATAATTTGAACTGTATTTAGTGGTTTAATTAATGGTATGTAGTAAGTTTTGGACGTAGAAGAGGATAGCGAGTTGAAAAAGAAAGAGAAACAGCAATCGCGACGGTCGCCAAAAATAAAAAACTTACGGTATTGTTTAAAATACCAAAGCGATACTAACTTCTCGATTTCTCATTTCTCGCTATGAAGTTATTCCAGCAGATTGCTGAAGTGATACATAATGCTTCACGTTTACAGTAAATATGGGCCAAATTATATCTTGTTTGGTGTCATTTTAATCAGAAAAATGTCCCGAATATGATGGTAAAATTTCATTAAAAACAAGTAAAAATAAAGAAATTTCATTATTGCATTAGAATTGTCTCGCCGATAGGCTATTTTTTGTAGGTCCTTTGGTCCTGATGTTTACACGCGCTATCCTTTTCTACGTTCGGCGCGGTCGAAGCGGGCACAAACGAATGGTGGAACTGAACTATATAAGTCGAGCCCGAAAACCTTCTTCGCCGCTGTCGCTTTACGACTCCCACTACCAGTATACTGGTTGCGCACTATCAACTATTTCATGATTTGCCTCGTGTGACCGCGTGATTGCGAATATATGCGTGTATGTACATCTATACTCCACATGAGTTTGGTGGAGGAGATCCAGGAGTAGGGAGAGGTGTCGTCTGTTGCTCACGAGACGCAAATTATCCAGGCCTGATCTAAGCAACGGAACAGGCCCACGGGTTCTCCTTAGATCGAATCTTTACTGTATTAGCAAAATTACAACTATTCATCAGACGATCCGTATATAATCGTTTTAGTACAACCCTACCACTTACCTTGGAACACCTTGCCTAAATATGTCATTTCCTTTATAACTTCATATTTCCAATCACCATTGTTGTCCAACTCGTACTTCAAAATTTCTTGCCGCAATTGGTCCTGTATATCCTGATTCAAAGCTAATTCATAGAGAGCGTTGCCAATGGTTGTTGAGGAAGTTTCAAAACCAGCTCCAAAGAAGACGAACGCTTGTGCAGATAAGAGGGTGTCGGTCAATTCTGAAAATCGTATATATGTCATTTCATCGATCTATGAGATTGATATTGTTCACATTAATATCGTACAAGAAATGCTAATTGTTTCCTGAAAGGAACTAAAT
The DNA here is from genome assembly GCF_050948215.1 of Halictus rubicundus. Classification (NCBI taxonomy): domain Eukaryota; kingdom Metazoa; phylum Arthropoda; class Insecta; order Hymenoptera; family Halictidae; genus Halictus; species Halictus rubicundus. The sequence goes on along the minus strand of NC_135149.1, from coordinate 5,533,167 downwards.
ACAATGATTTCTCCATAAGAATTCACTGTATCTTTTTAGGAAAGGGTAAATGAAACTAATGATAATTATTTACCGCGTCTCATTAAAGACCGCGAAGTCTCAGCTTACAACTAATTAAAAATAATCGCAAAATTTTATAAACAGACATACCAACGTCGGGGATTTTCTCCGGATGCTTTCTGAGTTCGAGAAGAATATTCATAAAGTCAGGTCTGAAAATATTGTTCTTTATCCTGTAGTTTATTGTGTCGATCGTAATTTTTGTGAAAAAGTCTGTAAGTTTATCGGACGGCATTACATAACTCAACAGATCGTATAGTTGAGGGGCACACTCTTTCATTCTAAATCTCATGACTGCTCTGAAATGCGTAGCAAAAATTTCCTTGCCCATTTTCCGAAACTCGCTTTCCTGGTCTGTCAGCGAGTTCATTTCGAGTCCAAATGCACAGCTACCAATGACGTCAGTCGTAAATTTGCCTGCCAAATCTCGGCAATCTATAGGTTCACCCCTTTCAACTAACTTTTGTAGATAATCCCCCAATTGTTCGGCGCACGCAAGAATCAATGAGAAGGTTCCTTTCAATTTACCCGATGTAAACACCGGAGAAAATTTACTTCTCAGTGGCCGCCATCTTTTTGCTTCTAGGGCGAATAGATGTGCGGATATTGGCTCCGCCTGTATACATGATAACACATTTTTATTTTAGAAAATTATATTTTACGTTCTTGGAAAAATGTATTGTGTATTACTAATTGCAAGTCCATCAATAAATAATCAGCAATCTTCATAATACAGTTATTGTAGGAATTATCATATTGTATTAATAATAATAGTACTAAGTAGAAAGAAATGACGGTAAATATCTAGAAAATGGGGACAACTCACCGATCCATTATTTGTAATAGCATGAAAAAAATGATATGTACAAGACTCACATGGTGTAGAAGGGGAAGTATTGTAATGCAAAGCTTTATTATGTGGGTGAAGGTATTTCGGAGATTTGAAGGTCACATTGATTTCTTTAAATGAAATGACCTACCTTTTGTATCTTGAATCTAAAAATGTATTGTAAAAATGTAAAAATGTATTGACCTCCCTAAAGCTAATAATTAATTATCGAAATAATTTTCAATACGTATTTACTACTTAGAAGTGAGTACCTCGGACTGATGTCCTTCAACATGAATATAGTAAGTACATATGGAAAATGATTTCGATAATATCTCGGTAACTATTAGATTTAGGACATAGGAAGGTCAATACAATTGAACGCGAGGCTCTACCGATTTACGATGAAAAAGATAGGTCATTCCATTTAAAAAATAAAAGTGACCTTGAAATCTCTAAAACGATTTCACCCATATGAAAGATGTTCGCATCATACGGTGTCTCCCTCCATACGATGCAAATTTTGTATAAAATCATTTTTTCATATTATTCCAAATAACGTAAATATTCAAGGCGATCAAAGGTATTGGACCACCTTATATGTACATAAATGTACAATGCTAAGAAAAGTTTTATCGTGATTATTAAAGATGAATTCTGCACATATGGGTCAGTGGAGCCTAGCTAAAAGAAGTTGCCACAAAATTGTGTTTGTATATAATTTTCAAAGTTAAGCCTTCTATTGCTGCATCGCATTCTACTCGTCACCAACAAACAAAGTTGCAGAAGAAATCATAAGTAGGTACATTATACAGAGTGTCGAATATAAGTGCGATCCCCAGAATGCCTTCTTTAATTTTGAAAGAGTATACCATTTTTTATGTGTAATTTAGTATCAAGTGGTCAGTATCCCGCAGAGGTTGTATTTTTTAAAACCCTTTTTAAGTTTTTTAAGTTTTTAAGAGGGTAAGATGTTTATGCTTTTAAGTTCAAGGTCGTTTGAATGTCATGTCACAGTACTTATTTGAATGTATTTTTTATGAGCTACGCGATGCAATACGAAAGTATATCTAGTTATTTTTAAAGAAACATCGATGACCCTAAAAACTACGAGAAAAAACCACCTCTGCGTGACACTGATCACTTGATACTATTTAAATTATACATACAATATTCTGAGTGTCGCACTTGCGTGAGACACCCTGTATACATCATAATCAAGTACTTACTATTTCGCTTATTATGAATCCACGATCAGCGAATTTCGGAAAGTCTTTGATGAGAACGTCTTTGATCAGATCTGGATCTTGAATAACAAGGGTGGGTGTTCTTCTCACTATTATTCCAACCATTGGCTCGTTTTTATACTGTTCCCGAAGATTCATTACAAACTCCGAAAGGGATATCCTCCCAAACATGTTGCGCATAACATTGCCAAAAACTGGCACAGGTTTTGGTCCCGGTATACCTCGCACATTCCAGAAATCAAAGTGTGCCGTGAAGTAATAATACAGTGCAACAAGTACCGCTAAGACGCCGAGGAAAATTTCTAAGTTGGTAACCATCTTGATTTACTCGATGTGTTTGTTCCTCATCAAGGATCTTATGATACAGCTGACGGTTAGCTATAAATACATAAATAGTTTTGAATTAGCTAAGTTCGGGCTGTCGCGGGCAGTGATAGGCAGCGTCGAATGTCTTTGTAATTGTAATACGAATCAACGCGCGCGGCAGCGCGCGAATCTAGTTCCCCTCCCGATCCCTCTAAGCTGCCGAGTAGTATATCTCGAACCAGAGTTAAGCGGTTTTTAGCCATATTGGCACCGTTACTGCCGCTCTCCCCGGTAACCGAGGACAACCAAAATTTGTATGTGAGCTAGATATAATATCAACTAACTCTCATGTAAAAAGCAACTTTCTACCTAGCCTGGAACTTAATTTGTAATATTCGGCAGAAAATTCGAATTCTGAAACAAGTATGACGTCACAAGATGGCTGCCGCTGAGAGATTCTCTTAATTTCGAGAGATTTAGTGTTCGTATCGAAAAAAAGGCGCTGTATAGACGTAGCAAAGACATGTACAAACACGGTGGTAGGCATGTTTAATTGATTACTTACTTATTTAAGACGTAAAATGTCTAGAAAAAAAGACAAAATTTTGCGGTTCCGCTTACTAGCGCCACGGTCTCTCCGCGGCAAACACTGTACGTTGCGATAGAATACGGTCGATAATGCAGATCGATAGTACAGGTTTACGTATGTACGATATGTATGCTGCCGAATATTGTAAATTACTCCACGATGAGGTAGAAATTCGCAATTTGGGCTCCATGCAGACGTGGATTGAACCTTTGGGAAAGACAATTGACCATTTATGAACTGCTCGTTGCAATATTGAAGCGGCAATTTGAAAAAGTTTCTGACCCTTGCACGTTTCGCTACATGGCATATGCCGTATTTTTTCTACGCTACAACAAGATTCGGTTTGGCGCGACTGCAGTGTGCCAAGTTTTCAGCCGAACGACCATTGTTCAAATCCTGTGAAACAACGCATTTTTTAAAAATTGTATTATATTTTGTCATTGTATATTTATATTATCAATTTTGATTAAACTTCAATATAACGATAAGTACCGATTTCATTTTGATAAAATATAGCAGGCCGCCGAAAATTATCGGATAGTAAAATATATCACCTTGCAATTCTAATTACAATCAACGTTCGAAAGGACAATATCATATAAGGGAGAAAAGACCGCACTTGTTCAAGAAAAGGTAGATGAACTTATGTCACATCACACAAACGTAATAGTAACTTGTTCGAAATCCAGAAAATCACAGGAAATTTATAAAATTTAATATATAATTATTATATAAATAATAATATATAATAATAGTAAATAATCCTGTTGTTAGTAAATAAATACATGTTATTTATAATTCAAAATGCAATTTTATGCGTGAAATTTAATCAATTAAAAATATAAATACATAATGATAAAACAATAAAATTAAAAAAAAATGCGTTAGTAGGCAGGATTTGAACTCTGGTCGTTCGGGTGAAAACTTGGCACGCTACCGTCGCGCCTGACCAATTCCTGTAATGCAGAAAAAATACGGCATTACATGTATGATATATACATTTATATATAGAATTTATAATATCGTAATATGAGACATATATAAATATACATATACAGGGTGGCCCACATAACTCTGAACAGCTCAATATTTCGAAAACTATGCCATCGATTTTAAAGTTCTTAGTCTTAAATTGCATGGAACTGAAGGGCCTTTCTGACTACATAAACGTGAAGTGGCCTCCCTTCCCTTTTAACGAGGGAGGGGAGGTACCTTTGTAATTTTAAATGGAACCCCCTATAAAATGTTACATATTTAGATTCTACCGGAAAAAACAAGTCAATTTTGTCTGAAACATTTTTTTGTCAGATACTTCCATGATGAGATATAACAGTTTTTGAAGTTTCGAGTTGTAGGTACTTGAAGCGCTCGGAAATAGCGTTATGGAATTATACGCGCTATAGTTCTCGAGCCACCTCAGGCCCGTACCATATCAACTGGACGTGGCGCATTAGGGCGACCCTCGTATTGATAGATTTCCACATCACCCATGCGGTTCTATTGCCAATGCGTTTTTTTCGTTTTTTTTTTTTTTTAGTCAGTGGTATTCCCTGTGGGCCTATTCCACTGCGTCGCGTGATAAATTCGAGAAAATAAATTTAGAAAATAGTTTGAATTATAATATCAAAATTTTACTGACATCTAGTAAAACTAGATTTTCACGCACGTTTAGACTTGCTTGGCGAGGAAGAAGATTTGAATTTATGAGGACTGCAAATTATCATGCGACGCAGTGGAATAGGCCTACAGGAGATATCACTGATAAGAAAACGCATTGACAATATAGTACCTCATGGGCAGAGATGGGCAGTATCTAAATAAAAAATTAATCAAATAAGTTTTAGATAAAATACACTGTATTTTTTGTCTTTTATTCGAAGTCGGATGAAGCGTGAGAATTTGTCTGTATCTTTATCTCTCAAGCACCTGGTTTGGAAAGTTTATTTGGCCTGTCTCTCGGATAATTTTCTTGCTATATTTTAATAATAAAAATAAATAGTTTAAATAATAAAAATTCATTTGTTTAAACAATCGTTTAAATAATAAAATGTGTTCTTACGTATTACGACTTGGCAACGTCGAATCAAGAGGTCGGTTATATGAAGTAAAATAAATATGCATAACGATAAACTCGTCGTGGATAAAACAATCGAATAAATCATCTTGTTACATCGAGCTTCGAATAAATCTCAAAGTTAAGTTGAAATCGTTTCATCGAAAATCAAAGATAAATTTTCATAGCCAATATCTGACGGGATTCACCGTAAGGTAAAAGGGGCAACTGCCTTCGTCTCTCAAATAATCGTCAAAGATGAATTGAAAGTTTTCAGCTGTATTTTACGGATAATGCCTCTCAAACAACTTCTCGCCGCTAGAGGCGTTCAATACGCATACGTCGTTACTTCAAGATTCGATAAACTACAGATAACGAATGAAATTTTTATACAAAATAAATATTGTCAGCATTAATTTCAGGACACAGAAGACACAGAAACGCTTATTTCGTTTCTTGATAATTTTAACAAGTCGTGAATAAGACAATAGTATGCATTTTTAAATTCCTGGAATATCTCCATCGAAACTAACCCAAATCAACACTATTAACTAATGGATTTTCCATAAGTTTTGAATTGGTATTGGTCTCAGTTAGATTTTTTCTAGCGATCAACTCTGACGATTCTCACATTCGTCAACATTTAAGATCTCAGAAATCTCGACCTCCCTATAACTCTATACAGAAAATGCCTTTTTAACAAGTTGGCCCGTTATATACGTTGCTTGCTGGCCACTGCGCTGAGGAGTAGAAAAAGAGGAGAGCCTATGCTGCATACACGTTGTGGCGCGCAGTCACGAACGCGTACGTCTACGCAGGATTCATGTAGTAGTAGTGGTAGTTTTCCGCGAATATCTCGAAAACTATTCATTTGCGCCAAAAATGACAAGTATATTTCGTGTTCAGCATGTCAAACCGAATAGAATGGCGTAGGTCACGTGTAGAAAGGAGGGGGGGGGGGTCCCAAGTTCATCCTATTAGGCATAACGTACTCTATTTCCTTGTAACTGTGCCACCTAAATTACATTTCAACTATTTTGTATATGAAAAAATGGTTGAAACGAAAGTTGTATGATATAATACAATAATTAGTTCACGTGCTCAGCGTGTTCATTTGAACAAAATCCGAAACACTACTCCGAAAAGTGTCCGATTTCGCTTGATATATATGATAACTACATTTCATTTAATGTTATACAAAATATATAAATATCACTTGCGATTCTTTGACAAATTTTGGGAAATGATAGGTACTAACATTACCTATTGAGTTAAACGGTAAGTATTGACATAAATGCTGATAAGCTGTAATCGAGTTACGTTTGACTGGAATATTTCAAATATTTTCAATGGTTTCTAATTGTTTAAAAAAAATATTATTAATAAATGTACTGTATCAAATACCTGAATTAAGAATTATCTTCACTCTGAAGTCTGCCACGAGAATTGGAATTCAGTGTAAGAGTGCTTCGGCGTAGACTGAAAACAGGTCACCATACACGATCTAACAATGCAGCACTGAACATCTCACCCAACCCGAGATATTATATAAACACTGATACTCGTAACAAAAACTGACAAGTCATGTTGTATACTGTTAATGACTGCTGCATGTATCGCCTTTCGCGATTTCATATTGACAACGTAATCTGAGCGGAAGATAATAATTATCAATTACAACGGTCCAGGCGGGAGACGCAACCACTTTTACAATCTAAACCACAGACGCACAACTATGTACGTATTGGATTGACGCGTAAGTTCTGTCGCTTACGGTGTGAACACAATTTTATTCCGAAAGTAAATATTTGTTACCTTCAGTACTGTACAAAAGTCTTGGGCCTCTTGCTATGTACTAGATATCTTTGCGGGTTAAAAAACGTACACACAGTTACGCTGAACATACACGTACGTATATTTTATTATACTAACGTTATCATATAATATACTGTTAACAATTATATAATATTATAATAGTATATAACGTCATAATAGTATATAGGGAAAAACATTTTTTTTTTTAATAATTAATCATTTATTAATAACCTTGATTGTAATATTTTGCTATTCTGATTTTAACACATTAAACAATTCATCTGCAATTGTTAATTGACTTTTTCTTCATGCTCTGTCCAAAAAATCCCACACATGTTCTGTAATATTTAAATTAAAACTGTGAGGTAGCTAGCTCACAACTCCTTCGTTACATTTTCCAATAAATACGGGAAAACACGTATTTTTTATACACCTGGTATGGCAACAAGTGTGCATCAATGACATTTATTCAAGTATAAAACAAATTTTACGATGTGGCCTAAGAATTTTAGACAGTACTGTATGTGTTTATCATCATTTGAAAATTCTACTCTTCATCTTGCCAACCTATTTTGTATTTCTCAAAGATTGAAAGTTGATTTTTATCAAATTCAAAAACAAACTGACTGTACAGCGGCAAATGGAAAAAACCAAATATTTACGATATGTTCTCTTGTTCCAGCAATTAACGGATTAAAGCAGCGTTAGGGGTTCACGTGAGAACTGGTTAAAGATAATTTCTTAGACATAAGAACATGTCAGAAGTGTTTACTTTTTTATTTAACACTGATTAGTGTTTCATTCGAAACAAAAGAAATTTTTAACGAAACTAAAAATTTCGCGACACGTTTGGATGGGGGACAGTAGAACATCAACTCTGGATAACTTATTTTTCGTGAAAATAAAGATTGAAATGTTTAATTAATAAATTTAATATCAAATAAAACACATCATTGTTTTGATCATCACGTCATTGTAAAGTGTGTTTGTAATTAAATATAAATAGTTTCATTATATTCTTGCTTTTAATTGGCATTGACATTTCCATGCGTGACAATTTAGTTATTTACGATTAAAACCAGACCTGGGCACTTCTGAAATAATAGAGTAAAGTAGTAGATAAGATATTATTTAAAATATCATGTTATTTTATTTTATAATTACTTCCATGCATGTGATCACATTAGAAATAACATTACTAGAAATATCATTTAAAATAGCATGTTATTTTATTCTATTATTATTTGAAATAATTATTTCAAATAATCGTGAAGTTGTTCTTCAAAATTATATCAGCTAACCGCATTATCAGGTTCAAATTCAGTTTATGCTGACACCCTCTGTTACATATTGTTTTAGGAATTATTTCTTTTGGCAAACTTAAAATAAAGAAATATCGAAATAATATACAATTTGACATTGTTATTATTTCAAATAAATCAATATTATTTTTATTTTCAAATATCAGTATTGAAAATAGCAAAATAAAATATTTCAAATCGTTATTTCTTATTTTCATTTCAAATAAAAGTCCCAGTTTGGTTAAAAGTAATACAGTGGAAATTGATTAGAAAGTAAGGCTCTGCTTTGATGATCTAAGGTAGAGCTCTGCGGGGGTAGGCCGTAGCACAGACGTAGCTGGTCACGTGGTTATGACAATGTGTGTGATAAGTACATGCAGCCTTGCCCGCAGGGACGAGGCTTCGTGCCCGTCGTTTTGTGTATGCCCAGGGCCAGAAAATCGCTGCCTGTACGGGCAGATGCTGAACAGCTCTGGTCTAATAAGATCCTGTCCAGATGAGGCGTTTTACTCGCGTAAAACGCGCGTTTTCAGGTGTCGGTGCAAAAGCGTCGTCATCCCACATTTCGAAATGCACGTAAAACGCGCTTGGGCCTAGTTAAGACACGGCGGAATCCGCGCGGTTTGAACCGCATGAAAATTGATAGTTGTTCAGAAAGAGGCGACGACTGTGTGGATATGCAGGAGAGAGGACGAAGCGATTCACGCTTACACACATCCTAAACGCGCGAAATCCGCCCAACAACTGAACGCTCTGATAAGAACCATAAAAAATAGAATCGCGCCTTAAGGTATAAAATTCTTCTGAAATAATTTATCATGTCATACGCAAATGTAATTTCTTAATGAAAATATGTTAGAAACAACTTTGTTCTGCAAATTTTACCACCGGTTAAAGTGTAAACAAATTTTTAAACATATGGTCGCATTCTACGATTCTTCCTCTTTGAAATTCCGTTTTTTAATTCGCGGAGCATAAAAAATTGCAAATATTGGAAATATTGAAAATATTACTAACTGTTATAAAAATATATTAGGTTGGAGGTAAAGTTCTGTCCTATTTTAAAGAAAACATTTGAATCAATTTAAAAATATATATGTTTAATATTATTCAATGATATAGTAGTATCATTTATTGTTCCCCTAGGGGTTACAATTCGTTCCACACCGCTCTTCTTAACCTAACTCTTAACCTAAAACTTAAACTATGCTTAACCTAAGTTAACCTAACTTATTTTATCTTAACTTAACTTAACTAGATTCCATAAGAGAGAGGGAGAGAGTTCTTACTCTAGCTTACGCCACGTTCCCGATTTACCTCTCACACACACATTCATACCATCTCTACTCCCCCCTCCCTACCTCTCACCCATCCTTTCCCCTACCCCCTGGACCTCCTCTTCCGGCTGCACTCATTCATTCCATTCCTAAGCATTCATACCTTGCTCTACCCCCCCCCTCCCCGCGCCTCTTCCACCCGTACCTTCCCTCCACTCCTCTAACCACCTCATCCATACCCCTCCCTCTCCTTCATCTCCTAGCACCTCCCCCACCATCCCCTGCCAACCTCTTCCCTCATCCCCTCCCCAGCACAGCTCCCACACATGTTCCCACGTTTCCTTCCCCCACCCACAGACCCTACATCTTCTCTCCTCTTCTTCCATCCAATACCTTCCACCCCTCATCTCATTACCCAACCTAAATCTAGCTACTCTTTGCCATCTACTGTCTCCCCACCCTTTCCTCGTATATCCTGGTATCCCCTCTCTCTTGACCCTCCCATACCACTCATTGTATCTCGCTCTCCTTATCTTTTCCCATCTCTCCTCCTGCTGCCTCCACCTTTCCCTTTTTACTAACTCTCCACTCACTACCTCTGTCTTCTCCTCCATCATCACCTCTGCCTCCTCTGCTGACCATCCTCTCTCTCCCCAGAAACGTCTTCTCTCATTCTCCCACCAATCTACCTCCCCTCCCCTTCTGCCCCTGCCTCTTACCTGTTCCACGCACATCCTTGCTAACTCCCCCCTCTTCCCTCCCTCAGCTTCTTCACGTAGCTCCATGCCCTTAACCCCGCCCTCCCTCTCAACATCTCCCTCTGCAACTCTTCCCTTACCATGTACCCCGGCGTGCACCTCTCTACCCCTAGCACCCATCTCAGAAACCTCTCTTGCAGTCTCTATTCAATGATATAATTTCCATTATTTGTAAGTACTTGTTACCATCTTTCAGGTAACCTATCCATTCTTGTTTCCCAATGACTCAATAGCAACATATGTTTTTGATTTACAAGCAAAATTACCTGCTTAGGTATGGTACGCAGGGCGATAATACAGGTAGAAGGTGTTGGACCGTTCGGTTAGCCCAAGCCCATCAATTTTATGACGGGCAAGGTCAGATGTTGGTCAACTCTAAAAATGAGGCTAGCGTAAAAATTAGTTTCTACGACGAGTTTTAATTACTTTATGAACACCGTCCGACGAAAACACGAAGGAAAACAAACGGCCAACACGTGCTGGAAGTGACCTCCTCATACTAAATCATAATATCGTACCTCCTACTCGGAAAACATAACAATAGATACTATTTGATGTTCGATGTAAGCTGTGGATTATGGCAGTGGGCTAAGGATATTAAACTGTTACCGTCCACTACTATGCGATTGTATTGATACGAATACACGGCCGATTGGTTCAGAGTGGAAGAGGCGGCCTCGTTTCACACGCATTTTCGGCTGTATTCGAAATATTGGCTACAGCGGTCACACATACTATGTAGCGTGTGACGTTCGACGTCAAAACATTGAGCCTACAGGCGCGGCTGAGGTGGGGATAGGTTTGTTAGCATAGTAATAAATTGTTATTTTGTTTGTTATAACGATTAAATTCTTTAACAACGTATTCTCCACCTATAACCAGGAGGAACTTTGAAATATTCTACTTAACAGCTTTTTAAATAAATAATGACGAATTGTTTCACCGCACAGATTGTCACATGATATTCTTTTTTTTTGTCAGCCTAGTAATACATTGTTATTTTGTTTGTTATAACGTTTAAATTCCTTAACAATGTATTCCCCATCTATTACCACGACGAACTCTGAAAAGTTCTGGTTGATAACTTTTTAAATAAATACAGCATGTTCATTCTGCCTTCGTGCTGCCACGCCACGAATCGACAGGCTCTAGCATTGGCCTGCGAACCCCTAGGGTTCTGGTAGCAGAGGACACGCCCGGACCCCAAAATTCGTATAAACTGGGAAAACCGCCAGGCTTGCCGACCTGTGAGATATGCGTTGATATCAATCCTACGAGCGGCCGTACGGCTCGAAAGAAGGCGGTTCGGTCCCTCCGAAAAGTCGTTATAAGCAGGAAAGTGACGTCGCCAGTTTTGCAATGTCACAATGTGTACATCGACCAATTATAAAACAAATACACTACGGATTCTGTTAATTCCGTATTATAACAATTTATAAATAAACTTTAATTTGCATACTTACTAATAATAATAATAAATCGAGTTTCGACTACATTACTTATAATATGTACAGTAAGGTAGTTTTAATTGCTCATAATATGGTAAAATAACGAACCATTCTCTTAAGATTGTATTTTTGTGACTTTCAAAGTTATAGGATGGTCTGGAGCTAAGAAAAAGGCGCGCGGATTAATTTTATATGGGATGACAGTTTGTTCGCATACATCGACCTTATAATCACGAATGATCTTTATCAGCCCAATTTTCGATTGGAAGACTGCGAAACGTGCACCTGCAAACAAATAGATATGTTTAAAATACTCATTTTACATAGTAATTTAGTATTTTAAAATACTAAAATTATAATAGTGACACATGATAATTACTATCGCGGCGATGGAAATCTAGCGAAGTTAGTTTGGGGTGGGGGAGTTGCGCACCGCATACCGCGCACCTGATCTCGGCGGCCGCGCTCAGTTCGTTAGTCGAGGTGCGCACTCAGGAGGGAGCGGAAGTGCTGCGGGACCAGAAGGGCGAAGGACCTTGGAGTTGAACAGAGGTTCTCCAGAGCTGCCCTGGCGCACCCTGACCACCCTGGCCTACTCTCGCCTATCTTCGAGTTGACCAGGGATTCTCCAGAGCTGCAGTGGACATCACTGGCCAACCCTGGTCCACCTTAAGCTGGCTCGAGGTCGGCCAGCGGTTCCTGGAAGTCGTCTCCGCTCACATTGGTCAGCTCTTTGTAAGTAACAATTCAAATATACACTTTTTGTTTTGGAATAAGTGTTCATTCAACGCACGCCGTAAATTATTATTTCTGTATTTCTAATTCGAATTTGCGTCGAGACTTTTCAAAAGTTTCTCTTCTTGAAATTATATTATATTATATTTTTTACATAAACTTGGTATTCTGAAATTATATTATATTATATTTTTGACATAAAATCGGTATTCTGAAATTATATTATATTATACTTTTGACATAAACTTGGTATTCCTCCGATCGGAGGTCCCTGAGGGGCTCACTCACGGGTGGGGCCCGTGGGTGAGTATGGGTATTAGCGAACCCGGGGCGTCCCAAGCTTGTAGATTGTTGCGTCCTAATTTCGCTATATTTATTTTTGATTAAAATTATTCTTCTTTCCAATTAAAAATTACTTCTGCACTTTCAAAAGTTCCTCTTCTACAATTTATATACCTGATTTAAAATTGGTATTCCTCCGAATGGAAGTCCCTCAGGGGCTCACTCACGGATGGGGCCGTGGGTGAGTATGGGTATTGGCGAACCCGGGGCGACCCGAAGCGCCATTTCAGTGGTTTGAAGTTCTGACTTCATCTACTCTAGTTGATTTCTTGTCGGTTAGACCGCACTCGTGTGCGGGGTTTAACTTGGCTCTCGTGAGCTAGTCTTAGGTTGGCTGTCGTGAGCTGGTTAGATTCGCAATCTTGTACGTGTTAGGTAGGCCGTACTCGTGTACGGGGTTTAGAGTTGAATTTCGTCGTTTCTTCATGTCAACGTTTCGTCTCTTTTCATCGTTCCCTTCTATTTTTGTACCTCTATGGAATTGTGACTAATTATGATTTGTCTGCTTCAGCTGGAGTACGACAGGTCATCATCTTTGTTATCGACGGAGGACAACACATCGACCGAAGACGTCAACGACATCGACAACTATCGAAGACGTCAATAACATCGTGTCTAATTATTGTTAGTCTGTTTCAGCTGAAATCCAACAGCTGAGCATCTTGGTCGTCGAACGACGAGAACACATCAAACAACGCATCGACGAAAACATCGTAGTAATTGTAAGTTAGAATTAGTTTAATTCTTAAGATCGTCGTTGTAAATATGTCGAGTAATTATTGCCCTAACATCACTTTGCTCGACTCGATTGTTAACTCCGACACAGCAGAAGGCTGTGTCGGACCTTGTTTGCTAGTTTTGAACCGGTCCACGTTGCGATATTCGGCGTGGATGCACTGAGAAATGATGGTCAGGGAGCAGTACTCGCCAGGTAGAACCCTTCCTTCGTAAAATGTCTGCCTAAGTCATGTCAACGCTGGCGTGGCTCGCGCCGGGAGCAGGAGTTTCATTCCCCATCAGTCTCTTCGTCGCCTTGTTGCGTTAGCGTTGCTCGTGGCGGGTAGTTTGGGTTAGGTTGATCTACCAAAAGGTGGAGGCGTCCCTGGTCATCATTCTCCGTGTGGAGCGTCGGGTATCGTATACTGATCGGCAGAAAGCTCTTCAAACATTGTACGCGTCGCGTCACTCACGAATCAGAGCCTTCTGCTCTGGTTCGGTTTTGTTTCTCTCTTTGAAGGAATCAGAGCCCTTCTGCCCGATTCGTTCTTGATCCCCCGTGGATCGGAGACTTCTTCTCCGATTCACACCTTTTGCACCGCAATAATTGCTGGACATGCGCTAAATGAAAAAGTGAACTTTTCTTTCTGTGGAAAAGTAATCTTTTCCATTATAGCGAAATTTAGTTTATAAGATTGTAAGTCGTCGTTGTAAGAAAGGGAGTGAGAAGGAAGCGTATTGAATTCCTTCTGATTTCCTTTCGGGTCTCTTGTGCAAGCAACCTCCTCGTGGTGAGACCTGGGCAATCGGTATTATTCTCTATTTGTAAGAACTTATAGTAATCTTACAAATAGAGAATAATATCGAGCTAATAGCTGCTCAGTTATAACTTTGCGTTAACATTTTAAAATAGAATTTAAGACTTGCTAGTCATAAAAACTTGTGTATTTAAGTGAATTGTGTCTGAATTTACTTTAGGCTACCTCGGGATGAGCCGAAGGTCCTTCAATGCTCTCCTTGTTTACTCTTGGCCCATCTTCAACTTCAAGGCAGCTCTCTTTCAATTATTAATCGAAACACAAGGTTTTTGTTTCAGAATACCTTTTTATTCAATGAAAAAGGGTTAGCTTGGCCCTGTTGAGCGAGTGTTAGGTCAAAATTGTGTGGCGGCGGCACGTTGGCGCGTATGTTGCGCGTTTGTGCGCCTGCGCCGATTTTCATGTTCACCGGTTGAGTGGCGTTCGTGGCGTTCGTGGCGTTCGTGACCAACTCTCTCTCTCTCTCTCTCTCGCTCTCTGCGGATAACTGTTACAACGTTCAGACGTGCTTTAGTCGCTTCTCGTAGTTGCTCGACAAATATTATTGTTCGACCGTGCCGGTTCTTCCTGTGCGTTTCCGCGGGTCATATTCGAACTCGCGATCGTCCGCTCGTTGCTCTTGAATAAACGTTGTTGATTCTACCGTTCTCCATCGTGTGAGTTATTCGCGTGGTGGTTCGCGTGGTTATTCGCGTCACCATCGTGGTTTTCATGGAGCAATGACACCTTTCTTGTAGAACATATTCAATTCACATATAAACTAACATCTATACATAATCAATCAGAATTCTCCATTCTTCTGAAGGGTTCATTTTGAAGGCGATACTTCAGGGAATGTGACCATATTTTTTCCAACATGTGAATCACTAACTTATCATCGAAAAAAACGCCAAAAAAGTATTTGTTTACACTTTCCTACATTGTAAAGTTACTTGTCATGGTCGAAAAAATTATTTTATAACAGCCGTATTCTTTCTAAATTAAACAAAAAGAAGTGTAGCTGAAGTGGAGAAACAGTTCCGGAGATAATAATTCGCAAGCGAAGCCCGTTCATCGGCAATGTAGGCAGAAATTGCAAACTTCGCCTGTAATTTCTAAAAATAGTTCTCAAGCTGCAAAAAAGAAATTATTGCTAAACCTCTTCTACTGTCACATGGACTACAACTTATTTCATTCTAGTTAGTTACTGGAATATAACGGATATTTTTCTATTCTATAAATAAATAGTAAATAATCAGACTTTATTCGAATAGATCTTCGAATAAAGGTATCATATTGTCATCCGACACCGGCGCTCAACACGCACCATAGACGAAACCAACAAATTATCGTGCCCCCCCCCCCCCCCGAAGAAAATCTGGTCCGTAGTACGTTCGCTGAACGAGAAGGACTTCCCCGTTCGTGTTTGTTCAGCTAATGCACCTAATACAACATATCGCGGACGATATGACGAAGACAAACGAGCATTTCTACGCTTCGTCGAAGACTAAACGCGCCAAGCGCACAGAGGAAAGCCGTGATGTCATATTCGGTACAATTTGAAACAAGCAAGTAATAAAATATGAACAATTGGATCTTTTAAATATTTTTATATTTTTATGTCTGATTTTCAAACACACTTTGCAACAATACAAAAAGGGACAAAATTCTGTGATATATCGGAAAAGGCGTAGCGTTTATTGGCTTCATGAGAGAAATAAACTACGACGAGTTACACAGTTTGCTGTGTAATGTCTTCAAAACGTTCGTTTACGACGACAATGGTGCCAAAAAAAAACAGTCCTGTAGCGTGGTCTCAGGACAGTTCTCTCGTCCTGGTACGAGGCGGGGGGAGGAGGAGGTTTATGGCACTCTCAAGTGCTCTCTCATTTCGGGTCCTTCGACGGGGAAAATCAAATTGGCGTAGAAAAGGCTGGGTTTCCATAAAATATGGAAACACCTGTACCTGAGCAGGACAGGCCTGGCTGACAATGTCCAGATCCTCACGAGTTAGGAAATAACGAAAGAAATAATGTACGAAATCATTGCACGCAACTGCGCAGAGTGTGCGAGAATGACCGAAAGCCGGCCATAGGACAATTTTTCGAAATTACGAATATTGTTCATTTGAGTTGCGATGTCATTTTGTTCAAACCATAACCTTGTTATGTTCAAACCCTAACATTGTTAAATCATATTTTTAGTACTGTTTTCTTCAGTCAAATACTGCGAACTGTAATGCTTGTTTCTTCCTATTGTGTCAAATGTGTACACTTTGGAGGATAATTTTGCGATTGAAAGTTATTACTTGATTAAAATTGCTTTCGTGACCATGCAAGTCTGACGTTACGAGATGCCGCATGGACATGACGAAATTGCCGCTTCAATGTTGCAACGAGCAGTTTATAAATGGTCAATTGTCTTTCCCAAAGGTTCAATCTACGTCTGTACAGAGCTAATTTCGAATTTCTACCTCATCGTGGAGTAATTTACAATATTCGGCAGCATACATATCGTACATACGTAAACCTGTACTATCGATCTGCATTATTAACCGTATTCTATCGCAACGTACAGTGTTTACCACGGAGAGACCGTGGCGCTAGTAAGCGGAACCGCAAAATTGTGCCTTTTTTCTATACATTTTACGTCTTAAATAAGTAAGTAATCAATTAAAAATGCCTACCACCGTGTTTGTACATGTCTTTGCTACGTCTATACAGCGCCTTTTTTTCGATACGAACACTAAATCTCTCGAAATTAAGAGAATCTCTCAGCGGCAGCCATCTTGTGACGTCATACTTGCTTCAGAATTCGAATTTTCTGCCGAATATTACAAATTACTCCACGATGAGGTAGAAATTCGCATTTTGGGCTCTGTACAGACGTAGATTGGACTTTTAGGAAACACAACTGACCACTTTTAAACTGCTCATTGCAATATTGAAGCGTCAATTTGTCATGATTTTGACCCTTGCAAGTTCATGTACGTATATTGCAGAGAGATTCTCTTAACTTCGAGAGATTTAGTGTTCGTATCGAAAAAAAGGCTCTGGACAGACGTAGCAAAGACATGTACAAACACGGTGGTATGCATTTTTAATTGATTACTTACTTATTTAAGACGTGAAATGTCTAGAAAAAAAAGGCACAGCGTAATGTAGCGTGACAGTTAAGGCCAAATGCCTGCCGGCCCCCTTAAGTGGTACACTTACAATAGCTGAATCACTCTGTATGATATAATGAATAGTATACAAAATTTGGAAATAACTGTGTGACACGCCAGAAAGAATTAAGAATAGACATTTACGTACCAATACAATTCCTGGGGCCATCGCCAAATGGTAAATAGTGCATTGGATGTCTCTTCGAGTGGGCGTCATCCTTAAATCGATCAATATCGAAAACTTCAGGGTTTGGGTAAATATCTGGATCATGATGTATTCCGTACACAGGTATAAACACAGTTGTATCTTTCGGAATCGAAACTTTCATGTCTTCGAAAGTATAATTTTCGACTGGTTTTCTAGTAAGAACTGTCAGTGGTGGATATTTTCTTAGCGTTTCTGTAATAATAAAAGCCATAATGAGAAAATTAAGTGCTTGTTGCGCCCACACGTTTGAATTCTATGACTGACCAAAACTATCCAACTTCCGAAATACAATCGTATAATTGTAATAATTCATGGACAATATTTGGAAAATATCGAAAATACATCATTTTTATAGGAGTATACTAATATTCAAACTTCAAAAAAATGATATTTTATTCTTGATTTTGAAAGCCCCGCTCTTTGAGAACATTAACTTGCGAGTCATTTGAAGTCATCATGTTACGAGACTGACCCTGTACAATGACGTTCTTCATAAAGTACAACTTGGTCATCAATATCGAATCATTAAAAAATATTTTACAAATTATTAACGATCATTCTTTTCCACAAAAATACGGGGTAATTGTGCATAAAAGGTTCCTCCTCGCCGATTTTGATAAAATTTGAATATGTTGTAAAGCTCAACATTCTAAACAACTTTTTCCTATACATGTAACCGCCGTTCAGCCTTAATTTATGAAATATTCGCGAAAAACTACAGCTACTGCTATTATATTGAACTTTGTCTATAGGTGCACGTCCGAGGCGTGCGTATGCGCAGCATGATGCGACAGCTCATCAACTGTTTCTACAGATGAATTACGACGACCGTCAAACGATCTATATACCGTGTGCAGTTTTTACGTTACTAAAAATTATAGACTTTTATACACTCCTCAAAAAAATGAAAAGATCACCTCTACGAACCCGAGAAATTGGACCAATCTCAAGTGATCGTGAATTGAAGTCTCTACTTTTAGATGCTTTTTCAAATTTTCAGCTGCGTTGCTTTTTAACACAGTTATAGCGTTATAAACAAGACTTTGACCGTTCCAAAAAATTCTGTTCAACTTCCAGACATCAGATGGGGAGAGATAAATTTGTTTGATAAATCGCGCTACCATAATTTGAAAGCACCTGTTTTCTTGTGCAAAAAACCTGGTTGTCGAACATAGTGCGATTTTTTTTTGTTCGAGTTATGCAACATTGAACCAAAAATGATCTTTTTAACTATAACTGGCTCTAGAAAGCGAAAAAATCATCGTAGAATCTTCTACAAAAAGCATTCGAAAGAGCATTTCTTTCTTTTGAAGGCGCTTCTTTTGTTTTTTCAATTTCATTAACTTTTCGATGTATCAGGTCTTTCGGAAAATATGTCTATGCATAATTTACATTTTTCATTTAACTCGCTATATCTCAGTGAAAAATGTTTGCAATACCCACATCTTAAGGTCAAATTGAAGCTGAAATTCTGCCGATTTAATTGAGCAACTGATGAACCGGCTGCGACAATTTTTCAAATACAGAAATTCTTTTCTGCATAATTTCCACAATTTTTATGCTGATTTATCCAATCAGATCGAATTCTATAACAAATTCTATACGCCAACATTTTTTGTTTTCTGACAATTAGTTCCTTTGAAATTATGTGCACCGAATACAGCAGGCCTGGGCAACTCGTGCTCCGAGAGTCGATTATGTAGATTAGGGTAACCCCAATATCGCGCTCCGGTCGCCCGACCGCACAGTGGTCCGAATCACAGAATTTAGAGACATTCGACCAAAAAGTCGACTTTTCGAAATTGAAAACTAATCAATTTGTATTGCTTTGTAAATGTCTATAGACCTCGAAAATGAAGAAATTAATGAAATTGAATACATATTTTAGTTACTATAATCATTTAAAGTTCAGTTTGAAGTTTTGAAAGTAGCATATTTCACCAGGCAAAATTGCTTAAGTTCTTTGCAATGTCCTCGGATAAATTTGAACAATACGCACAAAGCACAGCAAAATATATTATTGACCACTACGGGTGGTATTATATTCCAGCCTCCATTCATAAATTATTAATTCATGGAAAGTAGATAATACAGAACACATTACTTCCGATTGGCCAATTATTATCTGAAGAGGCGCAAGAAACAAGACATAAAGATTAAAAAAAAATTAGGACCAAAAATACTCGGAAAATTTCTAGAATCGCTACAAATGAAGATACATTTCACAAATTGTTATTAACATCGCACCCACGATATTTCATCCACGAGAATAAGATTTTACAAGAAGAAAATCAAACAATTAAGTCCAGAGGCTAAAGAATTATTAAAAAAATAAAGAAAACAAAAGCCGCTTGTACCTACTTCTTCAACAACAAAATGGTAAGATTAATTATTATACTTCTTATTTTATCAATTAAATAAAATATTAATATTACTTTTGCTCGCAATATATATTTGTACCGTTAGATACCTTACTTAATAACTTATATACCTATACATTTTATAAAAAATTCTAATAACATAATTACATCATACATAAGAAAACTATAAGATTTGAATTTCCAATTATTATACAATGGTTTTAATAAGGAAAGCAACTGATTCAACAACTACATAAAAATTTATAAAAATAACTAACTAACAAATTAAACAAAAAATATATTCTAACATGTATTATTCGAAAGAGATTATTTTATAATATTTTTTAGTTCAAACCTCATTTCAATATCTCAAACGATTCAAAAGTTATACACAAATGTCCTTGAATTCTTCGATCCGGACCACTGTGGACCTGTCGTGACAGGCCGACTCGCAGCAGGATAGGAGCGCGATAGTGGGGATAACCGATTCTACGTCATCGACTTTTGGAGCATTACTTCCCTAGGCCTGGAATACAGCTACGCACTTCGTGAGACTATCTGATTCGTTTCATTACTTAAACAATTTCTAACATTTTGACAACTATTTTTTTTTTTTAGATTACTCTGTGACTACCACTAACTGTAAAAGGTATTAGTAAGTTCATAAAATCGTGTCGAAGCAATACGACTCAGAAGAATTATGGATACGTTGTAGGCAAATGCCTTAAATAATTTTTAGAATATATGTTAGAATTATCTCTCAGAAATAGTGCTACAGCTTTTCTAGTGCTTAAGTCACGCAACTTTTCTAATGTGAACAAGCAGAAAACTCTTCTAACTTTAAATATGACTACTTTAAATAACTAACTAACCTTTAAATATGGCATCTAAAACTGGCATTTTTTTTACATTCTCGTAGTGCCATTCTTCATTATTAATCTCGTAATGTTCGTTGATCTCTTCTCGTAACTTATCCTGTATGTCCTGATGCAAGGCCAACTCGTAAAGTGCATTACTGATTGTTATTGATGAAGTTTCAAAACCAGCAAGAAAGAAGACAAATGCTTGTGCTGCGAGCAGAGAATCTGTCAATTCTAGAAAAAAAATCGGAGTTCTGCATTAGCTTCTTTGTAACTATTTCTTCAGGAAAACTGTTTACGAAAACAATTAATAAACCATAGCTACTCAGTTAGTCGAAAACCGTTAATAAACCGTAGCTACTCTTCATAATTTTCAATCGCGATACTCGACAAAGAAATGTTTAAAACAGTAGGGTTAAACTTAATTTATTAACTAGAAATTGCATAAGCTTCATAAATAAGTGGAGGATATTCTTAAAACGTAGTTCTTGTTGAGAAATTTCCGTACTCGCGGAATACAATACCGATAATTATAAAGTTCTAACTTATTCCCCTCCAAGAACTTGAAGGTCCCCATCATTAGTCAAACCTCTTACCACTATTACGTACATCCATAGAGTTAGTGAGGCGGCAGTAGAGGTACGGGAACAGAGACGAAGTTCTACGCTCTACTCCATAACGATGAAGTCTAAGAGTACACATGTGCAATGTCGGACGAGGATCCCTGCCCAATGATGCCGAGAGTAGAAGAACGAAACATGTGTTAGTTTCTTTTGGCTGAAGATGTGCGTGTAACGCGTATACTAACTATGTCGATAATTATCTTCTTTGCAATTCCGTCCAATTTCAAATTTTTAAAACATGTTTTTCTTGTCACATAGTCATTTAATTCCTGTAACGTCTCAAAAAATGTAGTTTCTGTGAAACCGCCCACAGTACAGATCGTAACGTCACTAGTCACCCCGTCTATTGACAGGTTGGTAGGACAGTACTAGAAATGTGACGTCATATATTGTCTCGAAGGGTTATTTGCTGTAACGCAGAATGTACCGCGTCCTCCATCGTGCGCGAGGCCTCCGCTACATTTAGTAGACGGGGTAACGTACCAATCGTCCGTTCTCCCCTTTGCGTTGCACAGTAGTCTAAAATGCTAAAGGCTATAGCCGAGTTTGGGGGGTCAAATTTGCCCCGGGCCAAGTTTAATCAAGTTTGAACCATTTGATAGCCCACCAAGAAAGAAACCTTTCTGCCAAGTGTCAGCTCGATACCTCATCTGTAAGGGTAGTTACAGAGGAAAATCGAAAAACCAGTTTTTGGCCCGCTTTCTCCATTTAATGACAATTTAAAATTCTGAAAACATCTGACACATTTCGGATACGAAGCTACATATTAGGAATCGTTTTCAGATTTTTCCGTTGCAAACTCTGGTTGTAAAAGATGAAAAACCCGAAAAAAATCGAAAAAATGCAGATTTCATATAGAAATTAAAAATACGCTACTACAAATTTAATTTAGCAATGAGATGTCCTAAGTATTATACTCAATTTTTTTCAAATTCCTGAGTTTGGTGCCTCATAGTTAAAAAAAAATACATACCGCTTTTGTCGACGTTTTTCCCGTGGAAAACTGATCTATATTTATCATAAAAATAAATTATGTAATATTAAACACTCCTATTTTCAAAGAAACATCGCCCAGACTTTAAAACTTGCGTAGTACGAAAAATCGAAAATTATATACAGAGTATATTCCAGTGCTCCGCAACCTTTTACCTTCCACGGCACACCAACGTTTTTTAAAAAATCTTGTGATTAGATAAAAAAGACAATAAAGTAGCACTGGTATATTCGAATATTTCGAAGGTATTTTCAACGGCGCCGGTTGGTGCAATGGCTATGGTCAGTCTTCCATCGACCTCCATAGAGGTAGGACCTACCCTCGCTAAGCGTACACGGCCATCAGGTAGCCGAAGGATATAGATATAGATATAGATATAGATATAGATATCGAGGGAGCATCCGTCAGTGAATGTTTAGCGTGATCCTCACAAATGCAATGTGTAACACGACGAGGAACAAGATAACGTCAAGACCACCACCCGATGTAACAGAAGAATCGCGCCGGGGCAGCGTGGCCGACGGTTTGAGGAGACCGCGGGGTCAGGAACCTTCTAGACCCATAGTAACGCGTTGTTGATAAAGTTAGCAACGAGTTCGTATAATTAACGGTAGATTACGTGGTAAGACCACGGGTTCCCGCAGGATGGAAGAGTACGAAGCAATGCTATCGGACGCCCAGCAGCCCAGGAGAGGACAGGGGTTGCACCTGGACGCCTCTATGGATACATTGAAGAGGACGGACATGAAGGTCGGCCGCTCGCCGAAAGGAAAGAACAGGGTAGCTTCCTGGTCGCCTGAGAGTAGCGTCGGCCATGAAGGCCGGACATGAGAAAACAGGCGAATCTCAGTCCTCGTCGTCGTTTCCCCAGAGGGAGAGTACGGTTGAAATAAACCGGGCGGCCGATGGTGCTATCGCGTAATATATGTATAAAATCATTTCTTAAACAATTCGTTGCTAACTCTCTCCCTCTCTCTCTCTCTCTCTCTCTCTCTCTCTCTCTCTCTCTCTCTCTCTCTCTCTCTCTCTCTCTCTCTCTCTCTCTCTCTCTCTCTCTCTCTCTCTCTTACACAACTCTATTTTGTATAGCAAACCAAACTCCCATCATTTGTAACCATATTTTGGAAAATATATCTTGTGTCCCTAGATATTCATTCCGAAAACATCCACCGCAATCCGTACGTTACAAGTGTTTACATGAATAAATCTGACAGATACACTAGTGCTCTCTACGGTAAAGGAAGAATCTATTGCAATTAGTTCCTGATTCTATCAGAATAAGAAAATACAGCGTGAATCCATAATCGATCACGTGAACGCTAGCCGAACAGGGGCGCACGCCCCTGTAATCACAGGAACAATTCCCTGCAAGGAGGAACCAAGTGGTTTAGAAGATGCGAAAACTAACCGTAAAGTGCAGCGAATCTACTTCCACCTATAACCTAATCAACACGGCAGCAAGCATATCGCTAACACCAAAACTGGGACCATCAGGGTAGATCACACTGTAGACTACCCCGAAACATCCAGGCTGATTAGACAGATACTTCAGAACAAGAACACAAATCGACTGAACTCACCGCCAAATCTACACATCAAAAATAACATCAGGACAAACTCAACCAAAAAAGAAACACACACGAACATGGGGAAAATAAAAAATTCTACCACCACAAAAATACAAGACTCGAAGTAAGGAACCTCCACCATAACCATACACATGCAAGAAGCCTCGCTCAAAACAGTTGCGAACCTACACGATACAACCCGAAAACTATCGCAACAATTAGAGATAGAATGTAAGAAACAGTTGCAAATGCCAGAAGGACGGTACCTGAGGTGTCAACAAATTTGCAGTCCTGGCAACCAAAGACGCTCCACCATCGTCATTCGAGACCGCGGAAGCGAGACCGTGCGAGATTCGAATAAATCTCAAAGTTACGTTGAAATCGTTTCATCTAAAATCAAAGATACTTTTCCGTAACCAGTATCTGACGGGATTCACCGTAAGATAAATGGTGGCGCTGCCTTCGACTCTCGAATAATCGTCAAAGATACTCTGAATATTTTCAGCTGTATCTTACGGATAATGCCTCTCAAATAACTTCTCGCCGCTAGACGCGTTGAATACGAACTACAGATGACGAATGAAAATTCTGAAGAGTATCTTACAGATAAACTATGGTGAATATGTATTTCAGAAAAATAAGTACAAATAAAGGAAAACTTTCGGTTATCTTTTATTGAAAGGGACCGAATCAAACAGATACATACGGTTAGCAATATTATTAATGTTACATACATACCAATATCTCCTAGTTTCTCAGGATGCGCCTGAGTTTCTATCAACGTGTTGATGAAATCGTTCCTAACGATTTTATTTTTCTTCCTGTGTTCCATCACGTTCAAAACAGTGTTCATAAAGAAATCAGTGCCATATGAATACGGTAATATGTAACCAAGTAAGGTGTATAACTTTGGTGTAATATCTTTAAGCCTGATTCTTAACACCCGTAGAAACGAGGTGGAGAAGAACTCTCTCCCCACTTCACGAAATTTCGATTCTTCATTCGAGATAGCATTCATGTTAACTCCAAACGCACAATAGCCAATTACGTCCGTAGTGTACTTGGCTGCCAATTCACGACAATCGATGGGATCTCCTTTTGCTACCAATGTTCCCAAATGTTTCTCAAGAGAGTTAACGCATTCGACAATCATACCGAACATTTCCTTCAATCTGCCGGTTGTGAATACTGGCGTAAATCTTGTTCTTAACGGTCGCCATCGTTTCGGCTCCAGGGAAAACAAATTTTGCGAAAGTGGTTCCGCCTGCGTTGAGAAAATCGATTTTTAAGTGAGATGAGCTAATGACATAATTGAGCATTTAATACAAAGGGTACAGCCGGATATGGAGGTCAAAAGTGCCCTTAAGTCCAATTATATGACCGATGGATCATTCCATAGGGCATCTAGAAAAAACATACTGTATAAAATTTCAACCCCATATCTCGATCGAAAATAGAAAAATCCGTTTTTGGCCGACATATTTCTCCTAGTTAAATTCTGAAACATGTTAAGCACCCAACTACATGCTCTGCAATTCGTTCAGATTTTTAAATTGAAAATCCTGCTTGTAAAAAATCAAACACCTTAAAAAAATCGAAAAAATGCAGATTTCACATAAAAGTTCTAGAAATACAAAATCTATATTTTTACAGTACCGATATACTGTTATATTTATGGTTCTATTCTGTAAGTCTAGTCTTCTCGTCGAGAATGTTTTCTACGAGGCCGGCAGGCTCTAGCATTGGCCTGCGAACCCCTGGGGTTCTGGTAGCGGAGGACACGCTGTGCCTTTGTTCCGAGGCTCTCGAACCCTCTCAAGTGGCTGTCCCAGACCCCAAAATGCGTATAAACTGGGAAAACCGCCAGGCTTGCCGGCCTGTGAGATATGCATTGACCTTTAGGCGTTCGACTGTGGACGTGCTTATACTAGGTGCGCGCCCAACATAATTCTACTTTTTGTTTTATTTAATTAATTCTTTTATACTAAACGCATATTTTATTAAGCGCGATATACTCTTATGAGGTATAAAAGAAACATTAACACTAAGAAGTTACAAAATTATCCAAAGATTAGCTATAAACTGATATATAAAACAGATAAATAAATATAAATAAACATATATTAAGTGAATTTATATTTTTATAAAATATTAGTCGAAAACGTATGTATGTATTTGACTTATAATGTTCAAGACCCAATAACTGACCAAAATTCTATATCAATCTTGCAGATACATAAAACAATAAATCCTTGTTTTCTCGTACAACAAGGACCTCGAAAATATGAAATAATTTAAAAAGCTTAATAACTAAATTGTTATATTATAATATAAATTAAAATCGTCCACTCACCACCTCGTTAACCGTTACTCCACGATTTGAAAATTTCGGGAAATCCTTAATAAGTACTGTCTTGATTAGTTCGGGGTCATTTATAACTAAAGCTGGTTGTCTCCTCATAAATACGCCAACCATAGATTCAGATTTGTATTTTCGATAAATGCTTTGCGTGTAATCACCTATGGACATCTGTGAGAACAATACTGCTGCCATGTTACCAAGAAGTGGAATTGGTTTAGGCCCAGATACACCTTGTCTTTTCCAAATGTTGTAATTTGCAACTGAATAGTAGTAAAACAGCAGGAGCACTGCGACGATGCCACAAAAGATTTCGATGCCAGTCATTTTTAACTAATTTTTTTCAACTTTTCAGCACATGAAAAAAAGTTAATAATGAGCTGTAACAGAAAAAGCGAATATACATACGTAGGACGTAATACACATATACATATTTTCGTGTTAAATGGAGGAAATATGGATTTTTTTAACTTCATCATTTTGTCCAATTTTCATGAAAGGATGCTGTACTTATGTATATATACTCATCTCTGCATCTATTTATCAGATTGAGTTGAATTGATTCTTATTTTCATCTAGAGGTATTGAATCATTATAACAATTTCATTCTCAATTGAATAATTAATTCTGAAGTCACAAGAATTCTACACAATTTCTTATTTTATAAGTATCACCTTGAAATTTAGAGCAAATTAAGTATCAGCTTTACTTGTATGTGTAGAAATTTCTCAATTTTGTTTCTTTACATGGAATCATATTACTTCGTCACACAGTGGCAGAAAAAAAAGTTCAAAATTGGAACTTCTGTGTACGAGTCTTAAGGGGAGGGAACCGAACCTGACCAGGGCAAGCTCCAAATGCCCCGACACAATAATGATCGTCACGCTATGAAAGAACGAACGGCCGCTAGAGGAAGCTAAATAGTAACATTTCTGTCCAGTAGGGGAGCTAGGAACGTTTTCCAAAGTTCAGTATCGAGCAACACACTGTATTGGTAAAACAGAGGAAGAGAGAATGTACGGACGTACGACAACGTGGATGGCGCTGTCGTAGCTTCGTTCGAATAGCCGTGCCGCGGCACACTCACACACCGCCTGATCAGCGTGTACGTGTGCCGACGGCGATCGCAAGGGTCAGGGATGCCTGGAAATATTTCCCAATAATGCAGTCACGGGACTTGTCAATGGTGAAAAGAGCTAGATGAAAGTTCTATCTAGGGTGGAAAGGTCCTCAGAAGTCGTACTTTTGCATCATCGAGAAATGGTTAGCAATATTCGGCAGCACGTCGTTTCTCAGGGAGGCTATGGGAACTGACATGGCGGCACACTCACACACCGCCTGGTCGGCGTGTACGTGTGCCGACGGCGATCGCAAGGGTCCGGGATGCCTGGAAATATTTCCCAATAATGCAGCGACGGGACTTTTCCATAGTGAAAAGAGCTAGATAAAGGTTCAATCTAGGGTGAAAAGGTCCTCAGAAGTCCTACTTTTGCGTCATCGAGAAATGATTAGCTATATTCGGCAGCATGTTGTCCGCCAGAGAGGCCTGTAGGAGCATGAGCGGCGCGTCAACGTGGATGGCGCTGTCGTAGCTTCGTTCGAATAGCCGTGCGGCGGCACACTCACACACCGCCTGATCAGCGTGTACGTGTGCCGACGGCGATCGCAAGGGTCAGGGATGCCTGGAAATATTTCCCAATAATGCAGTCACGGGACTTGTCAATGGTGAAAAGAGCTAGATGAAAGTTCTATCTAGGGTGGAAAGGTCCTCAGAAGTCGTACTTTTGCATCATCGAGAAATGGTTAGCAATATTCGGCAGCACGTCGTTTCTCAGGGAGGCTATGGGAACTGACATGGCGGCACACTCACACACCGCCTGGTCGGCGTGTACGTGTGCCTACGAGGGCTGGAAGGGTCTGGAATTCCGCAACCCATTTCTCTATAATACAGGGATGTGAATTTTCAGTAATGATTCGCACTAGATAAAAGGATCAACCTAACATGCTGAATCCCTCGAAAATCCGTAAAAATTATTGTTTGCGAAATGTAACAAATGGTTTGACAAACTATATTTAAATAAATGATTCTTTTCTAGTTTTTATCTCTAGATACAAGTGAACGCATTCTAAATATTTTCAGTAAAAATTTGCTTTCTATAACTCCGTGCCGTGACATTGACACTGGAGGGTGTCATAAATTAGCCCTCCCACGACACTGTCCCGCCGAAGACGAAAGAACTTTCCTGTAACCTCGGTGCAAAACACAGTCATTCTCTAAAGTCTGAAACATCACCGCTTCGCACGAATGTACGATTGCCTAGTAAATATGATCCAAATTATATCATGTTTGGTGTCAATTTTATCAGGAAAATGACGCGAATGTGTTGAGAGAAGTTTCATGAATATATTATGAAAAACAAAAGAATTGGGACATTGCATTAGTATTGTCTCACCGATATACCTGACCCCGCATAATGTTACACTCTTCGGCGGTCTAGCTTCTGGCCCCTTTGAAAGGTAGACACTTGGGGGCGTCATAAATTACCCGTTCTCCGATAGTGTCCTGCCGAAGACGAAAGAGCTGGCATGCAGCCTCGGTGCGAAACACAGTCATTCTCTGAAATCTGAAACATCGTCGCTTCGAACAAATGTACGAATGCGTAGTAAATATGATACAAATTATACCATGTTTGGTGTCATTTTTATCAGAAACATTCCACAAATGTGTTGAGAGAGGTTTCATGAAAAAATAATGGAAAACAAAAAAGATTATGACATTCCATCGGGATTGTCTTACCGATATACCTGACCTTGCACAATGTTACACCCTTCGGCGGTCTAGCTTCTGGGTCTTTCGACAGGTACACGCTTGAGGGTGTCAGAAACTAGCCCTCCCAATATAACCCCAGATAAAAGAGCTAAGGGGCACAGAATGCCTGTGGGATTAGGACAAATTTCACCGATACGTAATGTTACGATAAAAATTACAATCTCATTAAAGACAGTCCAAATGATGCTTCATGTTTTTAATCTATTTATTAATACATGCTTTTATTTTTTTATGCTTTTATGTTTTTAATCAGAACAATATTGTTAATACGAATGACTTCTAGAGCTTATCTAGAGCATTTGGACCGTCTTTAATGAGATTGTAATTTTAACTTTCAAATTTTAATACAAATTTTTTTATCTTTCATTCGTTATTCGAAATTTTTATTTCGATAACTATTTTGCCCAACTCTGCGTATTGATAATATCATTAAAATATACTTACGAAGTTACATACGCCTAGAAGGTATGACAAGAAGGTAAAGTATGACAATTTTTTGAGGAGTGCGGTAACTTCGTGAGGATATTTTAATGATATTATCGATACGTATGCAACTTCATTCGAAACAAATTCGTCGGAATTCCAGAAATATTTAATTTAATTTAATTTAATTTAATTTAATTTAATTTAATTTAATTTAATTTAATACAAAATTTAATGCAAATAAAGATTATGCACATGTTTGCTAAATATACCTACTGTAATTATAAAAAAAACCAAGTATATTAAAAGTTACGTTATAAGTTATGAATGAAGTACCGTTATTACCATTATGTATTTCATAAAAACGCAGAAACTCTCGGACCCCGCGTACCGTCAGGCCGGCCAGACAATGCATACAGAAATCCATATAAAATGCGGAACATTGCAAGCGTAGTCGGCCTGGCCGTTCGGTGTGCCGGTCGTTGGGTGTAACATGGGTCAGGTACATCGGTGAGACAATACTAATGCAATGTCATCATTTTTTTGTTTTTCCTTATTTTTTCCTGAAACCTCTCTCAACACATTCGTGGAATGTTTCTGATAAAAATGATACCAAACATGGTATAATTTGTATCATATTTACTACGCATTCGTACATTTGTTCGGAGCGACGATGTTTCAGATTTCAGAGAATGACTGTGTTTCGCACCGAGGCTGCATGCCAGCTCTTTCGTCATTGGCTGGACACTATCGGAGAAGGGCCAATTTATGACGCGCCCAAGTGTCTACCCTTCGAAGGGGCTAGAAGCTAGACCGCCGAAGAGTGTAACATTATGCGGGGTCAGGTATATCGGTGAAACAATACTAATGCAATGTCCCAATTCTTTTGTTTTTCATAATATATTCATGAAACTTCTCTCAACACATTCGTGTAATTTTCCTGATAAAATTGACACCAAACATGATATAATTTGGATCATATTTACTAGGCAATCGTACATTCGTGCGAAACGGCAATGTTTCAGACTTTAGAGAATGACTGTGTTTTGCACTGAGGTTACAGGAAAGTTCTTTCGTCTTCGGCGGGACAGTGTCGTGGGAGGGCTAATTTATGACACCCTCCAGTGTCAATGTTATGGAGCGGGCCATCGACGCAAGATACTAATTCGCAACAGGTTGCTTTCAAACCATTAGAGATATTGAAATCAAATTTTTACAGAAAATATTTAGAATATATTCATTTTTATCTGGAGATAAAAACTAGAAAAAATCAATTGATAAATATAGTTTGCCCAACTATTTGTTACATTTCGCGAACAATAATTTTTAGGGATTTTTGAGGGATTCAGCATGTCAGGTTGATCTTTTTATCTAGTGCCATTACTGAAAATTCACATCCTTGTATTATCCAACCTTCCAAGATGCTAATTGGCTAAAGCGCTTTTCACTATGAAAAAGTCCCGTCTCTGCATTATTGGGAAATGGTTAGTGGCATCCTAGACCCTTGCGATCGCCGTCGGCACACGTACACGCCGACCAGGCGGTGTGTGAGTGTGCCGCCATGTCAGTTCCCATAGCCTCCCTGAGAAACGACGTGCTGCCGAATATTGCTAACCATTTCTCGATGATGCAAAAGTACGACTTCTGAGGACCTTTCCACCCTAGATAGAACTTTCATCTAGCTCTTTTCACCATTGACAAGTCCCGTGACTGCATTATTGGGAAATATTTCCAGGCATCCCTGACCCTTGCGATCGCCGTCGGCACACGTACACGCCGACCAGGCGGTGTGTGAGTGTGCCGCCATGTCAGTTTCCATAGCCTCCCTGAGAAACGACGTGCTGCCGAATATTGCTAACCGTTTCTCGATGATGCAAAAGTACGACTTCTGAGGACCTTTCCACCCTAGATAGAACTTTCATCTAGCTCTTTTCACCATTGACAAGTCCCGTGACTGCATTATTGGGAAATATTTCCAGGCATCCCTGACCCTTGCGATCGCCGTCGGCACACGTACACGCTGATCAGGCGGTGTGTGAGTGTGCCGCCGCACGGCTATTCGAACGAAGCTACGACAGCGCCATCCACGTTGACGCGCCGCTCATGCTCCTACAGGCCTCTCTGGCGGACAACATGCTGCCGAATATAGCTAATCATTTCTCGATGACGCAAAAGTAGGACTTCTGAGGACCTTTTCACCCTAGATTGAACCTTTATCTAGCTCTTTTCACTATGGAAAAGTCCCGTCGCTGCATTATTGGGAAATATTTCCAGGCATCCCGGACCCTTGCGATCGCCGTCGGCACACGTACACGCCGACCAGGCGGTGTGTGAGTGTGCCGCCATGTCAGTTTCCATAGCCTCCCTGAGAAACGACGTGCTGCCGAATATTGCTAACCGTTTCTCGATGATGCAAAAGTACGACTTCTGAGGACCTTTCCACCCTAGATAGAACTTTCATCTAGCTCTTTTCACCATTGACAAGTCCCGTGACTGCATTATTGGGAAATATTTCCAGGCATCCCTGACCCTTGCTATCGCCGACGGCACACGTACACGCTGATCAGGCGGTGTGTGAGTGTGCCACGGCACGGCTATTCGAACGAAGCTACGACAGCGCCATCCATGTTGACGCGCCGCTCATGCTCCTACAGGCCTCTCTGGCGGACAACATGCTGCCGAATATAGCTAATCATTTCTCGATGACGCAAAAGTAGGACTTCTGAGGACCTTTCCACCCTAGATTGAACCTTTATCTAGCTCTTTTCACTATGGAAAAGTCCCGTCTCTGCATTATTGGGAAATATTTCCAGGCATCCCGGACCCTTGCGATCGCCGTCGCACACGTACACGCGCATGCTCTTATAGGCCTCTGTTTTACCGATACAGTGACTACTGACGATGAGACAGATCGGGAACATAGTACAGCGCTCGTAGCGAAAAATGTCGGAACTATATTTTGATGAAATACTCAATGATCTAATTTTTCTGGGTGCCCGCTTTCATTTGTTTGATACGTAAGCATACAACGTGATCGGCGTGGCATTGAGTTCCTATATGTTCCCGCTAGGGTGGAAAGGTCCAACGAACTCCATACGAGCTCTGAATCTCTCGATATTTACGATAATGTCACTCGATTAAGCAGTATGCTGCTGAATATTGCAAATTACGGCTAAAAAACGCAAAAGTACGACTTCTGAGGACCTTTTCACCCTAGATTGAACTTTTATCTAGCGATTTTGACTACAGAACAGTACTATTTTTGCATTGTTAACAAATGAGAGCGGGCCTCCCGTACCCTTGCAAAACTCGGGTACGTGTGCGGAACTAGGGAGGGGATGCACTCACACAATCTTGAGCCGTGCCCACCGCCTTAAGGGGTTAAGGCGGTGGGCACGGCTCAAGATTGTGTGAGTGCCGCAGTTCCCTAGTTCCGCACACGTACCCGAGTTTTGCAAGGGTACGGGAGGCCCGCTCTCATTTGTTAACAATGCAAAAATAGTACTGTTCTGTAGTCAAAATCGCTAGATAAAAGTTCAATCTAGGGTGAAAAGGTCCTCAGAAGTCGTACTTTTGCGTTTTTTAGCCGTAATTTGCAATATTCAGCAGCATACTGCTTAATCGAGTGACATTATCGTAAATATCGAGAGATTCAGAGCTCGTATGGAGTTCGTTGGACCTTTCCACCCTAGCGGGAACATATAGGAACTCAATGCCACGCCGATCACGTTGTATGCTTACGTATCAAACAAATGAAAGCGGGCACCCAGAAAAATTAGATCATTGAGTATTTCATCAAAATATAGTTCCGACATTTTTCGCTACGAGCGCTGTACTATGTTCCCGATCTGTCTCATCGTCAGTAGTCACTGTATCGGTAAAACAGAGGCCTATAGGAGCATGCGCGGCGCGAAAGCGTGGATGGCGTGTACGTGTGCGACGGCGATCGCAAGGGTCCGGGATGCCTGGAAATATTTCCCAATAATGCAGAGACGGGACTTTTCCATAGTGAAAAGAGCTAGATAAAGGTTCAATCTAGGGTGAAAAGGTCCTCAGAAGTCCTACTTTTGCGTCATCGAGAAATGATTAGCTATATTCGGCAGCATGTTGTCCGCCAGAGAGGTCTGTAGGAGCATGAGCGGCGCGACAACGTGGATGGCGCTGTCGTAGCTTCGTTCGAATAGCCGTGCCGCGGCACACTCACACACCGCCTGATCAGCGTGTACGTGTGCCGACGGCGATCGCAAGGGTCAGGGATGCCTGGAATTATTTCCCAATAATGCAGTCACGGGACTTGTCAATGGTGAAAAGAGCTAGATGAAAGTTCTATCTAGGGTGGAAAGGTCCTCAGAAGTCGTACTTTTGCATCATCGAGAAATGGTTAGCAATATTCGGCAGCACGTCGTTTCTCAGGGAGGCTATGGGAACTGACATGGCGGCACACTCACACACCGCCTGGTCGGCGTGTACGTGTGCCGACGGCGATCGCAAGGGTCTAGGATGCCACTAACCATTTCCCAATAATGCAGAGACGGGACTTTTTCATAGTGAAAAGCGCTTTAGCCAATTAGCATCTTGGAAGGTTGGATAATACAAGGATGTGAATTTTCAGTAATGGCACTAGATAAAAAGATCAACCTGACATGCTGAATCCCTCAAAAATCCCTAAAAATTATTGTTCGCGAAATGTAACAAATAGTTGGGCAAACTATATTTATCAATTGATTTTTTCTAGTTTTTATCTCCAGATAAAAATGAATATATTCTAAATATTTTCTGTAAAAATTTGATTTCAATATCTCTAATGGTTTGAAAGCAACCTGTTGCGAATTAGTATCTTGCGTCGATGGCCCGCTCCATAACATTGACACTGGAGGGTGTCATAAATTAGCCCTCCCACGACACTGTCTCGCCGAAGACGAAAGAACTTTCCTGTAACCTCAGTGCAAAACACAGTCATTCTCTAAAATCTGCCGCTTCGCACGAATGTACGATTGCCTAGTAAATATGATCCAAATTATATCATGTTTGGTGTCAATTTTATCAGGAAAATTACACGAATGTGTTGAGAGAAGTTTCATGAATATATTATGAAAAACAAAAGAATTGGGACATTGCATTAGTATTGTTTCACCGATATACCTGACCCCGCATAATGTTACACTCTTCGGCGGTCTAGCTTCTAGCCCCTTCGAAGGGTAGACACTTGGGTGCGTCATAAATTGGCCCTTCTCCGATAGTGTCCTGCCAAAGACGAAAGAGCTGGCATGCAGCCTCGGTGCGAAACACAGTCATTCTCTGAAATCTGAAACATCGTCGCTCCGAACAAATGTACGAATGCGTAGTAAATATGATACAAATTATACCATGTTTGGTATCATTTTTATCAGAAACATTCCACGAATGTGTTGAGAGAGGTATCATGAAAAAATAAGGAAAAACAAAAAAAATGATGACATTGCATTAGTATTGTCTCACCGATGTACCTGACCCATGTTACACCCAACGACCGGCACACCGAACGGTCAGGCCGACTACGCTTGCAATGTTCCGCATTTTATATGGATTTCTGTATGCATTGTCTGGCCGGCCTGACAAATCTTTATTTTAATCAGAATCTTTATTTGCATTAAATTTTGTATTAAATTAAATTAAATTAAATTAAATTAAATTAAATTAAATTAAATTAAATTAAATTAAATATTTCTGGAATTCCGACGAATTTGTTTCGAATGAAGTTGCATACGTATCGATAATATCATTAAAATATCCTCACGAAGTTACCGCACTCCTCAAAAAATTGTCATACTTTACCTTCTTGTCATACCTTCTAGGCGTATGTAACTTCGTAAGTATATTTTAATGATATTATCAATACGCAGAGTTGGGCAAAATAGTTATCGAAATAAAAATTTCGAATAACGAATGAAAGATAAAAAAATTTGTATTAAAATTTGAAAGTTAAAATTACAATCTCATTAAAGACGGTCCAAATGCTCTAGATAAGCTCTAGAAGTCATTCGTATTAACAATATTGTTCTGATTAAAAACATAAAAGCATAAAAAAATAAAAGCATGTATTAATAAATAGATTAAAAACATGAAGCATCATTTGGACTGTCTTTAATGAGATTGTAATTTTTATCGTAACATTACGTATCGGTGAAATTTGTCCTAATCCCACAGGCATTCTGTGCCCCTTAGCTCTTTTATCTGGGGTTATATTGGGAGGGCTAGTTTCTGACACCCTCAAGCGTGTACCTGTCGAAAGACCCAGAAGCTAGACCGCCGAAGGGTGTAACATTGTGCAAGGTCAGGTATATCGGTAAGACAATCCCGATGGAATGTCATAATCTTTTTTGTTTTCCATTATTTTTTCATGAAACCTCTCTCAACACATTTGTGGAATGTTTCTGATAAAAATGACACCAAACATGGTATAATTTGTATCATATTTACTACGCATTCGTACATTTGTTCGAAGCGACGATGTTTCAGATTTCAGAGAATGACTGTGTTTCGCACCGAGGCTGCATGCCAGCTCTTTCGTCTTCGGCAGGACACTATCGGAGAACGGGTAATTTATGACGCCCCCAAGTGTCTACCTTTCAAAGGGGCCAGAAGCTAGACCGCCGAAGAGTGTAACATTATGCGGGGTCAGGTATATCGGTGAGACAATACTAATGCAATGTCCCAATTCTTTTGTTTTTCATAATATATTCATGAAACTTCTCTCAACACATTCGCGTCATTTTCCTGATAAAATTGACACCAAACATGATATAATTTGGATCATATTTACTAGGCAATCGTACATTCGTGCGAAGCGGTGATGTTTCAGACTTTAGAGAATGACTGTGTTTTGCACCGAGGTTACAGGAAAGTTCTTTCGTCTTCGGCGGGACAGTGTCGTGGGAGGGCTAATTTATGACACCCTCCAGTGTCAATGTCACGGCACGGAGTTATAGAAAGCAAATTTTTACTGAAAATATTTAGAATGCGTTCACTTGTATCTAGAGATAAAAACTAGAAAAGAATCATTTATTTAAATATAGTTTGTCAAACCATTTGTTACATTTCGCAAACAATAATTTTTACGGATTTTCGAGGGATTCAGCATGTTAGGTTGATCCTTTTATCTAGTGCGAATCATTACTGAAAATTCACATCCCTGTATTATAGAGAAATGGGTTGCGGAATTCCAGACCCTTCCAGCCCTCGTAGGCACACGTACACGCCGACCAGGCGGTGTGTGAGTGTGCCGCCATGTCAGTTCCCATAGCCTCCCTGAGAAACGACGTGCTGCCGAATATTGCTAACCATTTCTCGATGATGCAAAAGTACGACTTCTGAGGACCTTTCCACCCTAGATAGAACTTTCATCTAGCTCTTTTCACCATTGACAAGTCCCGTGACTGCATTATTGGGAAATATTTCCAGGCATCCCTGACCCTTGCGATCGCCGTCGGCACACGTACACGCTGATCAGGCGGTGTGTGAGTGTGCCGCCGCACGGCTATTCGAACGAAGCTACGACAGCGCCATCCACGTTGACGCGCCGCTCATGCTCCTACAGGCCTCTCTGGCGGACAACATGCTGCCGAATATAGCTAATCATTTCTCGATGACGCAAAAGTAGGACTTCTGAGGACCTTTTCACCCTAGATTGAACCTTTATCTAGCTCTTTTCACTATGGAAAAGTCCCGTCTCTGCATTATTGGGAAATATTTCCAGGCATCCCTGACCCTTGCGATCGCCGTCGGCACACGTACACGCTGATCAGGCGGTGTGTGAGTGTGCCGCGGCACGGCTATTCGAACGAAGCTACGACAGCGCCATCCACGTTGTCGTACGTCCGTACATTCTCTCTTCCTCTGTTTTACCAATACAGTGTGTTGCTCGATACTGAACTTTGGAAAACGTTCCTAGCTCCCCTACTGGACAGAAATGTTACTATTTAGCTTCCTCTAGCGGCCGTTCGTTCTTTCATAGCGTGACGATCATTATTGTGTCGGGGCATTTGGAGCTTGCCCTGGTCAGGTTCGGTTCCCTCCCCTTAACGACTTTGGCCACTTGGCGGACAGATGTATCCTTGTAGTTCCTAGCGACGAACTCAATAGCGCAAGTGGACGCCATTTTTGGGTAGTCGAAGGGTCTCGAGCCAGCGGTCACGTACCGCACTTAGCGCTGGGCCCGGAAGACACCTCGCTGCATCACCAAAATTATATTTTTAACAAAACGATGCGCTCACCCTTCTCATGCACGAGGGGCGTGGAACGTGGGCGTGTTATGCTAAATTCACTCCTTTACTTTACTCCTTCCTTTCTAGGAACTTCCACCAATCAGTCGACAGGCGTTTTTCGGATATAAGTTAGCGGACTATCGACAGGAAGAGAGTGGAGCTAGTAGAACTATTCCGGACGCTGTCGCGACATTTTGTATCTACGCAAAATAAATGACGACTCAGTCTATAAACACTGATTCTGAGCATTATTTGAAGTCATTCGCCTGAGATAATCCGGTTCTTTCAAAGTAGTTTTAAGTACTATTAAGTAAAGAATCAATGAGATAGTACATCCTTGTTAGTAAACATCATATGCATATCGTTGTAAATCATGTTACTGTTGGTTATTAGTCAAATTTTCTCCGTAAAAATTTCCTCTATATATACATTAATAACCAAACTACGAGAAGTGCCGAAAACAGGCCTTTTGTCCGCACTGTGCGGCGGCGCGGCGCGGCGCAAAGTGAATCGTTCTATAATCTAGCTTGACTTTATTGAAATATAAACTGTTTTTGAAGATCAAAATTTGTATGGCATAATACAATCTACAGGTTCCATCAATGATATCGTTAATTTTTTGCGAATTTCTCTTACGGTTATTCGTAAAATGGGGTTTAACTTCGTATTGTGGTTTTCTGATTCATTCTTTTTAAGTGAATAACTTTTGTGTTAATCAATATTTTCCAATTTTCGTTTTTCAAATTTCTTTTGGAAACTATACGAGTTACTACTAAATTTTTGCAAAAAAGTTATTTTTAGGTATTAACGTTATAAGACGCAATAACTAGTTTTTAAGTTTAAGAAGCCTTTGAAAGTTTTCTCTTCAATCAAATTCTTGTCGTATGTGAATTAATGACTAATTAAGATTACGTTGTATAAAAAATTAACTGCGCATATTTGCGCATTTTCTAGGAAAACAAGTTTATAAATACCGTATCCGAGACGGTAGTCATCCGAGACACCAGTCTATTATCTTTCCCGAACGCTCCGCGTCTCTTTCTTTCCCATACGCTGTCCTTATCCGTTAGACTTTTAGGGACATATCTAGAGATTTCACTGTATGTAGAATCATTTTTTAACAATTCATTGCTCAGCCTCTTGCAAAACTATATTTTGTATAATAAGCCAAACTCCTAATGTTTGTAATCCTATTTTGGAAAATATATCCTGTGATGAATTAATGAAAAAAAAATCAGTTGTGCGCTCAATCAATTAAACTAGTAGAACACGTTAAAAAGTGTTTATAGAAAAGTTCGCAGAGCACAATTGTTTGTTGGCCAAAGTGGATAACATTGCCAACGATTACTATAATAATAGAATTTATCGTAAGTTAATATTCTGTTTTTCTCGGTTCTCTAGAAAATACAACCTCATATTAAAAAAATTGTAATCTTTATTTTCGACTTATTTTTTCATGTAGAATAACCTGTTTTCCTGCCGTACCACCAACTACCGATCACTCTGAATAACTAATATACTTAGTATATACCTTGTATATCCACAAAACGCATTATTTAAATTTTCAAAAAAGCAACCTAAGTATTGTTTCCGCAATTCCGATCAATTGCAACGTTTCAAAATTTCCTGTACCAATAATTTTTCAAAAAATCGAAGTCGTTCTATCCCCTTTTAAAAGAGGTATTCTCTTTTAAAGATTGTACAAGTATTCATTTGTGTCACTGTAGATATTATAATTGGATAAAAACTATTACTTCTCTCATACTGCATCGGTTACTATCGAAGAGATAATGTCTTAAAATAAACCACAATATCAACAATAAATTGTATGAACCGATTTAAAAAAGTTCCTTTTGGTTATCCTAACACTCTCAATCCCGCTATCTCTTTTTACAATATTTACAAAGAATGAAGATACGTAAATTAAACAAAATGATCGCCCAATATTACAATATTACCCAAGGGAATACATCCTTGCTTTTACAAGCGGACGGTAGATATCACGTTGACTGATTCGAAAAGGAGGACAAAAGATGTATTTAGAAAGTAAATAAACTATGTAGGTACACCTGTATAACTTTCACTTATTTTTTAGTAGTTTGGATAAACTTAAATAGAATAAAAAACCAGATTCGATGTAATTAAAACAAAATACGATCGTATAATCCACACTAGTTCACAATATAATAACGCTTGATTTGTTTACCTATTCGTAAGTCCCCATACCAGAATTTATAATAATTTACAAGATATTCTCAATGTATGAAATGTGAGTACCCTGATTAAATTATATGAAATACTAATAAAATAGAAACGACAATACTAATGCACTCACTTACCTGGTACACTGTCAATTACATCTGCACTCTGCAGTCGTGTAGCACAGGAATGGCAAAGAAACGCCTTGGAACATACTGAAGGTTCACTACTCCTTCTCCCCACTTATAACCTCGGCAGAAGTGAGTGAGTAACGTTGACACTCGCACTTGAATCTCCTCCACCACTACTAATAATCTGACAGTCACATGCCAGAGACAGACAGTCATTGACACACCCCTCTGACTGCTAAACAATCGGTCAGTTACATAATGCAATAGAAACCATGCAATTTACTAAAACAATCTTACAACTCGATTACGGCATGCTTTATATCACGCTCTACCATGCGCGTAGCCAGAAATTTGCTTGTGGCTGGGGGGGGGGGGATTTGAAAAAAAATCCCATACAGTTAGGGGCTACCCCCTCCCCCCCTCCCCTCCGCTACACTTATGTATGCAGGATGCTCCACGCAATTGTTTCAGGTCATAACTCAGTTATTAGTGCAGTTACAGAAAAATGTTAAACAAAGAAGATGAATGGTTCAGAGAGTACTGCATCCCGTAGGACCATGTTTTTTTTCTAATTACAATGATTCATGTGCACTCAAAAATTGCATCATTTTCTATTTAATTCTATGTAAAAGAGTAATGAAGTACAATTGGTAACGAAATTTTTAGTTGTTGAGATATTTAACCTTTTTCCGCCCCCGGATGTTTTGCGATAACTGCTACGAGCCGATTTGATTCCTTCATGAAAACGTAAACATGAAATCGGCCTTTGCAATTTTTACATATCCCAGCTATGTACATATACAGGGTGAGTCACTAAACGTTAGCACCTCAAATATCTTTGCTGTTTCTAAAGATACGTAAATTAAGGTAAGGACAAAGTTGAATGGTAGAATGGGGCTGACACGATGCAAAAAAATTTTGTTTTTATGTCATTTTTTTGGAGATATCAAGGTCACCTTGACTTTTTAAAATGGAACCACCCTTTTTTAAACACCTACAATTATAGTCCCTTTCATTAGGAATTCCGTGACTATAATTAGTCCAAGGTCATTCAAGGTCAAGGACAGAAAAAACGTATAAAACTAAAACATGGAAGCAGAATACGTTTATCGCGGTCCGAACTTGTAACGAATATGGAACCTCGCATAACAGCTGTCATTAAAATTTTTGTTGACAATCTTTTGAATATTTTTCCGTCCTTTTGAAAATTGTATTTGATAGCAGAACGTTCAAAGGAACCAACAACAGTTCATATAAATCGATTTCAAGATAAAAATAGCGCTAAATAGGTATTTCACATTTTAACAACAATTATTATTATGTTTACTATCAATAAATAAAAGTTTATTTATATAAATTGAAAAAGCATTTATTTAGCTTTAAAATGAGTATAGAAACAGAAAGCATTGTACTTAAACAGAGATGAAATATTCAGGTTGAATTAATCATGTAATATCTCGTTTCGTTTACTTTTCCAGAATTGCGACTGTAATTTGGAAAATAGCCGAAATACGCGCTGTGCATTACACGGCAGTAACAGTAAATTGGCAACTATGCGACGAATATTCTCCGATGTGGTTTGGCAACTACGCCTTCGATACCTGTGATTCAATATAATTCCTAAACTCACCACTCTAAATCGTAGAGGGCATACCAAAACCTCTGATTTTTTGAACGGTCGATATTTCAGAACATGGGACACGAAGTCCCATAAGATGATAGGTCTATCCTTATAACTCGTCTGTGCTACTACTACCAGAGAAGAATGAGAGTGCTCACGCCCGGGGTTTCGGCGTTCCCACTTTCGTGACATCGCCGCTTTAGCATGGCACAGAACCGGTCAGTGTTTCCTGGAACAGAACCGGTCAGTCTTTTAGCATGGCACAGAACCGGTCAGTCTTTTAGCATAAAACTGAACGCACATTATTTTTTTAACCAGGATTAGAACGTACAGCTTAATTGTTTTATATGAAATATGTAACTAACATGTAAATCTTGTGTACAAAATCTCTAATATTAATTGTAATGATACGTATTTTATTTTTTTTCCAAGTTTGTAGTTGCAAACTTTAGTTGTAAAAAATGGAAAATCCGGAAAAATTCGAACAAATAAAGATCTCATATCGAAGTTTAAAAGCGACCAACCTGAATATTAATTTAATAATGAGCTATTGTCATCAACACTATCTTAAATT
This sequence comes from Halictus rubicundus, assembly GCF_050948215.1. Taxonomy (NCBI): domain Eukaryota; kingdom Metazoa; phylum Arthropoda; class Insecta; order Hymenoptera; family Halictidae; genus Halictus; species Halictus rubicundus. The sequence goes on along the minus strand of NC_135149.1, from coordinate 5,490,734 downwards.
TTTTCATATATTTAGCTACTGTTATTATTAATTTAAAAAATTTTTCTTTCATGAATAAATATTTTTCCACCTCAGCACCATAAGATTTTTACTAGATGACTTTAAAAACACATTAGAACTATTTTTAAATAATTTTACTCGAAAACATTCTAGTTTACTCTTTATTTCACCGTTCTACTAATTTTTTATGGGCTGCATTGCAGCTCTGTTTAACACTCCTTTACAACTCAATACCATGGTACCATCCATATTCAAGGAAGAACAATTTTTTGCGACGACCATTGAAAAAACAAAAGTGTTTCCTTCATTTCAGTCCTTTAGTGCGTTGGTGACGTAGCGCCCAGCACACCTACCTGTGTTCTGTGTAACATCTGGAGTTTTATGGTACGCTAACAATTGCTATTGACTCGCAAGCCAGACCGTACAAGCGAATGCATCCACAACTTCCAGAGACCTGCCTCCAAAACTAATTAAAGGAAGGCTAGACATGCAGTGTGTACTATACTCCTCAAAAGAGGCGGATTCCAGTCGCTCGTGTTATAAACCTCATTCGATACTTCATCGAAAGGGTGATCTTACATATTTCTGTAACAGTTCCAAGTGCATGCACTTTGTTCATGATACCCTCTTTGTAATTATTAAATTCAATTAAATATTAAGTAAATCTTTCACGGTGCTAACGGCCCTCGCAGAGATGGGCATTATTTGGGATAAAAAATTATTTAAATGAAAATTTGAATAAAAGATACTTTATCTTTATTTGTTATTTGAAGGTTCGAATAAAAAAAAGCATCTTTATTGGACGAGTATCGGATAAATAATTTTATTCGTCGAGAATTTATCCGACGAATAAAGATAATTTTTTCTATTCGAAGCGGATTTATTCGAACTTCGAATAATTTTTTCATCTTTTATCTGTATCTTTTATTCGAAGGCTTCGAATAAATCTTGGAATAACTTTTGCCGAGCGCCGAGCTTCAAAGACCCAGCAACGACGGACGACATACAATGTAAGCGAATGGAGAATCGCGCACGTATGAAAGTTTAAACTTTTAGATTTTTCAATATATCCTCATGAAATTGTGACGAGCGAATGGAGGGGATTTTCCTGATGAAAATGAGGTCAAATTCGAGTGTAATCGAACAAGTTTCACTGATACCTAATTTTACGATAAAAAATACAATCTCATTAAAGACAGTCCAAATGATGTCGTGTTTGGACTCATTTCGATCGGAACAAGCTCTACAACTCATTCGTCTTAACAATATTGTTCTGATTAAAAACATACAAGCATAAATTGCCAGTAATGCTCGATTCCCCATCTGCTTACATTGTAGGCTGTTGGTCGGTCGCTGGTCTTTGAAGTTCCGAGCTCGCAGAGTCGCGAGATATCGGTGTGAAACAACTACCAATCCAATTGCAAAACTTCATTGTTTTTCATGATATTTTTATGGGACTTGCGCCAACTAATTCGTGGCATTCTTCTGATTAAAATGACACTAAACACGGTACAAATTGGACTGTATTTAGCATTTTTATCCGTAGATTTATTCGAAGGCTTCGATAATTTTTGCTATAACTTTTGCCAGCTCGACGAATAAACGGCGACGACGGCCGACGAGGACCGACGAGCGCCGAATGTCTAAGACCCAGCGACTGCCAAACGGCACACAATGTAAGCGGATCCCAGTAAGCAAAATGCTTTGAATCTGCCACTAAAATTTGACACGGAAGTGCCATCTATCTGCCGCCGCATTACCATATGTATTCCAGTAGAAAATCTGCCACGCCATATTCGTGCCAAACTTTCGCTTCGATCAGCCTTCGTTATAGAGGGCAGGTCCGTCGCAATAAGAACGGGGTAACCTTGTTCTGAAAGTAAATATCGGGAAAAATCGGAATAAACGACGAGAGGGAAAATTGAATTTACAAACGTATTTATTTTAATCTTAATTTATTTTTATTTTACATATATTTGTATTATATTATTTATTTGTTTCATATTTATAATCTTAAGAAAGAAAACGAATAGACAATAAAATTTAAAAAAATGAACTGTACAAGTTACATAAAGGAAATAAAAATGATATAAAATTCAATCATAACAAAACTGTTATAAAATAAAAAATAAATATTCAAATCTTAAAATAATGGAAATAAAACCCTCGAATGGAAAATAAGGTATGGGGACGCTTAAGAAGAGTTTAATTAATTTATAATACATAATATAGGTCATTAGGCATGGGCAGCACGGACAGCACACCACTCTTTTAGTTTCTCCTTCCTACAAACAAAAAGGGCCTTACATTAGGACGCAATATATGTTCTGCTCTCATTGTACAATAGATATATTTCGAAGAAAAATTTTTTTAAATTCTACAATAATGTATATACTCACTTTCAATTCATTAATCAACTCAAAATAATACTGTTTTGACATTTGTTCTAAATTACTTACGGTGGTAATCCTGGTAGTAAAGCATTCTTGGAAAAATAGGTATCTGAAATAATTAAAAATATTTGTGAGTACTATATGAAGTTTAGAGTACTAAAATAATACTATACAATACTGCACGGAAGATATTATTGATTATAACATAAAGTTATTTGTTTTCCATGCGTATCTATATATAATAACAATACAATTTATCATAACACGAGAAATATGTAATGTACGATGTGCAACTTGGAATAAATTATACTGTTTCAAAATGAACCAGCACAGCGATAACCTACTGGGACATTCCCAATATGTTACCGTCTTCTTCATCCATCGACGATTCTCTGGTGCATCAGCAATAAAACACCTTAATACGACTGGAATTTTTTTCTCGTGGAACGTAATGCCTCCATTTGACATTATCAAGTTTATGTCAGAGACAAATTTTTGAAGATAATTGTTACAATCCTCGGTTTTTTGAGTGCCTTTATAAATCCCTACTACAATGGGTTTACTATTTAAGATATTTACAATTCTGACTTAAATAGGCCAAATTTGAATTGTATTGGAACTATCTAAACTACATCCATCCACATGAAAATATAATTGCAACTCTCCAGGAATTACTGGAGAACATTGAGATAACTGTTGAACTATTTCCAACTCTACATCAAAATGAACATACTCTCCTGGTTCTACCACAGAGGTGACGACACTGGTACATGGTATACTAATGAGCATTCTTATATCTTTCGGCAAACTAGAAAAATACGAATGGGTACGTAGAAGAGATAAGATGTTGTTCCCCTGAGTGTGCGTTAAATTATTGTCCACAAAGCAAGATGCTAAACCATCACGAAATGATACTTCTGAAACAGTACCAGCAGATTCCCAAACCACATCATCGCATGAAAAGGTAGAAGACGAATAATGCGTGAATGAAGATGTGATGGGAATATTAAGAAGACTTTCATTACTATTATTACTGACAGGCACGGATAAAGAAGACGTGCTGGGAATATGTTCTGCAGATTATCAAGATTAGGGGGACTTTGTAATTTATTGTCACGTGAAAACTTCCTCAAATTTGAGGTTATTTCGCGCCGAATATTTCGTTTCTGCCTAGCGCTTAATTTATTATACGGTTTTCGCGAAACCGACTTCTTCAAAACTCTACGATCCATGGGGGTAAAAGAAAACTGAATAAAGAATATACAAAATATATAATAATGTGTTACGTGTATTGGTAACAATACCACGTGGCAATACTTATCTGGCGTCTTCTCTGCTTCTATCCTTCCTTCCTTCAAATCCACTGCTCATCCAGTCTTCACTGCTTCAGAGTTAATTCACGAACTTAACAATTAGTAATTAACTAACAAAGGAATCACTAAAAACAAGACGGAATCAGAGCGCGTGTCGAAACACCGACACCTTCGTCGTGAGAGGTGTTGTTCCCGGTCTGGTGTCGCAAACTGCACTGCGCATGATCCCTTAACGCGCAACACCTAACATACGCGCATCATAAATTAAAAGTTATACATATTATAGCTTTAAAAGAAATTAATGAATTAAAATTAAAAATTAAGAATTAAATTAATTAAATTAATAATGTGTGCATTAATATTTACGCGTATTATTGTGTTAGATCCTTAAGGGCATGCGCACAGTTGGCGCGGAATTTGAATGTCATTTGTTTCTAACGACTGCATGCAGAAAAATGCAACTCGCTACGGTCATTCGCTATCGTGCATCCCATAAAGAAGATCATATTTCGAGAAGCGAATTTCGTAGACAATTGAGGCAATGGAAAGGGTAAGTTTCAGTCTCCTGTATCATATAATTAATCTAAAATATTGTATATATTACCGGTATATCATTATATTATTTTTCATATGTTTTTCAGATTCCAAACCGTCGTCCAGAGAGGACAATTCAGAAGCCGGCGAGGTATAAGACCACCTCGTCGGATGGGGAGCCTCGGCGACGGAAACGCCCCTTTCAATCAACGAGTGCTCTTGACTCTGATGAGGAGCTCCGGCGACTTCTGGAGGCCGATTCGCCGGAGAGTCATGGAGCAAAGTCGACATCGTTGCTCAATCCTCCTCCCATACCACCACCAACCTCCTCACCAATAGATTTGTCCGCTTCCTCCACGTCCTATTTACCACCACGTCCTATAACACCACGTCCTATAACACCACAGACCCCCGCAACCATCACAAGATCCCAATTTGAGCAACTGATGTCGCAAAACGAGAAACTGATGTCGCAGAACGAACACCTCGCAAGAAAGCTGGACCTCCTGGAAAAGAAAATGGATCAGTATGTAATTTAAGAAATTTAAATTACAGTATGATGGCAATATTTAACAAAATTTACTTCTACTTTCTAGAATATTAAAAAAAGGGAGCAACCTCATAGTTATGGGAGAAAGCCGGAATGTCTACCTCTTCAAACGAGGGAAGAGGTAGACAACTTCGAAAACTGCTCCGAACAGGAGTACAATAATGTGGTAAGTGTATGCATTTATTCCATTGCTATATGCGCACACACGTGTGAGTATATATATTAATGATATAACTTATTATTTTTTAGGTTGACTTCTTTGCCCATGTAGGAGGGTACAATCTAAAAGAGGCACTGAGTGCCTCTTTTAGAGAGGCTGTCGCAGACAGCCTCCTACCCTCATACACGTGGTTTGGCAGGAACAGTTGCCAACCATTGTGTCCCACGAAAATTGTGCGGGCCCTTTTCGGTAAGAATTATTTATTGCTTAATACATTAACTTAATAAGCTTAATATGACCGTGTAAATAATCTTTCTTAAATAATGTTGCAGATGCAGTTTGCGAAAGCAGATCTTTCTCAAGGCCCACTCGCCTCGAATTTCAAGATTCGATGCGAGTGGTCCTGAAAGCTCGCAAGAAAAGGGTCCGGCACAAGAAGCCGTCGGGCAGTGCGGCGAGGTATGTTAACCCCTGGGAGCAGGCAGAGTAACCGGGGGCGCAAGTGGAGGGAGGAGTTTTAGTGGGTAAACCCTCGCTGTCACATCGCCCCTCTGAAACGGGGGGCGATCGCTTGGGGAGTCCCACACTTTCTCGGGGTTGGAATGGCCCCGAGAAGTTGTGCGTAACGCATTTAACCTCCCTCCACTGAAAATAAGAAAAATAAAAAAAAACACCAAACAGCACTTTTCAGTGCTCCAAACAGCACTTTTTAGTGCTAATTTTAAATTATATTAAATCATATTTTAAATTAAATTGGCTTTTTAAATTGACTTTTTAAATTAAATTATATATTTTAAATTATATTAAATTATATTACAATTATACTAATTGTAACAATTTGAAAATAAATTCAATTGAAATAAAAAATTAATACACATTAAAAATATTCCGTCATCCCTTTCCATATTCTTCTTTCAATCTTCTTCGAATTCACTTCCTCTCGCACGCACACTCTTCGCGCTCTTTTCTCTCTCTGTCTCGCACGCATACTCTTCGCGCTCTTTTCTTTCTCTCTCGCACGCACACTCTTCGCGCTCGTTCTCTCTTTCTCGCACGTACGCTCTTCGAATTATACAACACGGCGCTTTGTCTTTCACGACACATTGTGGTGTTTACGCATCACTTTATCTTTATTACGCATTGAAACTTAAATAAAATACCTTTTCCCACCCTACACAGGAAGATTTACTTCAATTTTTACCGATATTTACTGTTAGAACAAGGTTACGTCCGTTCTTAGTGCGACGGACCTGCCCTCTATAACGAAGCCAAAGTTTGGCTCCCATGCCGCATGATGCCGCATGGAATTTTACCTGTAGGCTTCGCATGGATGTGACAAACATCTGCCGCCGCATTTCCTTAGGAATTTCACGACACACTTTGGTGTCACAATCAAAGCACAGGAGTTCCAAATTCTGCTTCGAGCAGGGTTTGGTACGAAATACATAACTCTTTTGCTTCGAGCAGGATTTGGTCGAGTAGGCATTTGGCTAACTGGGTAATTCTTATCGTAACATTACATATCAGTGAAACTTGTTCGATTACACTCGAATTTGACCTCATTTTCATCAGGAAAATCCCCTCCATTCGCTCGTCACAATTTTATGAGGATATGTTAAAAAATCTAAGAGTTTAAACTTTCATTCGTGGGCGATTCTCCATCCGCTTACATTGTATGTCGTCTGTCGTCGCTGGGTCTTCGACGTTCGGCGCTCGTCGGTCCTCGTCGGCCGTCGTCGCCGTTTATTCGTCGAGCTGGCAAAAGTTATCCGAAGATTTATTCGAAGCCTTCGAATAAATCTACGGATAAAAATGCTAAATACAGTCCAATTTGTACCGTGTTTAGTGTCATTTTAATCAGAAGAATGCCACGAATTAGTTGGCGCAAGTCCCATAAAAAAATAATGAGAAATAAAGAAGTTTTGCAATTGGATTGGCAGTTTCACACCGATATCTCGCGACTCTACGAGCTCGGAACTTCAAAGACCAACGACCGACCAACAACCTACAATGTAAGCAGATGGAGAATCCAGCATTATTGGCAATTTATGCTTTTATGTTTTTAATCAGAACAATATTGTTAAGACGAATGAGTTGTAGAGCTTGTTCCGATCAAAATGAGTGCAAACACGACATCATTTGGACTGTCTTTAATGAGATTGTAATTTTTATCGTACCATTACGTATCAGTGAAACTTGTTCGATTACACTCGAATTTGATCTCATTTTCATCAGGAAAATCCCCTCCATTCGCTCGTCACAATTTTTTGAGGATATGTTGAAAAATCTAAAAGTTTAAACTTTCATTCGTGCGCGATTCTCCATCCGCTTACATTGCATGTCGTCTGTCTTCGCTGAGTCTTTGATGCTCGGCGCTCGGCAAAAGTTATTCGAAGATTTATTGGAAGCCTTCGAATAAAAGATATAGATAAAAGATGAAAAAATTATTCGAAGTTCGAATAAATCCGCTTCGAATAAAAAAAATTATCTTTATTCGTCGGATAAATTCTCGTCGAATAAAATTATTTATCTGATACTCGTCGAATAAAGATACTTTTTTTATTCGAACCTTTGAATAACGAATAAAGATAAAGTATCTTTTATTCGAATCGTTATTTAAATAATTTTTTATCTAAATAATGCCCAACTCTGGTCACAGGTGCCTTTTGGAAGGACAGCCCACCTGTTATCTAAACATTCTTTTAAAGTCCTTTTTTACAGTCGCAGAGGAAGAAACGCTCTGTATTTTGGATTTCAAGTAATTGTAGACACTTGTATGATTCTGTTATATATACTACTTTGATAAAATTAGAAAATAAAAATTATGTGGCGTGTGTAATGTCGTACAAAGCAGTTTCAGATGAATGATAATGTGTTCAGGAACTGTTACAGAAATATGTAAGATCACCCTGTCGATGAAGTATCGAATGCGGTTTATGACACGAGCGACTGGAATCCACCTCTTTTGAGGAGTTTAGTACACACTGCATGTCTAGCCTTCCTTTAATTAGTTTTGGAGGCAGGTCTCTGGAAGTTGTGGATGCATTCGTTTGTATGGTCTGGCTTGCGACTCAATAGGGATTGTTAGCGTACCATAAAACTCCAGATGTGACACAGAACACAGGTAGGTGTGCTGGGCGCTACGTCACCAACGCACTAAAGGACTGAAATGAAGGAAACACTTTTATTTTTTCAATGATCGTCGCAAAAAATTGTTCTTCCTTGAATATGGATGGTACCATGGTATTGGGTTGTAAAGGGGTGTTAAACAGAGCTGCAATGCAGCCCATAAAAAATTAGTAGAACGGTGAAATAAAGAGTAAACTAGAATGTTTTCGAGTAAAATTATTTAAAAATAGTTCTAATGTGTTTTTAAAGTCATCTAGTAAAAATCTTATGGTGCTGAGGTGGAAAAAATATTTATTCATGAAAGAAATTTTTTTTTAATTAATAATAACAGTAGCTATATATATGAAAAAATTTAAGATAGTGTTGATGACAATAGCTCATTATTAAATTAATATTCAGTTTGGTCGCTTTTAAACTTCGATGTGAGATCTGTATTTGTTCGAATTTTTCCGGATTTTCCATTTTTTACAACTAAAGTTTGCAACTACAAACTTGGAAAAAAAATAAAATACGTATCATTACAATTAATATTATTCTTAATTTATATTAATTAGAGATTTTGTACACAAGATTTACATGTTAGTTACATATTTCATGTACAACAATTAAGCTGTACGTTCTAATCCTGGTTAAAAAAATAATGTGCGTTCAGTTTTATGCTAAAAGACTGACCGGTTCTGTCCCAGGAAAGACTGACCGGTTCTGTGCCATGCTAAAAGACTGACCGGTTCTGTTCCAGGAAAGACTGACCGGTTCTGTGCCATGCTAAGGCTGAGCAGATGTCAGCACTATATCGGGAACGCCGAAAACCCGGGCGTGAGCACTCTCATTCCTCTCTGCTACTACATTAAAATTAAAATTAAAATTAAAATAATATTTAAAATTAAACATTAGATATTAAAAGTTTTTACTAATCCGTTTATTGCGGTCGGCCGTCCTCGCATTTGTATCCGAATTTTCTGTTTCTGTATCTGTTTCCGAATTTGAAGTTGTCAGTTTATCTTGTCAGTTAATTGCAGATTTGGCCATAGGCATTATTAGTTTACAAATTCGCATTTTGGAAATTAATTTTATGAAATTTAAAAAGATCAGAGTCGTAAATGAAATTGGATTTTGTTCCACCAGATTCCCAAAATAAACACACCGTGGAATCATGCTGTGAAGGAAACCATCTTTGCTAATGAATGTCAAAATTCGCTTTCTTTTAATATTGTTCTTTTACACTTCTTCTGTTGTCCCGACATATTTTACGCAGTTATATAAAAAAAAAACACTTTACCGACATATTTTTCATTCTAAATACACAGTGTTTCCATTCTGCACCTAAAAATATTGAAAATTGTATTTATGTGATTTCATTTACACGGATCACTTTTTATAATGTGATAATATTGCGATAGTATTGCGGTGTAAATGTATGAACTTTTTCGTAATACATGTGTGCAGTAGAATAGTGAGTAACAACCGTATGCATTATACATATTTATTTATATTTTAGTGAGTAAATTGCCGGCCGCATTTCGGACTTTTCAATTGTATAAATACATATTTACATACATAGGTGTCATGTTTTTGTATTGTACCTTCAAAATTTTCTGGTTATACTGACACTATTTTACATCAACGAATTTATATTATTTGTATGCGACATATAAAAACATAAATTTGTACAATGTTTTCACGTGTGAATTAGGTTATATGTTGTAGGTTATCGGCTCTGTGATATTTCTTACTCGATGTTCTTGTTCGATTTCTCCTGAATTAACATTTGGTATTAAGTGACGGCGTTTGTATAAATCACCATTTAATTATTCCGATTTCTACAGGTAATATTGTACTTTAATTAATATTTTGATATAACGAATATTTAGTCTTCTATGAAGATTTAATGAATATTGTAATAGAATATTTTAGATCAAGAAATACGGTACTGGAACAGACTTACTAAATATTCATCATTAAGAGAATTATAATAATAGGTATACTAAGCAAACTTGTTGGTTAAGAAATGGCACTTGCTATTTTACATTTTGTCCACAGGAATTCATTGAAACCACTGTGTGCTTTTACCATGACCACATCAGCGTCAGTAGATGAGCGTATGTTAAAAGGAATAAGAAGAATAATTCCAAATTTAAACAATGTTAAATATAAAGGACAAGATGGTAGAATTGGTATATTTGGTGGTAGTATGGAATACACTGGTGCGCCATTCTTTGCAGCTATGAGTGCACTTCGCACTGGATGCGATTTAGTGCATATATTTTGTGTAAAAGATGCCAGCATTCCTTTAAAGTCATTTAGTCCAGAGCCTATTGTACACCCAGTCTTAGATCAATACGATGCTGTTAAACAAATAAGACCTTGGCTAGATCGTCTGCATGTAATTATTATTGGCCCTGGTCTTGGTAGGGATGACAAAGTATTTAAAATAATTGTCGAATTGATTTCCATCTGTCGAGACATGAAGAAGCCATTGGTGATTGATGCCGATGGATTATTCTTAATTAGTCAAAAACCTGATATTATAAAAGAATATCCAGGTGTCATACTGACGCCAAATGCTATGGAATTCAGTCGCCTAATGAAAGGTGTGCTTGACAAATCTGTTCAACCTTCGCCAATAGTCAAAGCTACCGATGTTAAACACTTGGCGGAAGCACTTGGAAAAAATGTTATAATTTTGCATAAAGGGTCGAAAGATGTAATCGCAGATGGGCACAAAGGTACAGAAGCAGTGTCATGTGGCTTGGCCGGTTCTGGTCGACGATGTGGTGGGCAAGGAGATTTACTGGTTGGCGCATTAGCTGTGTTTTGGTGGTGGGCAATTTGCGCAGGAAGTTGCGAAAGTTCTTTATCAGCTCCAATAGCTGCTAGTTATGCTGCATCAAGATTAGTAAGAGAATGCAACTCATCTGTATACAAGATAAAGCAGAGAGGGATGCTAACCTCTGACATATTGGAGCAAATACAACCTGTTTTTGCAAGAATCTTTGAAACACATTGCAACAAGTGAGCTATTTAGTTACAGTGACAATATAATTGGTTTTGGTACACAATATTTTGAAATACTATTTTGGAAGAACCCTTTAATATTTACTATATAGAATATATACTATTGTACAATATATTGTATATATAATTGTATGCACGTAGTAAAAAGATTAATGTTGATTATAGAACATATTCGTTCAATGGGAGAAGTCGAACACGGAGCACTGATTCCTGAATTATGCTTATTCTTATATTTTAATTTTTAAAAACAAAATATTGCACATGCTTATATTTTCGTCTGCTGATACATTTTACGGAATTAAATTATAAAATTTTTTATAAAAATAAGACTAATGTGATTGGAATAGAAATTATAAATTCAGGAATTTTACAATATAATTGATTATAGTAAATTCATTATGATTAATACGAAATTTGTATGACATTTTGCATTACAAAATAAATAATACACTCAACATTCGTATGTAGACTCAGTGATTATTTGCGTTTTTTATCTTATATTTACAAATATGTGGACAGAATTTTTTTTTATATATATTCATACATTACAATTCTTTATTTACAAAATAAATTTGCATTTTAAATATGGAAACAAATTTCTATGCACAATGGAAATTTTATATGTTATTTTATTGATATAAATTATTTATATTTAACGTTAAATAACATAATAAAATAAAATAATTTATAGTAAATTATCTTTCGAACTTATATTTAATTTATATTGTTTAAAAATTATTTCTTTTATTAACGAATATTGATTCTATAAGAGAGAAATATTTTAAAATATGATTTTATATTTGTTTTCTTTGTATTAAATTCATAAATGACAATATGTTTACATATAAAATGTTTGGTATCCAAGCATCAATACTGCATATTTTCTAGTATATATAAGAACATTCTTATTGAGTACGCTATCGCTTAATGTAAAAAATGTTACCTTATAAATGTTAGCGTTTCTTACGCAGGCACAAAAGCATTTATTGCCTTAAATAACAAACAGAAATAAATCAATAAAAGTCTTTAAACGTACAAACAACTATAAGTACAACAATTTTTGTTTCTTCATTGAATCAATCCTGTACTATACCTTTCACTCAATTAGAAAACTTGTAATATCACGTATATTACATTAAAACTAAGTTAATAGAGTACATACTATTAATTTTAATATGTGTCTAAGAAGTTTTTATATAATTTCTTATATTCACGCGTAATACATGTAAAACTTGTCTACTATTAATGTAAATATAGGTGATAATTTTTCACTCATAAGTACACGACATTTTGTAAGTTTGTTCTGTATGTGTACTCCCTTATTTATGTGCCCTAAAATCTTACTAATAGTAAAATTATGATATTACAGTTTACAAGAGTCCTTATATTCTTGTCTTTCGTTTCTATGCTAAAATAATCTCGTCATTAAGTACCCCGGGGTTCAACGGTCAGGGTAATACTGTATAAAAACGAAAACAGATCGTAGCACCTATACAACTTTTGGCATGAATATACCGAATACTGTCTGTACGTATCAGAGAATGTTTTCGCGTTTGCTCAAACATTGCCGTGTTGTTATTCAACGTAAATTTCTTTCTAGAAGTTTAAGATTATAATATTGTTTGAATTACATTGTAAACTACGAGTAGAACGTTAATACAGACGTATGGTTTCCACGTATCAATAATGTTGGTGGCATATCTTTGGTTAAAGCTTCCAACCATGCCATGTAGAGTGGAGCGGAAACTGCACCTTTCCGTGGCATCGGTAATGACCTATTATCAGAAACATTGTCATTTGTTAATATAAAAATCATGAGTTTAATGAACACATTCGCTACCATAGATAATGGTAGTAGTTCAATTTATTTTTGCTAAGAATTTACATTTTGTGAGAACTACAGAGAACTACAAGGTATTTGCAAGCCAAACTAGTCAACAAATTTTTCTAGCAAAATTAAGGCAAAAGCAAAGCAAAGCTTGCTCTCGCCAGAGCAAAGTCCTCCTAGACTGATGGTAAGTTTTGATTGGGTTTTAATTTTGTTCACATACCAGTGACGGACAGCATAGAATGCTTTTGTAATTGAAATGCAAGTAAAATACAAAATACCCCTACTGTATATATAAATTAGTTGATGAGTACCTTGGCATTTTGTATGTAATCATGTCGTGGAATGTGACATGCTATTGTACTTTATATTTAAGAGTTCATCAAGTACTGATGAGATTAAATACAAAATGCCAAGGTATTCGTCAACTGATTTATGCATTCAATAGAAGTACTTTGTGATGACATAACAATCGAATACAATATCTAAATACGTTTGGCATTCGAAACAAATAAATTGCAAGTTGATAATGTATTTGTCATTCGAATTAATTTTTTAAATGCTTTTTGCCCATCACTGATTCTTGCAACTTGAACGGAAAGTTTTGCATGCATATTCCAAGCTATCTTACTATTGCATTTGGCTCGGAATTTATTGACAAAATTGGGTGTGCAAGTTTAAAGTAAATTGGTAACAACCAAGTTAGCCAAATGCTGTTTCGAGCAAATTTTTCGCAATGTTCGTATCACACTTTGCGAGCAAAAGGCTTGTCCCTCCTACAGCAAGATTTACTCTTAGAACAAGGTTAAGTTTGCTCTTAGTGCCCTCTGTAACGAAGCCAAGATTTGGCCTCGATTTGGTCTTGATTTGGCATAGAATTTTGCGTGCAAACTTTGCACTCAAATACCGAGCCTAATGCGGAAACAGATGGATCGGAATTTATAGACAAATTTTGGTGGCTAATTCATAGCAAATTGCTTACTGGGAAATTTCGTAGGAGGCTGATTTTGTACCAGATCGACAGCCTCTTGCCTACACATGTATAATGCACGGATTTAGTAAAATTCGCTGAGAGAAAGTTTGGCCAACTAGGTATGTATCAGTTTGTAAAATAATTAATAATTAAATATTTTTGTCGAAACGATGACAATAATGCCTAATTTTTATCTCATGTATAGCGAATGCGTTAAAAATTGATAAAAACTTATATTCTCAATAAAAATGATACTAACATAACAACTAACGTCGACTGATTGGAGTTTTCCAATAATAACTCTCGAAGTCTTAATTGTCTATGCGTTTTTTCTTTCAGAGACTGCAGTTCAAGTTCCGTCACATAACATTCTGCAATAAAATCATAATATTAATATCTCAACTTAAAATTATATTTGTACATTAGATTGATGTACATATATTAATCCTTTTAGCAGTGATGGGCATGTATGCTTGCCGCAGGCAAAACGCTTCCCCTACCAATGTTTCTTTCGTGCAGTGCGCACCTTCGCTGCGCAGCGGTGCCTCGTGCCTTCGTCTCTCCCCTCGTACGTTCCACCATAGCCGATCCGTGCACGACTTACGCCAGCTTATACATACTGTCTATCCACATCCACGAAGCGTCGTGTCATAATACGTGTCCTCTCTGCGAAGCTTGCTCGATTATGACACGATGCTTCGTGGATGTGGATAGACAGCATAAGCCGCGCAAATGGTCGGCTACGGAGGGGAGAGGCGAAGGCATGAAGCAGTGAGCGAAGATGCGCGCTGCGCGAAAGAGACGTTGGTGAGGGAAACAGTCAACTCAGGGGCCCCTATCGTGTCCACCACTGCTTTTAGTGTCGAACAACGACGTATCATCGTTGATTGCACTTGCGAAAGTGATTGTTCTATTCTAATTTGTTATACATTTGTTTGAATTAAAAGTTAATTTGATTAAAAGAAGTTAAATTTTCTTCATCCGCATTTGTATATAATTTTTAAAAAGAATATTTAATTAGAAATTAAAAATAATATGAAAATAATTGAAAATATGATAAATTCTTAATATCAATTCTAGTTGATGTATGGTTGGGGGGGGGGGGGACTTTCTGTAATGCAAATAGTAGATAGGAGATTTAAAGATCAACTTAATTTTGTCCTCGGTATATAAATATACACGTTTTCGTAGTTCTTACGAAATAAAGTATAACTTTTGTTTGAAACATTTCATCAATTTTTGCACGTATCAAACGTTATACTAATTTATAATATCCACATTAACAATTTGTAAGGTAAAAAATATCAGGAGCGTAAACGTAATAAACGTTATCACTGCCTATCCATTTTCAGTATGGACTGTTCAAACTTTAACTTGCAATAACTTTTAGTAGGGGAAAGTTACGAAAAGCAATGAAAGTGTTACTCAGTTTGGTAAATGCTATGAAAAGCATATAAACCTTGAACTATCTACTACTCTATCTACTGCGATCTACTGTATATCAATCGTTTAAAAAACAATTAAGAATTTTTTCATATTTTCACCGATTTATTAAATATTTTAGCATTTTCAAGCGAATAGAACGAACTGTGTATCTTAAAATTAACCCTTTTCACTCCGTTAGGATCCCTATGGAAACATAATGTGCACCATACAGTATTGTTAATAATAGTAATTTTTTAAACATTTACGTTCATTGGTATAAGACAAATCAACAAAAGAAATAAAAATAAATGAATTCATGAGCCTTCTCGCTTTTTCCTTTTCAAAATAAACTTGTTTGATTTTCGAAAGCTTTAATATAAAAAATGAAGTTATTAATGGTATAAAAAAATGGTTAGTGTTAAAGGCTTATATATTTTTGCAAAACGATTAAACTCTGTAACTTCTTGATCTCAAATAATGTCTCTATTGTAATATTTTAATATTTAAAACGAAATATTTTTATTGAAGTCGATGATCACAGTTGTTCAGTACATAAAATATCAAAATAATAATTATTTAGAATAATTATATATTTTTGCGTTTTACCAGTCTCGGCAGTATCATTCTTTCGGAAATCAGATATGAGTTTGTCGAAGAAATCTAGTGTTTCTTGCTTTGGTTGTACACTGATATCATCCACCATTTTGAGGCTTGTATACCTTATCCTGAACTTCGCCATGATTTCTGCCATTCTAAACATCGGAACAATAAACAAATTTTAACAATAATCTAAATCTTCGATATTTCAAATGATTATGAATAATTTATCGTTTTCCTGTATAATTACTATGTACCGTGGATCCAAGAAGTATTTGAACACTAAACACCCGATTTTTGAAAAAAGTGTTTATTTAAAATGTGATAATTTCGTAAAAAATGATCGTGCGTCAGTCTCTAGTTTCGTAATACATCAATAATTTTATTGTAAGTTTTTTCTTCATGACTTAGCAGGCGAGAAACTGAAAACGTGTTTTTTCATGAAATTTTTTTTCGTGACTGAAACTACCACTTTGAAGATTGAAGCTTCTTCTTTTTAACGATACTTTAAAAATCGACGTACGATTTTTTTAGCCGTTTTATCGAGCTTTGAATGAGAGATGTGACGCCAACTTTACAGAAGCATAAATTACACCAGGCTTGTCCAGAGTCGCCAGATCAAGGCTTGTCTCCTCACTCTAATTTCCCCTTCTACCGCGCTATTCCCCCATGCTTTCGCCACGGCTCCGTCACGTAACGCGATTCGTCTTATTGTTAGCAGTGCATACTCCGGTATTGACAGAGGGAGGGTAACTTTTTTCTTCAATTCGTGCTCCTTCCCCATCTGGTGACACTGGGCCTGTCCAACTTGCGGCCCGTGAGCCATATTTGGTCTGTTCTCCCACTTCTTCATTCTGCTATAAGCTGGGATTTGACGTTCACTAACTATTTAACACGGTCCTACCGCCAGAAGTGCATTGCATTTGTCTCTATCTAATTCAGACTATGATTCGATGTATCTTAAGTAGTGAGGGAACGGTCTGATTGACGGTGAGGACCGTGTGCATCGCGACGGAGAAGAAGTTGAGCAACCCTGAGTTACACCATGAGAGCTTTACACGACCGAAATAGTCCCACATTTTTGTTCCATACAACAGTTGTTGTAAAGAGGAGCCTTCAATCTTCAAATCTACGGCAGTTTCACTTACGAATGAAATTTTTGAAAATTTTCGTTGATGTTTGAATTTGCAGCATTTTTAGGAAAAATGGGTCTTCAGTTTCCTACCTGATGCATCATGTAAACACATCTTAGAAGAAAATGAACTTTGCTTTGCGAAAGTAGAGGCTTAAAGCTTTAAAACGAATCCAGGTTTATGGTCGTACTACCAGTTTTTACGAAAAGTAATGTTTCAATACTTTTTGCACCCACTGTATATCCAACTTACTCTTTTTCCTGTGCGCCAATATCTTGTTTGTGGTTCGCCAGTGCGAAAATTCTCATCTTACAATGTTCCCAATTCGAACGTGTGCTTATAATATACGGCAACAGAATCGTGAGACCTGCCGAATAAGAACTTCTGCCATTTACAAATGAGCCTATATTCTTGGACAAATGAATTGCAAACGATAGGAATATTAAAGTGTAATTGCCAGAATGTTTATAATCATACAAATTATTATGCATTTTAATTTTGAAGGCTGTAATTGAATATCAATAGTTAGTACAAGCATATTAGTACGACTGGATTGCCAGAGTATCTGAAGGAAATGGCTTGAGAAACTGGAGAGATGTGCAGCAGTATTGCACATCTATTGTTATCACGAGTAATAAAAATAAAAATAAACCCAGAAAAGCAATATTGGATTACTAGTGGTCACCTGTATTATATTACACTCCTCGGCGACCGAGGTCACTCGAGCTTCTTGCCCCCTCGTAGGGTATGCCCCGCGGTAGTGGGGATAGTTCTGGGACTTTTATCGGCTAGATATTTGGGACATATGTATATCGAGTAAAGACTGTACTTGTTTATCTTTCAAGTATAATAGCATAGACAAATTCTCGAACCATATGAAAATTATTATGTGAATTAAAATGAATTATAAAGCTAATATAATTTTAGTAAAAGTATAAATCAATGGAAACTAGTATTTAGCATTTGCGTATATTAAAATAATATTACTACTTCCGAGTAACAAACATTCCTATCGTTTGTAGATTCATACAAATACACTTTTCATGAATTACCTCCGTCGTCGTATAACCACCATACATCGATTGTTCCATTCTTATGTTTCTTTTGGAAAATTGCTAGGTGTTCAGGTACAACTGCCATTGCGTGCCGTTTTTCTCTAAATATTTGCAATATAGGAAATATTATAATATCATTAAAAAAAATTTTTGCTGCATTATAAAAATACGGGGTATTTAAAAAATGTCATATTTCCTTGAAAAGGGCGATTCCTGAGGTCATTTGATCTCACTTTTTCTGTTGCGAAAACTTTCACCGCGGCTTTGTTAAGGAGTTATTAACGAAAAACGCGGACCAACCAGAGTGCGGCTACTACGGAGAAATTCCGGCGCGGCTACAGGCTCGGTGAGCATGACGTTGGTATTTGCCGAGCCAAAATCCGTCCACTGTATACGCGCTCTGATTCACAAGTCCGCGTTTTTCGTTAATAACTCCATAACAATGTCGCGGATAACATTTTCGCAAAAGAAAAAGTTATTTCGAATGACTGCAGGAATCACCTCTTTCAAGGAAGTACAACATTTTTGAGGCACCCTGTATAACGTAATATAGTAGAGAGTATTCATTACTATATTCTTCATTAGATATCCTTTATCCGACTTCCTTGAAAACATGTAGTAAGAATTGCTTTAAGTTGTTACAGGAAAATTATGTAACAGACAATATTACTTTAATTTCAAAGGAAATAATTACTTTTGTATGGTATTACACTCCTCATTTATGACTATAGTGAACCTCGTGATATAGTTACATACTTTCGTATAATTATCAAAGAATAACTAAAATCTTGAGTAAGTACATGTGCATACAAAATTAAATTATTTAAAAATCCTCATTTTTTGCAAGAGTCGGTGGCGGATTTAGGGGGGAGGGGAGTGCTATAGGGGCTATAGTCCAGGGCGACAAAATACAGAGGCAAAAATTTGTTTAAAAATACCAAAGGCACAAGTCACAACGTACTAATAATTTTGTACTTTGTGTTATTGATAAACCTATGGGGAGAAAGTGTAAAAGGGAGCGAGCGAGAAGGGAGTTGACCCTTTAACGAGAGCTGGAGTGTAGAGATAGCCCCTAGGCGGCAGGAGTATAAATCCGCCACTGGCAAGAGTCTATTCTTTTTATAATTCATTGGAGGTTTCTCACGTTTCCACGAACTCCAGGTTCTCTCGCAAATGAAATGTTTTGTGAAATTTAAATTTAGATATTCCTAAACTGCCACGTTTTTCTGCGTAATTGTAATTCTCAGATATGCACGGTGGCGTCTTTCTATCCATTCTTTTAATATTTTTAAAGTTATTATGGATGACTCCGTGATTTCTCGCTAGATACGTGACATATCTGCCATCATAAAAATTTTTTTTTACTAACAGTAAGTAAATATAAAGTGTCTTACAGTTTTGTTGCACTGTCATTCTTTGCAAGATATCAAATTTAACTAATCTCTATTTTACCTGAAGTCGTAAGAGCCATTACAAATAGAACATTAATCGGGGCTTTTGGTAATTTTACGAAATTGTATAACTACATTGCGATATTTTCTAAATTTCAATCCTATGTATCCTATAGCTTTATCGTTATATATAAATAAATATTATATTGCTTAATTTTATAGTTCCAATTAAATTTCGTAGACATATAAATAAATGATGATTAGTTCTTACATTAACTTGTCGATCGCATGCTTCCTCTTATGTTTAAGGTGTTCCCGTGCGCTTCCATGAGTCGGTGAATCTCTAATTATCTGTGGCCCATCTATCGGCACAAATTGAGTTCCTGTAAAGTTATTTGTAATTTAGACGACACACTTAGCTGAATCACCCTGTATATGACGTGCGCTTTGTCTAAAATTTTCTTAGTAAGGGTACACGTATACATGTGTAAACTTACGTAATGTACGTACACGTATGTACAAGTATATAAATATAATTACCCATTGTGGGCACACTTTGGACTCTTGGAATTTCACTGGACATGGATAAGTTGCTGTCCACGTGCATCAAAGTACTTCCTGTCAAATCGTAGCTACTTTGTGCCAGAGCACCATGTTCTTCCTCACCATTTGCAGTAACTACTTCGGAACAATCCAAGCCTTCGGCTATTCGAAGCATAGCCACGGCTAATTTTTGGTCGAATGCGTTGCTGCAAACATACGTAATCTCACTTTTGCTATTACGTTCCGCACAGATATACAGTACAGTGCAAAAGTTTTTGGCCACTTACAATACACTAGTGATTTATATCTTTGTCGGTTAAAGAACACACACATACTTATGACGAGCATATATATTTTATTATCCTAACATAATACCATTATACTATAATGTACTGTGATGATATTTAAATCAGGTCATAACTCCTTCACTACATTTTCCAATAAATATGGGAAAACATGTGTTTCACATGTTTGATGAGAATACGACATAGATACAGTATTCGCTCCGTAACTGTCGCAAAGGTCTTTGCCGCAACTGTCCAAATTTTATCTCTACCACTGGGCGGATCCCCCCTGGAACCAGTCAAGCGGTAACCACGCTCGATGACCAGGTCAGCGAGGGGTCAAATATTGATGAGACTCACGCCAATGCAAGCAAAGCAAAAGTATTCATATTTTTTTCTGATTAAAATAATACCCAACACGATATAATTACAATTATAATTACTCATATAATATACGATTAAAGTTTTAGGCGTGAAAGAGGTCGGCGAATGGAAAAGAAAGAGAGGCAGAGAGTCAAAGTGTCGAACTTCAGTCCGTTTATTTTTTTCCATCACTATCATAATGTAGCATCTCTACTAGAACTTTTGCTCGGCAGACCCGACGATACGACAATTACGGAGATACTACTGTGTATTCAAGTATAAAACAAATTTTACGCGGTGGCCTAAGACTTTTGAACAGTATTGTATGTATTCTTGAAAATATGACTCGTTAGTAAGCAATGTCCTGTTTTATAATGGTCATTCTCAATGGAGTCCAGTTTAATATTTGCTACACACGAAAAATTTTGAAAAAAAGCTTTGCTATCTGTAATAGAAATGACATCATGGACAAATTGATTGATAAGTGGTCTTTAAGCAACAAGTTATTTCTAAAAGCAAAACAATCTGTAATTGGAATATTTATACAGCAATAATTCTTTTTAATATAAATGTATCATATGAATTTTCCAATTTTTTTCAGAATTGAACAGCATTACGAAGAATACAATATGTAAGATCTAAACATTTCCACTATCTTATTTTTAACGAAAATGTAAAAAGTAATTTTTCGTTTCGTTTTTAGTAAAAGCGTCCAGCACTGTAAATTATAATTCCAAAAAATGTTTGACTTCATATAATAATTAAATAAAAAATATACTAGACTTTATGTATTTTAAATTTATTAATTAATTTAAATACTCTGTACTGCAGTATTATTAGCTAACGATTAATGAAAATACAACCTGTTAATGAAAATAATAGTGATTCCACATTTCATTCTATTTTAATACTAAACAGTAGACTTAGGTAAAACGATTTAAGAAATGCTTAACTCCAAGTAAACGATGGTCGATAAACAGAACAAAGATAACGTCTTATTAGTTATCAGTCAAGGAAATTAACATGCTTCATGTCTAAATGAAAATTAAAACTTTTGTATTTCATATTTAAATAAATGGAAAATATCCTTTTCAGAGCAAATAAATTCTTCCAATTACATGTTGAAATCTACATGTGTTATTACTTTTTGGAGTGGAAATAATTTATAACGGAGCAAAATCAATTTTACTTTTAATAAGGTATAATATTTAACAAAATAAATGCATTTCTGTTTCATTTGCGTTATTACACATTAATTTATAAAACTACGAATTTGCCAAAATATTTTTTATTTATAACAGCAATATCAATTTTTGTTAGCAAATGATTAATCAAATGCAAAAGATTAAGAATACATCTTGCTTTTCGTGTAGAGCGAATAGAAAATAGAACATGTGTTATTGGTGATTGATACTCGAGAGAAGATGGAGTTGTAATAAAGGCTTATTGTTGTCATGTTATCCTTGTAGGAAAGATAGCTTTGGACGAAATATAAATTAAATAACAATATCTGTGGTCTTACTGGAGGACATTGAAGTATTCCTGAAGGTCTTTATGGTTGCAAGTTGCCCAATGTGTTTTGTAGCCCATTAAAACAATGTTTGGCGATAATTTTCCAACGCCTGTTACTTGCATCAAAGCTGAAGCACCTCGTTCGAAACTTAATTCCTCCACCATGTGATAAAACGATTTTATTCGTTGGCGATGCAACCACGCATAACCATTTCTCAGTCGAACTGAACGTAGTCGATACGATAGATTTGTCTAAAAATATGTTGGTATATTTAAATAAATGAATAATATGTGGAACACAGAACTTTAAAATTATAATCAAGTTTAAGGTGAGGTGTCATTCTATACCAAATCGATCACTTTTTGACCTCACCATCGGCGATTTTGTTCTAATTGATATATGTTGTAATCCAAGTGAAATTAGGGGGTCATCATTTTTCCGGTTTAGAATTTGTGTAAAAATTACAGGCCATCGAAATTTACAATTTTTGTCCATCTTGGCGAAAATGGGCTTCAGTTACGAATTTTTGTCTCAGGAACTGTTTGTCTGATCGAGCTAAACTTTTTTGGTTTATTCAGAAAGGATTGGGCTATTGTAAAATAATTTTTTCAACCTCAATAATTAACTTTATAATGTCGAAAAACGTAACCGAATTCTTTTTTTGCGTTTTTTTCGATGAGGGGCCAAGGTTTTCGTAAACAATGAAATGATTGAACTCGCACCCGTTATATCAATTAAAAATGTTTTAAAAGAAAATAAATTTTATTTATCACTAAATGAAAAATAAAACGTAATTGTTTTATTGAGGATATAGGGTAAGGGACTCATTTACCGTGCAGGTACCAATTACTGTGTCTATATTAATTATACTTATTTTTAAAGCATAATCAGTATTAAAAAATATATACATACATATTATATTATTATATTAGATTTTAATGAAAAATTTTAATATCTCTTTTTCAATAGTCATTATGCTTTAAAAATAAGTATAATTAATATAGGCACAGTGATTGGCACCCCCACAGTAATTGGGTCCCTTAACCTACGTGTCTATTCTATGTTTGGTAGACAAGCAATCATTTTTCATAAACCCAGGCTACAAATTCTCTATTTGGAAGTGGTAGAAATTTTAAGTTATATGTGTACACATTATCTTAACACATGTACGATGGAGGTCACGTAAAAAATCTGCTACGAAACCATTTAATAACTTATAACGTTCACTATCCAGACATTTGAACTTACAGAAAAAATGACGACTTTTTAAGATGAATAATAAACATGACACTGTGTACGTATAAAACTATAATAGTGCGTGTTCCCTGGGATGTTTCTTTTTTTAATTCCGTGACGTAAAAAACGCCTGAAAACTTTTCAACAGAACTTTCAGAATATTCTGTATAAATATAGAAACGCTGCGTGAATTCGGCAGAGTTGAAGGCCGCGTGAAAAAAATCTTGTTTAGTTACATTACATACCGGAAATACTTCTCCGCATATCAACAAGGAATGGTTTTTTGTAATGAGATTAGCCAGATGCAGTAATGCTGGCCTGGCGCCAGGTGGACCAGCTAGTGCCAAAATTTGAGGAGCATAATTCTTCACGTGCTCATCGATGGAGTTCAGTCTAGAAAAATGGAATTAATCATATCTGTAGAGTAATGTCACTAAAATTTTATTTATCATTTTAAGAAAATTCGATCAACCCTTGGCATACAAAGCGAGATCATTCAGGTACCTCAATACTTGCAGTGATTCATAATTGCGATTTTCACCACTTTTAATGCGTAACTCATAAACCAATTAACTAATTTCGATGAAATTTTCAGCATGGATATAGCTTGTTTGAATTTACAAAACACATTTTTTAAGTTTTCGATACAACACCAGATAAAAAAGTTGCCAAAATCAACTTTTTCTATTTTCTTTTTGTGATTCTGATCAAATGTAAATTTAAAGAATTTTCATTACACGTCATCTACTAAAATAGTCCTAGCTTTACAGAAAAACTGATGTCATTTCGTCTATTTATAAAAAGGTTATTTTGATTTAAAGTGTGTGTGATCAATTATGGGAGTTACCAGGTATGGGGTTACCGTTATTTTTTAGGTGTCTCATTCTGATTTCCAGTAAATAAATTCCGGTAAAAAAGTAGAATGATTTTTGGAGAAAAATTAAAAACGTTTGTGAAGGTATCAGAAAGTCGATCATTTCACCTTACAATTAGTATGCTAAGGGTTAATTACGAATGTTACGTAGAGCAATACGTATTTGATCATTTTATACAAAATTCAATATTTACTGCCAAAATATTACAAATACTGACTGCTTTCGGTATATGTACATGACATTGTTTTATTATATCTTACGCTATTTTTATCAAGTACAAAAGCGAAAATATTAAACTATCAAATCTGATACAGGAGAGCTTGCAATTGTCAAATATTCCAGTATCTGAAAATGATTTTATTCGAATCTGTATTGCAAACACATATTTCGCAAAGCAACTCATTTAAAATAAATACATTAAATTTCTGTTTCCATTGTTTAATCATAAAAAAGCAATGACTGCTCATTAAAAATCATTTTTTACTGCAATTTTCTATATTTTTTTTTATAAAGAGTCATTGTCCAGAAGGTGAGGACTCTGTTGTCCGAAAATTTAAATATTAATTCGAATACGTGAAGTATTAGTGTATATCGCAATCATATAAATCTTACATGATCTGTTTTTTATGGTATTTTATATATTTAAAATAAATTTTTTTTATATATATTTTTAATTTATTTTCATTTTTTTAAAATAAATTTATATATTTCATATTGAAATAACAGGAATGTCTGGAAAATCAATTTTATGGTCGCGAGCTTAAAAGAATTTAACACAAAATATCTTGTTATTGTATGTACATAGAAAATGTGTACCATTCTTACCGGTATACGATAGACAGAGCCGTTTTGTAAGTTTGAGCTTGCGTACTGCTGCCCCAATTTACGTCTGGCTTCCGGTAAACGACTATCAAATACAGCGCGAAGATAATCACGAAGGTAACTAGTGATGTCACCCAGTCAATTAAAAACATTATGGAAACGCAAGTGATAAAACCGAACAAGGACAGCCAGGTGTTGTAATACTGTAACAAATTATTAAATTGCATTAATCACGTTCACTGCTTGCTATTAGACCGCGGATCGTTGTGCAT
Source organism: Halictus rubicundus (assembly GCF_050948215.1). NCBI lineage: Eukaryota > Metazoa > Arthropoda > Insecta > Hymenoptera > Halictidae > Halictus > Halictus rubicundus. Next base: position 5,465,330 of record NC_135149.1, on the reverse strand, counting down.
TCTTAACTCCCAAACATTTAAAGAAATCAATAAAATATAACATTTTCTATAACTTAATACGGTTTTATAACCATTTCTAGGAAAACTATAGATACTGAAGATAACATTTATTATGTTTTTCACAAACATCCATAAAGGACATTATTAAAAAGACCAATGTGTAGAAAAGAATTCCGAAATGTTAATTACGAAAGCGAATATTCAATCTTTGTGTGTAGATTAATTGATTGTTTCGTTCGTAGTTCGTGAATTAAATTGGTTCCGTGGAACCACGGAACTAGACTGTATTGAGTTACACTTTTTAAACTTTAGTGGAGAATAGAAACACAAACTTTAGGGATAGGTATATATACAGGGTAGTCAGTAATTAACGGTACAACCGGAAAGAGGATGGTTCTACATAAAAAAGTAAATCGAAAATGTAGAATCAAAATTTTTCATATGAAGCTTCACTTCCGAGAAAATCGAGTTTGAAAATTCGATGAACACGCTTGTTATCGAATAGGAACCGTCTGACCAGAGTGTCGCCAAATGAGGGGAGGGAATACGAATTGAGGGAAAAAAGTTTCTCTCTCTCTCTCTCTCTCTCTCTGTCAGTACTGGAGTATGCATGAAAGAGACGAAACGCGTCACGTGATCGGGCCGCGGCGGAAGCGTGGGGTGTGGCGCGGTAGAAGGGGAAGTTAAAGTGGGGATACAAGTCTTGATATGGCGACACTGCGTCTGACGCGTCTGTTTATGTCTTACCGGTTCTACTTACAAATGCTAAATAAGCAAACTTGACTGATTTAACGATATTCTAATAAATTCGATAATCATATTACATTGTAAATTTTGAAAACAAATAAATTAATAAATTTTGAGACAAAATTGTCCATACAAGAGATTCACACAACAAAACGGCAACTGTTTAGCAGTTGGATTATACATAATTTTCCAAATTATAGTATTGGTATTAATGATTTTTAGATCATAAATAAAATTAAATAAAGTGGATACAATTTCAGAAGACAAGGACAATTGGCTTTGAAATATTACATTCCTTTTGGGCCTCAAATCATATAAGTCGTATTTCCAAAATTTGAAGTGCCCCGAAACATGGTGGTACAATTTTATAATGAATCATACTGAACAGATCTCATCCCACAGAAGTAAATGTGTAAACACTTTATAGCATGATTAGATACAGAATTATTATACAATTATTTGAATTATTATTAAAGAATTATTTGAAAACCCACTTAAGGGTTGATCAAAAATGGAAAAGGAACAGTTTGCACATTTTATTTTGGAGATATTTTTAATATTCTTCTTACCCTAAAGGTAGGACGCCATCCAATCGGTCGAATTAATGCCGCGTGAAAAGTGCAGAAATTTATTAAGGCATATGACGCCAAATAGAAGTTTGAGATCAAAGGCGCTACTGCATTCAAGTTCGCTGCAAACAGAAACGATGGACACAACAATTATATTATAATACTACAAAATACAGGCACATTATTTAGAATAATATCAAATGAGTTTTGAATTTTGTGTAATCCTAATTCAAAATTAGGAATGGACTTTTATGGAGATAGAGTGTGACTTCAAACACAAAAAGAACTCGTAAAAAATCGTTCATAAAATTAATGAAACTAGTTTGAAAATATATTTTTGCATCATCTGATTTTTTAGAATCACACATGCTGTATGTACCAATTATATTTTTTTGCTTATTTTTAATTTATACCATTTTTCATTTTTAAACGTAGCATCACTAAAACATTTTCGTATAATTAATATGTAGTTGCTATATATAAGCACATGCGTAACAATATGACTTGACACCATTTTCATATTAGAACAAACAATTGTTATAATATAAATCAGGTTAGCCGGAATCAAAAGTGTACATATAAAAGTTATAAATAGACTGTGGATTTTTGTGCAAAATAAAAGTTGTCTGCATTAATTACAATACACATGAGCAACATAGACATTTATTTCTTTTCTTAATAATGTTATTCGATGGAAAACAATACAACTTTAAATGTTTTTCTGTTTTTTGTAATTTTGTCATAAATGCATAAAATCCGCGGTCCAGTTATAAATAACTTTCACTTTCCTTCGTAAGATTGATTTTATCAAAGGCAATTGTCAGTTAACTGTTATTTATTTTTCAATGGCATAAAATTTAACGAATGTCGTCAAACTTAATATTTTTTGTTATTACCATATATAGTTTATTTCACACTGAATATTTACTATCGTTTATGAAAAATTTAGATATTTATTTTACCTATCAAAAGGAACAATGCTGCAACAAAGAACGTCAGAACGTATCCGCGGTAAGGTTCGCCGTGTTTACCATATCCTTTGCTGAAGTATATTAGGCCGGGATAAATACGATCTTGGCCTAATGCCTGTATCAATCGTGGCACTGACAACAAGTTTGTCAAAGCAGTCGACAGAGTTGCAGCGAAACAGCCGGCGTAGATGAATGGGCCCCAAACCGACATAAGTTGCATTACCTGAAAATAAGAAAGAGATGTAAGTTCGTGTTGTTACAATCAGTACCGACTGTCCTAGCGCAGTGTTGCCAGATGAGGGAAGGGAGTATGAATTGAGGGGAAAAATTACTCTCTCTCTCTCTCTCTCTCTCTCTCTCTCTCTCTCTCTCTCTCTTTCTTTGCAGTACTGGTAAATGCATGACAGAGACGAAACGCGTCACTCTGACCGAGCCGCTGCGGAGGCGTGGACAGTAAAGGTCGCCCCACATAAGACAGGCAAGATGCCGAAGTTGTTTGAGCGTCTAGATTCAAGAACAGGGGTTTAGAAATCTTTTCTGTCGTCGTTGGGCCATAACTTTGAACGTTTTATTGCTTCCAGATGGCCTTTCGAGAGTACGTTGACGATTTTCTGCCTGCAGATACGCTCACTCCTTATGGGCGACGATTTCAGGCGCCCAAACAACTTCGGCATCTTGCCTGTCTTGTGTGGGGCGACCTTAACGCGGTAGAACGGAAGTTAAAGTGGAGACACAAGCCTTGATCTGCCGACACTGTCCTAGCAGTGTCGCCAGGACGACAAAATCGAGGGGAATACAATGTACCCCCTTCTCTTTGATTGATTGAGTGGGACACCAAGCGTCGCCTCAGTCGCGCGCGGCACCACGCGGCACGTCATGTGACCACTCTACGGTCTTAGTGGGGACCGTTGGAGTGTGCTCATGGTGGTGGAATGGGATATTGGAAGGGGAAAAGGAGGAGAGGAAACAGATACTCAAATGGTTATCATTTGACAACATTGTGTCGTAGCGCCCAAAACCCAAGACATTAGCGAACGCGGTGGTGTGCGCTGCATGAAAGAGAGGTTGCGGCGGCGGCGGCGGGAGGGGGAGGGGTTAGAGTTTGAGGGGTCCCAATCGCGCCCACCACTGGTTACGATATACAGCAGGCCTGGACAACTTCTTCCCCGCCATCGCTTCACAACCCCCACTACCAGTGTGCAGGCTCTCCCACCACTGGCACACTTTTGGAGACAACCTCCTATACATATAGGTTCCTAGCCCCCTGCCCCCTTCTCCCACACACTATAGGAGCATGGTGGGTGGGTGTGATCGTAGGGGGGCTCAAAAGTGGGAAGACGACTCGCGTATGGCTTGCGTGCCACCAGTTGTCCAGACCTCATATATGTATAGGGTGATTCAGCTAAGTATGCCACCTAAATTACATGTAAACTATTTGCTATATGAAAAAATGGTTGAAACGAAAGTTGCATGGTTTCAAGAGTAGCATACAATGTAATAATTAGTATTTCTCGATTTTCCTTTTTTATCGAGATATAAAGCACACCTTGAGTTTCTTTACTGTGAGAATAAATTTTAACCTTGTTACTATTTATAAATCGTTGTAGATTGTTAGCAAAACCTGGAACACCCTGCATATGTACTACTGTTGTTTTTTGAATAATCAATCATACATATGTATGTACATGCTTATTTAACAGGGGTAAAGTAATCTAATTGTTTGAAATATCAACAAAACGTCAGGTTACTTTAATTTTAAAAGTACATCAACACTTCAAGTGCCACGTCGGTCATATAGGATGACTGACACAATTTTTTACCAAACTGAAAATCAATTTGTATTATAATCTATTCATTAAATCAAATTTTATTAGGATCTGCGAGGTGTAAGAATGTTACAAAAATCATTTCCATGATAAATATTGTTTTCTCTATTTTTGTGTTATTACATGAGTTGTTTTGACCTTCTGTGACTTTTATGGTGATTGGTGTGGCACTCAACGTGTTAGTTTAACTTTGCATACTGAAAATATGTAGAATATTAATGGTTCCATAGTACTAAAACTGTAATCGAGTCTGGATATTCATCAACAAACTAAACATCTGTTGCCTGAGAATATTATCTTTTGAACAGGAAGTTTGCCAGCGAGGACAGAAATAGAATAAGTGTTAGAGTTCATTGACACAGAATAATTTAATTTTAAAGAAACGCTATTATTATTTATCAGCAACGTAGTGTCACAGTTTTTAGCAATGTTCAGGTGTTGTTTAAAAAATGAAATATGGCTTTCTCTTTCTGATCATTTAAGAAACTAATAATTAAATTGCGAATTTTACGTATATACTGCAAAAATAAGTAGATGAAATATAAAATAGTAAAAATACGAAAAGAATTTGAAAATGTCTTTACACTACTTTAAACTTCTTGATATTATTTACAAAGTAAACAAAATTGACTTGCTGCTGTCACTGTTAAAAGTGTACCGTCGCCTCGCGTCGTGAGTAACGGGCATAATGTAGTCTGTAAATAATCCGCGGTTTTTGTCTGGAAATCATCAAACTATCCAATTTTTTAATATTATTGAAAGAAGTAATTTTCATTTAACTTCCGTTTCTTACCATTGATTTCTGGTGTCTATTGATAATACCACGTTTTGGTATTTTTGTTGTTGTTAACCTGTTTAGATTTCGCAGTAATTAAGTAATTAATTGAAACTATGCTCACCGAATAACTGTTGTGTAAACCATACGAACAATTGACTTGTGGAATGCAATTTATAATTGTGTTGTTCGCGCTAACGAGGCCACTGGCATCTCTTAAGGCTGCACCACCCGCAAACAAAACGAAAGTGAGGTAACTCAGCATCGAAATTAGCAGAGCGAGAAGGGTTCCGATCGGTATGCTGCTGGCTGCGTCTTTCAAGTCACCGGATATATTAGCTCCTGCTTGAATTCCGGTCACCGATGGAAAGAAAATGGCAAACACAGAGAAGAATGTCTGGTTGCTGTTCTCCGAAAAACGGTAATCTGGTCCCATGTTCTGCATGAACACCTCGGCTAAAAATAAGTAAACAACACTGTAGGATAACTATAAAAATTAATGTACTGTTTTAATTTATTACATTTGATTAACCTTTTGATTAACTACTAAATACACGAAGCATTTTCAATTATATCCAGATTATACTTTGTACACCTATTTTTTTTTGACGAGGTGGTAATCCAAATTACGGATTCCCAGCCATTCCTGAGGAAGGCGGGGATATGTGGGGGACTCCCCCCCCCCCCGGGCCCTCAGACGCCTCGTTGGGGCCGTCTGGGGTCCAGGTATACCCATTAAATCCACCCCGGTGACCCACCCTAGGCGAACGCCACTGGCCCCCTCCCCTCCTCATGATACCCCAGGTGATACTTTGTATATCTAAGTATTATTTAATCTTCATATTTAATTTGCTTTCTGTAAAGATCGTAAAGACAAACGTAAAATGGTTATACAACATTATGATTATAGATCATTCATAATAATATTGTAGACGTTATTTGCGATAAGTTGACTGTGGATTTTATGCGTTTACGACAAAAAACGAATTAATTTAATACGATTTACAACAGAAAAAATATCAAGTCAATTTCAGCATGTTAATATATTGTTTTCAACTTATTAAGATTGTTCGGTCTCAAGTAGACCGAACGTGAGATGTAAACACGGTCGACTGCAATAGCCGAGACACTCGATGCGACCCGACGCACAGTGCGGACAAGTCGGCACATCTCACTACATGTTTATTTGACGACGTATGAAAATTTCCTTTGGCAGAACTGCATATTAGCAGGAAATTCATATTATTATTCATTTAAAAATCATTTAACAATTTTTGTTATGCATAAAAATTGTTTTTCTTTTTTTCAATTTATTAATTTTATTGTTAAATTTAATTTTTTGTGAGTAATTACCATTACATATGCATTAGTAACCAAATTTAGATTTTTGTGAAAAAATTTGGCCATGGAGGCACTCTCTAAAGTGCCAAAAATCGAAAAATATTACATTAACTGTAAATGAGTATGCAATAATAATTCTGTGTAATGGAAAGTGCTTACCAAGGAATATGCATTCTTTATACATTTAATAAAGTAGATTTATTTTTTGTACAAATTTTTAACGGTAGTTTTATTCGTTAATTGCATATAAAACAAAAACGGCAAAATATATCCTGAGATTCATGCATATTCGGATACATTACTTATTATAGTTTAAGAATTTCATAGTTTTGTCTCCCACTTTTTGCGACTCTTAATTGTATAAACTTTTTACGAAGTGTCTATACCTTTCCTTTAGGATATATCGTGAAAAATTTGTTATTTTCTTTTTAAATGTATTAATTATATTGTTACATTTCATTTTCTGTGAATAATTAACAATAAGTATACATTTGTAAACAAATTTGGATTTTTGTAAAAAATTTTTCAGGTTACAGTGGCGAATTTACTGGAAAAGTTCAATATTCGTGTATATTACGATATGAAATACATTTCTTTTGAAAAACATGCGTATTAGGATGGAAATTGTTAATAATAATCATATAATAATCATTTTTATACATAATAAAATTTTGCAATAATTATATAACAATCATTTTTATGTATTCTTAATTTGTTTTTAATACATGTTTGATATGATATATGATGATATATGATTATATTTATACATAAGATTGAACATTAGATTTATACATAGAAAAATAAAATTGGTACTACATGCCTATATCCATACATAAAGTTTTAATTCATGAGTGTGACATTATTAATCATTTTCATGTCCCAGTGGGACTTCTGTCTGAGGAGGCTTTAGAAGCGAGACACAAAGAAATCAGAAAATATCGTCTGAATTATACACGAAAAACCAGTAGACAGGACACGAACACCGACTTATTCAATTATCTTTTACTCACATCCGATCCACTTATTTCAACACATCGAAAAATCTTGCAATTTTACTGAAATTGATCAGTTCTTAATAAGAAATGAGCAAGATCAGGAGGGTCAATGATTTTGGATCGCAATCAAAGTATTGAGAATGACTCGGATAGCGAATAGCGTTTTGTTAAGTTTATTAATTTTATTTACTAGTATTATAATTTGTTAAAGTTTATTATTGTTAATTTTACATATGGTTCATTTATTATTAATTTTGTTCTAAACTTGTTAGTTTTTAAAAATAAATTTGTTAATTTTTAATAATAAATTTTTTTTCTAAAAATTGTTATTTTTTTTTGTTAAAATTATTAACTATATTGGTAAATATAATTGTCCGTAAAAAATTTCCTCTATATATACATTAACACGTTGGGCCCGGCGCAGGTCCCTGAGGACCGGCACTATAATTTTCGTTTGGCTGGCGTCGGTCCGTGGGACCGACAGTATTAAAGTTAAAAAATAAATATAGTCTCAATGAAATGTGATCAAATGTAGTTTTAATGAAATTTATTGAAACATTCTAAACAAAAATGCGGCTTATCTTTACACATATTACAATACGTAACAACTTTTTTGGTAATATTTGTAGCTGTCTTTCGTCCAAATAGTGTTGAATTGTTATCATAACACTTCGAACAATACCTTTGGACTTTATGTACGTCTCCTTCCTTTTTATATAATTTATGAATAATTTTTTCACGTTGGATTGGAGTTTCCTCATCTAGCCGCCGTGTGAGTTCATCCGTCAATTGTTTGCCAAATGCCGTGACTGATATTTTTTTTCCTGTCACTTCTTGATACATAAACAAGGCATTTATAACAGCGGTATTTAGAAATAGCTCAAATGCTAGCTTCTTATACCACTTGAAAGTTTTTCTCAAGGGACTGCCATATGCGCTCATTTGATCTGACAAATCAATACTAGTCTTTGCTGTATTATATGCAGCCACAATTTTTGGTTTTGGCAAAAATCCTCTTTTTGTTTTCACAGTTATCATTTCGCTTGAATGTTTTGTGGACAGGACCAAAATAAAAAACGAAAAAGAAAAGACGTCGAAAATAGCGCGACAAAGAAGAATTCCTTATTTCTTGGCGGTACCCTACAACATTGTATCGCTCGCCGACTGCCGGCTTAACCGAAAGGACAGCAAATTCAGCGCCGGGCTCAACGTATTAATAACCAAACTACGAGAAGTGCCAAAAACAGGCCGTTTGTCCGCACTGTGCGACGGTCCCAAAATTATTGGGTGTCATCGGACCCCACTTCGAGACCTCCGTGAGAGAGCCCATTGACAGGTCAATATACAAACATTTAGTTTTCCAGATCGTTTTTCCCATATTTTTCGCACCTAATTCATTGTATAATCTAAACACAGTTTCACCAAAAGCGCATCCCTACTCCGAAGGCCAAACTGCACCACCCACTCACCAATCAGAAATCTTTTAGTCACCCCATACAGTTTTAAAGACAGCCAATAGAAAAAGATCAGAGCTAACATTATACACGACACGACACCTACAATCAGAACACAAAATTTACTCTCATCGAACACGTCTAACTATCTCGACTATCTCTAACCATCTCGAACCTAAAACTTGTACACGGTTAAGTTTTTAAATATATATTAAAGTGTTTTGTTATTCCAAAACGTCGAGTTTCATTTCAACTAGGCGCTGTTACTTCGTAACATCGTCAAAGCCCCGAATATCGTCGCGAGCAAGCGATAAAATTTCGGACGCTTCAAAGATTGTTAAAGGAGAAAAGAAAGTTGTGTATGGACAGTCCCACAAATAAGAGATGTAATTCAGGTAATTATAAACAAACAAGTTTTGATAAGATAACTCACTATGTAGGCCACCAGTCAGTGAACAAGTGTCAGCCTTGAACCGAGAATAGGACTGACGAGCGACAATTAGGTAGGAATCGTTCTGATCGCAAGAGAAACGCGGAATTCGTGATTGAATTGAAAGAGAAAATTAATCAGGCGTTACGAGAACCTCTGTTATCACTGGTTTCCCGACTTGTGGCCTCCCTGTGGTCTCAATTGCAATTCCCTCGACTGTTACACATAGGACGTAGTCGAAGCAAAGATAATTGCAAAGCATCGCAACTCCAAAGATACCCTAAAGCACACCATCACGGAGGTACAGTATTATCTCCGTAACTGTCGCAAAGGTCTCTACCGTAAATGTAAAAATGGTATCCCCACCACTCGGGGAATCCTGGAAACCAGTACACCGGTCAACACGTCCATCGTCCGAGCCAGCGAGGTGTCGAGTATTGCTGAGATTCACACTAATGCAAGCGAAGCAAAAGATTGCAACTTTTCTAATTTTTGATTTTTTAAACAAACAATTTTTTTCGTAAATGTTCTGATGCGACTAAATTAACCATTTGAAACCCCATAATTTGAAAAAATGTGTATTTTTTGTTCTTTGTCGAGATATATTTTCACCCTTTTAATGGGAACGAAACAAAACAAAAATGACAGAACAAAAACAAAAAAGACGTGTCGAATATTTTTTGGGAACTAATAAGTTTTATGAAAACCTGCTAATGTAGCTTAAATATGTCCCCTTACACTAATATAATAAAGAAATTCTGTTCTTAGATTCGGGTGGAGTATATCGAAATTTAATGGCGGAACTAGAAATTTTTTAGGAAAGTTAAAATTCCTTTATTATTGTGTTTCACAACTTCACTATTATAGTAATTTGATCTGTTTATAAAAAATTTTAATTACTTTTAAGAAAACAATTTATGCCATATAAAATAATATAAACCACAACATGCATTTTGTATAAACATGCTAAAAGGTACAACTCATTCACTTCTTACAATGAAAAAGGCTTCGAGTAACTGAAAATAGTACTTAAATTGAAAATTGTAAAAACATGTTGATACTTTCAATAATTCTTTAGAACATGTTTCTGATAATATCATTTAAGAATTTTTTAATTTTTTCAACGCATTCTTTATCTATGTATATGTCCATTTTCAAGAGTAGTTTGTACAGTTGCATTCCCGATTATAAGTTACGAGGCATTTGCATCAACAAATGTAGAATTGTAAACAGAAATATAGAAAATTTATTCTCACAAAATGTAACAAATTGTGAAATAAATTAGTTATTTTTTGATTCTGTACACTGTAAAGAAAATGTAAACACTACTACATTTACAAAACAATTTGAAACATATTTCATTACTCTATGTTTGCTCTGCTTATTCAAATTAATTATGATGACGGTAAGTCATTTTAATACTTCCTGTTGTTACTCTAAATCTATATTTAGTCTATATTACGTTATAACAACAGTTATAATCTTCCAGATGTCAAACATTGATGATAGTTCAGATAAGAAATTCAAGCTTTACTTACTAGAGAATCCAATGAATCCCTGCGCTTTGTTCTGTATTCCAGAAGGTCCCATAATCGTACCAATCAGAAAATCAAAAATGGCGGCAACAATGATTGCTATGAGAAAATTTTGCGCCTGAAATGAAATGAATAAATTGATATTAAAAAATTGAGACCCTGGATACAATGTTTATTGACTTAAATTAAGCAAAGGCAAACGTACACATAATCATATATGTTTTAACGAACTAGGCTGACACTTTTTGTTTGACAATTATTTTTTTTATGTCTGTTTTATACTAGACACACATGATGACATCAATTATAAAAAAGCGATATCTGTATAGGTGCGTATAATCTATTACATTTTTTTGTCAACTATACTTTGTTATCAACTTTTTTAAATTGTCTTGGATCGGTTTGTTAGAAATTCCACATTTTAAACAATAAAGTGTGCCATTAAGGATATGCTTTTGTTAATTTCATCAAATTTGGTAAGCGTAAAAGAAGAAAGTGCTAATTAAGCATCGCAATATTCTGACGTAATCACGTGGTCAATCTGGTTCTTTTAATTTACAAATCTTAGAATATTTCTTTCCATTATTAATTGGAGATTTTAAAGATGTTAGATAAAGATACGATGATAAACGTATAAAGAAATTTCTAATCTGTAGGTTCAGAAGCTGCATTGTGTCTTTAAACACAAATAGGACAGGCAGAACATTAAAAAATATTGCGCAAAGGTGACTAAAAATTGTTTCCACTTTATGATACATTCTAAAATTATAATATCAACTGTATAATAACAAACGTGAAGAACTCCTTAAAAATTGAAACACTTTCAATTTTTCAATTTCTATATTACGTTTTAAAGCGAATAAAATGTACGAGAAACATATTAGTATAAACATATTGTGCATTTATAATCTGATGATAATTTGTTCATGGCTAGTATTATATTTTTGTTTTAAGTCAATAAAAAATATATTAAACCGAATGATACCTTTGATTCCCATTCCATGCCGATTGCACAAATCAAAATCATAACGATGAGTGCGAATATACCCACTATCCGGACATCGTTTACTCCATTGTCTATGATTTTCAAGTTATGTTCCCGCAGTAAGTCATTCATCGAGTCGCAGAAGCCAATGGTGTTCATCGAAGCTGAGACCGCATTCGCAAACGCAAAAACAATCCCAACAGAGGCTCCGAATTCTGCTCCCAAGGTACGCGATATGATGAAATATATACCACCTATAAATATTTGCAATTTATACATAATTGAACTTAAAAATCTATGTGAGCAAAAAGAGTATACCTATTGCAAAATTTTTAGAAAATATCAGGGTGTTTCAGAAAGAGTGTAGGAAAAAGGAAGGGGTGATTCCTGAGGTGGTTCTAAGCACATTTTTCCTTTGCTAATTCATGGCGAAACGCTTTGTTTCCGAGTTATTATCGAAAAACACGGTCCAATCAGAGCGCGGCTACAGCGGACGGATTCCACCCGCTATACCCAGTGTCGCCGAATGAGGAGAGGGAGCACGAATCAAGGGGAAAAAGTTATCCTCTCTCTGCCAGTACCGGAGTATGCACTACAGAGACGAAACGTGTCACGTGACCGGGCCGCGGCGAAAGTGTGGGGAATAGTATTGTAGAAGGGGAAGTTAGAGTAGAGACACAAGCCTTGTTCTGGCGACACTAGCTGTAGCCGCACTCCTACTTCTTGTAATTTTCAAAATACAATAACATAAGCCAGTACAGTGAAATCTCGTTGTATGCCAGTGCCAACCTTGCGTTTCCAAGTCAGTGGAAAACCTCACACCGCCGCGGTGAGTGCCGAAACTCGAAAGCCATCGCAGCCACAACATTGTCGGCTATATCGTTGTGAGACTAGAAGAAGAAGAAGAAGACCACTACTAATCCAATTACAAATCTTCTTTATTTTTCGTTATTTTTTTATGAAACTTTTACCGACATATTCGTGGCATTTTTCTGATTAAAATGATACCAAATATGATATATGTAATTCCGATGATATTTACGTGTGTAATGAACGATGGAAGTCTTCCCATAACAATTACATTAACGGAAAATTAGTGTAAATGTGATCCGAATTATATCGCGTTTGATATCATTTTAATCAGAATAATGCCACAAATATATTGGTGAAAGTTTCATAAAAAAATAATTAATAATAAAGAAGTTAAATTTTTCATTTAAAGGCCTGCGGTCACGTGGGCTTTGATCTCTCCGCGGCTCTTTCCTTCTCATACGCTGTCCTTCTCTGTGTTCGAAACTTTTATCGCTTGTTACACAAGTAAATATCATCGGAATTATATCATATTTGGTTTCATTTTAATCAGAAAAATGCCACGAATATGTTGGTAAAAGTTTTATGAAAAAATAACGAAAAATAAAGAAGTTTTGTAATTGGATTAGTAGTGGTCTTCTGGTCTCACATCGATAGAGCCGACAATATGGGGCACACTCCTCGGCAACGACGGCTCTCGAGCTTCGCTGTCCGCTTCTCCGTGCAACATTATATCGGAGACGAATATTCCTTTCATTTGAACGTCAGTCGCGTTTTCTACGTCGTAGGTTTCTTATGACTTTCAAACGGTATGACTCTTAGGTTTCCAGCATGCCCTGTGTATTTCAAATGGGACGCTCGGCGAGAACCACCGATTTCGTATGAGTGTCAGTAAAAAGAACGGCGGGACTGACATACAACGAGATTTCACTGTATACAGTATAAGCCAGTCACTTTTAACGCGCCATCTAGTATTAAAGAATTAATGGTATTTTGGTGACGCTATGCATTTTAGAGTGGAACTGTAAAAAACGCTAGACTACGGATTCTATTCATTCATAACAAAACTGGTCAGGTACAATCTAAACTAATGAAAAGATTAAATGTGATTAAAAATGATTAAAGAGAGCACTGTTTACTTGGTTTATGTTTCTTCGAATTAATGTACAAAATTTTTATTCCGTATCCGCAGTCTAGTAATCGCTCACAATTTGAATAATAGTATTTTTTTGAAGTCAGAGTCGCAAGTTTATATTTATACTTTTATGAAAAAGCGCTGCAACTGCAATGTCACGCTTCTGTGTCTAAAGACGATAGTACGGTTCTCGGAAAAATAATTCTCAGAGTGTCGTTAAAGTACACATTGCCACGCCTTTGACAGAGAAAAAGAACGAGAAAACGGGGATCCTGTAACACACCTCCCTTTACTTCTCCATTAGTGCTAATTGCGCTGAGGCTAAGCGTCGTGGTGACGCAAACTGCCGCCGATATTCCGATAATAATGACAGTTTGCAATATGCCGGCCTGTGCCACCACCCACGACAGTCGCAGGAAAAGCATTACACCCCATATGTTCAGGAGGCATGGTATCAGGACACCCTGGATCCATCCTAGTTTTATTCCCGTGTGTCCTTGTTGTGATGTCCCAACTTGGCCAGCTTCTATATTCGGGTCCTGAAATGAAAATGTTCTTGATATAGTGGCGGACAAAAGAAGGTTAAAATAGAGTAAGGGACTTTCATTTAATAGCGGCTCTTTTTTAATATCCATTATGCTTTAAAAATAAGTATAACTAATATATCCACAGTAATTGGTACCTTTACAGTAATTGGGTTATACATCTCTTTTTTAATATTTATTATGCTTTAAAAATAAGTATAATTAATATAGGCACAGTAAGGCAGTAGTACCCCCACGGTAACTGGGTCTCTTTAAATACAATTTAAATACAAAGTCTCAAAACAAAAATGAACATTTTTTTCTATACTCTGTAAATAATAAATTGATTAAAAATTTGTTCAAAAGTTACGACCAGAAATGTGACTGAACCTATTATTTCTTAACGCACTGTAGTAATAACTACTGCAATTTTTACAATCTGAAATTTTATTTTAAAGCAGCAAAACATTTTTTATAAATATCTACATCTTATATAATAATGAAGCGAGAAAACAAAAAAAGGGGGATAGAACATTCATAGTTTATTTGAAACAATGAAACAAGTAAAGAAACTGTGCATTGTACAAAAGTAAGTCTGATTCTACACTTTCGTGATTATGATTTTGATATTCAAACATTTCGTTAGTTTTTTCTGGGACCTCGGAATCTGTCTATAACAATTTATAGCCTGTTTGGCATACTTGAAATACAAAAACACAAATTTTTAATTTACCGACTAAATGCAATTTTTCGTTCTTGCTAACTAATCGTTCTTGCTTGGTAGAAAAACTGAAGTTGTTTGGTCCATTTATAAAAAAGTTATTATGATTTAAAGCGTGTGCCATCAATTATGTGACTGACAGTACATATACATACATATGAATACTCATACATGTATTTTAAACGTTTAGATATGTACTTTTATTATCAGATGCAATTTTCTCTCATTCTTTTTTTTTTATGTTAACCTTTCTCGGAGAATACAAGATTTCTAAATTGATACTTTTTCTAATTTTCCTCACAGCTGGTATTTACTGCTGCGCAAACCTAATATATTGCCTCCCTCAAGGTTCTCGTTATGAGTTCGATCCTCCTTATTGTCAGTGATGGAGAAAGCCCCCTTGCGTCACGTTTCATTTGACGTGGATACAATAACCTTTCGTTTATTTGAGTGGTTTTTATAATAAAGAATATTTGAATCATAATGGTTCTGGATTTCGGTTGGATATTTTATTGTACTTTAGAACTTTTGCAGTGTCTATTCATTGTACTATTATTATTAGGTACAGTAAAAGCTTTTGAAGACTACAATCGAGCAGAAGTGAAATTTAATATCATTTTGTTGCAATTATTTAACATTAACTCGTAACAGTTTTTAAAGAATTATTTGTTTATGTGTCGATTTTTAAAGAATTTTTTTTTATTTAATTATTTACTATGTATTATTTTGTTTTTTGTTCATTGTCTGTAAGATTTCCGAGTTTAATTTAACTATTTTTCTATGCTGCGCTTTGCAGTATTTATATACTTATAATTTTTCTGATACAAAATATTTCAACACGTGTAATACCTGATACTTAGGAAAATCAATGTTGGAGACATTTTTATGAATTTTATAAAACATTCTATGCTACAATTACTGCAAAAAATCGTTCATTGAATCAGTTTGACTTTTTAAGAATACACCTCGAATAGTTAGGGAAGGTTTGGATAAATTCTTTTTCTTGTGAAACAGCATTTGTTCCTTAATATTATGTATTGCTTCTTAAATTTGATCACATATCGTAAAACGGTAAAAAAGCATTTTAAAAAAAGCATCACGCATTGTTTGTCAACAGAATATTGCCTCCGATTAGTACTAACTATTTTTAAACTAAACCTTCAGTATTTCAAAATTGAACCATAAATTAAAAAATTGAACCTCTTTATAGTTATTTGAAAGTTACCTAAATTTAAAAAAGAAAAAACATCGTTTCTAGTAAAAATATTAAAATTAGTAAAGTAGAGAATAAACAAAATTCTGTGATACTAAAAAGTATGAAACTGTATTCACTGGGCAAAGTAAGATGTTAATTAAATTGACAATTAGAAGTCCTTAGAGGAAACAATGATCCCATTAGGTAATTTTACTTGCGACTGATAAACGTCACACCTCGAATAGTACATGTGTGCTTGCATATAACTGCACTTGATGTTGCAATAGCTTGCACCTTTGATCACCCTTGCCACACATTTCATTTTTACATTTACATTCAGAATATATGATCCTCACTTTTCACGTGTTGTAGACATTGTGAAGTCATTAAAATGTACTGCCTATAAAGGAATAACGAACATTTCTTCTCTCTGATGTTTCATAGTTTTAACTGACATTTGAAATGTTACTTTAAAAACCTACGAAGTAAAATTTGTCTACAATAATAACAGTAATAATAAAGTATAATATTTTCATCTGCAAATAAAAAGGAGAGCGATACTCGTAACACTGTAAGTACTGTAGATTGATAGGAATAAAACAAAACAATTACTTAGGTTTCCATTGTCCATTGCTATAAATCTATCTTTGTTCTTCTATTTTTTACTAACTTTACAAATGAAATATTGTCAGTGTATTACAGTGGCTCACATAAAATAACAAATAATTTCACATAACGTGTTGAAGTAAATTAAACAATTATCTGAATTGTATAATAGTAACTTTAACGGACTTTAACTTGGTGATGCTGATATGATAAAATTCGAAAATATTTGAGAATATTTGAAAAAGGAATTGGTAAAATAAAAAATAGAGAGAAAAATGATTTCAAATAAATTCCAAATAATGAAATAAT
Organism: Halictus rubicundus; assembly: GCF_050948215.1. NCBI lineage: Eukaryota > Metazoa > Arthropoda > Insecta > Hymenoptera > Halictidae > Halictus > Halictus rubicundus. The sequence goes on along the minus strand of NC_135149.1, from coordinate 5,448,402 downwards.
CTAAAAAGACATTATTTGTCTCCTCGAATAAAATAACATATAGCCTATAGAATAATTTATTTGAATAATGTCCAAGTCTGGTATATACGTCACAACATGGTTACTACGACGACTGTCGTTTGAACATGTGGCAATCTTACCTTTATAAGATTTCCTTCGTGCAGGGTGCTCAAGGATGGTCTTTTAGCACGCCGACTTAGCCTACAAACAGAGACGTTCTTGTTACTTAATGTAATGGCGTCGACGAGGGGGTAGAGTTAATTAAATTAGGGTAAACTGACGAATGAGGAGGAAAAGCTCGTTAATGTCGAAAGCATAATTTTTCATGAGTTCGTGGAAGTCCCTTAAAATATTGTATCAACCAACAAGCCCTTGTGCAGTCAATTATAAGTAAACTGGACGTAGTCGATCACAAAAATGTAATATAATTGATTAAATTTTGAGAGTGTATGTAAACATTGGTAACAGTACACCCCCACTCGATCAAGCAGATTCCCATCAATCTATTACTGCAGGACGTTTCAAAGTGTAACAATCAAATATTAACATGTTTCATAAATGGAACGAAAAGTCAATCTTATCTTTATAAACGTAATTTTGAAAACCATATATGCACAAGTTAAAACGCCAATGCTGAACGAAAGACAGAACAACATTTATTTACGAATAAAAATAAATGTAAAATAATAAATGGCATGTTTTTCATTTTTATATTTATAATTCATATTTATTATAAATTTATCCACCCATCAGTCTTTTAACGATATGAACTATGAAAAAAACATAAAATTATGAAATTTGTTGGAACTGTAACTAATTTTTTTAAACTAAATACCTATTGTATTCATTGTGCAGAGTACAAGTTTCTTATGACTAGAGTAACGGAGAAAATTTTACACTCAAGTTAATTTTCATAGACGAGACACTGTACAATTTTATTTTGAATAACTTTTAATAACTGGAAATATAAAGCTTGAGATTGTCATTAACAAAGCAGAAAATTTATATGATTTATAACACATGAGATTATGTATATAGATTAGATATAGACATAAAAAATAATTTTTATATGATTCGCAAGAATTATAGTCCACATTCAGCAATTTTAGTTACGCTACTGCAAAAGAATTAATACAATTATACAAGGTACGACCGAATAGTACAAAAAATGGGTACAGGAATGTTTTATTACCGCTAGAGAAGACCTTGCAGAGAACACATCTTAAACTGACGATCTCAAATACGTCAATAATTTACAACAAATTATAATCAGTTACGTGTGCCACCTAAATCACTTGTAAACTACTTAGTATTTTGCTTCTTTATCGAGATGCAAAAGTTACCTCCATTTGTTTACCGTAAAGAGTAGATTTTAATCTTGTGGTTGAAGAGAGAATTGAACACTGAATAAAAAACTATAAGAGCACATTGGGTCAAAAACTAATATCGGGTTGGAACGACAGTTTGTAGCGTTTTCAAATTAAAATTCAAAGATTAAATTAAAATATTCATTTAGTATAAGTTCCTTAAAAAATAGTGCAAAGAGTAATAGAACAGAATGGAAAATTGTTAATGAATAAATCTACGAATAAAGGTCTCAAGTTTTATGGTTGAATTTGAATTGAAAAACGCTACGAACTTTCGTTCCAACTCAATAGTTACTCTGCAAAATGATCTCAGTGACAATTAATACATTCGCGTAATCGATCGAGAAGTGCAAGTAAATGAAGTGTTTCTTGAGAGATAGTATAAATTAATAACTACACTGTAGATTTTATGCATTTATGAAAAAAACAGGCAAATCATATGCAAAACAGTGAAAACATTTAACGAATTTAAAAATCCTGTCGGGTCATTTCCAACACATTATCACTAAATCTATCAAACACAAAATACATAAAAGTGAAACGTATTATAGAAGGGAGAAGATTGAACTTACTTAAACTTTGGACGATTTTCATTATAATATGTGCTTAAATAAAGAAGTCAATTAATTAATTTCTTATGAAAAGGTTTTTATAATTTCAATAATTGTGAAATAGAAAACCGGTCATTTTGATCGCGGTAGGTTTAGTGTTAAAATTATTAAGAAAAGAAATAAATGTTTGTGTGGCATCTCTGTATCCTGCAGCTTGAAATTAATGTGAACAGTTTTTATTTTGCATAAATCTCCGCAGTCGATTAATAACTTTTGAAGAGCACTTCCTTCTGTACACTTAATTCGCGTGACAATCATTTTAAACTGAATCTCTAATAATTAATCGTTACAGAAAACACTTCTCAAATGATTACTTTTATTATTGACTTTTACCTTACTTATAACTAGAATGCGGATTTTATGCATTTATAGCAAAAATAGGTGGTTGTAATTTCAACCAATAAAAGGATTACAAGAATTTAAGACTATCAGTACATTTCTTACAACCTAATAAAACTATTAAAAAGAGGAATAAATTCCTTTTGGGTTCCTATGACTTACGAATAATGCAAACGATTTTTATTTTTCATAAGAATCCACATATGACTATTAGCTTTTATCCCAAATGCCGCTTGATTATCTTCGGGGACTTCTAATAAATACAGTTAATCACGAAATACCAATGACGCGACACGCGACGTCTGAAGATATGCAAAATCGCACCATTAGAACATTTAACACGTTAACTGCCACGTCAGTCACATATGACTGACAGTGATTTTTGACTGGGTTTAAAAATTAATTTTTATTATAAAATATCCAGATAAACCGAATTTTATTGGAATCTTTCGAATTCAAAAGGTTTAAGACAGCATCCCCTATAATACATTTTAAATTTCTAGTTTTGGTTTCATTAATTAAATTACTCTGATTTTGTAAGAATCTCTAGAGTTGTAATTTGGCACTTAACGTGTTAATGCAGTAACTCAAAAACAATCAAAAGTGTATACACTTGCAGCAGTGTTGGGCACATTTGTATCAATTGAGGCAAAACTGTCCCCACCGTAGCGCCCATTGTCCCCTTCCAGTAAGCGCCGTTACCATGGAGAAAGGACGCGCTACGGTTGTCGCGTATTGCTACGAACATTGTAGTCGCCAGATCAAGACTTGTTCCCTTACTTTAATTTTCCCTTCTACCGCGCTATTCTCCCACGACCCGCAACGGCTCGGTCACGTGATGCGTACCGTCTCTGTCATGCATGTGTCACAAAGTGGTATGGGCAGAGAAAGGGTATCTTTTTCCCTTCAATTCGTGCTATCTCGCCTCATCTGGCGACTATGGCTACGAAGGTATATACCTTCCATACATATGTATGTATACGGTAGGGCAACGAAGACACGAAACCGTGCAGTCATCGAGAACATCTTACTTGCAATTAAAATCATTTATGAAGAACATCTTAGTAACTATTAGTTTTTCTACCCCATATGTCCTTATAGTTTTTTATTCGGGCTTTAATTCCCACTTTGACGACCACATTGAAATTTACTTTTTGCGATAAAGAAACTCAAGGTGACCTTTGTATCTCGATAGAAAAGAAAAATAGAAAAAAACTGATTATTACGTTGTATGCTACTCTAGAAACCATACAACTTTTGTCTGAACCATTTCTTCATATATCAAATCGTTTATTTATGTAATTTAGGTGGCACACTTAGCTGAATCATCCTGTATATCTTTCTGTTGCAAGTATGAATCTTTTTTTCCACATTCCTAATTTACCAGTTATCATGTGAAGTGAATTATTTCCGTTCCCGGAAGGGCGAAACATTTGGTACACTTGGATTTCAGGTTAATTATCTTGCAAGCGTTCTTAAGCATCTTTTCCACGAAGCGTTCAGTTTTCTTTCGTGATTGAGTGGTTAGTTTCGTCCTATATCATCGACTGAAATGTATATATTACTATGTATCTTTGGTGTGGGAGAATCTATTTTTGTACACTCCGTTACGATACTTTTTAGTTCTTTTCTTCGAAGAACACTTTTTCGATTCATCGGTGTTCTTGCACTTTTATGATAGAACTTTATTAAGTAATAATAGCCAAAAATACGGTTATTGCTACACTGAAATCTGAAATGCTTGTCTATATGTATATTTGCTATACATACTGGCTTCTAATAGTAAGCATTTTTTTTTATGGAATATATTTTTGGCTGTACATAAAAATTATAATACTAAATGCTTGTTAAACATCACATTGTCATAGTTTTATGCTATTACATTTTTTTAGTTGGTTTTTTGTCATATGTTGAATTTTGATACCTACAACAGTGTATTCTCACAAATTGATAACACTAAATATGAATCATTATAAATACAAAAATATACGTGTCAAAGATTTCTCAATAAATTATGTCGTTTATAAATTTCATTGAAATTGGTGTGTTATAATTGAGTGGAGTTCTTCGTATGTGAAAGATACATACTCCGCAACCTTTTATCTTCCACGGTACACCAACGTTTTTTCGATAATTCCGCGGCACACCACAAGTAAAAGCTTGCAAGTACATAAATTACAATAATACGTATATATTTATATTAGATAAAAAACGCAATAAAAAAGCTCTATGTATGTAGATCACTGCTCCGCAACCGAAGTAAATATACAAGATATACCTAAGAACAAAGAAAAAAGGAAAATGCTCAATATAGACACTACATCAAAAGAAATTACTAGGAATTCAAACACGTTAGAAAATACTATCAAATTTTTTAGATGTTTTAAGTGGTACCATAGTATGTTTTAAGAATTATTCTTAAATACTTGATTAGAAATGTTATAATATGTTAAAATACCTTACAGTCGCAAGTAACTTAAATGTTGATTCGACTATAAATAACCGTAATTTAGTTTACATAATGACACCCAGTAATCTGCAAATTCGGCACTGTATGCTATTTGCATTTTAATGTTGCAAAAACTATAACTGAAATCACCTAAATGGTTTATGCTGCTTATGGATGAGTGAAATATGACTGATAGTTTATTTTCCTGTGATGGATCTATTTGATTATCGTTGTTTAGATTATTGCAGCATCATTTAACACATTCCAAATTAGTTGAAGTTTAGGAGGAATTTTCGAAACGTTGTTCTCTTTATAAGACCTTTTCCCCTTGATAAAGTGGGGCCTGAACATTCTTTTGACTTCTAATAAAACAAATATACGCAATTTCTTACAAAATAATATGCAATTAAAAAAAAAGTAAGTTCCGTAAGTTAAAAAAAATACACATTTTTCGTTGATGTTTATTGATAAATGATAATGAAAGCACACTTCAGTTTTCAAATTTCAGAAAAAATTTTTTTATTTTGTTCCGACATTTTTCTCAATTTTTTCGAAAACCGTTTGTTTTATGAAAGAAAGTAATTCGACATAAAAGATGCAAACTGTCCAGATCTACAGGTTTTATTTAACATATTTTTCGATACAGTCAATAATTTATAAGATATTCGAGAATAACGATTTGATGAGTATTTAATTAATTATTTTGCACAGATTTCTTTGTTATTAATTGAAACAATCCTGTGGCTGTCGTAAGAAAAATTCAAATGTCGAAAATAAGAGCCACCCTAATCTACTACACGCACCCATTCATAATAATAATCGCTACACAAAAAGCATTTATAGACCACATCACGATGTTACCACTACTAGTCCAATTATGAAGATAAATGAAGAAGATTTTCATAATTGGTCGAAAAGTTTGTCTGCAACACTCGCAGTATTAATTCGAAAACAGCGTTTTCTTAGCTACGTCATTACCGCCGCATGCGTGCAATGTGTATGTATATTTCGTGATTGTTCGAACAATACATAGGTTACGGAAGAGCACATTTAATTCTAAAACTACAAGACTTGTCAAAATAATGGGTATCCACTTTTTAAATTTATGATTATTTAAATTATATAAACGCATTTGGGAAAAATCACTTGATTTAAAATTTAGATTTTAAACATTTAGATAAATACGTTCTTGTATTTTTTATAAAGCAAAGTAAAATAGAACTTATTATAAATTAAATCATACTTCCTAAAAAATTTAAATATATTCATAATAACATTTTCAGGAAAAAATCTAGTACTTCATCATCTCTTCATTTTTGTTTTTCGTTATTGTATCATCAATATACAGGGTGATTGACAACAGCCATGTGTATCACCTAAATTACATGTCAACTATTTTGTATATGAAAAAATAGTTGAAATGAAAATTGTAGGGTTTTAAGATTAGGATACTATGTAATAATTACTTTTTTTCTATTATGCTTTATTATCGAGATAGAAAGGACACTGTGAGTTTCGTTATTGTAAGGGATAAATTGTTGATTTTGTAGTTGAAGAGAGAATTAAACATATAATTAATTTTCATACGCACCTATAGTGGTCCAAACGTGGAACAACGTCCCACAGCCCGCTCACGTTCAGAGTCATTGGTGATCTTTTATTAATCTGATTATTACCAACTACCTCATCATCCATAGTTTTAAAGACTACGCAACGGCGTGCTGTTGAATCTGCAAAAATAAAAGAAAAAGGGAAACTTTATTTACATGGTTGTTCTCAAGGTTACATAAACAACTATTCAAAAAATTTCTCCGCGGTTATTAAGGCTGAGTGGTTTGCCTTTTTTGAAACTCTGCACGCACGCATATCAAATTAATCATCTGCAAACGAGAGCTAAAAAGTAATTACGTTCCATACATTTTAGTTTTTGAACGTTTCATTCCTACTTCTATGAGATAACTATAACTCGTCGAAAATATCTTAATCGGATTTAGTTTAAGTAATATTACACGCGATAAACAATCATGTTCTCCATCAAACAGGTGATACACAATTGATGTTGTGCAACGTCCGCTGCAATTATGAATATTTGCATTTTGCATGACATTTTTATCCGAGTTCTCGCTGGATTCTCGGGAAGTCCCCGACGAGAACAAGTTCACCCATAAACTGCACCCAATTATAATATTTTCCATGACGCGCATATCCATCTACACGTGACGAAAACGATTACGGAAAATTAGGTGAAAAATTATTAATCGTTTCTAACTAGATCGTTTAGCTTGTAATATAAATTTAGTAGATTTAATACAATATAAATAATCAGAATATAGCTAATGATATGATTAATTCTAATGTCTAGAATCCGGATTTTATGCATTTATATAAAGATTTATATAACGACTGAAAGACTTTAAGGATATGAAAATATTATTTTCATTATATTAAAATTATCAGTGAATAATATAAATTTCTATTCAGCTCCTGTGTTTTGCAACTGATGCACAAATTTTTTATTTTATATAAAGATCCGGAGTTTAGTAATAACATTCAATCCTGATTTTACCTATATTTTTACCGAGTTACAAAATTCTTGATTTAACCAATTTGACAATTTTCAAGTGTATTATGTATAATACTCAAACAAGACCCACTATAAAAGACACAATCAAGATTTAATGTATTTGGACCCATAATATGTATTTGTTTACAATAATATAGTGTATAAACAATACTTGAATAGAATAATTATGTACATAGAACCCACATATGCCTATAATATTTGCATACATATTTCTGGTTTCTTTAGATACAATATTAATACACTAACAAAGATTACATAATATTCATTGCATATCATTTTCTTCTGTAAAACCTGCTGGTGTTCCATTAATTGTGTAAGTATACACTGATTGTGAGTTGGAGCATATAAAATTACCAATCACAGGTAGCGTAAATGTTTTTTCTTCAGAAATGTTATCAGAATTGTTATTTATAGAGTAGTATTAGTTACTAATGTTTCTGATTACGTCGAACACTGAAAGTCTTGGAAATATTGAGAATTTTGTCGATGCAGTGGTCAGAATAAACCTTGTAAATGTTAAAGCCTTCAACTTTCAAGAAGTCTACAGATCTGAATCTAACAAAATATTATCAAAACACTATCACTAAATATCACAAGAAAATAAATCCATCATAAAAACCTTTATAAAACCTTACACATCTACGTTATAAGAAAGAATTTCTTCTTTTTGGCGTACTACAATATGTACACGGTGTCCCGCGTAAACTGTTGCCACGATTTTTTCGGGCACTTCCGATAGCCAGATAAAAAAATTTTAGTCACAACTCGCAGAGTGATGAAAGTAAATCATCGTGGCTCATTCAAGACGACTAAAGTACAACATTTATTCCATGAGGAAGCACCAAATCCAAATTATTAACCAAACAACGTAATACAATAATATTGAACGAAAACATGCTATTTGTTTCGCATTTTTCAGTTGAAGGTTATGTCAAGGTCATCGTATACTATAGGCCGTTGATCTCGTCTTGACATGAGCAATAAGATTATGTAAAAAATAATTTGTAGTACCATTTAAAAAAATGAAGGTGACCTATTTTTAATTCTTTTCTATTGCATTTTCTCGAGTCGACTAAAAACTAAGTAATTCTGTTCCAGACAGATTTTTTATCTGACTTTTCTAGGAATTAAGATGGTTTGATGAAAATATTTGGTATGAGATCTGATAAATGTTTATAATCTAGACTTAATGATCTTGATATATTCATTTATTGAGTATGTTAATCGGGCTAGTCGGCTGCATTGTTATCGAGCATTTAACGATACCGACAGTCGATGCGATCGAAAATTCGAAAAATTCGAATGCCGGATATAGTAGCTCTCACTAGTATTCGGACACTCTTAAAAAGGCAATAACTTTTTAAATATTGGAACATACGCATTGAATTTTTTCGAAAAGTTAGAACAATTAGTTTACTAGATGATGATTTTTTAATCACATCAAAAAGTTGTAAAAGGCGGCTTTTAGTATTTCTCTCTGCAATTTCGACCAATTGCAATTTTTCAAAATATTTTTTTCTCGTGGTACATTGAACTAATTGTTCTAACTTCTAAAAAAAAAAAAATCCATGTCGTATGGTCCAGTATGACAAAAGTCTTTTAAAGAGTATATCGTGTTTTTAAGAGTGTCCGAATATTATTGGGAGTTACTGTAAATAATTACGAAAAAAAGAAGAAAAATTGAACTAGTAAATCAACAGCCTAGTAAATAAATAAACTTGAAAGGGAAAAGACGAAAAAGAAAAATATGATCATTCATTAAAAGTGTGTATCCAGATTTTCGTGTCAATCATGTACAAGATTTTGTCAGTAATAAGCAAAACCAACTATACGAGAAAAATAAGATGCGTGTTAGAGATTGTTAACGTCCTACCTTATTCTGCTCTGCAGTTTCGTATTCACTACAAATACATAAAATTCGCGGTCTCGTAAACGTTTTCAAACGTCCGAGCCACCACCGCTACGTCAAAACCAACGTAAACATGTAAATCACCACTCATTCTTCGGATTACATTTCCGGTCTTTGTTATAAAGACCTAAAGAAACTAACTCCAGAGAGAAAAAGGGAGAACAAGACGCATTGCACGCATACTTGGTCGGAATATTCGCGATTGTTTATAGTCTCACGTTCTTAACCTTCGCGTATTTTTGAAGATCGTCGCGTTAGAGGGGCAGAGACAGAAAGCTGGCGCGCGGTGGTCGACGGAAAAATAGATTTTCGAAGAAAGGTGGATTTGTTGCTACAAAGTCCGGACGAAAAAACCGATGCCGCACAGTGGGACAGATTATACCGCTTAGCTGTTCATGTGCTCAAAAATCAAATACTTCATATCGATTTTTAACGAATGTATAATGCTTTCTACATGTCCATTGATTCGACAATGTTAATATTAATAAAAGTGATTAAGAATTTTCGTTAAAATAAGCGTTCAAAGATCAAACTTTTTTAGATACAATTTTTCACCGAAAAATTCCTTTTTTTCGTAATAATGCCCTGGAAAACCTACTGAACATTATGAGCCAATTTTTTAAATGAATTGTATACGTGTCTATATATTTACGACGCAGTGGGAATTAAAAATGTTTGTTAATTATTTATTTAAAAAAATATTCTATTAACTGAAGGGAATCATCAAAGCTTTTTTACCTTTGGTAAGAAATATTTTAAAATGATCAAAGAAAGGCGGACTCTATCAAAGTGGAATATTTTCAGCGACATCTCCTCTAAAAGATCCTGTAAAGTTCACGTCCCCCACGGAAGTTATGATAGTTTGAAGTGTCACGTGAGATGCAATTCCGCGGCGAGTCGCGTCGCACGTGACGTATTGACGACTAATTGAATTATTCTATAAATTTTTGTTTATTAATAGATAAACATAATTATAAGCCGCAAATCCTTATGACTAATTTATTATAGTCAGCAACTTTCTAAAATATAACACTTATTTTTGTTTGAATATTTTTAATTTTTTAAATAAGACAGTAAGAACACATTTTTGTTATTTCATTAAATGTAGTAAAATTCATGGATTTAAGAATTGTGAATTACTCTAGTTTGAAAGCTTAAACAACCAGTTTTCCATTATTATTCATTATTCACACGATTTTTCAGACATTTCCGGTGGTGTGATAACAAAATTTTTCTTACAAAATGTAATTAGTATTCAGTCTTCTACAAATCTCAATATAAAAAATTTGAAAAAATTTTCATCAAAAATTGAGGGCACCTTGATTATTTATTTATCACTATATATTTTTTATTCAATAACGTTATAGCTGACGCCAAGACGAATTCGACGACTTGTTTATGTCTAGGAGGGACAAATTTTTTTCGTAACAAATACTTGTATGGTTATGTATAGTGTCTTATAGTATTGCCGCGGAGTATACAAATACAGTGACACTTAATAATATTCGAATACTCTTAAAAAGACAATAACTTTTTTATTACTGCACCATACGACATGGATTTCTGTTTTTGAGAAGTTAGAGCAAATAGTTTAATACATTGCGTGAGAAAAAAAGTTGGAAAAATTGCGATTGTCGGAATTGCATAGAAAGTATTAAAAGTTGCTTTTTAGAAGTTTTTTATGTGGGGCTATATTGAACATTTAAAAAATACATTTTGTAGATCTGTATCAATTGTATATATTCCGAAAATTTCATCACAATCGGTTGATGCGAAAAAAACAACAGGCATTGAAAGCTGTACCAAAAATTTTCAGAATATGTATAATTGACACAGATCTGCAAAACATGTTCCTAAAATTTTTAATATAAACACATAGGAAAATGTGGGCACAAGAAATTTGTAAAAAGCACTTTTAGTATTTTCTCTGCATTTCCCATGTCATTCAGTAAACTGATCGTTCTAATTTCTCAAAAAAAAAAATCCAAGTCATATGGTCCTATATTAAAAGGATTTTATGCATGCATTTCTCCTGTAATGTTTTTCGCGATGCTAGCTTGCGTACGCGTGTTCGTAGTGCGAGAAATTCCCTTGAAATTACTTGGCTCCGTTCCCGGAAATAGTAACGGCTAGTTTGACAACTGGCCAAAACGCGTTTCCTTCATTCATACTCTTACACGCGGACGTCACTAGCTGGACAAATAAGTTCATAACGAAATAAAAAAATTAACGTGTTGACTACAGCGACTTGGATTACAATCACGTAAGAGCCGCACAATGTTCATGTGTTATTTCTGAGGAAGCTTTGAATAGGGCGACATGATAAACATTTAAACTTTTGTACTCTGAATTTTTTTTCCATTTTGGTGGAAATATACATCGAAAAACAGATCCTTGCTTGATAATAATTTAAAAAAAAGTTAAATATTGGTTAATAATGGTTAAACATTGTAAGTTTAAAAAAATCAGTATTATAAATTTGAAAAATTTTCGTTGTAAATGTGTCTGTTCTCAAATGCATTTTTTGTTGAGTTATACTTGCAAGGCACTGAATTTTTTGATACAACAATTATCTGGCAAAATTATAATTTCTTTTTGTGCAGGTACGTACAGAATGAGAAGACGTTTCCTATTAATTTGTCTTTATGAGGAAAGGAATGCAAGAAACGACATCGTTACGTAAAATTGGTTATATCAGTCTTAAGGTGACAGATAGAAAGTTTATCTTGGCATATGAGAAAGACATAAAGGACTTTATTGGTGTGATATGTGCAAAAATTATGACTAAATTATGACTAAATTATGACTAAATTTTGCAATGTAACGTAACGTATGTCTAGGTCAAGGTCATTGGAGAAGGACCCTTTAAATCCCCCTGTTATCAAAAGCGTATCTTAAAACTGAATTTTGGATTACTTAAATGTAAAAAACAAAATTTTTCCATTAATTATACTTTAATTTTCTAAGCTTTTAACGGAGCCTTTTAATCATTTGAAAAATGAAATATTACTGAACTTTTATTATGATAGTACATTATTTTGAAGAAAAGATATGTAGATTTACGCGAGTTTCATTTTGTTTAGATACTCGACAGAAACAGTTGTTCATAAAATCTGCGTTAATGCTCCGCGGATATAATAATAAAGATATCCGCAATAATTTGTTGCTATCGCAGTGTTTACTCAATATATGTCCACTACACGGGTCTAGCCAGGGACATATATTAGCCAGGAGATACTATTCTTTGATCAACAAAACGTAGAAAAGGGGAGCGGAGCTCTAGAGGCGACTGAGGTCTCTCGAGCTTCTTGGCCCCTCGCGGGGTATATCCCGTGTCAGTGGGGATAGTTCTGGGACTTTTATCGACTAGGCATTTGGGACATATATAGAGACATACAATGGGACATATTAGGGGTACCCATAAGCAATCAATTATTTGTAAAGAATTTGTTTTGCCTTTAGTTCTGTACGGATCCTTGAAGAGGAAACATGTATTCTTTTACAGTTTTCGGTAAAGCAGTCTGTGTTCAAAATATTCTAAAAAGTATCATTTTTTTACATCCCTGTAATAAAATGGCGGCGTCCGTACCTTCCGAGGATCATATTCGTCATTGCATACTTTTTCATTTTCATGCGGGATTTAATGCAACGGTAACAACAAACAAAATTTGCCATGTTTATGGAGATGTATTGAAGGTCAACATGTGTCAACGTTGATTCAGAAGGTTTGCTGCTGGTGATTATGATCTTTCTGACAGGCCTCGAAGTGGACGACCAGTTGAATTTGATAATGACACCCCAAAATCGCTGGTGGAAGCTGATCCAAAATTAAGTATACAAGAATTATCGAGAAGCCTTGGATCCATATGGGCAACTATACAAAGGCACCTACACGAAATGGGATAGGCATATAGGCAAGGAATATGGGTACCGCATCAATTATCTGAGACCAACAAGAATATTCCTCGATCAATTTGCACTTCATTGCTATCCAGATTTCGTAGAGATCCATTTCTTAGCAGAATCGTTACCGGAAATGAAAAATGGATTCTTTATGATAACATAAAGCGTCCCAAGCAATGGCTTTCTGCAAATCAAATCGCAATATCAACCCCTAAACCTAGCTTATCACTTAGAAAGGTGTTACTGTGCATTTGGTGGGACTGTCGTGGCATAATTCACTTTGAGTTGTTGAAACCTGGAGAAACAGTTACTGCTGAGTTGTATTGTCAGCAATTACAACGGTTGTATTTAGAACTATTGAAAAAGTTGGCATCTTTAGTCCAGAGAAAAGGTGTAATACTGCAAACTGATAATGCCCGGCCCCATACAGCGAAACTCACTCAGGAAAAAATCAAAGAATTGCGATGTGAAGTTTTATCACACCCCCCGTACTCACCGGATATCGCTCCCTCTGACTATCATCTTTTCAGATCTCTAGAGCATTATTTAAGGAATAAAACATTCACTTCTGTAGAAGATGTAAGGAGGCACATTGAGTCATATTTTTCTTCTCGAACCCTGGATTTCTATAAGAAGGAGATTGAAAATTTGCAGGAAAGATGGCAAACTGTCCTTGATAATGATGAGAATGATGGAAAAACTTGAATTTATTACAAAGTGTGTTTTAGATTTCAAAATAATTGATTACTTATGCCCCCCCCCCCCTAATATATACATATATATTACTGTATACCTTTTTGAAAAGAGTCGTTTTGAGGTAAACGCGTTTTAAGTTCAATGCTCTTAGCGCATAAGTAAATACCTATACGAGCTTATATTCAACTCCGTAACACCTACAATAAGTGGCACTTACATCTGTAACTTTTTAAATTTTACAGTTGACCAGTTCTTTAATATTTTGTTCAATATTTGCTTATACCATACGAAAGAATAAGATACATAATGTTATGTACAATGTGTATAAAGAATAAGTGACCATCATAGCATGTTTCTACATTTCTAGATCGGTGGAGATTGATACAAAATTTTCCCGCAAAACTCACTTAGCATTTGTAAGTAGAACCACAATCAGACGCGTCAGCCGATACCACTCGAATAGCACGTGTGCTTGATAAATTTTTAAGATCGGCGTTCAAATTTTCAGTCGGTTTTGAAATAACGGCAACTTTTCCTGTGAATAACGAAGTCTAAAACATTTTAGCAACTGTCGGGTTAGTATTGATAACTGTAAGTGTATTCGGCCAATTATTCTGGAAGGTAACTGTTGCGAGAATCTCATTAAATGGCACATTATCTTAACAATTTGCACGCTTATGTGCGTCAATGGGTAATTTACAGTGACTTTGTGCCTGCATACATATCTAGAACAATAAGGAAACTGTTGGTTGCACAATACATACATAGTTTACATAGCACATCCGCAAGTGAAATAAATTTGGAACAATAAGAAAAATACTCTTTCTCTGAATTGCGATATTCATTTTTAACACTAGGTTTACGGAGCACGAAGAGCGACTATTTTACATTATTTTATAAAAATGACAACAATGTGTCTATCCAAATTTCCAAAAATTTTTTAATAATATACATATATAGAGGGTGACCGGTTGTAATAAACACTCCTCAAAAAAATTAAAGGATCACCTCTACGAACCCGAGAAATTGGTTCAATTTCAAGTGATCATAACGCCTGCAAAAATTGTTGTTTCGATATCGTTAAAAAATCATTTGAAAGCTTGAAGTCTCTACTTGCAGATGGTTTCTCAAATTTTAAGTTACGCACAGTTATAGCGTTATAAAGAAGACTTTGACAGTTACAAAAAATTTTGTTCAACTTCCAGACATCACACGGGGAGAGAGAATTTTTTTTTGATGAATCGCGTTACCATCGTTTGGAAGCACCGGCTTTGCTGTGCAAAAAACTTGGTTGTCGAACATGGTGTGATTTTTTTTATCGAGTTATGCAACATTAAAGTAAAAATGATCTTTTTAACTTTAACTGGCTCTAGAGAGCGAAAAAATCATCGTAGAATCTTGTGCAAAAAAGCAATAGAAAGAGCATTTCTATTTCTTGAACACACTTTTTTTGTTTTTTCAATTTAATTAACATTTTGATATACCAGGTCTTTCTGCAAATATGCTTAAAATTGGCATAATTTCCATTTTTGATTCAAGTCGCTATATCTCGGCGAGAAATGATCGTAATACCCACATCTTAAGGTCAGATTGAAGCTGAGATTCTGCCGATTCGATTGAGCACCTGATAAATCCGCTGCGACGATTTTTCACCTATGGCAAATGTGTTTAAAGTTACCGGTTCGTATAACATGAGGCTAATAGCGCTAGTTCGTCACGTTGGCGTTCGGGTCAAGCGTGCTCTCTTCGCATCCGCACCTACCAACATATCCTACCGACATATGTAAGTGACGAAAACACCCGAAGACAAGCCGAGGTACACCGACTACCTTATGACAAGCGGCATAATAATTATAACGGTCTTTAATTTTTTTTTAGGAGTGTATAAATGCAAATTTCTCGTACACTATGTATTATCATATCTATGTAAAATCCTGTGTAAATCGTTTTTCAATAATCGACGCAGCTCGTTATTCTCTATAAAAAAAAATAAAGCTACGATTTGTCGACATAAATAGCTAGCAATACATAAATAATAACGATAATGATAATATTTTTTTAATGGAGAATTATGAGCTGCATAGTGCAGCTGCTGATTAGTGCATTATATGTTGTCGTGAATACGCTCATTTTCTCACTCGTATAAAAAGAATACACGACGATCACTGCACGACAACTGAAGTTAGGACTTGAAAAATATACCTTCAAAGGATATACAGAGTGTCCCAAAAACGTTTTAATTCCTTAAAAGGAGTGACAGCTAAGGTCATTAGAAGTAACTTTTTTCTTTCCGAAAATGTTCTCCGTGACTTTGTTAAGGAGTTATGTTTGTTGGTATTGGCATTGGCCGGGCGTTTCAGCGTGGGTCACCAGTGGCCCATACGACAGGGGCAAGTACAAATTTCCAATATCAGCAGAAAAAACTTAATTATAATTTATTGGAAAAGGAAATTAATATAAATAAAAAACGAAAAGTGATCAAATAGTGAAAAATAGTGATCTGATCTTTTTACATTTATCCTGATATGCAAACGACATGAACAGTAACGTGCATTTGTATAATTTTGGAGACACTATTATACAGCCGTAAGGGACGATGGATCGAGATCTGTATGTATACAGTACACTGCCTGATATCTCTAAGACAATCGAGGAACTGGAAATATGTAGGTCTTTTGTCAATTGCGTTTTAGTAAATTGAATGAACATATTCAACAGATTCCGCTGGTCTCGAAACGCAATTCATGCGATCAGTTCGTATCGTTTCTCAGCACCTTGAAATACATATACACGATACATATACGTATCTAATACGCATGTTACCGTGCAACGCCAAAGCAATTAAATGTTGAAACATTTTTGCTGTTAGCTTCGCAGACGATCTTCTCTTACCAATGACCGTGAACGTGAACGTGAATGCGAAACGAATGCGAATCACAACTTTCTTTAAATATAATTAACTCCACACTGTCAATCAAAATTGAAGGATTGCTAAATCTTGGGTTAAAAATAGATCATGTTTCAAAATTCATAATTACAGTTTTTTCACGATTTTCACCATTTTCAATCGTTCATAATCGGTAAACAGATTGACCAATTTCGATGAAATTTTCAGTATGTACACAATTTGTATGAATCAACAAAATACATTTCTTAAATTTTTGTTACAAGCTCAAATTAAAAAGTTGTGAAATGCAACTTCTACTATTTTATTCGAAATTCCAATTTTTAAAAAATTTGCATTACGTATCGTCTAGTAAAGTACTCCATCTAGCTTGGCAGAAAAACTGAAGTCGTTTAGTGCGTGTTCCGTCCTGCAACGGAATTTCTAAAGTGCCTTTTCCTGGCATTCTTCGAAACGGCGTATTAAAATTCTTTTCATTTAAAACTAGGTACAATTTCGAAACAACCTTTTTAATGCGACAGACAATGTCTCCGTTTGTTAATAAGTTCCTTTCATTCGTGGACACGGTTTATTAAGTCCTCTCAATTGAAACTAGTTTACAAATACAAAATAATCGTTTTAGTGCAGTAAGACAATATCCATTCTTCAAATGGATGTTGCCCCCTTAATAACACTAGGTCTTATTACCTAGAAAATTATATTTTTAAAACCATTGCCGTCGAACCATCCGGCAATAAAACTTGCGCATAATGGGACATTGGGCCTCTCCTCAACAACTCAAAACAAATAAGAAACGTATTAGCGTAACAAGAAACGTATATCAAAGGAGGATGTTTACAAGTGGTCAAATTTTCGATAGCTCAGGCTAGGCGTAGGCATCCCCACCACTTGCCACACACAATTCATATTACCTTACCGCATAGTCGCTAGATCAAGACTTGTACACCCATACTAACTTCCCCTTCTACCGCGCCATTCCCCCATGCTTCCGCCGTGGCTCCGTCACGTGACGCGTCCCGTCTCTCTCGTGTTTTTGTGTCACAATGTCACGTGCCTAACCCGATACTGGCGGAGAGAGGGTAACTTTTTCCCCTCAATTCGTGCTCCCTCCCCTCATCTGGTGACTATGTCCTAGCGTGTTTTTAGCTTTCGTGGAGACAACCTCCTTTATACGTTCCTAGCTACCCTCCCCCTTCTCCAACACTCCATAGGTGCATGGTGAGGGGTCTCAAGATTGGGAAGATGACTCGCGTCTGGCTCGCAAGTCAGTGTCGCCACATCAAGACTTCTATCCCCACTCTAACTTCCTCTACCGCGCTATTCTCCACGCTTCCGCCGCGGCCCGGTCACCTGACACGTGGTCATTTCTGTCGTGCATACTCCGGTACTAGCATCGAGAGGATAACTTTTTCTTCTCAATTCGTGTTCCCTCCTCTTATCTGGCGAAACTGTCACGAGCCACCAGTTGCCCAGGCCTGGCTCAGACACTTAAAATATTGATGCGGTGTCATTCTTTACGTTCTAAGAAAGTGTACACACCATTATTTGTAAGTAACATTATGGGAAAGTTGTAAAAAATGTAGATGAAGCAGAAAACGCATAAAACGAAAATTCGTTACTTTCAAGTAGTCGCCGCCTCGTAAAAAATACGTGAAATGAAAAAGTTGAAACTGTATTTCCCGGCCGAAAGTCGATATTTATTAAAACAAACTAGATAAAGATAACTAGTCCAGTAACTTGCATGTAGGGTGTCTTGGAACATGTGGGAAATACTTTAAGAACTGGTTTAGGACAATGAGAACATTACAATGAGAAAAAAAGTTCATTTATTTTATGTTGCAAAAATCTTTCGTCTAGATGCGACAGAATTGGATGTTAGTATATTGGTTTCCAGCGTTATTTGAGTATCATGTAAATATTATGAAGTATTATGAAGTGATTGGAGCAATTAGTATGAAAGCTACGTTCAGTGAAGAAAGATTATCTGTATTTCCAGTAGTGCGGTGCATCTTTAAAATGTTCTAGGTCACTGTTGAAGTTGAACTATTTGTCTTACTTTCGTGTCCTGAATCAGTCCCTACTGGACTGTATCCACATTTTCTAAATTACCCTGTATCCAAATTACGGTAATAGTTATCTTTATCCTTTGCACGAATATCAATTATATTTTTATCAGTTTGATTTCATATACAATATAAATATCGAACTTTGGCTGCAAAATAGATTTTCAATTTTCAAATTTCATGTACTTTATTACGATAGTGGCTTGTAAAAGAATGCATAGAATATGTGCCATAATTTTTTCGTCAGAAGAAGTAGAATGTTTAAATGCAGGTAGAATTTAATACCACAAAATGTTATTTACAAATTCATAAACTTAGTGTGACAATGAGTACTTAAGAAATACTATATTTCACACGTTATATAAATATTACGATATATAAACGTAATATAAAACGTTATATAAAAAAAGTGTGTTATATTTTTTACCAGCGTTGCTTTTTTTTATTTTTCACTACAGTTGTATAAAGACCGAGAGACACTCGTAAGACCGTTATGTCATCTAAACTACACTATTTTCCGTAAATTAAGATATTTCTATACATACATGATATTGCGATCATTGTTGATTTTGATTGTTACTTAATGTTTTATCCAGTCAGAAATACAATGCAATTGCAGTGGTCAAAATTATGAAAAAATAATAGGTTAATAATAGCATGAAGAAATATTTGAGACAAACATAATTTGATCAATATAGTCAGTATAGTCAATATAATAATTTGCAAAACTTGTTGCGAAATCATATGTTCTGAGATTTTAAAGAATGTTCTTTCAATGACATCATACATTTTCATCGTACGACAACCAAAATCAAGAACAATACGATTATCTGTGATATCACGGAATTTGTATAGTATTAATAAAGATCCAAAAAGAATCTAAAATAGATGTAAGTAACAAAATTATTCTATTCGTTCGTTTAAAACGCGGTTGAGGAACTAACATAATGAAAATTTATACTATTTATTAGGCTGTCTCAAAAGTTCTTTTCGTAATGTGTGTACTTGACGTTAAAGTTTTATTATTTCCTAAGGTTTTATTTATTTAACAGCTCTATTTTCTTATTTAAAAATTAATCTGCATTCGTACTGAGCGTATTGATCGAAAAAAATGAACTTTTGGGACAACTTTATGTAACGGAATTTACTAAACCTTTTTTCGCGTGAAAAAAAGGACAAAAAATTGTGTTCTCCCGAGAAAATACTCCGTCAATATTTTCATCGCTGTGCTCGCCATAAAATAAACAACGGTGCAAAGCCTTTGCTCTAGTAGCTTCATTAAATTTCCCCTACACATTGAAAATATAAGTAAATTGTTAAATAAAAAATTACATGGTACAAGAGGGAAAATATTAGGTTGGTTTTAATTATGTGTATAACTTCTCGTATAACCTTCAATATATTGCAGATTTTAAAATATATTATTGTATTAACATTATTACATATTATGTTTCTTTTTTTATTTCTCAGATATAATGGCAAAATCTGTCGTTGGAGAAGTTCTAGTTGGGTTTTTATACAGTTAGAAGTTTGTATACCAGAGTTTACACAGGAAATATATTTACAAAATTGTGCGTTTTAGCCATTTCTTTCGTAAGTATGGATTCCATTGATATTCGAATAATTTTCTTGTATTACACAATAATTATTTTATAATTGAATAGGTACAAGAATCATTTTTTCATTAATACACATTAAGCAATAGTATTGTAAAATCTAGTTACGATATATATAAACTGTTTGGGGAGAATAAGATTAACATAAAACTTCTTTAAACATTGGTATATCACATTAGAGTATTATTTAATGTAATTACTTGAACATTAATGGACATGTGCACAAGTTTTATAATTTCATGATTGGACACCTGAGAATTTAATCCAATCCTTATTATTTCTCTGTAAGCAAGTTATATATGCAGTTTTTTAACGGCAATATCCGGTAGAACGGCTTATTGTTAGTTTTGAATATGTTTTACAGTTTCTTACTGTTAAAGTTAATAGCAGAATGCACTTCTGGATATATACAGGGTGATCCACGCAATTGTTTTAAGTCATAACTCCGTTATTATTGCATTTACGAAAAAATGATAAAGGAGAAAGATAAATGGTTCGAAGAGCACTACATCTGTAGGCCTTTAAAGTTTTTTTAGATGCAGCAGTGCATGTGCAATTAACAATTGCATCATTTCTTTAAATAGAAATGCATATTTTTTTTCACATATCGATTCTTCCGTTCATTCTACGTAAAAAATGATTAGGGTACCATGGCAAAAAAATTATTATAAATAATTATATATATATTTGTATAAATATAACAACGACTTGCAGAACACCACGTGTTAACCGCTCGAGGGACAGAACAGAAGAGAGACACAGTAAGCAGCGACGCAATCTCATACACACAGCAACACACAGGATTGCCAACATAAAAGATGGCGCGCGAATTAAATACACTCTAACACCTACTGTTTTATTGTTAACAAATTTTTTTATTTTCTGTAATTCATTCATTTTTCTTCAATTTTATTTGAATCTTTACTACTGCTATCCTCTATACTATTGTTACTTTCTTCATGAGTAAAATATTTTCGTTACATTTTAAGTATTAAAATACTAATGTTTAGCGTTAGGTAAATTCCTCCTAAGATTACAAAATGAAATTCGTCTTTTAATTTAAAATTTCCATTTAAAAATTATTTAAAACGTCGACAGTTTTGCAATAATTGGTTTTTACATACTCAGATTTATTATGATAAATGTTCTCTGATCCTCTTTAGAGTTTTTTCAATGATACTAATATATATACACACATACGTATGTAATCTGTAGTCCGAACACGCTTTTTTTATATCTGCTGGCTTCTTTTAAAAACAGGTGATCATGCAAGTCCTTGAGTATTGATACTTGTCTTATTTAACGGATCTTTATGTATTTATGGCTCATGAAAATTTTCAAAAAATGCTGAAGCATCAAATTCGACAGAATTTGGTACGAGTTTCATTTATTTTGAATCTACAAATGCTATTACCAGTGACAATAGGATTTTATTTCATACTACTTTCATAAAATTTGTCTACAAAAATTGAAAATTGCATAAACATCCGCAGTCTAGTCATAATAACCATAACAACCAATTTTGCAAATATGAATCTTCTTTTCTTGATAGTGTAATAAATTGTATGATATTGTGTTTCTGATTTATTTATGTTTCCAAGTTATAGAATATCAGAAATATCGCCATTTCTCACTCTATAGTCTATACGATCTTTGAAGGGATCATACCTAGTAAAGAGTTGGAAAAAACATGATTTTTAGGGATTTTACTTAGAAAGATTAATAGATCTTTTTTCAAACGGGTAACTTTAATAGTACATACATTGTACAAACTTGCAGTAATTTTGTTACTGCAAAGTTTTAACAAATACTTGAGTAATATTCTCTCGTTCAGAAGTTTGTCTAAAGCTAAGCATGATTTCTTAGAGCCAAATCATCAAAAAGAAAAAAACAAAAAGAAAAAATTCTGTTCATACATAATGTTATGCACTATATGAATGAAAGGTATTTGAAAAAATTGATTTCTCGTCAAATTGCAACCATTTAATTAAAGAATACGATTTTTCGAGGTTCACATTTTTCGTTTTTCTTGAATTAGAAATAGAGTTCTCATTAAAAAAATTCCTTCGTACATCTACCAAATAAAATAATATGAGGTAAGGGACAAAATTACTGTGGGGGTACCAATTACTGTACCTACATTAATTATACTTATTTTTAAAGCATACTGAATATTCAAAAAGAGATATACAACATATATATTAATTTATTTTAATAAAACAAATTTAATATCTCTTTTCTTAATATTCATTATGCTTTAAAAATAAGTATATCCACACTAATTGAGTCCCTTACTCTATTAACTTTCATATCTTCCTTAGGAAGCAGGCTTTAACATCGGGACCCGCCAACAAAACAGAAACGTCCAGAGGCAGCTGAAATCGTAACTAAAAGAGATTGTGCAATAATATTTTGAGTATCCGTAACCACCCTATTGCATTTGAAACTTCAAAGAATGATTTGTTTGCTGTAACAGATGTGACATCCTGGTCTGTCTTATCCATTAGGTTCAGTGCTTTTGAGATCTTCGAAGTGGGTCACTTTCTTGTTTAACCGACCTTCTACTATTCCCCACCTTTTTCATCGTTACGACGAATCACTAGCATCTTAGTAACCTATTCTTTTTTGTTAATTCTATTTTCGTAGACTCCATGATTTTCGTAAGCTCTGAACGTTTTTATACTTGATTTTCTTCTTTAACTGATCTATTTATACTTTCCGAAATCTCCATTTGAAAATTTTATTATATAATTTTATTTCATTTAATTTTATTGTATAAAATATGTTTATTTTGACTGTCGTAAGTAGACTAGACTTTTCTGTCCCTACTAAAGATGAAACGAAATGGTGCAGGTGAATTTTACTTACAAGGGAACATATTCAAGTGCGAATTTCCGATTTTGATGAAACTTATGTGACATATAGTTCTTTGAAAAATATTTGACACGTATTTTTTTTTATCGGCAACCATCCACTTTGAAGGGGTGAAAACAGCCCTCAAAGTTGGGGGTCAAAACCATATTTTTTGAAATATCTCGGAAACCAGAGGTCGAAAAAATTTGAATTTTTTTTTAAATTGTGTGTTTTTCAATGAGAAATGTAGTCGCGCAAGAAAAATTTAACAAAAGTCTTTTGTTTAAACAATATATTGAAAATTTGATTTTTTTTTGCAGTTTCTCTTATTTATTGTTAGTTCATTTTAATGTAAACTTGGGTGTGTGATCTTTGATCAAAATTAGGGTTTACATGTTTCAGGATTTTTTTTTTTTTTGCCATTTAACAATAATTATGCATTATGGAAGATAGTCTTGCATCTGCCGTGCGTAGGAAGGAATTGTGGCTTGTTTTATCGAAATATAAGTATTTACTATAAACGTGTATAGTATTTTAAACAATACCACTGGGTTATGTGTCGTTTATTGTTTTATTAGTAGCTAAAGAAGGTGGCGCAGGTAGCAGCGTGACGCGGTGCTAATTACCGCGGCGGAGTAAGGGTACCGACTTTTATAGCCAATTCGCCTGTGAATTTCTGCAATCGTTGGGCCTTCGGTCAAAATATCCCTGCAGCCTTTTTAAACTGTGAATCCTCGAACCTGGAGTTTCCCTCGTCATTTATGGTAGCTCTAAAAAGAGCTGATTTTGAAAGAAGTGCTGTCCACAAAGATTATTCTACATAATTCTGGCAATATTGATGTCCTGTGATTGTTGGGCCTTCGGTCAAAATATCCCTGCAGCCTTTTTAAACTATGAATCCTCGAACCTGGAGTTTCCCTCGTCATTTATGGTAGCTCTGAAAAGAGCTGGTGCCAATGCCGCACATCAGTTTTACCTCGGTTATATACAGCATTTAAGAAGGACCCAAATATTTTCAAACAATTCCATTGGTTGTTAGAGTGAGAGAGGGGGAAACGTAAAACAGTCTTCAGAATGTATAAATATGGGCACTTTGCTGTATGTGCTATTAGTCTTTCTGCATTACGGTTTGTAAAGCAACGTACATATCAAGAAGTTAAGGCTACTTCTTTCGGATTTTTAAAACGGTGCCACATATATCAAATAATTTCTGGCAATAATAAAGTTCGAACATTATATTAATTTTGCTTTTGCTTATTGTTTATTTGTATTGTTAGATTCGTTTTTACAAACATGAAGGTCAATCCGGTGAACGTTATAAATATTTTGATGGCAACATATAGCAGTAACAATAACGAGGGAACACCCACGAATGGAAAGGAAATTGAACTGGCAAACATAATTATAGACCTGATTAATAGCTACAGAGAAGCAGGGTACATGAATTTCGAAACGCAACAGGAATTAATATTCGATGACCTAACAGACGAACCGACTTCATTTAATGTTCCCGAAGATGAAGAAGATTTGGAATCAGCGTCAACATCTAAACCGTCGTCTTCAAGTTCTCCAGACGAGAGTCCAGAAGAAATAGAATTTGGAGGCATTGATTTAGATTATAAGAAGAAAGCTGTAGATTTTTGGAAGAGTGGAAGAAAAAGACCACTAAACTTCGAAACTGTGAAGAACAAATACAAGAAATTGAAGAGAAAATCAGATTTATACAGATGGGAAGAGCAAATTAATACAGGCGGATCTCGTTACGATAAACTTACAGCAATTGCACATGCTACACTTGAAAAATTTATTGTAGCGAGAAATAATAAAATTTTGGTACACGACGTAGATTTGAGACGGTGGGCAATGCACGAAAATTTATCAATAAATTTAGAAGGATTCCAGGCATCGTCCTTTTGGTTGTGGAAGTTTAAAGAAAACTATAATATAGTATCGAGAAAAACGACGAAACTCGTTACCCGCCATCATACTAACCATTTAACAGATTTGACCGCAGCAGCAGAAGATTTTGTGCATCATGTGAAAGGGTATTTTGAAAATTATGGCGCAAGCAATATTTTCAACAGTGATCAAAGTGGGTTCCAGTTGGAATTGCACTCTGGTCGAACACTTTCACACAAAGGTGAAAAAGAAACGGGTGCTCTTGTCCAATCGATATCTTCAACAACGCACAGCTACACTATCCAGCCCACAATTTCAGCTGACGGACAGTTGCTATCGCCATTATATATTGTTTTGAAAGAAGTCAAAGGGCAGTTAGGACCTCGTGTACGAAGAAGTGTGTTCACGGCACCTAATGTACATATTGAAGCTTCCACATCGGGAAAACTAACGAAGGAGTTATTTAGAACGTGGTTGATTGAAGTATTTCTCCCATCTGCTCCAGAAAATTCTGTTTTACTTCTTGACTCGTGGAATGGATACAACGACGAGATCATACGTAACGCCCTGCCAGAAGACAAACAATTAGAGGTATTGACGATACCAAAAAATACGACGCCATTAATCCAACCACTTGACGTGTATGGATTCCGCATTTGGAAGAATTTTGCAAGAAAACTTTCCGATCTTGCAATATTGTTAAATATTGATTTTAATCTACACGCAAGAAATAATATTATTAAATTACAGTCATTAATCCACAACCAATTATCAGCTGCGCGTTATAAACGGCTGTTTCAATATGCTTGGTTCCGCAGTGGATATATAGAAGAACGGCCAGGAGAATTTGAAAATCCCGTAGAGTTCTGCTTTACAAAATTAGATGGTTTAACGTGTTTCCATTGTTCAAATGTAGTCGTACTGAAATGTTCTTGGTGCAAAGAACATTTATGTTTTTCTCATTTTATCATCGAGTATCATTATTGCCAGAATTATGTAGAATAATCTTTGTGGACACCACTTCTTTCAAAATCAGCTCTTTTCAGAGCTACCATAAATGACGAGGGAAACTCCAGGTTCGAGGATTCATAGTTTAAAAAGGCTGCAGGGATATTTTGACCGAAGGCCCAACAATCACAGGACATCAATATTGCCAGAATTATGTAGAATAATCTTTGTGGACAGCACTTCTTTCAAAATCAGCTCTTTTTAGAGCTACTATAAATGACGAGGGAAACTCCAGGTTCGAGGATTCACAGTTTAAAAAGGCTGCAGGGATATTTTGACCGAAGGCCCAACGATTGCAGAAATTCACAGGCGAATTGGCTATAAAAGTCGGTACCCTTACTCCGCCGCGGTAATTAGCACCGCGTCACGCTGCTACCTGCGCCACCTTCTTTAGCTACTAATAAAACAATAAACGACACATAACCCAGTGGTATTGTTTAAAATACTATACACGTTTATAGTAAATACTTATATTTCGATAAAACAAGCCACAATTCCTTCCTACGCACGGCAGATGCAAGACTATCTTCCATAATGCATAATTATTGTTAAATGGCAAAAAAAAAAAAAATCCTGAAACATGTAAACCCTAATTTTGATCAAAGATCACACACCCAAGTTTACATTAAAATGAACTAACAATAAATAAGAGAAACTGCAAAAAAAAATCAAATTTTCAATATATTGTTTAAACAAAAGACTTTTGTTAAATTTTTCTTGCGCGACTACATTTCTCATTGAAAAACACACAATTTAAAAAAAAATTCAAATTTTTTCGACCTCTGGTTTCCGAGATATTTCAAAAAATATGGTTTTGACCCCCAACTTTGAGGGCTGTTTTCACCCCTTCAAAGTGGATGGTTGCCGATAAAAAAAAATACGTGTCAAATATTTTTCAAAGAACTATATGTCACATAAGTTTCATCAAAATCGGAAATTCGCACTTGAATATGTTCCCTTGTTAGTTGAACATGTTGTATCATTGTGAAGTACGATTCTTTTTACAGTATCGATGCGGTTGTAAAGTGCGATTGTATTTATTTTTTTAAATGCCGTAACGATATTTTTGCACAAATTGATCACTCGTACCGCTATAAATATAAAATTGTTAAGCACATTTAACTTCTTTGTGAATATCTAAAACAAACATTGAAATGTTCTCAGCTTGGTTTATGCCAAACTATTTGTGGGATTTGCAAGAAAAGTAGGATATATTTCAAAATTTTTATTTTGAGCAGATGATATGAGCTGTCGAATCAAAAGGCATTATTTAAATATGATAACTGAACAAAATAATTAAAACTACCGAAAAATAAAAACGCGCGAGAAAGTGTTTAGAATGTAATTGTGGAACTTACAAACACTTGCTATAGATATTCAAGACAAATTACATACTTCGAATCACACTGAAGTTTTTCATGGTTTGACTTTGATAATTTTTTAATTAAGCATAACACAAGAAATCAATTCATGCACAAAGCATCATTGAGTTACATTTGAAAGTACGTCCAATTGAATTTTAGAGCGGAATTTTCCATTACAATTTCATTGTATTGTCAACAGAAACAGATTTTTAACTCAACTCGGTTATTGGACTCGCTTTGTATTGTTAATCTTGTTCTTGTTGTAACAAATCTTCGAGTTTTAAGTTACACAGCAACTTATACAGTAAAAATGATTCTTCCTTATATTCTTTTTACGGGTAGAGTAAAATCCACTTTGCTAGAATAAAATTCTTGTGAGTGAATATCAAAAATTCACATCGGAGCACTTGTGTCAGTATTATATCATCACATTAGACCCAGTTGGATAATTTCAACAGAGACATGAAGGAAGAGGGTGGGGGGCAGCCATCGGGTTGGGTCGGGATCCCGAAAGTTTGTAAAGTTCGGGTTCCCGCTACATATTTCGGATATCCGAAGTGTTAGTCGGATCAGGTCGAGTTGGGGTCCTGAATAATTTGCAATGTTTGGGTACCTGAAGCTACAGTTTGGTTAAGTCTGAATATCCGAAAGTTTGTATTAACATAAGTATGATGCTGTTTCACGATTTTTCGATTCAGAATGATTTTCGTATTTTTAGTATAATTAATTATCAAACATCGACAAGGAAAAAATTTTTCAAATATATTGTGTGAAAGTGTGTTTTATTTAAAATTTTATTTTATTTTAAATTTACGCGCAGGAAATGTAATTGCTCTACTTTTTCCGATACAAGTCTTGTTCTCGTGGCTGTAACACTATGTATTTCCAGTGTCAGAAAATAATCGTTCGCTCGGGACCCCGACCCGATCCGACTACCGTGTCGGTTACCCGAACTTTACGAACTTTTGGGATCCCGACCCGATGGCGAGCAAATTTTCCGACCCGACATTTCCGAGCCGAAATTTCGGAAAACCGCACACTCCTAGACGACTTGCAATAAATATAAATTTTCTTCCCTATTCTGAGAAATTATCATAGACAAAAAAGTTCTAATTATTGTAAGCATGAAAATAATCGTACAGCAGAGTTAATTACGAATATACCAAACAGGTTATAGGCTGTAATAGAGACAGCAACGGAGGTCCTACAAAGTAATGAAACCAACAAAATGTTTGGATATCAAAATTATAATCACAAAAGTGTAGGGTTAAACTTACTTTTGTCCATCCAGTTTATTTATTTGTTTCATTGCTTTAAATAAACTATCAATTTCTATCTACCCATTATTTTATAAAATGCAGATATCCATAAAAACTTCATTTCTGCTTTAAAATAAACTTTCAGTTTGTAAATATTCTGGTAGTTATCGTATACATTACTATTTAAATTTTCTTCTGTGCGCCACTGTATTATTATCACGCGACATTTCGAAAAACAACAGCATGTAGATAGTTATATGAAACGAAGTAGTTGAACAAGCTGTTGTCAATAAATGATCTGTTATCAATGTTATCGACAAAGAGTTAAGATAGTTCGGTTTTACAGAAGCTCAAAAGTCTGAAGTTTTATGTCGCAAACTCCTCCGTGATTGCTGGCTACGTTTGAACTTCGATCGAATGTAAGCTCGGTGGATAAAAATAGTGTACTGTAATAGCTTAAAAATACGAAAAATTACGGTTTATTTTTAGAGGACTGAAATTTCAACACTATAGAAACAGTCCAAGGAGTGTAATTGACAAAAGAATTAGACTGACCAACTACATAATTAATGAATGAATTTAATCATTTTTAGGAATTTCTTACAAAGAAAGTAAATGATGGGGAGCTAAGAACATTTTTGAAATGTATTCGGGAATGATGCAGTATAATAGAGAACTTTCATTTTCATAGGGAAAGGGGCCCAATTACTGTGCCTATATTAATAATACTTATTTTTAAAGCATAATGACTATTAAAAAAGAGATATTAAATTTTTTTCATTAAAATCAGTTAATATACATGTTATATATATCTCTCTCTCTTAATATTCATTATGCTTTAAAAATAAGTATAATTAATATAGACACAGTAATTGGGTCCCTTACCCAACTTTCTTATAAATTCGTAAACATTCCCCTACATTGTACGAAAATATTGTAGAAAAATATGATCAATGTTCATCGAAAGGAGGAGCTTCAAGATATAAAGTGAGTCAAAATTAATTTCTGTCCTGCTGTTTTTTACGAAATTATCACAGGTCGACACTTTTTCCAGAATCGGAAATTTAGTGTTCAGATACTTTCTGGATCCGCGGTAAATGTGATGAAAACTTTCTGAAAGCATAGGAAGGGAAAAACTGTATCGATCAGGAAGAAATTCGATGTCAGTTGTCGGTAATGGATCGAACCAATACAGCTACGATGAATCAACTTCTAAGAAAGATCCCGGAAACGATAACTAGCAAACAACCGAATAGTGCAATAAAATCTTATTTATGGATGCTTTTTTTTTGTTCATCATTATTGTTTTCTCAAAAACGATTAGCAAGGTTAATGTCTTTAACATAAAATATCATTCGGAATGTCTATTACGTCTTCAATTAATATTCAACTGTGAAAAGAATGCTTCACAATCAGAAATAATATTCCTACTACCATAAACAATTTTTGTGAAATCGATCTAAAACAAAATGTAATTTAATGAACAAATGTTATTCGAATCTGTGGTAACGGGCACGAGATAATTTATTATGAAAAAATAAATAAAGAAAATACAATAAAATTCTTTTATCTATGGATTAGTTTTCGAAAAAATCAAGTTTGAAAATCCAATGTATAACACGTATCGTGTTTATAGAAAATGTTTACGCTGCATTTTAAGGTTACCGAGTCGAGGAATACGTAAACAAAATTTTCAATGAACAAAATTTTGTTTTATCAATTACAGAATTACTGTGCCCATTTAATTGCACATACATGAATTCGCGGTATCATGTTTTGATTCTTCAAATCTTCAAAAGCGTGATTAATACTTTGGATTAATTGGTCCTGATCTTCTTATATAGCCAAGATACTTAAAGTTACAAATAAGATACGCGTTGTATATTTACAGGGTGTACCAAAATTATGTGTAAAGACTATCATAGCTGGATTCTGTACCTTTCGATCGATGGAGATTTGTTTGAAAAATGACGTGTAAAATTGACCAGTTATTTCAAGGACAAAATTTTCATTGCTGCATCGTAATCTACACATCAAGAGGATAAAAAGTCTCCAAGAAGAAACCATAGGTCTCAAGTCAACCGTTCTTTTAAAAAACGACTTTAAAGTTTCGTAAACTAATTTATTCCATATGTTGACAAGGTGTCCTAAAATGATGTAAAGATGGACGGCATTTTTCAAACATAATGTTGGTACATTGCTTGGCGAACCATACCGTAGCAGTAATAGCATGCGTGTGCACCGGATCTTCAAAGAAGAAGAAGAAGAAGAAGTAGAATATTTAAACGACAAGATAAAGATTAGTTCGAATAATCGAGGCTCCAATTTATTACGACTGTACTGAGATTTTTAATTAAATCCAGGTGAGAAACTTTTATGCTCATGAAGAAAATTCGCACATATTTTATTTTTTTGTTCGGGAGTAGAGTAAGGGGGGGGGGGATTACTGCGTCTATAAATTATACTTATTTTGAAATCATAATGTATATGTAAAAAAGAGATATCAAATTTTTTTCATTTTCGTTATATATCTGTTTTTTAATATTCATTATGTTTTAAAAATAAGTATAATTAATATAGTCACAGTAATTGGGTCCCTTTCCCAACTTTCTTATAAATTCGTAAACATTCTAGTGAGCTCTACGCGAATATTTCAAAATTTCATGGAGTTTAATTTTGGGACTGCAAAAGAGATCGAACGGTCACATGCTTAGAAACGTTTCACTTCCGATCTATAAACATTCTGCTTGCACTTGATGTTTTGCGAAAACACGTAGAAAACTCCAAGAGACTCGAGTTCAGAATAGATACTTCACTTCGTTCACTTTAAACGTAAAATGGAGCAGTCTCTTTCGCATAAAATAAGTGTAATGTAGAAATAATAATGTACAGCTATTGTCTTTGTATCGCGTGCGTAATTAGTTGATAATAACAATTTGCACGAGAGAAAATTACCAGATTATACGGGACTCAAAATACTTGTCATATTTCTAAAGAAAAACCGTAGCGTATAATTTGGGTGTATAGTAAGTCAAAAGACAATTACATTTGAAAAATAATTATTTATAATCTATGCTTTTTAAACTTGCAACATTTCAACATTTTTCTCTCAAAACGTATTACAATGCAAAATATCCATTATTAAATTAAATAATTATTCACTTTTACATAATAATTAGACTGGGGACTTTATGCTTATGCTTTATGCATTTAGAATGTTTGTACACCTTTGAATGTCTAAGAGTACTTCTCTAAAATTGTATTTAATAGCAAAGTTATGTTTCTTCTTCGTATGCCAATTTACGAAGGGATTGTAATTTGCAATTTGAACTATTCGATCAAATCATCGACATCACACACACCGAAAAAATTCCTTAAAATTACCAATAAAAAAAAAAGAAAACTTACATGACATCAACATTCAACATGCAGAAACACCATGCACAAAGTTCCATCGTGAAAACTACTCGTGGAAACGGCGAGACAAAAAGAAAAACGGAGAATGGTTTTCGTTCGTTGCTGTCACTCCGAATCAGAAACAGGACATGCAAAAATCTGGCTTGGCAGATCACATGCAAAGAGGAAACGTTTGTTCCGAAGGAAAATCAAAGTCTCCGTTCGCTTCTGTGTGGAAACACGAGCTTTCCAACGTGATGTGGCGCGGTTTTCAAATCGCTGCCAAAATTACGGAAACAACGACGGCGCGCGAAGAAGATTCCGTTCCTTTAAAACAGTATGAAATCTCACTATTCCATTGGATTGAAAACGGGGGTCACTCACGGGTCGCCGAGGTTTGACAGTTGACGGTACGTATGTACCGGGCCGCGCGATCCACCCGTGATTCACAAAACCGACGAGAGCCACGAGGTGCTTAGAACGATCACCGAGGATCCAACGCGAGCCACTGAACACCGTAGAACACTCGAATCCTTCAGGCCCGGTCGACATTAAGGAAGGAAGCATGCGTCGAGCTTCCCTTTCTCCGTGAAACTCTTCCAAACACACGCGTGCACACCCACTTAAATACACACGCGGCGGCGCGGCGCGTGCGCGAGCACCTCTCCACCTCGCCTACCTCGCGAAACATGTTAACGTCAGGCTTTGACATTATTCGAATAAATGATTTATCATTTTACTATTTGGCTACATATAATTTGGAAGAATCATATGTTAGTTTATTTGAACAGCCAAATAATTTTTTTTAAATTACTTCATTATAATATCACATCATATCATATAATTTGAAATTCAATGAATGTTTCATTTCATCTTTTATTTGATCGAATATTTCGTACTTTCAACAATTTCATTTAACTTGAGTACTAAAGAAAGATTTTAAAAGCGAATGTAGCCAAACTTTAATCAATAAAGTAAAAAAATTTGCAAATCTAAATTTAATAATTAATTTAGTTACTTCAATAACCTCTTCTTGAGGTGAAATTATTTATTATTTTATTTGAACAATGCAATTGAAATACAAAATTACTGAAACGAAATAATGTTTGAAGCTAATTTATTTGATTTAAACGTCAAATGAAAATAAATTTTTTATGTTATTTCAAGCTTGGGCATTATTAAAATAAATTATTTCAAAAATAATTGTTAAGATAATATATTATACTATTTGGCTACATGATTATTTGAAATAATCATACGTTAGTTTATTTGAGCAGCCTATTTTATATAATATTGCATGCTTATTATTGACTCTTTCCAGTGCCGGTCAACTGATGCTCTGTATATTCAACAGAAGTATTGGGTATTTCACACGCATCTCAATTACAAAAGCATTCGACGCTGCCCGTCACTGGTCGCAACAAGTCATGGCAGAGAGCAGAGGGACCGCACCGGCACCACAACGAGTTTATTGGCGCATGTCAAAGACCTGAACTTGTAAATCAATCTATCAATTACGGGATAATGTATCAACGCCGGCCCGTTCATCTTGCCGCCGGAAAATCATTGACCGAAAGGGGATGAAAGTTGTCGGTGCTCCAATGAAATTCGCTTTTCAAGTGCAGTAGTATATATCTACATAACTGTCCTATAGTCTTAGGGTCTGCTGAGCGACAGATCTAGTAGAGATAACATGAATAATTATAATCGTAATTATATCGTATTTGGAGTCATTTTAATTTTGGAGCCTAAAATATCATTTATATCGCGT
Source organism: Halictus rubicundus (assembly GCF_050948215.1). Taxonomy (NCBI): domain Eukaryota; kingdom Metazoa; phylum Arthropoda; class Insecta; order Hymenoptera; family Halictidae; genus Halictus; species Halictus rubicundus. Next base: position 5,414,410 of record NC_135149.1, on the reverse strand, counting down.
GCAGATACTGTTCCTTGATCTCTTGTCGCTAGCGTCGAACGTAGAAAAGGATAGCGTGTAAACAAAACATTGACACCAGCAAATGAGTGAAGCAATCCATTGACATAACTTTTTTGTTCGTAATTATTTGTCTATGAAGGTTTGATCAAGATGTTTATGACGTGAATTAAAGAAGTTAATATGATCGAAACTATGTCGTGTTTGATGTCATAAATGTCGTAGATAGTAAATATAGTAGAACCTCGATTATCCGTACTAATCAGTGAAGCAATGGATAATAGGACTGTTACCTAGTAACAATCTTAGATTAAATATTTGTATAATTAAACATATTTAATTAATGATTATACAAATAATTAAAGATTTGTATAATAACTAAAAAATAAACAAAATAAATCAAAATAAATCAAAATAAATAAAAAGTTTCGTCTAATAAAAATTACATACGATTACTAACAATGAAACATTCACTGAACAAAAGATACACTCATTGAAATAAAAATTGCACTACATGACTTATTTTTAAAAAATCACTTACACTCATATGCTTTTCTTGAAAAGTTTTTCTTAATTTATAAAATTGAAAAGACATTTTTAAACACAAATACATATTTTTTAAAGAACTATAAGCTGCAAATAATATCTCGATGTTTTCAAAATGTTTTAATTTTTCTACTGTCTTCAATTTTACTTATTAATTTTTTTACATAAATGCATAGAGTCCGCAACCTAAAGTTTATTTAGTACATTTTTTATTTATCGTATATATATTTCTTCGATCGGTATTGAGAAGTTAATGAAAAAGTCATGAATATTGAAAACTTGTGACGATAGCGATTAAATGCATAAGCCAGAATACAACTGTAGATTGGATAAAGATACTGTATTTATTTAATCCGGAAGGGTGTTCGACTGTTTAGTTACGTTTAAAAATATTTTGGTGACTGATGGGAAACGGCCGACGCGAAGAAAGAGGCACTTTATGAGAATGATAGGAGGTTGCTCCAGTTTCCCGAGGAAGATGCATCGTTTTTATAGTTTCTTGCGGGTTTCAGGGATTTTGGAGCATCAGACATTCTATAAGTGTGTCCACTCTTGTATTATTAGTTACGAAATATAATGAATTGAATCTTTCAATTTTTACCTTATGGAATTTTGCTAAAAAATTTCGTGTGTTGCAAACGATTTTTTAAAATTTTGTATTAACGCTTTTTGATAACATATTGTTAATTAACAACCAACTAAATATCAAAACAGAATGTCTGATACTAGAAAGCCAAAGATTGTTTTGAATATTAGGAGATTTAGTGAATATGTGAAATCATAGCAATCCACAAAGCATAAATGTATAATTTCCTTGAATTTTATAGAAACTAAGAATATGCATTTACATAGTCGAAAATGTTGTTTCTTGTTTAAGTTTAAATGAAAACCGGCTAAAGATCTAAAAATCGGTCAAGTCGTATTGAGCTCAAATTTGGCATATAGCCTTATTTTGTATTAAAAACATGTTTCGCAAAAGGATTTTTGGCGACTCGAACAAAATTTTTAACGCAAAATAAGGCTATGTGTAACATTTGAGTTCTATCCGATTTGACCGATTTTCGGAGTTTCAGCCAAAGACCTACGTATGTGATTAAACATGTAGAAATATAGTGACTGCACATTGAATATTAATATTTGAATATTACAAACAGAACAAAAGTTTAGAGGATTGAGTGGACTCGCGAGATGTTTCTTATCTATGAGATAACGATTATTTTCCACAAAATTAGTCTTCAGTGCTAAAAAGTAAATAATTTCAAATTCATAATTACTAAGTAATATTCCATGTCTTAATTATCTACGAGATAACGAGAAACTTTTTCCACGTAGCTATATTAACGTTACGATATTAATTAAAAACAGTAATTAAATTTCATTTTCAAATAAAACATCAAAAACTACATGAATTGATATTGCATTATTTTCTGTATAAAGCTAATAGCTTGTCAGATATCAATAGAATAATGGGTAGCTGTATTGTATTGACAATATGTTCTTTATTACCCAACAACAACGTGTAAACAAATTTGATTTTCTTCTACTTTATTCGACAATATCTCTGAAATAATTATTAGCTTTAGATGTTACATACTTTTAATATTTTTTCAAAATTCAAGAAAAAGTATTATTAGGCATCTGATTTAGAAATTATTCAATTAATATGATTTGATATCATGCAACGATTGTTTGAAATTTTTTTTCATACAGTGAATAATATACGAGTTATGGTAGGTATCTCACTCTGTATTTTCAAAACTGGAAGTAAAGGAACTAGTTGTTACTAAAATTCTTGAAATTTGAGTCAATGCCAGGTCAGTGTGACTTGTTTTCTTTGAAATCTATCTTCGGCTAGAAAATAGCTGTGGTTGACCTCTTGTTCTAAAGCAGTCGTACGCGCTAACTATTTCCAATTTACTGAATGAAACTGCATGCGTGTACGAGGGATTCGCGTATTCACTCTCGGGTGGAAAGAAAATGACCGTATCGTTCCAGTAAGAACCAATTTTAGCGGGTTGTCTTCGTGTGAGATCATCTCCTAAGAATTGTTTTCCTCAGTGGTTGGCTACTTCTCGCAAGCCTGCGCGTCGAAGATTAATGTAACTCGGTGTTAATTGTTACCTATCACAATTTTTAAATAGGCGTTAATGGAATATTCAGTGAGCTGTCACTCTACGATGTTATTACCCTAGATGATGTTTGACATCACCAATCAATATTAAAATTATACCTCAATCAATGTGAATTTTATGAACATGCGACAAAAAATTTATAACAGCAGAAAGATTTAAACAATTCAAAAATATTGAAATGGTACCTTGAACTTATTAAAAATACTACTAATTTATAATTGTAAGTTATCATATCAACCTGACGTATATTACACCTCATGTTAACCCTAATGTATAGCTTTATAACTCCCTATGGGGAGCAGTGTCGCCAGATGAGGAGATGGAGCACGAATTGAGGGGAAAAAGTTACCCTCTCTCTGTCAGTACCGGAGTATGCACGACAGAGACGCGTGAGAGTAGTGCGATAGAAGGGAAAATTAGAGTGGGGGAACAAGTCTTGATTTGGTGACTCTGATGGGCTGTTCCGCTTAAGTTTTTAATAAAAAAAAAATTACTAAGTAAAGAAAGAAATTTCTTACGTGACTCCTATAATTTGCATTTTTGTATAAGTATATGAGGGATGAGAGTAACAAATTTTACAATTTGAAGAATTAGCGAAACGCGCAACATAAAGGAAATAATATATTTTCAATATTATTATACTCTTTCACCCATACAAAACATTTTTTCTCATCAAGTGTGTTCACCAATAGTTATGAAAAAACTTACAAAGGGAAGAAGTGGGTTGAAACAGGTTACACACGTGATCATTTAAAATTCTATATTATACAACGTAGCGAATTTTTTAAACATACTTTTTACCGATGAATTATGTGTAAATGTTTAAAATGGAACACATTTTAAATTTCCAGGGCAAGCGTCTCGAAAAGTATGAATGATATGAAAAAGTGTTTTAGCTAGAAGTTGTAAGGTTTCGCCAAGGACACATTACGCTGTTATTTATTAGACCTTGCGATGACCGTGGAGAGGCCTATAAAGGTCAATTTTGAATTAATAGAGTGGAACTCACATTTTTTATTCGATATTATTATTACTGGCATCGAAGCGTTTTCAAAACACTAGATGAACGCAATTTTGGCATAAACTTTTCCCGGGATACTAACTCTCAAAGTTGATGGGTCAAACGAGACTGAAAAGAATGAGTAATAATTGATCTAATTTCAAGATTTTGATTTACTTCAAGAAAGTGAAGTCAAGATCCTATTTACAACAATTCGAAACTCGTTCAACGTTCTGCCGCATATGAAGCAGTTTTTCATGACGTTACGTTGCATAAAATCTGCATAATGTTGATCATAATCTCAGCTCAACATCAAAGCCAATCCAACTGCGGAATATCATTCATAATTGAAATACTAAAAGAACGCATTCGACGGACTGTGCATACGGCTAAATAATGAATCACAAATTCTTGCACTGGTTAAGTGTGATGGAAGAAGGGATCGTGCTTTAAGCTTCAGGAGTTCAATTGTTGAGACGTACGTCATCAATTAAAAAGCAATTGCTGGTTTCATTGGTCGTCGTGGTTATATTACTGTGCAATGAGAGATGACACAAGTTACATTCGATTGTTTTACCGGATAAAACTGATATTCAATAGCTCATTACAGCCACAACGACACAAGTATACATCGACGGCCAGACTACGGGTGTTTACAAACTCATAATGCCCGTCCACCAGCTAAACGAAACAGAATGTCTGTTATAAATTTGTTTTTTGATGTACCCCACCACAATGTAAATATTAACCGTAACCTTCTCTTCTATATTCGTGTGTAAACCATGTGGTCGTTAATGACCTAGCTGTTAATGTGACCATTTTAAAATAAATGTTATATATCATTATATGTATTTTATAATAATAAAAAACAGAATGTGGATTTTAATGAAAATTGGGTGCAATAATTGTTACTAATTTTATGCTTTTTACAAAAATTTACGGTAATTATTTACAAAAGGGTCCTTCTGGTCAATTTTTCAACCTTGGTTTTTTGTAGATATTTGCAAAAAACTGTTAGTTCCATTACAACGAATTCCGCCATTTTAAACAAATATTGGTTAGGTCTGTTCTACGTTTGGGTTGGGGTCGGTGCAGGAGGAGGGGTTCCGTCCTTCCCCCGCCCTAAAACACATGTTCTGTCAACTAAAAAGGGCAGAATTTGCTATAGTGAGTGTTGATAGTTTTTTGTAAATATCTCGAAAACGAAGGCCGAGCGGCAGAATTTTTATTTCGACGACAATATGAATTAATGCAAGAATAGCCGGATTTTTTGACATAATGGCTAAAATTTTTCATTTTCTATCAATAATACTTGAGAATAATATTTAAAAAGACGCGCAGTTATATTTTTTATACTAAACCTAACCCAGACCTAACTCAAACTTAATGGGAAAGCAATAAACTTAAAAAATATTTTTGCGAATATTTAAAAAACCAAGGTCGCGCGGCGCGGCGGTAAAATGTATAGGGAAAAGTTGTTCAGAATGATTACCTTGATAACAGATTTCAAAGTCATCAAAAACGGCAAGGAGGACCCTTTTCAAAAATAATTACCACAGTAGATTTTAAATAACATTTCTCATATTTTTCTGCCTTGAAAAGACAATCACCAACCAGCGGACAAATTTTCTGAAAATATTTTCCATTAATTATGTATGATACCGCTAGAAAAAAATAAAAAAATGAAAACTACATAGAATAGTAATTCTTTATAAAATTAGTACTGATTTAAGAAATTCTCCAACTTCTGGTATACTTATCAGGTGCTATGCACCAACAAAAAATGTCAGATATTATTCACTATTGTGCACAATATTGACATCACGATTTTGTAACATTGATCTAAGATTCGCATTGAGCTGACTCGAATAGATTGCGAGAGTTCGTAACCATGAAATTAGTGTTTGTGTACATACTCAACTTGATTCTTTTCATTATCTCATATTTTCGTGTCACTGTAAGTAAGATCTTCAAACCAATACATATTCTGTGCTCCATCGCAGCATAGGGTAAGGGACACAAGTACTGTAGGGGTACCAATTACTGTGCCTATATTAATTATGCTTATTTTTAAAGCACAATGAATATCAATAAAGAGATATATAACATATACAGGGTGAGTCACCTAACGTTTGCACCTCAAATATCTTTGTTGTTTCTAAAGATACGTAAAATATGGTGAGGACAAAGTTGAATGGTACAATGGGGCTGACATGATGCCAAAAAAAAAGAGTGTAAGTGATTAAAAGCAATACCCTCGTTTAATAAATTATATTTTATAAAACCTACAGTTTGCATAAACATTCGCATTTTTATTCACACCCGTTCACGAAAGGTTGGTTCGCTTAGTTTTCATTTTCCTTCTATACACATGATAATCTAAACAAATCCTATCTCGGTAATCAAGATTGTTTGATTTTCCAATTATGTGTAATTTACCCTCGGAATGTTGTGTGATGTAATTAATAATGCCTAGGAAGGAAGTTGTTAGACAGTATCGTGTCCTTTATTTATTGCGCTAGTAACCAATACATATGTGATTCGTGCAGATTTTGATGCTATCAACAAGAAACTGAAACTGTTCTCCTTCATTGTTAGCAATTTTTTTAGAAATATTCTATTAAAAAAAGTAGTAAAATTTTTAATATTCAGTGCTGCTTCAGCTGTGACTGTTGTAGTCCAAGTGAAAATAGGTAGGGTCTGAGCCATCACTTCGTTATCTTCGAAATTTTTTAAAGACACAGACCTTCAAAGTTTGCAATGTTGGCCGTCTTCTACGAAAACTACTCTCACAAAACTATTTTATATGCAAATATTATGTTTTAATGCAGAAATATTGAAAATATTATTGTTTAGAAAATTTTACTTCCGGTTCAAATGTGAAAAAATTTGTTCAAACACATTGTTTTGATAAATGGTTCAATTACTTTGGATTATTGAACACAATGACTGAACGGGATTAATACAGTATGTAAGTACGATCTTTAGAAATGTATTAGATATAGCGAATGAACAGTATGGAATTTATCACATTCATTTAGTTTATATAATATATGCCAATGTTAATATGCTCATATGTATAATAATATTATTACATAATGCTTTTGTAATATAAAATTATGAAACATGTGCATGGCTGTTATTATCGGCATTATTAATACAAAACTTAAATTATGATATAACGAAAACTATTTAGACATTTGTTAATTTTTTCAGAATTAAATATATCGATACTTATATTTTCTGTAAGTATATTTCTATAATTCTATCAATGTCATATACATGATTATTTTATATGAGTACACACTCGTTTATGCAGAAAAATTTGAATTCGGTTATCATCAAGAACTTGAACCACTTATTCGAGGGTTAATAATTTACCCAATGCTGAAAAGAACGTTAAATTGTGTGTTAATTAACTTTATAATATCTTATTATAATCTTTTAATAGTAATAGCAGCTATAAAAATTGTAACATTTAAACCTATTTAATTCATCATTTTGAAAATTTTGAAAGAGAAGGAACTCAATTACTGTGCCTATATTAATTATACTTATTTTTAATGAAAATTTTGTTGATTAGATTTTTATCTAATATCTCTTTTTTAATATTTGTTATGCTTTGAAAATAAGTATAATTAATATAGGCACAGTAATTGGAACCCTCAAAGTAATTGGATCCATTACCCTATATGTTTACTGTTACAATCTTACAAAATTCAATGTTCATAATGAAGTAACAGCAGAATAGAAAATAGTAGTCTACTATTTATTATCGTCTTTATTGAGATGTAAACATGCTAATGATATCAAATCTGGTTATTCCAGAGAGATCAAAAGAAATGTGCGTAAAATTAGAAGATTTCCAGAAGAAGCTCTGTGCAGCTTCAGGGATGACCTCGTGTGCCGTAATGTGGTTTTTTTATAATTTACGCTTTTACACACTCACAATTGAGTTTTAAGAATTCCGTCGTCCAGATCGTATTTCTGAAAATTCCAGTAAAGTATTCTACAGTATCTTATGTAAGTATACATACATCATATGATATTATCGCGTCACGCTTTTGTACGGAGCTCATTGTGCGCGAATCCACTGAGTGAGATTAAATAGTCTCTATTTCGTTTTCAGAATATAACAGCAATTGGTAGGTTAAATAATGTCCTCGACAAATCGTGTTGAATAAACGAAAACTAGGTGTCATAACAAATTATTATAGTGCAATGGAAATCTCAATTCCAACAGCATTAGGCACAACGATATTTTTTCGGTTGTTCATATTGAAAATATTATCTAACTGATCGTTGGAGGCTTTTAGCAAACTGTGTTTTATATAAGACGTAAGATTATTTCAAATTTAATTGAAGACAAGTAATGATACATATCATTTATATAATAACATACTTGAAAACTGAAGGACGATAGTAATTGTTATAGGAAGATTTTGTGCATTAATTAACAGAATATTCGATTCAACTTATGAAATCAATTTTCCTTTTTTAATGATAAAATTATGTTGATGGAGGAGTTCGTGTAATTAGGGGAGCTGGTCAGCTACGAATATCAAATAACTTATGTTGCATCTTCAGTTCTATTATTTAAATGCTATTACTTATATATTTTTCCATATTTATGTACTTTTCAATAAACTTTCATTACAGTTACTTTTCGAATCTCTGTTTTATGTGACTATTGTTTATTAAATGGTATACACACAATTATCTGGAAATTACCTTCTGCAACAATATAATCTACTACATTTTAATCTATTTTTGAATCTACTGCATTTTGCTAATTGAGCTTTTAAATAATGTATAATAATAAATTAAGAATGTATTGACCTTTATTAGCCCTACACCTAAATATTAACGATTAATTTCACTTTAATTCTTGAAAATTTTCTTTGCGTAATTTAATCATGTTGAATAGTAAATATGAGACGAAGCTAAGCTTTTGGTATTGGTAATCGTACCCAAGAATTTTCGAAATTTGATCATAAAATTTTGTCTACCTAAAGCCTATTAATGAAATCTTCAATAATTGTGTTACATCGAAAATCAGCCTCAAATTTCATTTATACAGTAATACTAAAACAAAATATCAGATAACATTCCAGGAGGAGCTTTGTTGGTTTACGATTGAAATTGTTAGTGTTATCAAAAAATTTATAAAGAAATCTCTAGCTCCGAATGACTTAAAAATATGAAATAATCGTCGGTAGGTAACGGGATGAATTAAATTTGCTAGATTTATTTTCAATCGTCATAGTTAACAAATTCAATAAGGGAGTACATATTTCACCGAACGCTAGAATGTTTGGACAATAAAATGTTTGCACACTGCATTCACACAACAAAGACTTCTCACATGAAAGTTAAATTACGTTAAAATCTACTGCGTGTAATGTCAAAGTATCTAAGGAAATTCGAAGGTGGAAATCGAATGTGGGTGTTGATTAGAAACAGTGATGTTAACGTGATCGACTGGATCGCGTAGTACCGATTAATCCGAACAAGATAAGACAGCCTGTGACGCGTGGTTCAATCGGAGCTGCATTTCGAGTTACGCTGAATGCATAGCATGACCGTGTAAATCCGGTGATGCCAAAAATAAGCGATTAGTCTGACTCATAATATCCGAAAAATGCGAAACGCGCGAAAAGTAGGTTCCGCCGAAAGCCGGAAATGCGGAAGTTTGATGCGATGCCAACGAATAAAATTATTCATGGAAGGAACCGTGGCGTTTACCAAGCAATCGTTAAAATACCTTCAAACTTCAAATAGCAAATTCATAGAAATCGGTGTTTGTCAACTATCCGACTCCCGGCTGATTCATAATTTTACCCGAGGTTACTGTGCCAACAATTTTCCGCGTTTGTGCTATTGCTCTACGATAACCGATGTGGCGCCAAAAATTTGTCATTGGCTCGATGAATTGTGGAGTTATTAATTCCGATTGGAGATGTTACTAACTCACTTCTCAGATTCGAATTATTAATAACTCTGACTTGACATTGAACGTTATTGGTTATAAAGTATATACTTTATATTATGCATAATAAATGAATTCGTGGCCATTTTTCCTATATTTCTTATGTGCAGTTCATTCGAGTAGTACTCGACAACTAAATTTCCGTTTTGCGAAAAATCATCAATATTTAAACTGTAATAACTGCGTTACAAAAAAATAGTACAAGAATAAACTTGGTCTCATTTTAAAGCTTGAAATTTCTTTTTTCGTAGACTATCACTGATTTTGACCTAAGAAAGTGTTTCTTTAAAAACATTCAAAAAATTGTTCACGAAGCAATCGACAGTAAGTTTCAAGATTTTTGGGACCGTTTTATCAACCCCTTGTCCTATAACAGTGCCCGGCACATTTGCCTCAATTGGTGCAAAACCGTCCCCACCGTAGCGCCTACTTTCCCCTTCCAGTAAGCGCTGTTGCCATGGAAAAAGGAGGCGCCTCGCCTGTCACGAGTAGCTACGAAGGTACGTATCTTAGACCATATGAACCTAAAGCCGAGAATCCACTGAAGAAAAGATAACGGGAACATGTGACGTCACAAGATAATTTGATAGTGGCTGACACGGCAGGTCTTCATTGTAATACCTTAATCAAACATATAGAATAGACATTTGTATCTCAAACATACTTTATACATATATTGATTATTTAATGATAAAATGCCAAATTGTTTGAAATTATTCTGTCCATTCCTTCCGTGTATTGTGTACACGACGCGCCCGTGACCCAAGCCCAGCGTTGGCACTGTTCTCATGGTCCGTGGATTGATGAGCATAGCTTATACATCTTATACTGCTTGTATATCTTTCTTATACATCATGCCCAGCTCTGCCCTACAACAGGAGTGATGAACTTCTTCCCCGCAGGGAGCCAGAGAACCCCCAATACCAATGCGACGGTTCTCCCACTATGGAAGAGAGCAGCTCTCTGAAGAAAAATGGGGATGGGAGCCATAACCAGTGACGCCAGATGAGTGGAGGAGACGAAACGCACCACGTGACCGGGCCGCGGTAGAAAGGGAAATTAGAGTGGGGGAACAAGTCTTGATCTGGCGAAACTGGCCACAACTGACTCAGGAATCGTCAGATCGTCACCCCTGGTCAGCCTATGACAATATTTTTCCCGCTGACGTCACATTGCCCTCAACTATGCCCGCGGTGTTCGGTGAGAACTATTGCCCGCCGCAAGACTTACTGAACGGGACTGGCATAGAGTGAATTCTAGAATCCGCGTGTTCAATGTGATTCCCAAGTGTCTAAAATGACTAAAAATTGGGATAGACACATTCTTGTTATTTTTATAAAGTAATGAAAAATAATCGCTCGATAGCATAACGTCACGAATATATTTCCCGAAAAAAAGGAATCTAACAGCCTGGAAAACATTGAGAAATAATTCTAAAAAATGGTGATGACTATATAAAATATTAAGAATAATAAAACTTTAACCCTTAAGTAGTATACTGAGGTCTCTCAGGACCCCAACAAAATCTTTGCATACTAAGTTTCGCTATTCTATTGTACGATAATTGCAAATGTCAAATTTCTTTAACTCCTTTAGAAATTTGGAACATTTAATCGTAAATTATATTCTCAAAGGTATCTGCAGACATTTATAAAGAATTTTTTAAATGTTCTAATACAGTGTTGGGCACGGTTGGGGCTCTTCGAAGTTTGCTTCTCCCACACTCCTTTCTTTCGTGCAGGGTGTCCTTTCTCCATGGAAACCGTTTATATTATATAACCGCTTATATTTTATTGTCAAATCAAACGCGAATTGAGTAATTTATTTCTTAAACAAGACTTACAATTGTAAGAGAGTAAAATTATCACAGTGATTTAAGAATCAATGCAACATAAGTGTTGCAAATTATTATTATTGAAACAGAATAAACTTTAATTCCGACTAGGTGCTGATCTATTCTGCATGTTTACATAATTGAGATAATGGGAGCTCAAAGACTATGACAACTTATAATGTTTAGCAGTTTTATATTAACCCTTTGCACTCGAAGCTATTTTAATTCCAAAACGAAACATTTCTTCCGACCTAGAATATTTCCGTTCTATATATTTTTTTCATGTTATACATACGAAAATGGTGCCATTTACTCGTGCAAGACTGAAATGTTTAGTAATTTATTAAATGCAAACGAATTGCAAAAATATTTTGAAATAATAATAATAATAATAATAATAATAATAATAATAATATTTTGAATAATAATACACTAATTTTTAGTGGTGCCTCACACTCACCATTCGAGTGTTAAGGGTTAAACGTACTGTATAACTCTGTGTAAATAGCTCTGCAAACATTAGTTTAACTACTGCAATACTGTAGTGACATATCCTTGTAGTGTCAAAAAGATTGATTAAATTCGTTGTTTCAATAAAATCGACAAGTAAATTTTCAAGAGATCTTAATACAATCCTGTAAAAAAAATTTCAAATAAATTAAGTGTCTATCGTTAGAATTATACATACGGCGTGATGTACAAATTTTTTAATCAGCGATAGAGGCAACTGTATTGATAAAACTCGTCAATATGAAGAAAATGGTAATACAAAAGTGTATGTTTGTTTTTTATAAAATACGTATAGAGTGAGAATCTCTATTATCAACTCCATAATTCAAGGTATCCAACAGTGTTCTAACACTTTGTGAATTCTACTTGAACTCTTTTCATAGTTCTCACACAACAGTACATAACTTATTGTTTTATGTTTGGTAAACCGACAAAAGCATTTGCTATTTTATTCATATCTTTTGTAAATATTATCATCAACTATTCTATCGTATTTATTTAACGTATATTGTATGTATACAACACGTTACTGGATCAATTATAATGATTTCTTTCATTCTTCATCAAACATGAAGTAAAATGCTACTTTTTCTCTTTCCTTTTCACAACTCAGGAAATTCGATATCTTACCAATCAGCGACGATACAGATCGCGAGATTCGCTTGAGCACACTTTTTCGTTTCGTTTTTCGCTTTTAGGGTAAAGGTTTCAAGTGTAGATACGACAAACACGCCAATAAATGAAAATGATGAATATATTTATATATTATAAATATATATTAATTTAAACCCACGTAGATTTATTTTTATCTATTTATATATAATTTTAAGTTTCATGTATTCTCAATAATTTAGTGTTCCCAACTACAGCAAGGTTTACTTAGATTTTGCCCGATATTTACTCTTAGGTCTATTCACTCTATATTCACTCTACACGAGAGCAGAGTCTGCCCTCGATTTGACCTCGAGTTGGCAAAGAATTCCGCCTGCAAACTTTGCACTCGAAATAAAGTCTAATGCCGAAACAGATGGGTCACAATTTGTAGACAAGTTTTGGTGGCAAATTCATAGCAAATCAAGAGCAGATTTTTTACTGGGTTATTCCGCAAAAAATGGAATTAGTATTCCATCTCTAATATTTCTTCATAAAATCTAGAATTCATTGTCCAAGAAATGTAGTAAAGCTTAAATTTTCTATACAAAGAGGAACCTTGAAAATTTCGACTCATTCTACATCCATTTTTTTTTCAAGTAAATCGTGTCAATGTGAACGTACTATCTGAATCATCTGAATTGTTCTGTATATGATTATTAATAACTTTAGCAATAGATGGTTTTTCAAATGAATTCTATTCTTTTGTAACCAATATTTAAGCATTGAAGCAAATGTAGATATAAAATAAATATAAATTTTCTTCCCCCTTCCGTGAAATTATTACAAAGAAAGAAGTACTAATTATTGTAACCATGATAATAATTATACAGCAAGCGGTTAATTGCCGTAATAAGCTGTAATAGACAGCAACGGAGATCCTACAAAGTAATAAAACTAAACTTTAAATATCAAAATTGTAATCACAAAAATGTAGAATTGAACTTAAAATTCCAATTTGTAAACATTGTGGTAGTTATTACTATTTATACTTTCTTTTGTCCGCCACTGTATATTTTGTAGCGCTTAAATGAATTTCGTAGCCTCAGCATGTCTGGCCAAAGTTTTCCTATATTACTAACTTTCATATATGAACTCGGAGAATAGTGAGATAGAAGTGACAAAAGTATTTATTTGTTCTTTATCTTTGTACATATAGAGACGACAAATTGAGAAAAAATGCCGTGAGCTTCTAAACATTTTTCTAACTGTAAAAATTCATTTTAAGAAATAAAATTCCTCCATAATCTGACATTTAAACACGATTATATTTATAAATAATTTAAATGAAATAAGTCTAGATAAAAGGGATGTTCGCGTAGTTGGCGTTATTGTAAAATATTGCATCAAAGCGGCAACTCCATTTCGCGACTATTCTGCAGAACCACGGAAGCGTGCTTCAGCAGCACATTTTCCGGAAATTGTGCGAATTTATTATTTTCTGTCTGACAATATGGTATTCATTTATCCAATTTTTTTTACTAAATCTGAGCGATGAAAGTTTCTTTCTCGTTGACAATTTATTAGTTTTTCGTAGGAATAAATCGATGTATTTACACAATTATTCATCTGCTGCCTTTTCCAATTGATTTAAGCCATCTCTGTAGTACCCTTCTAATGATAAGACTTTCTTCACAAATGTATTGCAAATTTTTCTTACTGCATTTGATGCTACAGTTTTATTGCGATATAATACGATGGCTGAGTGCCGGCTTTCGTCGTATTTCGGATGAGGATACCTTTTCGGCTTAACTTTGTTCTTGAGTAGGCCGAGAGTTTATGGGTCCCATAAAGTTTTCCGGCAGACCATAAAATTGAGCAGCGATATTTTCCGTTGGAAAAGGATGGAATGTAAAATACCTACCCCATCAATCTGGGTGATTTAAATTTTTTTAAAAGACTGTTAAAATGTTAATGCGAGTCACTCTATGATAAAGTGTGTTGGCTACACACATTATTGAGGTGAGTTATTTAAATATTATTCACTGTTTGAACAAAGGATGTGTTTTAATGTTCTGTATATGTACATATATGGAATCCTTGAAACTAAGAATGTTCGTGTTTTCATTAATTGTTAGTGTAGGTTGTTGGTGTTGATAAAGTGTACAAGTGGTGGGGAGAGAGAGAGATAACTGTTTTTCTGAAAATGGCCATTTTGTAATTTTGAAATATAGTTGAAGATAGTACAGATACTATTACTTAAGTTGCGTTTAGCATTTTGTTTCATCGATTCGATATAACACGGTGCAATAACTGCGGCAATTCTCCTATACATCAATACAATTTTCTTTCGATATAAGACGACGATGTTTCTTTTGCAACAAGAAAATCTCCAGTATCTCTTCTTCTTTCGAAGTGGTCCGCTCGACACCGCTTACTGCCAGAACGAGAGACTATGTCATATGTATCCTTCTCCAACGAAAGATATCGTTGCTCGGTCGACCACTTTATGGTTTCCCGGAAAACTTTGTGGGACCCATAAACTCTCGGCCCAGTCAAGAACAAAGTTAAGCCGAATAGGTACCCACGTTCGAAATACGACGAAACCTGGCACCCAGCCATCGTCTTATATCGGAATAAAACTGTAGCATCAAATGCAGTAAGAAAGAGTCACCCTATGTGCAAATTACAGTACAAGTTATTTTTATTCTTTGCATGAATGCTAATTATATTGTTATCAGTTTGTTTTCGCATACAATATAAGTATTGGCCTTTGGCTGAAAAATGGACTGAATTTTTCCATTTCTTGAATCTATTCGAGACGATAACTATTCTTGAAATTAATGATCTTTCACTCTACGTATTTGCTACTTCATCTACGATTTCTTTCAGCGAAAAAGATATTTTTGGATCTAACAATAGCCATTTTCTCATTTTTCAAAATAATTCAAAAGTATCGCTGGATGAAAAATGAAAATCCCTGAAGAGGGTTAAAAATGAAGGTGGTGCTATAGTCTTGCACCAATTCCAAAATGTTTCTCGCTATCATCTTGATATACACAAGCACGGATAACTTTTACATTTATTATACATGAAGTTCGTTATTTATCATGCTTCCTCATGTTGTGCACATGGTTTTCCTAAATTATTCTTCCAAAGTTCAAGAATCTTAAAGATATGGGTAGCACTATAGTTATGCACCGCAGTGTATATGGTATTATGTAATGTATTATAGAATCGTTGCGAAGTGTGGACGTCAAAGAGATTGCTTTGTCGCACGCTGCACAATTTTACGTGACGTGGATAAATGTTTAAGCCTCTTCAGCTTTATGCTTGGTTACGCGGTTACAGTTCCTATATACACATGGCCACGCGTTATATGCGTTTTATGCGTTTTCGAGGGGATTCTAAATAAAGCAACAGGAATTCGTGTAGCACGGATTAGCCTGTCCCTTCATGAAAGATCGACCCGCAGCGTTCCTCATATACACGAGAGCGCGTCTTGATTCGAACGAGAAATTATTTCATCGCCGTTGTAAGTTGGTTGCATTCAGGGAAATTGTTATATTGTACTGGGTAACACTTCTCGAGAGTTGCGTGAATATTAGGGTTGTTCGGATACCCGAAATTACAGGTACCTGAGCCTCGGGTCGGACCGGGTCGGGTCGAAATCTCGGAAATTTGTATTCACATAAGTATGACGCTGTTTCATGATTTTTCACTCGAACTTTGTATTTTAACTGGCGGGTTTAGAATGATTTTCGTATTTTTAGTGTAATCTGTTATTGAACTCCACAAGGAAAAATTTGTCAAATATATTGTGTGAAATTGTAGTGTTTTATTTTGAATTTTCGTGCAGGAAATATAATTGATCTACTTTTTCCGATGCAAGTCTTGTTCTCGTAGCTGTAAAAATACAGTGTTATCTCGATATTTGACATTTATTGGACATATATCGTCCAGGAGATACTATTCTTTCATCCAAGCTGAACATTGTACCCGACCCGTATTATGGTTATACTTCTCGGCGTCCGAGGCCTCTCGAGCTTCGAGGCCACCCGTGGGGTATGACCCCGCGATAGCGGGGATAGTTAAGCGACTTTTATCAGCCAGGTATTTGCGACATATATCAAGTAAAGACTGTATTTCCAGCGTCAGAAAATAATCTTTCGCTCGGGACCCCGACTCGACCCGACCAGACTTGACTACCACTTCGGGTATCCGACCTTCAGAAACTTTCGGAATACCGACTTTATCGCGAGCAAATTTTGTCGATCCGACCTGAACTCGAAATTTGAGGTACCCGCACACCCCTAGTGTATAACGAAATCATGTTTGGCTTAATCTTCGTATGGACCATTGATTACCAGACCCTTTAATACTGTATGCTCCCGTTACTCTTCAAACTAATCGGACAGTAGTAATCATACTTTTTAACATTTGCACTTTCTTTTCTAACTGTCAGTTCGACATTTCTCACTTTACTTTTATTAATTCTGTTCTATGATTGTCTTCTGACGTCTGGGGCCTTTATTTTTCCTGAATTTGTAAAATCATATTTCTTCGATTTTCATATAACAATGTTTTTTCGAATACAATTATACGTCTTATTGCATCTTACATATTATGAATGAGAGTTTAGTATTTGACATTTCAAGTATAAATATTTCGTCGAATTATTAACTTATGTAACCGTTTTATGGAAAAGATTACATTTTTGAAAAATTTTCTTTATTCGAAAGTAGAAAAAAACATGACATTATTTATTAAAGTAACATAAGGAGTAGTGGGCAAAATTATATAAATAGAAAAATTTAAGAAGAAAAGTAATTAAATAATTTCTTAATGTGATTAAATTATTGTTTAAGACATTACAGAGTCATTACGTACACAATCACAGATTCCAATATGTATAGGAATACGCATATTTTGCTACTTAACATTAAGTAATAAAAATTCTTTTGAAAATTCTAAAAAAGTGATCTTGAAAAAAAAATATTTTTGCGATGTGTTTCGTCTCTTGATGTTAAAGTAATTTGTGTGTAAATTGTTCTAATTTTTGTCGTACGAAAGAATCTTTTCTTCCTTGAAGATTGTTGAATCACGTTTCCATCTTCATTGTGTAATCTGACTGTAAATGGGAAGAGCTAATATAATTAGCAGTAGACCGGTTTTCCATTTTTACTATTTAGTATGTACTCATGCTTTGTTTCTGGAGCCTATTATTATTTATGTACACACACGTGGACAGGAATGTCAGTTTTCCAGGTGCTGTGATTAAGGAAGCAGTTTTAGTATGGAATCATCACGGTATTACAAGGATATATTGTCCGTTAATAAAATATCACGCCTATGACAAAACTAGGTTATAACAGAATAAGATAAGACATAATAGATAGATAAGACAGAATTGTTGTAACCATGAAATTTCATTGGCACAATAATGTAAGAAGCATATCGTATCGAAGTAGTTCGGTAATTATTACTGAAGTTCATAATTATTCTAAATATTGCAACCATTGATTTTGTCTCCCCATTGTA
Organism: Halictus rubicundus; assembly: GCF_050948215.1. Taxonomy (NCBI): domain Eukaryota; kingdom Metazoa; phylum Arthropoda; class Insecta; order Hymenoptera; family Halictidae; genus Halictus; species Halictus rubicundus. Next base: position 5,396,270 of record NC_135149.1, on the reverse strand, counting down.
TGATAATTCGACTGCGGATGTTTATGCAATTTTCAATTTTCGTAGACAAATTTTAAGAAAGTGGTACCAAATAAAATCCTATTTTTATTGGTAACAGTATTTGTAGATCTAAAATAAGTCAAAATCGTACTAAATTGTGTCGAATTTTATACTCCAGCATCTATTTTTTAATTTCCATGAGCTATAAATGCGTAAAGATCCGCAGTCTAGTGATAATACTTATTTTCAATTATTATTTATGCACAAAGCGGAAATTTAAGCTATCATTGGATATAATGATCATTAAAATGTAAATCATTACTACACGGCCATGGTATATGTTACGAATGGCGACCTTGACAACATATTTCAAGGTCATTGAAATTGGAGAGGAGGACCCTTTTCTACAAGTTCACCCAGTATTGTAAATAACATTGTATCGATATTCTTTTGAAAATATCATTTCAACTTCTGTATTTTTCTGGTATAAGTAAAGAAAATAGAAATGACCGTTTCAAAATGTTGGTAGGTATCTTGGAGAAAGTAAATCTTAAAAGATTCACACTGGCTAAAAATTGAGTTCTATTTACGGCAAGTACTTGTGGGACGATAATTCACGAGATAAAAGGTCAAGTAGTCTGAAAATTAAGAACGCAATTGCCCTGGTGAGTTTAGTGACCAGTCAGTTTAACTAACAGTTCATTAAACGCGCGAGTTAATCAAATTGATCCGTCACAAACTTATTTTGGAACTAGTACGAACCTATTCAATCTAGCACCAATTCGCGCCTCGCCTAACTTCGTAAAAAATGATTGTTTCATAATAGTCATTACCCAGGCCACATGATTTTTTTTCAGTTCAACAAGACAATTTCAATAGAACTAATACTTCCTTCCTTCAGTTTGATAGAAATTGTAGAGAAGGGTCTTGATACTTTTTAAAATTAATTAAATTACCTAAATAATGTAATAAATAATTGGTAAGCCAAATAAGTTAGAAAATACTATTAAATGTTTGAAAGATATTAAATTCTTCAATTGTATGTTTTCAAAATCGTTATTGGATACTGAATTTAAATATTATAATTTGTTAAAATACCTTATAATTACTAATGACTTCAATGTTGATGCAATTATAAATAAACGTAATCGAAAAAAAATTTTGATGCAAAATACTGTTTCTACTACACTGACTATTGCTATTGATCAAACACATATTCTAATTGCTAAATATTTAAATTAAATTCTAATTGCTGAAATAAATTCATTGATGATAGTTTGACAGCAAGAAAACATATAATTAACATGTAACTGCAGCACGAAAATAAGTTCACTGAAATAAGTTATAGATTTGGCGAATTATATTTGTTTCTGATTTTTGTAACACTGGTAGAAATTAATATTTATACACAAACTCAAAGAAAACTTATACTTTAATTTGGATATTTTTACAGAAAAAAAATATGGATCGATCTTAAAACAGTGAAGTCTCAGAGATTAATTTACGCTATACAGGGTGTCTTACGTAAAGCCTTGTACAAACCTGAACATTTCGACGAACATTGCGCCGAATATTGCGCCGAACAAGCGACCGAAACGCAAGATCGCGCCGTTCGGTTCGCCGAATTGAATGTCGATTTTGCGTTCCGTTCGCTGTTCGGCGCGCCGTTCGGCACAATGTTCGTCGAAATGTTCAGGTCTGTACGAGCCTTAAGTGCAACCCGCAGAATATGTTATTTAGTTTGGTCAAAGTAATAGATCTTTTATGTGTGATTTGAATGGCATCAGGTGATCAGCATCCCGCAGAGGTTGTTTTTTCCAATGTTATTTTTTCTCGCCGAAATTTTTTTTTAAATGACTATATATACTTACGTGTTGCATCGCGTTGCTCATAAAAAAATACATTAAAATATGTACTGTGACATGATCTTCAAATGACTTTGAAGTTATGAACTTAAAAAAACTTAAAAAGGACATTAAAAAATAACCTCTGCGGGATACAGACCACTTGATATCACTCAAATTACACATAAAACATTTGTTACTTCTTCAAAATTAAGAAGATATTCTGAGGGTCGCACTTACGTGAGACACCCTGTATACACAACATATTTGGTCCTATAAATACTGATCGGTCTGTTATACGTAACGGATGCCTCGTGCAGATACAATGATTTTGACTGTGCGGGAAAAATGAAAAAAACGTTCCTTGCACGTAAGTAGCTGCTGCATGGTTGCCTTCGAATACACAGAACGCTCCAAGTATACGTTGTAATATATCATACGATGCATAGTCTACGGTTTTAACAATTTAGCTATATTAGATTCTAGTTATATTAGATTATATTAGATTATATTGGATTATTTTATTAGATTACGTCATAGTTTGGAAGAAATTATTGTATACATGAAGATAATATTTAATTTAAAAAAGAAAACAATTGTTGGGGACATATTTTTAGGATAATTGAGTAGTTCAGTTTTGACCTAGGATATTATAATTAATCATTAATAATAATTAGCAATAATAGTTATATTTAAATTTTAGAGAAATTTCAAATTTATGAAAAAAAGGTAGAAATATGTAGTTTCGTTCCTAAAGATGATAATGACTTTAAGATCTCGAAAAATAATATGATTGTCAGAAAAATTTTTGACACATCACAATATACATTCTGTCAATCTCAATCATATCTTGCTGTGCGATAAAAAATAATAGAGACATTTAAGATGTTCAAATAGGACACAAACTGACCACTAGCAATAATGAATGACTAGGTGAACAGCACGTGAAATAAGTATATCTACCGATATGTTGTTAGATCTTTCTTATCGAACACATTCCATTTTTATCTTCAACTGCTTCATAACATTGTCATAACATGGTAGGTAAAGTATAGCAGTACAACATATTTCTCGTTTTCGTTAACAATGTACGGCTGTTTGTAAATTTTTGTATAAGGCTGCAGTCGATAGTACAAAATAAATATAGTAAGCCATTGTATATTAATCTATTTTTTACCTTGTCTTTTTTAATTATCTTATTTATTAGCTTAAAATATGCAATTTTTAGATGACAAAATTGAATGGACATAACCGTTTGACCTTTAGGGGACGAGTCAAGGTCACGTCATAGCGAACATGGCTTTTTCAAATGGAATACCTCATTTTTTATTATACGGTGTTAAGGCTCATAGCAAGGCGTTTCCAAAATACTACTTGTTTCTCGTTTTTTCATGTCAAGGTTAACATGATCTCTCAAAGCTCATAACTCGGATGATTTTCATCGAAAAAGAGTAGCGTTCAAAGATATAACTAGCGTTGTGGAAACGCCTCACTGTCAGCTTCAACACTGCATACTAAAATGTAAGCCAAATGTAATAATACTGTACTTGCTATATAAACCATTTGGGTTAAAGCAATAAATAAATAAATAATTAAAGTATTCCATTTCAAAGAACCATGTTGACTTTAACGTGACCTTGAACAGTCCACTCAAGGTCAAACAGTTGTACCCGTTCAATAGAATCTGCAATACGTTGAAATATTTGTCGAATACAGTTTTTATTTCCAAAATACATTGTTTCTGAGACAATCGACCGATCCAGAATTTTTGGGGGACTCTGTTGTATCTTCATATGCGTGTTCAGATCGTAGTACTCCAGAGCAAATATTTCCATACAAATCGTGGAAATTAAAATCAATTTGTGTAAGCCAGTGTGTAAACAGTGTGTAAAAGGACAGTGTGTTTGAGTGCGTCTTTAAAATCGCCTTATCTGAATCAGGCCAATTAGCGATGGTCTTTAAACACAGGAGGTTGTAACACAGTTTTCGCTGTGAAAAATTAATTATACATGCATAATTGTATCAAACCCTAGACAAATAATGTTATGCTAATTTGTGTACATGTTGTGAGACTATAAATAAATATTATTATTTAATATATAGTAATACATATAAAATACTGTTATGCTAACCTATATACACATCAAGAATCAAATAAAATAAAACATATGAATTTCGACGGTAATTTCGAATTTTTTTTATCTCGAACTATTGTATGTTACGACACTATAAGTAAATATTATTAGCGTGATAAGTTTAATGCAAGGTACAATATCACAGTACTTACGAAATGCTTTTTACAGCTGTCAAATGTGTAGATAGACGATGTGATAGTGAAACTTAGCCAGGCTTTCGACATTTGACCCGAATTTGACCGTTTATAGTTTCACAGACAGTTGTCGAAAAACCTACAGTTTCAAGGATACTGATAAAATGATATTACGGTGACGTTTTATAGTCTGTAAGACAGATTATAACGTTGCCAAGTCTGGCCGAGAAAAAAGAGTTACTTATATCCACGATAACCGCTTTCTTATCTGGCACTCGCATCTGTTAACCAAAATTACAGTTTTCACGAACTCTTCAACCAATTATAATGCATTGTGAACAATTGTATTCTTTCTTCGAATTGTATATTTGCAGCTACAAATGATATCTTTAATTTAACAACGTAACGAGAGAGCCTTTTTAATTAATATTATGACGTCCTTAATTTACTGTGAAAACAATAGCAATAATTCGCTGTACTGAACACTAAAGCTGCGATATAAAAATTAAAAGTGTTCATAAACTATAGTAACTGGACTTCGGATGTTTTTTCAGAGTAAAAAGTGCATGGTTTGTAGGAAATAGGAGGTAAATAAACAAGTTTTTTTTTCGTTTAATGATTTTAATACATTGATAATGATATATCGATATTTTTAAATTCTTTCAATATCTTGACTGTTCTAAATTTGGCTCACTAAGTTTTGTTATAAATGCATAAAACCCGCAATAGTAACACAGTAAAGACTTAAAATAGTAGAAACATTAAAAAGAAATTGATGTTCACCTTATTAAAATGATGAAAGAAAAAAATTTTTATTCGCTCCTGTTTCTAGACAGAGATTTTGAACAAGGATCTGTAATAGCTTGTAATGCAAGAAAAGAACACGAGGCTGGCATAATTTGTTGAAGTGGTCAAGGTGTAGTAATTGGTCAACAGGCTGACCTGCGCGAAATATATTTACAAATTCAGGATCAGCGCGTGTTTACATCATTCGTTGAATATCAAGCGTCTTAAAATATCACAGTAAAGACGTTTGCAAATGTCACAGTGCCATCTGAAAGAAAAATTTGAAGAACTTCGTACAGACAGCGACCACTTCGTAACCAATTATTCCGCGAATACGCGCAGATCAATTTGCGAGTATGTTTCCTTCTGAGATAGAGTAAACCAACCCGGACGTCTCGAGATCCAACAGCCCCAATCCAGTTCGAGCCGGTCAGATCCAGCAAACGATCTTGTAGACCACCTGGATAAGAGACGGCTCTGCGACGGTAAAACGTCGATGGACTCGACTCTGATGGGCGATGGAAATACAGAAAATGAAAGAAATAATACCGGTGGAAAAATAAAGTGACGGAACAACACACCGGTAACAATAGACCCTCGACTAGAATGTTTAATGGAATAGGGCTAACTGCTACTGTTACAGAAACATTAACGCACGAAAAAGTTAAACTTAAAAACTTGTGAATTTTAGCAGAATAGCGTCAGATATCAATGCATACATTTGTTTTTTTTTTCTCTTAACATTAGGTTTACGGGACCCATCATAATGAGGAGTTCTAATATTTTTAATTTACGATTACTGAAATCGTAAAGATGCATCCATGAAGAATTATTCGACAATACATATATTACTTTAAAAAATGGCTAAACATTTGGATAGACGGGTTTCAGCTGTATTTATAAAGCAATGTAAAATAGTCGGTTTTTGTGCTTCGTTAAACTATATTAATATTCAAATGTAAATAATACAGTTTAATATAATTTAATAAAACATTCTACAAAACTATACTTTACAATTGGCTACTGGAATACAGTGTGTCCCACGAACTCTGTCCACCTGAAACATCTCCATTATTTCAAACAATACGCGAAAATGTTTCATATAAAAGTTACAGGATTTGAACCAATTAATGATATGATAATAGCAGTTTTTGACAAGTTGACACGTAAAAGAGATATGAAGGTCATTTTCGTTTTTTAAAATGAAATAATATATTTTTTATGTTCATTTTCGATAGAATGGTAAATTCTGAATAAAAAAGTACTAAGGTACATTTATCCTAACACTCATCGTTTCTGAGATAATTTGACTTTATTCATCCTATTACTATCTTCATGAATCTTTATGCAAAATAAAATTTTTAAACATCAACTACAAGAAAGGAGATGTGCGTGAAAAATTTAATCGTTATGTTAATAATTTTAATAGATTGTAAATAATCTGACAATAACCCTAAATTCCCACAATGTTCCTTCGATTTTGTGTTTCACCTAATTTTTGCTTACTATTCATAATATTTGTAACTAATAGAAGCTAAACTCAGAAGCGGAACGTTTTAGGACAAATACACCTTAGTATATTTTTATTCAAAATTTACCATTCTATCGCAATCGAATATACAAAATAAATAATTCCATTTATAAAAAAAGTGACCATACTCGTCAAGTTGTCAAAAAACTGCTATTATCATATCATTAACTGGTTCAAATCCTGTAATCTTTATTTGAAACTTTTTCACGTATTGTTTAAAATAACGAAGGTATTTCAGGTGGACAGAGTTCGTGAGATACACTGTATAAACACGAGCTGAAAATGATACTAAAATAAAATAAAATTCTCTAAATATTGTCACTATTTTATATTCTACTCGTTTTTGTCATAAATGTCTAAACTCTGCAATCTAGTAATGAAATACTAAAGAAATTCTTACGCGATGAAGTACATTGTCTAAGGAGACTGTGTACATTTTATAATTATGAATATAAAAATAGAATTGACTTTTATGACGGAACCGAGTAATAAATCAATACGTTTTTATCTTCTCAGAAAAATTAAAAGATTACGTTTGTTGAGAGTTTGCGCGTGTCTTTCAATGTAATATGCGAAAGAATAAATTCATTCGCTTAATTATTCCCCACAAACGTAATTTTATAACTTAGTTAATTGTTAAATAACTCTGAAATAAATCATTTTAATTTCTCCGACATTATGACATTGAAAATCTTGTTAAAAGTAAATTGTGAATTCAGGTGTGAAATGTTATCCTGACGATAGTATTTCCAATTTATACAAACAATTCACTATACTTTTACATTTTTCTTGAATACATAGATGACGAGACAAACAATTTTAGTTATTTTTGTATACTTTTAAGATGTACAGGGTGTCTCGCCTAACTCGACCATCTAAAATATCTCGCTTGTTTTTTATGATACACGAAAATTTCAGAGGAAAACATTTGTTGGTTCAGAGCATCAAATAATAGTAACTTCCGCGCGATTCACTCTTGGAAATTCTGAAAGTTGATATTTAAACTTAAATTGTGGCGAAAGGGTCTCGTAGGGTCTCATGATTTTTTGCACAAAGTTAGATCAATATTACATCTTGCCAAAACGATTAGTTCCAGACCAAAATCTATTAAAGGATTTGTTGTATGCTTCCATAAATAAAAAATTTGCAGAAAACAGAGATTTTCGATTAGCCCATATTACTTAATGTTGACAACCTTTTACAAAAATTTTTTTTGCCAAATAAGCGTTGTACCTGTGGCAATCTCTCCACAAATTTTCAAACAAATTCGTTGGATAGCATTCGTTGGATAGTGATTAGCATCGCATCACGATGCTACCTGAGCCACCTTCTTTAGCTACTAATAAAACAATAAACAACATATAACTAAGTGGTATTGTTCAAAATACTATATACGTTTATACTATTAGGTCGTCCCATAAGTTCGTCCCGTTTACTCTTGTTCCATTTAAATTCTAAAAATAAAATATGTAATCACCTTTTCATTCCACAACCTCTTCTGACCTTTTTGGCAAAGACATCATACCGTCACTATAAAATTTCTGCGGTTTTTCATTAAAATACTTTTCAATGGTGAATAATATAAACACATCCCCGGCACGAACTTATGGGTCGACCTAATACATGCTTATATTTCTACAAAACAAGTCAGAAATTCTTCCTCCGCACGCCAAGTGCAAGACTATCTTTCATTATGCATAATTATTGTTAAATGGTAAAAAGAACAAAAATCCTAAAACACTTATCCCCTATTTTGGACCAAAAATCACACACTCGAGTTTACATTAAAATGAACTAATAATAAATAAGAGAGACTGCAAAAAAATCAAATTTTTAATATATTCTTTAAACAAAAAACTTTTGTCAAAATTTTCTTGCACGACTACATTTCCCATTAGAAAGCACGCAATTGAAAAAAAATTCAATTTTTCGACCTCTTGTTTCCGAGATATCTCAAAAATTGTGGTTTTGGCCTCCAATTTGGAGGGCTGCTTTCACCCTTTCAAAGTGGATGGTTGCCAATAAAAAAAACGTGTCAAATATTTTTTGAAGAACTATATCTCACGTAAGTTTCATCAAAATCGGCTTGTATCAACTGAATATGTTTCCTTGTTAGTTTCGACAGTAACAAAAATATTATTTTAGTATTTAGACATTCGTGTGTAGTCGTAAAGAAAAGTTGCAAATGTAACTAATTTTAATAACATATGGATTTTATTTTAACTTCTTACGCCACAACTTATAACAAAAATATTGGAAAAGCAGCAGCTCGTAAAAGTGAATGACATGAAAGGTTTACAGTTACGATAACGTAAAGCTACAATGCCTAACCCCGTTCTGGAATACAAAGTAACGAAATTCAAATTTGAGATTGAATAACGAAGGCATCTATGCCGATTTCGATACCAAAAAGATGAGAATAAAAAAGCTAAATAATTATACAGGATGAGTCAACTAACGTTTGCACCTCAAATATTTTTGTTGGTTTTAAAAAAACGTCAAATGTATTAAGGACAACGTTGAATGGTTCAATGGGGCTCACACGATGTCATAAAAATATTTGTTTTTATTTTATTTTATTTTTTAGAAATCTCGAGGTCATTTTCATTTTTTTTTAACGGGGCTACCCCTTTTTAAACGTCTACAATGATAGTCCCTTTCATTAGGAATCCAGTGGCTATAATTACTTACGATCAGTCAAGATACACAGACAGAGGAAACGTATTGACAGTGGTCACAATTTAGTCTTGACAAATTTAATGGGTCTGACTTATTTTTATAAATTGAATGTTTATTTTTTACATTATAACAAAAATATATTACGAAATAAATATTTGAGAATTTATCTTTCGTAGTTATTTATTGAACAAAATAACGGTAAAAAGGCAGTGAGCTTACAATTTTGTCCGACGGTGTAGGTATGTAGTTTTCTCCGTTTAAAGTTTATTTTATATATTAAATGCGTGCGTCATTTATGAATCAGAAAATTCAGGCGTGTGAGGAAAGAAAGGATCCAGTCTCAGGAGAAATTTCCTGATGATGCCGAAGATATCCTCCTCAAGGGCATCCGACTATTGACCCAGTATGGTGTCGTCAGCAAATAAATACGTCTCCAGGATAAATGCGAAGAAGAATGGCTGATAGTAGCTACATCTTCACGTATAAGCACATATCAAGCAGATCGATTGGGGACCTTTTATATCGGGTGCTTCTAAAATATGGTATTGCACACGTTCGTGTCTTATATTATCTGTATGTAATCTGTATGTTAGTTAACGGTTGACGGTTATTTGCAGTCTAACCGTCACGTAGCTGTTTATTAACGATGGAAATACTATTGAACGTATATTGCTACTAAATATTAACAAAATAGTGTGATTCAAAATATTACAAAATACAATGAGATTTTCTAAGCAATATTTCAATTAAAATAATTTTTAAACTAATCATTTTTCGACGTACATAGGTTCATACCTTTTTATAGAAAATGAAAAGCTTCATCGATTGGTGCATACAAAATGTACGGTTCCATTAAAAAAATCAAAGTTCACCTTCATAAGGGCCAAGGCTCCGTAGATTCGCGATAAGGTAGAGTGACTACGTTACCGACGAAAGTAGGAGAAAAATGGTTTCACTTGCTTCAACTTTTCGTCCTTATATGAGAATATTTTTCGCTGGGGAAGGGCTGATTCGAAAGAGGAAGGTTCAATGCAGCGCGCTGGTCATGAGTTGACGAGATTATGCAGATATTTTGTAATATAAGTGTTAGAAATAGGTAAAAAATTGATGATGTGCATGCCACGGAATCCAAGCATTTTCGTCTATAGAGCTATATTTTGTCTTGATCCTCTGCGAAATAAGGCCAAAAACTTGGAGCACGTTTCTGGCGTCAGAATTCATGGTATCGATAATACAGAGCAAAAAATGTTGACAGGTTTAGTTACAGACTTAAGACTCGTCGGATCAAGACCAAGACGGATCTTAAATCTGTGTCTGAAGGTTGTGAACGGAAATTATACAGCAGTTACCGACCTGCCGACTCTTCAAAAGTCACGTGACTACCCTTGGCCCATAAGTCCTTGACACATCCACCTACAAAAAAGCTAATAATACCAGTATGTTCATCCGTTGAAACAGTTTAATCTCCACCTAACATTTCTCGTTGTGAATAATAATGATGACATAAAACAAGGTGGTAATAATTGGTGCCCAACCCAGTATATGTATAAATATATTTATGGTCATATAATAGGCATGAAAATTGTATATAATGCGTCTAATGCGTATGTATATGTACAAATAACATCTGTATACTATATAGAGAATTGTCTTACAAAGAATTAATATTGTATTTATAAAAACATTTGTGTATGTAATAAATATCTACGTTAGAGATCATTTAAAACATTGCAATACATACCAGTCAATTATTTTGGAATTGAATATGTTGCAATATACAGGGTTTCCCAAAAATGTTACGCTTCCTTGAAAGGTACCTTCAAAGTATTTTCCTTGAAAGTACCTTCTTGCTTTGTGAAACTGTTCTCTGCAGGTCCCTTAATGAGTTATTTACGAAAAACATGGATCAATTAGGGCGCGACAAAAGCAGACGGACTCCGGCACGGCGCACAGTGCGGACAAATCGCCTGTTTTCGGCACTTCTCGTAGTTCGGTTATTAATGCATATATAGAGGAAATTTTTTACAGACAATTATATTTACCAATATAGTTTATAATTTTAACAAAAAAAAAAAAATTTTTAGAAAAAAAAAATTTATTACTAAAAATTAACAAATTTATTTTTAAAAACTAACAAGTTGAACTACTTGAAAGTGTTTTTGTGTTCGCTTTAATAAACAAGTATATCAAGTCAAGGGTAGTCTAGAAGCGCTTCATCACAAGTAACAATCAGTTCTCTGTTTTGTTGAAGTAGATTTAGAGATGAGTAAACAGAACACTTTATTTTCGTCTAATAAAATCGTATAGCTTTGTGGCCATTTATTCACTTTCTTTGTTTTTATGATATAATGATAAATTACCTTTTGATTAAAAAAAAGGAAATTATGGAGAAACAACAAAAAATTTGTAACAAAATTGAAGGTATACAATTTCATAAAAAACATTCTTGATTGGTTTAGGCTTTAGGAAACGTGAATAATTGCCAATAAATTTAGTAGTTGCAAGGAAATTTTCTAAATTCATGTGGAACTATGTATGTACCTAGAATTTGACTGTTATACAGGGTGACCTAATTTATCTGAAAATCGAGAATATCTCTGAAACTGTTGATGATACTAAAAAATGTTTCAGACAAAAGTTAAACGTTATCAGGGGGTACACTTTTCGATGTAGATATCTTTTTTCTATGTAGACGCGTAGAAGTTGTATGAAGGTCAACTTTGTTTGTTTAAATAGAATCGTAGATTTTCTACATAAAAGTACTAAATTACTTATGGAGAAAAATCATTAGTATAGAACATATTTTGATTTTAATTTTAAGTGTTGGAGTTAGTACTGTATAGATCTTGGCACTCACCTTTCTAAGGTTGATGTTCGAAAGTACGTCCACTAGGCGAAATATTCCCCAACCGTTGGATTGGGCGAGGTGGCCGTATTGAATATCCGTGAAATTCACCAGATCTGACATCCTCAGACTTTTCCTTATGGAGGTACTGAAATTACTGGGTACTTAATTTACGAGAAAACCCATGACGAACACGGGCGTCGGTAATTTCCGACTAAACATGGAGGATTACCAATTTTATGATACATCACAGCTATTGAAGCACAAGAAGAACTTCAAGTCTTTCTTTCCGACGCAAAATAAAGTAATAAAGAACTAAATGTGTTAAGGACAAGCTTTCTCTAAAAAATAATAAAGTAGTCACGTCCGTATTGTAAATTAAATTATATTTAAGACCCTAATTGACTATTACTTAAAAGTAGTTGAGAAAGAATTTATATGTATATGTTAGCGTCAATATGTTTTAAGCCGAGTCAAGGGCCGATACCGATGGGACCCTTAGGATTGGAAGGACTTATGGTAGGGGCTGAGCGTACGTGACGCCTCGAATGAGTATGTTTACGTGGAATGTTCCGAGTGAGAGTTGCCGCAAAGGTAACCGGGCGTAGCGTTGCCCAGAGAATCTGGTGCAATGTGTCTTTATGTGCGGTGACGCCTTAGAGTACCGGATACTATGTTTACGGGGTGGGTTACAATGTTGCGTACCGGCCTCTGCCTGTGTGACCAATGACCTGAAGTCATTTTTTGGAAGGTTTGGAAGTATGGAGGGAGCGAGGTGGAGACATGCCTGTGGAGGGTGTGTAATAGGGTATGGAGGGGGGAGGGTTGGGTGGGGGACTGGTCGGAGGGGATAGTGATTCCAATTGCAAAGAAGAGGGATAGCAGGAAGGTGAAAGATTACAGGGGGGTGACACTGCTTCAGACAGCGTACAAGGTGTACGCAGCAATTCTGGCAGAGAGGCTTAGGGAGGAGATGGAGGGGAAAGGCATGTTGCCTGCGAGCCACACGGGGTTCAGGAAACCCCCCGGGTTAATTTCCCGGTTTGGGGGGTGTCGGTCCGTCCCTCCCTTAGGGGAGGGGGATTCGTGGGGGGATTTGGGTGAGGAAGGGTCGGGGCGTGCCGGATCGCGCCTCCGACGGCCCTTCCTTCCGGTGGCGGCGTCTTCTTGTCTCGGCCGGGGCTGGTTCCTTCGGGACACCGGCCCCGAGCGGGGCACGAAGACTCCGGGAGCTGTGGGTGGACCGAGCTGGGGCTCGGGAAGCCCAATCCGAAGGCTCCAGGGATGGGGACACCGGGCGGGTCCCCCCGCCCGGGGTCTTATAGCGTAGGCAGTGGGGGAGGTTAACCCCTCCCCCGGGGTATGATGATAGCTGGGAGGTGCCCTGTTGAGTACTCGCGTGATCCAGGCACCTCCCCTTTAGCTTAGGTGGGCGTGGGTTTTTAGTGGGTACCCCTTGGGGAGTTCCCCCAAGGGCAGTCCCACATAACCCCGACTCCCCCCAGGGAATGCGTAAAGCATTTTCCCACGAAAAAAAAAAAAAAAAAAAGACGGGGTTCAGGAAGGGAGTAGGGTGCGTGGATAATATCTACGTGCTAAACTACCTACTGAACAGGCAAGTGAGGAGAAAGGGCAGGAAGATGGTGGTGTTCTTTGTAGATCTGAATTCTGCTTTCGACTCAGTAGACAGGGAAGTATTGGTAAGGGCAATGAGGGAAAGAGGGGTAAGGGAAGGGTTGGTTGAGAGGTGTGAGGAATTGTTGGAGGAGACGAAGAGTAAGGTTAGAGTGGGAGAGGTGGAGGGGGAAAGTTTTTGGACGGCAAGGGGGGTGAGACAGGGGTGCCCGTTAAGCCCGCTGTTGTTCACGTTGCTGTTAGCGGATTTGGATGAGGTGTTGGAGAAGGGAGGTGGGGGGGGGGGCGAAGTTGGGGGAAAGGAAAATTTACACGTTGGCATACGCGGACGACGTGGCTATGGTGGCGGAGGATGAGGAGGGGAAGAGGGGAATGATGAGGGGGCTCGAAAAGTACTTGGAAGAGCGCAAATTACAACTGAACTCGGAAAAGTCAAAGGTGATGAGGTGTGGAAAGGGGGGGGGGGTAGGAGGAAAAAGATAACCTGGAGGTGGAAGGGCAAGGTACTGGAGGAGGTGACAGAGTTCAAATATCTGGGGTACGTTACCGTGAGGGACAGATTAGGAAGGGGGCAGCGGTAATGGGGCAGGTATGGGGGATAGGGAAAAGGAGGTTCGGGAATGACTGGGGAAGGAGAATATGGTTATTTGACAAGCTGGTGTGGTCGGTAGTTAGCTACGGGCTGGAGATTTGGGGTTAGAAAGAATGGGAAGGGGTGGAAAGGTTGCAGGAGAGGTTTCTGAGGTGGGTGCTAGGAGTAGAGAGGTGCACACCGGGGTATATGGTGAGGGAAGAGCTGCAGAGGGAATTGTTGAAAGGGATGGCGGGGTTAAGGGCATGGGGGTACGAGAAGAAGTTGTGGGAGGAAAAAGGGGGGAGCTAGTTAGGTTGTGCTGGGAGTAGGTAAGAGGAAGGTGAAGAAGGGGAGGGGAGGTAGTAGGTTGGGAGAAGGAGAGACGGCGTTTTTGGGAAGAGAGGGGGTGGACAGCGGTGGAGGCGGAGGAGATGATGGAGGAGAGGATAGAGACGGTGAGTGAGGAGATAGTGAAAAGGGAAAAGAAGAAGCAACAGGGGGAGAGATGGGAAAAGATATGAAGAGCAAGGTACAACATGTGGTACGGGAGGGTGAAGGGAGAGGGGACACCAGGGTACCTGAAGAAAGGGTGGGGAGAGAGCAGGTGGCAAAGGGTGGCCAGATACAGGTTGGATAGTGAGATGAGGAGAAGAAAAGGTGGAGGGTATGTGGGTGGGAGTTGGAAACGTGGGAACACGTGTGGGAAATGTGCATGGGAGGGGTTGAGGGAAGAGGTTGGCAGGGGATGGCGGTGGAAGTACTAGGGGATGAAGGGGAGGGAGAGGATTGGCTGAGGAAGGTGGACGAATGGAGAAAGGGTATGAGTGGAGAAGGCACCGGGGGGGGGGAGGTTGGACAGGGTACGGATGCTTAAGAATGGAGTAAACGAGAGCAACCGGAAGAGGAGGTCTAGGTGTAATTGGAAAGGATGGATGAGGTTTATGGCAGGGTGGAGCGGAGAGGGGGTGAGGTGTGAGAGGAAAAACGAGAGCACGGAACGACTAGGTGTAAGATTTCTCTCTCTCTCTCTCTCTCTCTCTCTCTCTCTCTCTCTCTCTCTCTCTGGCGAATGTAAGTTAAGTTAAGTTAGGGTAGGTTAGGTTAAGTTAATGATTAAGCTTAAGTTTAAGGTTAAGGTAAGAGCGGAAGGAGTGCGTACAGAATTGTAACCCCGAGGGGAATCAATAAAGGAAATATAGATTATGCATTATGGCATTTTTCTGTCTACGTTTCTGAATTACCGACTCTGTAGAACATGCTCTGGTCACCGACGAGATATATATAAAGACCAGAGAGGAAATGAGAGTGCTCACGCCCGGGGTTTTAGTGTCCCCACTTTTTCTGCATCATCTTTAGCCTGGAACAGAACCTGCATCATCTTTAGCCTGAAACAGAACCTGCATCATCTTTAGCATGAAACAGAACCTGCATCATCTTTAGCATGAAACAGAACCTGCATCATCTTTAGCACCGATCAGAATCCGTTTAATTTTTGTTTAGTCTGTGGCGTGAATCAGAACTATATTGCAACCAAACCTTTATGCGACATTACCATGCATTAGAAACTGCTTCGTGCGACATTTCCATAAACAAAAATCCGTTGAATTCTATGAAAAATGTGAAACAAGTAGTTTTTATTTTTTGATCTTGCCAAAGTAGTATGCATAAAAGAATTATACAAATGATTATGATTACAATTACTTGAAATCCAATATACAGGGTGTCTCATTTATCTAAAAGAATTCGTTTATCTCGTGAAAGACTACACCTGTCAAAAAAAGTTTAGAAATAACTTGTTTGATACGAAGGGGGACATAATACGGTGTACGTTATTTTTTTGCAGGGTAGGTTGTGCGGGAAATTTTTAAGTCGATTTTAGTTTTTCAAATGCTACCCTATGTTTTCCTGTATTACGTACACCAGGGCTGCTTAACTGGTGGCTCTTTCCGCGATCTTCCTTTTTCGACAAGAAACCCCCATTGCATACGATGTCGTCGCACAAGCAGGCTGTCACAGGGGAAAGGAGAGTCGTAGCAGTCTCATTCTGCCGCGCTCCGTTTCGCTAATGCTCCTCTCTACGCGATGGACGTTGGTGGAGGGGATTGGTTGCAACGAAGAAAGAAAGCGAGGCGAAGCGCGGCAGAATGAGACAACAAGACCTCTCGGCATTTGTTTATAATTTTGTTTTCAATCGATTTTCCTTCATTCCGAGAAGAGTGTAGAGGGGGAATGCATGGAGTGGGTATTGGCGAATGGTGAGAGCGTTGTGTGGCTCGCGGCGAAAAACAAGTTAAGCAGCCCTGATGTAGACATTTAACATAACAAATCCAATGACCTACACTCTACACTTCTTGCGACCTGCACGTCCTAACTTTTTGTATTCTTCTCATTCTACTCAATTTAACGTTCGTAATGTTCAGAAACCTTGAAAACAAAAGGATGACTGGCGTGCGGAGGAAGGAATTCTGGCTTATCTTGTAGTAGTATAAGCATTTAGTATAAACGTGTATAGTATTTCGAACAATACCAACTGTCTTCTCTTAATGTTATTGAAGAAAAAAAAGATTTGAAACCAGCAGAACCCAAAATAAAATCAGCTCTTTTCAGAGGTACCATATAAAATGGGGAAATTCCCATCAGGCTACCTGAACAAGCCTTATAGAGCGAATTCTCATTTTATGGCAGTCTCGCCGTTTTTTTACTGACACTCATACGAAATCGGAGGTTCTCGCCGAGCGTCCCATTTGAAATACCGCGGGCACGCTGGAAACGTAAGCATCATACGAAATGAAACCAAAAATGATATAATTCCGATGATATTTATTTGTGTAACAAGCGATAAGTTTCGAACACAGAGAAGGCCAGCGTATGGGAAAGAAAGAGCCGCAGAGAATCGCGGCCGCCGGCACAGATCACAGCTCGCGTGAGCGCGGACCTTTAAATGAAAAATTTAACTTCTTTATTATTAATTATTTTTTTATGAAACTTTCACCAATATATTTGTGGCATTATTCTGATTAAAATGATACCAAACGCGATATAATTCGGATAACATTTACACTAATTTTTCGTTAATGTAATTGTTATGGGAAGCAACTTTCTCCGTTCATTACACAGATAAATATCATCGGATTTATATCATATTTGGTGTCATTTTAATCAGAAAAATGAAACGAATATGTTGGTAAAAGTTTCATAAAAAAATAATGAAAAATAAAGAAGTTTTGTAATTGGATTAGTAGTGGTCTTCTGGTCTCACACCGATATAGCCGACAATGTTGTGACCGCGACGGCTCTCGAGCTTCGGCTACTCACAGCGGTGGTGTGAGGTTTTCCATTTTCGTGTGCATGGGAGATTGACTATACAGTGAAGATTTGACTTATGATACTCTCTCGGTTCTTTAGAGTGTCAAATCCGGGGAACGTCGGAGGTTCTCGCCGGCGTCCGAGGTGCTGACAGCGAAACTCGGAACCGTCGCGGCCACAACATTGTCGGCTATATCGGTGTGAGACTAGAAGACCACTACTAATCCAATTACAAAACTTCTTTATTTCTCATTATTCTCTCATAAAACTTTTACCAACATATTCGTTTAATTTTTCTGATTAAAATGACACCAAATATGATATAATTCCGATGATATTTACTTGTGTAACAAGCGATAAAAGTTTCGAACGCAGAGGAGGACAGCGTATGGGAAAGAAAGAGACGCAGAGAGTCGAAGTGCGTCTCTTTCTTTCCCATACGCTGTCCTCCTCTGCGTTCGAAACTTTTATCGCTTGTTACACAAGTAAATAACATCGGAATTATATCATATATGGTATCATTTTAATCAGAAAAATGCCACGAATATGTTGGTAAAAGTTTCATAAAAATATAACGAAAAATAAAGAAGTTTTGTAATTGGATTAGTAGTGGTCTTCGGGTCTCACACCGATATACCCGACAATGTGGTGACCGCGACACGACGGTTCTCGAGTGGTGTGAGGTGTTCCACTGTCATAAGTAGGGAACGTCGGTACTGACTTCAGTAGAATCTTTACTGTATACCCTATTTTGGATCAAAGATCACATACCCAAGTTTACATTAAAATGAATCAACAATAAATAAGAGAAACTAAACAAAAAACCAAATTTTTAATGTATTCTTTAAACAAACAACTTTTGTTAAAAATTTCTTGAGCGACATTTCCCATTTTAAAAAAATTTAATTTTTTCGACCGCTGGTTACCAAGATAACTCAAAAAATGTGATTTTGACCCCCAACTTTGAGGGCTATTTTCACCCCTTCAAAGCGCGTGGTTGGCTATAAAAAACACATGTCAAATATTTTTCGAAGAACTATATCTCACATAAGTTTCATCAAAATCGGATTGTATCAAGTGAGTATGTACTTATTTAGAGTGTGATCATGACACGCTATGATACGTAGGTAAATAGTGTCAGACACTGCATATACTATCTTATACCTGACCTAGTCTGTACCTTCTTAACAATAAGGGCCTGGGCGACTCATTTACAGCATATTACAGCGAGTCCCATCGTCAACCGATTTTGTACCGGCGATGGTAGTTTTCTAAACGCAGGGTTTCCTGCGCTCGTAAAACCTAACCGTCCTCTTCACTCTTTTTTCTCTCTTCCTCTTTGCCTGTCCTCTCATACAACCGTTTTCCTACAAGACTTTAAGGGGAGGGAACCGAACCTGACCAGGGCAAGCTCCGAATGCCCCGACACAATAATGATCGTCACGCTATGAAAGAACGAACGGCCGCTAGAGGAAGCTAAATAGTAACATTTCTGTCCAGTAGGGGAGCTAGGAACGTTTTCCAAAGTTCAGTATCGAGCAACACACTGTATTGATGGGTTGTAGAGATTTTGGCGAAAGATGATGTCGGACCTCTGAACGGAGCAAATTGAGATTTTATCGGAATTTATCGAGATTTTGCTATTACTGCAGGAAGATATAGGTCATTATTTAACACAGTGGATACCAAAGTTTCTATCGGAACCGCGGTATCAAATCAAAGTGTTCGAGGATATAGAAAACCCCGAGGCCTGGGCCCCTGGGGCCTCAGGTAAAAGCAAAGCCACGATGACAAACAAGAAAAAAATGGAGACACCGACAACCACCAAAAGACAGAGATCGGAAACAGAGGTAAGAGACCCAAAATACAAAGAGGAAGACACCATTTCCAACAAAAGAAAACGCGAATATATCATAAATCAATATCCAGCCTCCCATAGGGGCCCTGCGTATGTGTCGGCCATTTTTAACAACAGTGCCAGAAAACCAAGAAACTCCCAAAACGCTCTCATGTTAGCCAAAATACTTAATAAGAGCCATGAAGGAGTCGAAGAAATTAAAAACGAAGGTTTTGGGAAATTTAATATTAAATTTAAAACAGGAAACCATGCTAATCAATTTGTAAAAACGGAAAACAAGGATCTACAGGAAATTAAAGTATTCATCCCCAAATTCCGTATTACAAGAAAAGGCCTCATCAAGGGCTTTTCCACAGATTGCGAAATAGGAGACATTAAGAAATATACAGATTCCCCAGTACCCATTCTAGAAGCCAGAAGATTGAATCGCAAAACAAGAAATCTACAAACAGGATTATGGGAATGGATACCCAGTGAATCCATAGTTATTACTTTTGAGGGCACAAATCTTCCAGACTACATCAAACTTTACAATTTGATCCACACTCCAGTAGAACTATACATTGAACCCCTTAAAATTTGTTATAACTGCTTCAAGACAGGACATACGACAAAATTCTGCCGTAGCGAACAGATATGCAAAAACTGCGGAAACCCAGGACACAATCTCTCTGACTGTCCAACAACAGATGCACCAACATGTGCACATTGTCGAGAGTCACACCAGACTTTACACCCAAGCTGCTCAACGTTTCAAACAACCAAAGAAATAAACAAGCAAATGTCGCTACTAAATATAAGCTTTTACGAAGCAAAACAAATAGTAACTAGAACCAACCCAGAAATAAAGTCAAAAAGTGTACAAAACAACAAGGAAAACTATCCCCCCCTACGTTCTCAATCTCAAAATCACATCTTGCAACTCAAGGCAATCGGAGGACAACAGGCACCCGCCTCGTCATCAACTCCAACAAAAGCATGGACACAATCAACCACAGAAAACAACTATTTACGCAAAGTAACCACCACTGCACCAGTACAACAACAAAGACCAATATACAACCCACACGGTAACAACCCAGAAATTAGACAGAACTCATCTCCATCTATCATACGCACAACAACGATAACCAAAAAAATATCCAATCCCCCTAATACAGTAGTCCTCACACATTCTCCTCCTAACACAAAACCATCCCCAGTAATCAAGCAATATAAACCAGCCCTTTCCACATCCTCAAAACCATAAACAAATAAATTCAAATCCTATACACAAGGACACTATAAAATGGAAAACAATCTGCACATTCTATTCTGGAACTGCAGAAGTATTCAACAAAAGAAAATGGAAATAACCCACCTAGCAAAGGAGACAGATATTATCATCTGCGTGGAAACCTGGCTTAGACCAGATACCGAATTCCAACTAACAGGATTCCACTCCATAAGAAAAGACCGACAACATAGAACAGGCGGAGGTATAGCAATATTCATTGCCAAACACTTAAAATACACTCCCCTCCCAAACCTAGTAATAGCAGACGGCCATACAGAAACATGTTGCTTTCAAATAACAAACCTCTCAGAAAAAATCACAATAGCAGCATGCTACAGACCACCAGATAACAGAATATCAGAATCGCACTGGAACACCCTAATCCAATCTCTAAAAGACACAGGACCGTTTCTCATCATGGGAGATTTCAATGCCCATCATACAGAATGGAACTGCGACCAAACAAACGCCCAGGGAAGAACACTTATACAAATTTTAGAAAAAGAAAATATAGACATAATCAACCATCACACATCATCTCACATCGACGCAAGGAATGGCACGTACAACAACCTCGATCTCGTACTATCACATGGCAGTATAGGAGAAGAAACAACAGTAACACAGGAAGAAGAACCCTTTGGCTCAGACCATTTCCCACTACACGTAACGATAAACGTAACAAAGAATATCTACAGACCAAAGAACAATAGATTATCTTCACAGAGAACCAACTGGGAACAATACACAAACCTAATAGATCACTACTTAGACACCTCCACTCTGCCTTTGAACACTCCCACAATAGATAAATACAATCACTTCGTCCAGGGCATGACACAAGCAGTCCTCATGAGTACTCCGAAGAGAAAGCCAGTAAACACATACGTCCACAGAAATCCTGTATCGTGGTGGGATCCTGAGTGTGACAGGGCAGTCAGACTTAGGAAGGCTCTCTTTAAGACATGGCAATATCAGTCAACCACCAGCAATTGGTATCTCTACAAAAGACAAGTAGCAGTAACAAAAAAACTATTAAAAAAGAAAAAAAGAGAAAGCTTTCGAAGCTTTGCCGCAAACCTTTCTCATAGGACATCACCGACATACATCTGGAACCATATTAGAATCCTGAAAAACAAATGGACATCAACTAAGAAAAAAGAGTATATAAACGCCAATATTATCAAGGAAAAAATCAACCTAGCTGCAGACAAACTCTCCCCTCCCTGGGTTCCGATCAACCCTACCATGAACGTGGTAGTAAATCCAAACACATTTCTGGATTCACCTTTCGACCTCATCGAACTCAACTCAGCCATCGACCGATCCAATCCTGACTCCTCTCCTGGGCTTGATGGAATCGACTATAAAATGATAAAAAACCTATCAATCAAATCAAGACTCGTATTACTTGACATATACAATGAAGTATACACAACTCACCGTATACCAGAAGACTGGACCCAAACCCAGGTCCTTTTCATAAAAAAGTCGGATAACCTAAACTACAGACCTATCTCACTCACGTCTTGCATGAGCAAAATTATGGAAAGACTAATTAACAACAGATTACTCTGGTGGTGCGAGACCGAAGGTCTCATCCCTCCGTCCCAGGCAGGATTCAGGAAAGGCCGTTCATCGACAGACAATATCCTCAATCTGGCTACTTATATACGTTCTGGTTTTACACAAAATCAATATACTATCGCAGCATTCCTTGATGTTAGCGCAGCTTTCGATAATGTACAATGCCATATTCTACTGAAAAAACTAGCCAAGATGGGTATTTCATACAACATTTTACACTTCATAGCAAACTGGTCATATTGCCGATTTGCCTGGTCCCCCAGCTTTCACGGAATGAGGGTCATATATAAGGGTCTACCGCAAGGAGGAGTCCTCAGCCCTCTCCTATATAACCTATATGTCGCCAACATCCTTCAAGATCTTGCCAACAATGTTCAAATATCCCAATTTGCAGATGACATAGCAATATATACAAGAAGCACTCTCCTTAACATAGCCAAAACTAATATAGAAAAGTCTTTTACAAAGATAAAATCCAACCTCTGTGCAATAGGTCTTGACCTTTCTTCAGAAAAGACCAATATAGTAATTTTTAACAACCAAAGACTAACAGCTGGACGTACTCAATTTCAATTAGACTCGACTGAGAAGACGGACGTAGACTCTGCAAAATTCCTAGGAATTATATTCGACAACAGACTAAACTTTAAAGCTCACATTCTATCCCTACACAACCGCTGCTCTCGCACCATAAATATTATTAAATTCCTTAGAGGCGTCTGGTGGGGAGCTCATCCAGACACTCTAATTCTAATCTACAAGAGTCTTATCAGATCCAGACTAGACTACGCTTCCCATATATACTTCCCTAGACAACAAACTTTGATAACTAAACTCGAGTCTATCCAAGTACGTGCCCTGAAACTGGCCCTCGGACTCAGAACATCCTCCCCAACTAATGTAGTTCTGGCTGAAGCAGGAATCCCCTACCTCCAAAACAGAGCATCTTTTCTAGGCAAAATCCACCTCACCAAAATCATCTCCAATATAAACCATATAACAAACAATAACCTAAAAGAATTACAACAAATAATCTCCAAAAACCCAAGTATTATTCTCAATAATACCTCCAATGTACTCCTACACTGCATCGCCAACGTACAAAAGATATCTGACATCTGTCACAAAGATTTGCATTTTCCCTGCGTTGCTGCGCCATACAGTGTACTCAAAAATCCAATTTCCTGCGACATTACAATAGGACTTCACCTACAAGGCTCCCCTCACCCCAATGCAGAATTCATAGACCATATTAGGACCCACTATCCCAACTACCTTTGCATATTCACTGATGGCTCCAAGACCAAAGGCGGACTCTCAACTGGTGCAGGAATAGTCTGCCCTGAAAGAAAAATTCAAATTTCCATCGCCATAAACCCCACAGCATCAGTGTTTACAGCAGAATGTGCCGCCATATCTATAGCTCTTGACCATTTTAACAATACCGACAAACCATTACTAATCTGCTCCGATTCTCTTAGTGCTCTCACAGCACTTAACAGCTCCTCCATAAACACCCGAACCAATTACCACATAATCGACATAAAAAAGAAAACATTTCATTTAACAAACAAGTCTCACAATCCAAACCAAGTAAAATTTATATGGATCCCCGCCCATTGTGGCATACAAGGGAATGAAGTTGCAGACAAATTAGCCAAACAAGCAACGAAAAATGCACCATCTTCCCAACTCACAATTCCCTACACAGATTTTAAAGAAACATTTAAAAAAGATTTATGGAACGAGTTTCAAACTACTCTCAGTGTAACATCTCACAACAAGGGAACACATTATTTCCAAACATTCTATAAACCGCAGAAGAAATCGTGGTTCAATGATTTCGATCTCCCTAGAGAACTTATAGTTAGGTTTGGCAGAATGCGAACGAATCATATTAACACCTTCGAATCATTATCCAGATTAAAAATAATAGACTACTCCACTTGTGAATGCAACTACCCCATTCAGAACATAGACCATCTATTATGGAATTGTCCCCTTCGGGCAAAAAATAGACAACAAATGATCTCCAAACTGGCCAAAAATAACTGGAAACCTCCTTTAAAAATTGAAACCTTTTTGAAAAACATAAATATCAAAGCTCTAAATATCATAAATGACTTCTGCATCGCAAACAACATAATCGTATAAACTACAATATTGACAAGAATCTCATACTCATCTCAACAACACTATACAAAAAACAGGGTGCGAGATGTGCGACTGAAAAGACATTGAATGGAGAATGGATAGTGTGATAAAGTATGCTATTCGCTTAGTGTCGAAGTTGTGGGGCATTATATATGGACATAAAGTAGACATAAGTTTAGTAAAATGTAAGCTTTAAGTGCAATGTATCGTAAGATAAGTTCTATACTATATAATGCATCGACTCAAACCAGCAGATAGGCCTTTAAAGGCTCAAACTTTAAACAAATACAAAACAGGGTAAACTATTTAGATACATCAAGTAAGAACAAACTATTAATAGAATATTAAGACAGTAAATAAGAAATATAAGACTGAATAGACATTTAATAGAGCGTAGACATTAAGAAATACATACAATACAATTGTACCAAAGTATTAGTAATAACTTCTAGGAAATAAGTTGTAAGTGCAATGCACCATTGTGATATCCTCGGTAAAATAATGTATTTACTCAAACCAGCTTATGGGCCAATAAATGCTCAAAGTTTTATATTAATAAAAAAAAAAAAAAACACACTGTATTGGTAAAACAGAGGAAGAGAGAATGTACGGACGTACAACAACGTGGATGGCGCTGTCGTAGCTTCGTTCGAATAGCCGTGCCGCGGCACACTCACACACCGCCTGATCAGCGTGTACGTGTGCCGACGGCGATCGCAAGGGTCAGGGATGCCTGGAAATATTTCCCAATAATGCAGTCACGGGACTTGTCAATGGTGAAAAGAGCTAGATGAAAGTTCTATCTAGGGTGGAAAGGTCCTCAGAAGTCGTACTTTTGCATCATTGAGAAACGGTTAGCAATATTCGGCAGCACGTCGTTTCTCAGGGAGGCTATGGGAACTGACATGGCGGCACACTCACACACCGCCTGGTCGGCGTGTACGTGTGCCGACGGCGATCGCAAGGGTCCGGGATGCCTGGAAATATATCCCAATAATGCAGCGACGGGACTTTTCCATAGTGAAAAGAGCTAGATAAAGGTTCAATCTAGGGTGAAAAGGTCCTCAGAAGTCCTACTTTTGCGTCATCGAGAAATGATTAGCTATATTCGGCAGCATGTTGTCCGCCAGAGAGGCCCGTAGGAGCATGAGCGGCGCGACAACGTGGATGGCGCTGTCGTAGCTTCGTTCGAATAGCCGTGCCGTGGCACACTCACACACCGCCTGATCAGCGTGTACGTGTGACGACGGCGATCGCAAGGGTCAGGGATGCCTGGAAATATTTCCCAATAATGCAGTCACGGGACTTGTCAATGGTGAAAAGAGCTAGATGAAAGTTCTATCTAGGGTGGAAAGGTCCTCAGAAGTCGTACTTTTGCATCATTGAGAAACGGTTAGCAATATTCGGCAGCACGTCGTTTCTCAGGGAGGCTATGGGAACTGACATGGCGGCACACTCACACACCGCCTGATCAGCGTGTACGTGTGACGACGGCGATCGCAAGGGTCAGGGATGCCTGGAAATATTTCCCAATAATGCAGTCACGGGACTTGTCAATGGTGAAAAGAGCTAGATGAAAGTTCTATCTAGGGTGGAAAGGTCCTCAGAAGTCGTACTTTTGCATCATTGAGAAACGGTTAGCAATATTCGGCAGCACGTCGTTTCTCAGGGAGGCTATGGGAACTGACATGGCGGCACACTCACACACCGCCTGGTCGGCGTGTACGTGTGCCGACGGCGATCGCAAGGGTCCGGGATGCCTGGAAATATATCCCAATAATGCAGCGACGGGACTTTTCCATAGTGAAAAGAGCTAGATAAAGGTTCAATCTAGGGTGAAAAGGTCCTCAGAAGTCCTACTTTTGCGTCATCGAGAAATGATTAGCTATATTCGGCAGCATGTTGTCCGCCAGAGAGGCCCGTAGGAGCATGAGCGGCGCGACAACGTGGATGGCGCTGTCGTAGCTTCGTTCGAATAGCCGTGCCGTGGCACACTCACACACCGCCTGATCAGCGTGTACGTGTGACGACGGCGATCGCAAGGGTCAGGGATGCCTGGAAATATTTCCCAATAATGCAGTCACGGGACTTGTCAATGGTGAAAAGAGCTAGATGAAAGTTCTATCTAGGGTGGAAAGGTCCTCAGAAGTCGTACTTTTGCATCATTGAGAAACGGTTAGCAATATTCGGCAGCACGTCGTTTCTCAGGGAGGCTATGGGAACTGACATGGCGGCACACTCACACACCGCCTGGTCGGCGTGTACGTGTGCCGACGGCGATCGCAAGGGTCCGGGATGCCTGGAAATATATCCCAATAATGCAGCGACGGGACTTTTCCATAGTGAAAAGAGCTAGATAAAGGTTCAATCTAGGGTGAAAAGGTCCTCAGAAGTCCTACTTTTGCGTCATCGAGAAATGATTAGCTATATTCGGCAGCATGTTGTCCGCCAGAGAGGCCCGTAGGAGCATGAGCGGCGCGACAACGTGGATGGCGCTGTCGTAGCTTCGTTCGAATAGCCGTGCCGTGGCACACTCACACACCGCCTGATCAGCGTGTACGTGTGACGACGGCGATCGCAAGGGTCAGGGATGCCTGGAAATATTTCCCAATAATGCAGTCACGGGACTTGTCAATGGTGAAAAGAGCTAGATGAAAGTTCTATCTAGGGTGGAAAGGTCCTCAGAAGTCGTACTTTTGCATCATCGAGAAATGGTTAGCAATATTCGGCAGCACGTCGTTTCTCAGGGAGGCTATGGGAACTGACATGGCGGCACACTCACACACCGCCTGGTCGGCGTGTACGTGTGCCGACGGCGATCGCAAGGGTCCGGGATGCCTGGAAATATATCCCAATAATGCAGCGACGGGACTTTTCCATAGTGAAAAGAGCTAGATAAAGGTTCAATCTAGGGTGAAAAGGTCCTCAGAAGTCCTACTTTTGCGTCATCGAGAAATGATTAGCTATATTCGGCAGCATGTTGTCCGCCAGAGAGGCCCGTAGGAGCATGAGCGGCGCGACAACGTGGATGGCGCTGTCGTAGCTTCGTTCGAATAGCCGTGCCGTGGCACACTCACACACCGCCTGATCAGCGTGTACGTGTGACGACGGCGATCGCAAGGGTCAGGGATGCCTGGAAATATTTCCCAATAATGCAGTCACGGGACTTGTCAATGGTGAAAAGAGCTAGATGAAAGTTCTATCTAGGGTGGAAAGGTCCTCAGAAGTCGTACTTTTGCATCATCGAGAAATGGTTAGCAATATTCGGCAGCACGTCGTTTCTCAGGGAGGCTATGGGAACTGACATGGCGGCACACTCACACACCGCCTGGTCGGCGTGTACGTGTGCCGACGGCGATCGCAAGGGTCCGGGATGCCTGGAAATATATCCCAATAATGCAGCGACGGGACTTTTCCATAGTGAAAAGAGCTAGATAAAGGTTCAATCTAGGGTGAAAAGGTCCTCAGAAGTCCTACTTTTGCGTCATCGAGAAATGATTAGCTATATTCGGCAGCATGTTGTCCGCCAGAGAGGCCCGTAGGAGCATGAGCGGCGCGACAACGTGGATGGCGCTGTCGTAGCTTCGTTCGAATAGCCGTGCCGTGGCACACTCACACACCGCCTGATCAGCGTGTACGTGTGACGACGGCGATCGCAAGGGTCAGGGATGGCTGGAAATATTTCCCAATAATGCAGTCACGGGACTTGTCAATGGTGAAAAGAGCTAGATGAAAGTTCTATCTAGGGTGGAAAGGTCCTCAGAAGTCGTACTTTTGCATCATCGAGAAATGGTTAGCAATATTCGGCAGCACGTCGTTTCTCAGGGAGGCTATGGGAACTGACATGGCGGCGCACTCACACACCGCCTGGTCGGCGTGTACGTGTGCCTACGAGGGCTGGAAGGGTCTGGAATTCCGCAACCCATTTCTCTATAATACAGGGATGTGAATTTTCAGTAATGATTCGCACTAGATAAAAGGATCAACCTAACATGCTGAATCCCTCGAAAATCCGTAAAAATTATTGTTTGCGAAATGTAACAAATGGTTTGACAAACTATATTTAAATAAATGATTCTTTTCTAGTTTTTATCTCTAGATACAAGTGAACGCATTCTAAATATTTTCAGTAAAAATTTGCTTTCTATAACTCCGTGCCGTGACATTGACACTGGAGGGTGTCATAAATTAGCCCTCCCACGACACTGTCCCGCCGAAGACGAAAGAACTTTCCTGTAACCTCGGTGCAAAACACAGTCATTCTCTAAAGTCTGAAACATCACCGCTTCGCACGAATGTACGATTGCCTAGTAAATATGATCCAAATTATATCATGTTTGGTGTCAATTTTATCAGGAAAATGACGCGAATGTGTTGAGAGAAGTTTCATGAATATATTATGAAAAACAAAAGAATTGGGACATTGCATTAGTATTGTCTCACCGATATACCTGACCCCGCATAATGTTACACTCTTCGGCGGTCTAGCTTCTGGCCCCTTTGAAAGGTAGACACTTGGGGGCGTCATAAATTACCCGTTCTCCGATAGTGTCCTGCCGAAGACGAAAGAGCTGGTATGCAGCCTCGGTGCGAAACACAGTCATTCTCTGAAATCTGAAACATCGTCGCTTCGAACAAATGTACGAATGCGTAGTAAATATGATACAAATTATACCATGTTTGGTGTCATTTTTATCAGAAACATTCCACAAATGTGTTGAGAGAGGTTTCATGAAAAAATAATGGAAAACAAAAAAGATTATGACATTCCATCGGGATTGTCTTACCGATATACCTGACCTTGCACAATGTTACACCCTTCGGCGGTCTAGCTTCTGGGTCTTTCGACAGGTACACGCTTGAGGGTGTCAGAAACTAGCCCTCCCAATATAACCCCAGATAAAAGAGCTAAGGGGCACAGAATGCCTGTGGGATTAGGACAAGTTTCACCGATACGTAATGTTACGATAAAAATTACAATCTCATTAAAGACAGTCCAAATGATGCTTCATGTTTTTAATCTATTTATTAATACATGCTTTTATTTTTTTATGCTTTTATGTTTTTAATCAGAACAATATTGTTAATACGAATGACTTCTAGAGCTTATCTAGAGCATTTGGACCGTCTTTAATGAGATTGTAATTTTAACTTTCAAATTTTAATACAAATTTTTTTATCTTTCATTCGTTATTCGAAATTTTTATTTCGATAACTATTTTGCCCAACTCTGCGTATTGATAATATCATTAAAATATACTTACGAAGTTACATACGCCTAGAAGGTATGACAAGAAGGTAAAGTATGACAATTTTTTGAGGAGTGCGGTAACTTCGTGAGGATATTTTAATGATATTATCGATACGTATGCAACTTCATTCGAAACAAATTCGTCGGAATTCCAGAAATATTTAATTTAATTTAATTTAATTTAATTTAATTTAATTTAATTTAATTTAATTTAATACAAAATTTAATGCAAATAAAGATTATGCACATGTTTGCTAAATATACCTACTGTAATTATAAAAAAAACCAAGTATATTAAAAGTTACGTTATAAGTTATGAATGAAGTACCGTTATTACCATTATGTATTTCATAAAAACGCAGAAACTCTCGGACCCCGCGTACCGTCAGGCCGGCCAGACAATGCATACAGAAATCCATATAAAATGCGGAACATTGCAAGCGTAGTCGGCCTGGCCGTTCGGTGTGCCGGTCGTTGGGTGTAACATGGGTCAGGTACATCGGTGAGACAATACTAATGCAATGTCATCATTTTTTTTGTTTTTCCTTATTTTTTCCTGAAACCTCTCTCAACACATTCGTGGAATGTTTCTGATAAAAATGACACCAAACATGGTATAATTTGTATCATATTTACTACGCATTCGTACATTTGTTCGAAGCGACGATGTTTCAGATTTCAGAGAATGACTGTGTTTCGCACCGAGGCTGCATACCAGCTCTTTCGTCTTCGGCAGGACACTATCGGAGAACGGGTAATTTATGACGCCCCCAAGTGTCTACCTTTCAAAGGGGCCAGAAGCTAGACCGCCGAAGAGTGTAACATTATGCGGGGTCAGGTATATCGGTGAGACAATACTAATGCAATGTCCCAATTCTTTTGTTTTTCATAATATATTCATGAAACTTCTCTCAACACATTCGCGTCATTTTCCTGATAAAATTGACACCAAACATGATATAATTTGGATCATATTTACTAGGCAATCGTACATTCGTGCGAAGCGGTGATGTTTCAGACTTTAGAGAATGACTGTGTTTTGCACCGAGGTTACAGGAAAGTTCTTTCGTCTTCGGCGAGACAGTGTCGTGGGAGGGCTAATTTATGACACCCTCCAGTGTCAATGTTATGGAGCGGGCCATCGACGCAAGATACTAATTCGCAACAGGTTGCTTTCAAACCATTAGAGATATTGAAATCAAATTTTTACAGAAAATATTTAGAATATATTCATTTTTATCTGGAGATAAAAACTAGAAAAAATCAATTGATAAATATAGTTTGCCCAACTATTTGTTACATTTCGCGAACAATAATTTTTAGGGATTTTTGAGGGATTCAGCATGTCAGGTTGATCTTTTTATCTAGTGCCATTACTGAAAATTCACATCCTTGTATTATCCAACCTTCCAAGATGCTAATTGGCTAAAGCGCTTTTCACTATGAAAAAGTCCCGTCTCTGCATTATTGGGAAATGGTTAGTGGCATCCTAGACCCTTGCGATCGCCGTCGGCACACGTACACGCCGACCAGGCGGTGTGTGAGTGTGCCGCCATGTCAGTTCCCATAGCTTCCCTGAGAAACGACGTGCTGCCGAATATTGCTAACCGTTTCTCAATGATGCAAAAGTACGACTTCTGAGGACCTTTCCACCCTAGATAGAACTTTCATCTAGCTCTTTTCACCATTGACAAGTCCCGTGACTGCATTATTGGGAAATATTTCCAGGCATCCCTGACCCTTGCGATCGCCGACGGCACACGTACACGCTGATCAGGCGGTGTGAGTGTGCCACGGCACGGCTATTCGAACGAAGCTACGACAGCGCCATCCACGTTGACGCGCCGCTCATGCTCCTACAGGCCTCTCTGGCGGACAACATGCTGCCGAATATAGCTAATCATTTCTCGATGACGCAAAAGTAGGACTTCTGAGGACCTTTTCACCCTAGATTGAACCTTTATCTAGCTCTTTTCACTATGGAAAAGTCCCGTCGCTGCATTATTGGGAAATATTTCCAGGCATCCCGGACCCTTGCGATCGCCGTCGGCACACGTACACGCCGACCAGGCGGTGTGTGAATGTGCCGCCATGTCAGTTCCCATAGCTTCCCTGAGAAACGACGTGCTGCCGAATATTGCTAACCGTTTCTCAATGATGCAAAAGTACGACTTCTGAGGACCTTTCCACCCTAGATAGAACTTTCATCTAGCTCTTTTCACCATTGACAAGTCCCGTGACTGCATTATTGGGAAATATTTCCAGGCATCCCTGACCCTTGCGATCGCCGACGGCACACGTACACGCTGATCAGGCGGTGTGAGTGTGCCACGGCACGGCTATTCGAACGAAGCTACGACAGCGCCATCCACGTTGACGCGCCGCTCATGCTCCTACAGGCCTCTCTGGCGGACAACATGCTGCCGAATATAGCTAATCATTTCTCGATGACGCAAAAGTAGGACTTCTGAGGACCTTTTCACCCTAGATTGAACCTTTATCTAGCTCTTTTCACTATGGAAAAGTCCCGTCGCTGCATTATTGGGAAATATTTCCAGGCATCCCGGACCCTTGCGATCGCCGTCGGCACACGTACACGCCGACCAGGCGGTGTGTGAATGTGCCGCCATGTCAGTTCCCATAGCTTCCCTGAGAAACGACGTGCTGCCGAATATTGCTAACCGTTTCTCAATGATGCAAAAGTACGACTTCTGAGGACCTTTCCACCCTAGATAGAACTTTCATCTAGCTCTTTTCACCATTGACAAGTCCCGTGACTGCATTATTGGGAAATATTTCCAGGCATCCCTGACCCTTGCGATCGCCGACGGCACACGTACACGCTGATCAGGCGGTGTGTGAGTGTGCCACGGCACGGCTATTCGAACAAAGCTACGACAGCGCCATCCATGTTGACGCGCCGCTCATGCTCCTACAGGCCTCTCTGGCGGACAACATGCTGCCGAATATAGCTAATCATTTCTCGATGACGCAAAAGTAGGACTTCTGAGGACCTTTCCACCCTAGATTGAACCTTTATCTAGCTCTTTTCACTATGGAAAAGTCCCGTCTCTGCATTATTGGGAAATATTTCCAGGCATCCCGGACCCTTGCGATCGCCGTCGCACACGTACACGCCATCCACGCTTTCGCGCCGCGCATGCTCCTATAGGCCTCTGTTTTACCGATACAGTGACTACTGACGATGAGACAGATCGGGAACATAGTACAGCGCTCGTAGCGAAAAATGTCGGAACTATATTTTGATGAAATACTCAATGATCTAATTTTTCTGGGTGCCCGCTTTCATTTGTTTGATACGTAAGCATACAACATGATCGGCGTGGCATTGAGTTCCTATATGTTCCCGCTAGGGTGGAAAGGTCCAACGAACTCCATACGAGCTCTGAATCTCTCGATATTTACGATAATGTCACTCGATTAAGCAGTATGCTGCTGAATATTGCAAATTACGGCTAAAAAACGCAAAAGTACGACTTCTGAGGACCTTTTCACCCTAGATTGAACTTTTATCTAGCGATTTTGACTACAGAACAGTACTATTTTTGCATTGTTAACAAATGAGAGCGGGCCTCCCGTACCCTTGCAAAACTCGGGTACGTGTGCGGAACTAGGGAGGGGATGCACTCACACAATCTTGAGCCGTGCCCACCGCCTTAAGCCCATCCTTGACATAGACGAAAACCAGACATCCTCGCCAGCGACCATCCCTTGTTTCATTACCAACTTTCACTTTTCCTCTTGTACAATTGTCCTATCCTAAAGTGAGTCCACTAGTTTAAAATAAAGGCTTTTAATTGAACCACTAAACTACTTCTCCTTCCGGGATGACGACAATATGATTGAAACTCTACCGAGTTTGGTCTGCTTTTAACCAGAAAAATCTCACAAATCTGTTGATGGAAGTTACGTACAAATAGAACTAAAAATTTAACTTAAACCGAAAATTTAATCGCTTATTACACGAGAAATTATAATCGCAATTATATCGTGGCAGATGTTGTTTTAAACAGAAAAAAGAAACAAATACGATGGAAAAAGATTCATGAAAGAAATAAAAAATCATTAATTCGATCCACCGTGATCGTATCAGAGTGGAACAATATTTTCAAGATAGCGCGACGTCGGATTTCTTACTATTTCCTACTTTTATTCTCTCATAAATATTCGTGTGTCGTTCGATAGCTGATTGATCAAATAAGTTCATTTGCTTCTATCCGACGTAAGTTCTAATTAATCTCAAGCGGTTCCATTCAAGACTGCACACAGTCTAAAAATATTTTCATAAATCCTTTTGAAGGCTTTGGCATCATTAAAGATATTGTAGGAAAATGTATATGATCAAAATTGTTGGTTAGCGAAGAGATAGTTTTATTTAATGCTATTTAACATAATCTTCTATTACAAAGATCGGTTTTTCTTCTCTTACAAAGTAACATGATCTCAAGGTCTGCCTCACATTGAATATTAAACTATTATAATTTATATTATTACCTGAATTGTTGCAAAAGTTACTTAAAATATAAATTAATTTGAGAGCAAAACGTGCTTTATAATCTTCGGAATTTTTTCTCTATTGGATATTGGCAGCGGATGCCAAATAATGCCAGGCGTGGATGCTATTTCTATGTTAAAAAATGATGTAGGCTCTGATCCAGCCTAAGATGATGCAAGTTATGGTGCAGGCTAAAAAGATGATGCAGGTTTTGTTTCAGGCTAAAGATGATGCAGGTTCTGTTTCAGGCTAAAGATGATGCAGGTTCTGTTTCAGGCTAAAGATGATGCAGGTTCTGTTTCAGGCTAAAGATGATGCAGGTTTGGTTTCAGGCTAAAGATGATGCAGGTTCGGTTTCAGGCTAAAGATGATGCAGGTTCTGGTCGAGACTAAAAATTAGACTAGAGGGCAGTACTATACCGGGGACACTAAAACCCCGGGCGTGAGCACTCTCATTTCCTCTCTGTAAAGACTGCCAGCCTTACGGGAGAATGTGTCGCTCGAAAAATACGGTGTTGTCTACCGCCCTCTAGGATAGATTTTGGCTGGAGTAAGAAACAGAAGGCCAACGACGGTATCTCGTCGGTGCAGAAGACCACTAAGGAAATTATCGTCGGTGAGAAGGTGAATTATCACGGACCCATATCGATCATCAAATGTTACATTCTCCGACAAACGTATTCAAATTAAAAAGATATTTTTTTTAGTGTTGCTTTTTAAGATTTAAAATATTAAAAGTAAAACTAATATCAAGGACGAAAAATTCGTCAAAATATTTTACGTAAGAAATTATTAAAGCATAATTTTAGGAAAATCAATTTCTATTTCCATATGAGATACCTTAATTTGTAATTTAAAAATATTTCATGAACAAGCATTATTTCCTTACACTTTTTTTTATAGATAATTGTTCCAAGAATCGATCTGTGGGAACAGAAATATGTTGAAAACCAGAGTAGCGTTTATTTAACGTACTATCCCGAATAGTATAGAGTTTGAGAGAGAATCACGTGGATGAATTAATATAATATAAAATAATATAATTGTAGGAGCAAAGATGGGCAAATTTTTATTGAAATAGACATTTCAAACAGCGAATAAAAGATAAAAAAATGATTTGTTACGCGTCAAATAAAAATAATTATGTTATCTCTATTCCACACGTAATGAATTTATTCGACGAATAAAGATTTTTTTTTTTAAAGACCGACCAACAGCCTACAATGTAAGCAGATAGAGAATCGAGCATTATTGGCAATTTATGCTTTTATGTTTTTAATCAGAACAATATTGTTAATACGAATGAGTTGTAGAGCTTATCCCGATCAATATGAGTCCAAACATGACATCATTTGGACTGTCTTTAAATGAGATTGTAATTTTTATCGTAGCATTACGTATCAGTGAAACTTGTTCGATTATACTCGAATTTGACGTCATTTTCATCCGAAAAATCCCCTGCATTCGCTCGTCACAATTTTATGAGGGTATATTGAAAAATCTAAAAGTTTAAACTTTCATTCGTGCGCGATTCTCCACCCGCTTACATTGTATGTCGTCTGTCGTCACTGGGTCTTTGAATCTCGGCGCTCGGTAAAAGTAATTCGAAGATTTATTAGAAGCCTTCGAATATAAAATACAGATAAAAGATGAAAAAATTATTCCAAGTTTGAATAAATCCGCTTCGAATAAAAAAATTGTCTTTTTTCGTCGGATAAATTCTCGTCGAATAAAATTTTTTATTCGATACTCGTCGAATAAAGATACTTTTTTTATTCGAACCTTCGAATAAGGAAATAAAAATTTTTCTTTTATTCGTTATTCGCAATTTTTATTTAGATAAATATTTTGCCCAACTCTGGTCGGAGAATGTAACATTTCATAATCGATATGGTTCCGTGATGATTCACCTTCTCACCGACGAGAATTTTCTTAGTGGTCTTCTGCACCGACGAGATACCGTTGTTGGCCTTCTGTTTCTTACTCCAGCCAAAATCTATCCTAGATGGCGGTAGAAAACACCGTATCTTTCGAGCGACACATTCTCCCGTAAGGCTGGCAGTCTTTCTCAATATCTCGTCGGTGGCTCGGTTCGAGTCGAGTCGGGACTCGCTTTTCGAGCCGAGACGAGTACTCGCACGAAGCGAGCGGCTCGAAATAAAATCAGTCGTAAAATGACATGATGCGAGTTACAGCGGGAAGATCAGCACATCGATATTATCAAGCATTTTAGTATATTGAGAATGCTAAATGTTTGCAATGTTTTATTATATATTTTGATAGTGAAATGTATATAATGAGTAATGAGTAATGTTGATTCAGAATTTGTATAAGCCTTATTGAAAATAATTATGCAATAATTATGCAAGTGTAACTTTCTTCCTAACAGTAAAAACGTCGAAAAAATTCGGTTTTTATTGTTTTTGACAACGAGCACAATTCTCGTGTCACAATGAAGACTGATGCCCGAATAAGACATACAATATGGTAACAGTAGTTCTTACTAACTTACTTTTCTGATATGAATATACAACATTAGATATTTGTTGAAGAACGAGTAAGAGCAATGAGTAAATATCAACGTTCTAGACGTCTCCTGTAGACTGTATTTGTGCGTGCCCAAAGCAGCCACCTAAAATTCGATTATACTAATATTTTAATATTTTAATATTTAACAGTTTCCAATGCAGAGAAAAATTACTTTACCTGATTTAATAGTTTCACGTGTAAAGAAAAATGAGTTTACTCAATTTAATAACTCCAGAAGTAAAGGTACGAAGATTTTAAATAATACAGGGTGTTCAACTAGAGGTGGTAGAAAATTTAAGGGGCGGTTATAAGACGAGAATGAAGAATAAAAATTATTGTAATTGTCAATTGAAAAATCCGCCTGAAATGCGGCAACCCGAGCAACAGAGGAGTGCGTTGCTTACGTCACAATGGCGTGCGACAGTCACGTATCAAAGGGGGTCCTCGCCCGTGCTCACCTACTTGAATATTTTCAAGTGCGAAAGACAATGAATTCCCCCTAATTTGATAGTTTCGTACGCAAAGAACAACGAGTTTACCTGTACAAGAATGCCCATGAGAAAGAAATAAAGCAGAGGGAGCCTCAAAAGTATTTCCGGCGTCCTGGGCTTCGTGTTCCACAGTCGCAGGAATTTTAGAATCCCATAATTGAGCCTATAGTAACGATAGCTCGAGAACGTCATGCTCGTTCGAGGATTCGGAGATCGACTGTTGCGCCTCGACTTTCTCGAAAAATGTTTTTCCCAACTTGCCCCGCCCAACAACTTGCCCAATTCTGAATAAATTGCGGCGGATAAACGGTGACGTATTGAACGGTCGAATTGATACCGCTTTTCTTCTCTCTTTTTTTTTGTTCGAACCGGAAATAGTGGATTCTTCAGATATTTCGAAACTTCGCGGCTTTTGCTTTTTGCCCTGCGAACCCCCCTCCATGAATTTTTAACGCTCGCGGACGCAACATGGATTTTGCGGACCGGAAAATACTGTCAGTCTTGTTTCGGCGGTTGCGCCACTAACATCACGTTTTCTTGACTGTTACGGAAATTTGATAGTGACCCTTGGCCGTGTAGATAATGCTAAATAGTTTTTATATTATCTATACTATTATATAGAAATATTGTACTATATATAATATTTTAGGATATGAGGAGTAGATAGTGATGGGTACGACACGTGGTGGTATAAAACGATTTATTATACTAAGGCGTGGATGAGAAAATGCTACAAAGTCACGCGGAATCAACAGGTCGGAAAACGTAACGCGATGTGTCAATGCCGAAGGTGCGTAGCTTTCTGCCTTCTGCTTCCTGAGAGCGCGTTAATAAGGTCCCCGAAAACCGTTAGAATAAGGGGAGGTTCTCCACCCCCACAAGGGCATGGAGAAAGTTTTCTCCCCCGAAACAACTGCATCCGGGGACTTCACATGACCGGGCCTCAACCCGACCTCCCATGGTACGCACTTGAGAAGGATGGAATTTCCGCGTCCGAAAATTCCCACGTTCCCACGCACCATGGTCGCTACAATATCTATACTATATTTTACATTATCTATAATATAGTATAGATCATAGTTTGTATTATATATCATAATATACATCATAGTTTATACTACATATCATAATATAGATAATATTTTATATATTAAACATGTTTTTGTATTTTTATATGGGAATAGTTTCGAGCTCACGTATTGTGTTTAAACTGCGAGTTTCAAAAATCAGTGAATCGATTGCAAAACAGTAGAAGCGTCCAAGGAATTTACATACACTGTTGTTTTATTAGCCATTTGAAATTATTAAGAAAATAACTAAATATCTGTGAAGTCATCTCACACTCAATACACACACACACAATTTTTATTTTACATGAAACTACGCATTTTAATTATGTTATACTAATACACACATGTACAGTGTGTCTAGTGTTCCAGATTTCTCAACATTTTTCATTTCTCGAGAAATGAGAAATAAGACTATATTTCTCGAAAATTCTCGAGAATTTTTAATAAAATAAAAAAATATTGGGAAACTTATAATATTTGGAATATCGTTAATAATATTTATTGAAAGGGCAAAAAACTTTAACTCAGTGTTTATTCCTGTTCAATATGTACATAACTTTAAAAACCAGGAAAAATAGACGCTAAATATAACCGATAAATTTATTTATTTAAAACCAGACTTTTATAAAGTGAAACATTACGCTTTTGTTTTGAAATGACTTCTTAAGAGGCATAAGTCTAATGTAGAATCAGACAATCTACTTCTTTTTTTTTGTAACAAAATCTGTAGCCGTAGAAAAATTTCTTTCATTTTGTGTGGATGTTGGCTTTACTAATTATTATAATAAATTACTAATTATTATTATAAATGAGATTCATAAGAATTTTCCTAGATTTCAATTTCTCGAGAAATACTGGAATTTCTCGAGAAATGAGAAATAATCAATTATAAAATTTCTCGATAAATTCTCGGGAAAGAATTCTCGAGAAGGAACGCTAAGTGTGTCCAAAATTTATTTCAACACTAAATGTTGCATTCTCGAGAAATTGTTGATAGATAATTAATATAATTGTTTTGCAGCACGAATTGAACTTTCCGGGTGCTGGTTAGCTTTGCACAGATTTACTTTGGCCTGCCCCCCACCCCCAACCCCTCCCCTGGGGCCGCATTAATTTTAGATGTTTTATGTAATGGATACCGGTACGTATTACGACGCTCATTAGGTTCGCCTCGAGAGCAGTTGCCATATTATAAAAACCATTCCACTTACGAATATTAAATTGCCCCTGGCACTTCGCTCATCGCTGCGTCTGCAGGCAAACACGAGCATATTATATTCTTTCAGAGGGAAAACAGCTTTTAGTTTCAAAACAATCTTCTCGTATTTTTCATTCCTTATCGGTATTTACAACAACAATTTCCTCGAGTATAACAAATTGTATTAACATCCTTCCGAGATTTTTTCTAGTCGTTTTATTGAGGTTCCAATACACGTGCAAACCGAGCGTACAAGTTGCCAACGAGACGAAGGCGAAAGGGAGAAAAATGTGAGGAAACAAAGTGAAAAAAGAAAAACATTTTAGAACGACAACAAAGTGCCAACAAAATATTGTTACCAAATTCTTTTGCAGCGCAACACCTGCACCTCTAGGTTCCTTCCGTCCTCGAGAGCCCTGTTCGATTCTCTTGCGCAGGTTCGCATAGCTGCTATAAATATACATTGTTTATTGTATCGAGCAGGCTGCAATAACCACTTCAGCGTGGGATCTTACCGTAACGCAAATGGGGCACCTCGGGAAGATGCTGAGAACGTTAAGTACAGTAAAGTCACGATCTAAGCCCAATCCTCGGATCCGTG
This sequence comes from Halictus rubicundus, assembly GCF_050948215.1. Taxonomy (NCBI): domain Eukaryota; kingdom Metazoa; phylum Arthropoda; class Insecta; order Hymenoptera; family Halictidae; genus Halictus; species Halictus rubicundus. The sequence continues at coordinate 5,356,291 of NC_135149.1, read as the reverse complement.
CTGTGACATAGATCGTGTAGGGTTATTATTTTCTAGTGAACAACAATGTCACGTTCAAACTGGATACTTTCTGTCACCGACTAACAGGGCGGAGGAATTTCCTCCTAATTACCTCGCACTTTTGAAACCCCGCACAACCAACCGTCCAATAGAAAAGCTTCCTGCGCTTCCTGAATTCAAAAGAAAAAAAAAATCTTGAACGCAAAAGCCGCGTTCTGCACTTATTTCGATTGAATTTTGTAAAAAGATTCACTTCTCCGACGTTCCCGGCACTGTCCGAGTCGAGGCAATTTCGAATTAGATTAAACAGAACATTTTGATCGGGTCCCTCGTTGTCGCTCACAGATTCTTCATCTTCAGTTGACCAGCATCACAAGATGGCGTTCCGAACAGTACCGAAGTGATCGGCAAGGTCACCGTCAGCAGGAGCAACGTCGACGACCATCATCGTGACACGATGTGAAGGACACGACTGCAACGCGATCGATTTGCCGGTGTTTTTATAGGGGCGCTCACCCCCCGTTTTCGAGTCGACGGGGCGACGGAGGGGATGACGCGCGACGGTCGCCACGGAATGATTGGCATAAGCTGCAATTACGAAAATTCAACGGCCACCGGGATTTCTCCGACGGAAAAGGAAGAAAACAGGTGCATTAATGATGACCATGAAGAAATGTCCTTACACTCTTGGTCTTGAACTCCCCCATGCTTCGAAACTACCCCAGTAGTGAACATAGTTAATTAGTTTATTTGCCGATTTTTATGGACAATTTAAAACTAAATACTCCGATTCTCGAAAATTGTTTGTACAGTGCCCTCCCGATAAATGTCGAAAAGATCTTGACTTTAATTGTCCCAGAACTATCCCCACTACCGCGAGGTATACCCTGTCTATCGCCGAGCAGTGTAAACATAATACGAGTCGGGTGTGTCGGTGTGAGATCACTACTAATCCAATAACCAAATTTGTTTATTTTTCATTATTTTTTATGGGACTTTCACCAACATGCTCGTGGCATTTTTCTGGTTAAAATGATACCAAATATGATATAATTCCGATGATATTTTTTTTCTGCTTCTTCGAGATAAATGTCCCTGACCGGGCCCGTGTTTTGGAAAATTATCGAGAGGGCGCTGTATTCAATAATATTCAAATATTCGATAATTTCTATCTAGTCTTCTAATAGTCTAATAGTCTTCTATTTGTTTTTACGAAATGATCACAATTTCAATGTCGACAATTTTTCGAGAATCAGACATTTTTCGAAATAATACCCCGGAAGGTGAATAACAATACTCCATTAAAGAATGGGGAAACGTGTTACTGGAGGAACGTGCCAAAAGAAAATCAATACGTCCTCCTGACACAGTGAACAGGTGGACGTCGAAGATCTTCACCCTCAACCACTTACGCATACAGAAGATCACTATATTTTGTATTGTTGTATTGTTTTCATTTGAATTTGAAATTCTTCTTCTGTCATTTAGAAAATCTTGATTTTACATAGGATCCAATAATTTTAACACAAAATTTCTGATTGTCGAGAAATCGACAATATTTAACCTGCTGTAATTTCCTAAAAAATAATCGTATAGCAATAGACTCATTTTAAAGCTTAAACATTCTACTTTCGCACACCATTATTGATTTCCCTCGAAGATATGTCTCATGACGTGACAGATGAGAAACCGAATACTCATTTTTCCTAAAAAAGTATTGTAACTTCAAACATCTGTAAAAACATTAAAAAATTTTCTTCGTGAACGAATCTTCCACAGGTTTGAAAATCGAAGTCTCCTCTTTGCAACGAGATCTTAAAAATTGATGTACGATTGTTTTTTCATTGTTCTACGGAACAAAAATGAGGGCCAAGTTTGGTAAGCCCTCATGTAAAGTTGCCCGTACACCTTTCTCCCGTACACGTTTTTTTGCGTCGTTGTAAAGGAGAGACTTCAATCCTCAAATTCGTAGAAGATTTAGCCACGAAACAATTTTTTTAATGTTTTTAGAGACGCTTAAATTGGTAGCATTTTCGAGAGAAAACGTGTGGTCAGTCTTTTACCTATAATTTCGTGCAAGATTGTCCCAGGAAAAAATAAATAACGACTAATTAAAGTAGAAGTTTCAAGCCTTAAAATGAGCCTAGATTTATTTTTGAACCATTATTTTCAACGAAATTATGACAGTTTAAATATCAAACAATTTCTGCGGAATTCGAGATTTATTGTTCGAATATTTTTCGGTTTAAACAAGTCAGGCTTGCAATAAGTTTATAAAAGTAAGTTTGTTAAAAAGGGAAATGTACCTTCATGTAGCTTCTGTGTGCTGCAACCACTGCAATTTCTTTATTGTCCATAAAAATCTGCAGTCTGCTAACAAAGTTGTTTGGAAAATGTGCACGCAAGAGTAACACTGTTCGCAAATCGACGACGCCTTTTAAAAATGCGTTTTTCAAAAATTACTTTCCACTATAGTTGGGTTAAATCTGTTGTACATCATAAAGAAATTGTCCTTTGTGCCGTGTTTACACTGTTCGTTTGTGAAATGGGATGTTACGTTGGTAAATAGCATTTATTGGATGTAGAGCTGAATTAGTTCAGTAAAGGATGAAGAATTCGAGATAATTCAAACGGTAATGTTATTCCATAATGCAAAATATTCTGCAGATACAAAGTTTGATAGCTTATTGCAGATGGCTGCGTGGCTTTACCGTGCACCGTGGACTGTAATTTTCCATTGAAATCGCTGCAAACGAATTGTGCGGGTAATTTTAGTAACATCTGTGGTTAAAATTGTTATAGAACATCCAAAATCTGCATGAGACAAAACGTATTACAAAGGAAAATTTAATTTCGACAGGGTGACGAATAAAATAAATCATTAATCTTTTTCTAAAATGAAAATTGCCCCAATTGCAAGAAACAGAAATAAAAAAAAATAATGGTTTAATAGTAAACTGATTAATGTCAAGTCTAATCTCTTGAAATAAGAGGACATTGTTTGGTACATACACATTCTGTTTATTCTCATTAATTAGCGCACACACAGTGCCATCAGAAAACTAACAAAGCCATTCTAACATTTGCAGGTCCTTCTTCGAGAAGCAATTCGTTTCTACATTATCCAGTTCGATATATTTCAAGATCAAGGATCAAACCGGAGCGAGTACATCACAGTGAAGTACGAGGAAGCTGTGTTGAGCATCTGAAATTAATAGTTTTAAACAGAGTGTACGTTCAAACTCTCAGGGTGATTGATAAATACGCTATGACAAAGAAAAAGAAAGAGAAATAAAACGAATGGTAATAAATTCGAGATATTACTTTTCTGGAACTACATATTTTCAGTAATGTATTTGTCTATTTATCGATACCTCCATCAGCGTGTTTTAAATTATTATTCAGGTTAAACGGATTCAAATGTATTACCCAAGCGAAACCCTTTCTCGACGGGAGAAAAAGGCCACACAAAACAGGAACACAGCCCTTCGATGTTCTTTGTAATGCAAGATGCAACAACTTTTGCACCTTAAGTGGCAATCTATACCATGAAGTTTGACACCTGGAGGTTGACGACAAATATTTCAGAAGATTTCCAGACTACCGGACCAGAGGATCTGAGAAAGTGTTCGTGGAATAAGTTCAAAGAATTGTCAATGTACATATGACTCATACTGTTTTCTCGATAGGCATAGGCAAATTGGACTAGACTCGTCGACACACTTACAAGAGACATATTCAGATGTTCTATGGTGTGCAGAAGCTCGACAGCCTGTCATACAAAGAGAGTTTGTTGTGAAGTTCTTCGAGTTTTGTAACTTGTAACCAGAACTCCCGAATATTAACGATATTTTATGGTTGTTGGTATTTTTTCGTACGACACCCTATATATTATATTTGATATTCTTGTAGAGAATAGAAAGACGAATCCAACGACTACCATCATCATACCATTACGATCATCCAATCTCGAGATATTCGTGTCTGAAAAGCAGTTTCAGTAGCAGTTTCAGTTGCAGATCATAGTGATTCGCGTTCCCACTCGCTGCTTGTTCTCCATTCGATTTTCAATTGTCACGTGCGCTGCTTCGATAGTTTGTTCGGCGTGACGCCACCTGGGCGACTGTGAAACACGTAAGCGGCGTGTACGTATGTATGTATGTACTTCGTCGAATATTATGCTTGTACATTGTGCTACTAAAAATTAATGTCAATGCTTCCGTTACATAATGGAAACTTTGTTCAAGGTCATCGCATTTTGTTTTTCTTTTTGTTGCACATTAACGTGTACTTTTTACAACGCGGTAGTCGACGCCAAAACGAGTTCAACGACCTAGACGCCATGACCTTGGTGTGACCTTGAGGACGAAAAGGTCAATTTCCTTTGAAATTACTCTGACTCTTTTGGTTCCTTGAGAACCGAGGTTGTTGAGTTCAACGACCTAGACGCCATGACCTTGAAGTGACCTTAAAGACGAAAAAATCGATTTCCTTTGAAATTACTCTGGCTCTTTTGGTTCGTTGACATCATAATAAAATCGAACTTACTGGAAATGTTCATGAAATTAATTTCTACAGCTTGAAACGGAATTGCGTCACTCGGTTCGCATAAATGCTTCTGTGTATTTTCCGATCGGAATTTTGTACTGCCGTCGCATGAATACTACAAATGTGCAAAAATGCTTGCACAAATGTGAAAACTTATCAGTCTGAATGCCGAAAGAGTGTGTAACAAACATTGTGAAAGGAAGCCCTTTCCTTGAACGAGATAATTTACCTTTTACATAAAGATGGCTTGCTCTCATGAAAATAAACATCTTCCTATCTTCCTACTCTCATCTACAAGTATGCAGAACTACGCATACCCCGTATACCAATTTTCTACGCTATGTAGCACTTAAGTTGTACTATGTTACTGCTGGGATCATGGTTACGACGGGTTCCCTCTGAGCGAACAGATCGTAGTGAAATAAGAGAAGGATGAACTCATCATCTGAAATCAAACCATAATGCAGCATATATGTACTGCGAAGTCTATCATAATCTACTTATAGTGCATCCAAAAAGTATCTGAACACTACATTTCCGGTTCTCGAAAAATACAGTCGATACAGTGACTTCTCGATATATGTCACCAAGGCCTGGATGATAAATGTCGCGGAATTATCCCCGCTATCGCGGTGTACACCCTGTGAGGGGCCACGAAGCTCCAGAGGTTTCGGACGCCCAGGAGTGTAAACACGGCTCGGGTATGTCTCCTGTACGATACAGGACGCTGGCAAGACCCGTGTTGTTGACATACATCGAGAACTCAATGTATTTAAATTGTGATCATTCCGTAAAAGTACAGCCATAAGCCTGATCTTATTTTAAAGCTTGCAACATCCATTTTTGCAAAGTATTTATTTTCCTCTAATTTCTTTTTAGCTTTAAAATTTGTGTAATTACTTTTGTTAATTAGTAGTTTATGGATTCAAGGATTTCTTGGATCCACTGTACGTAGCATAATCATTTAATTACTTCTGAACCAGTCGTTTGAAAGCATGAGATTTAATAACAAAAGTTATATTTATGTGGACACGCAGTATCCACTAAATCAGAGCTGCTCAAGATAAGCCTATTAGCGGGAAAGGGCGCCCGCCGATGCCCGTGGGGGCTGTGGGCACAGGTGCGGGCAAAGCTACGGGCAAGTGATTTAGCGAAGTGGGGGTTAGGCCGTAGTACAGCCGTAGCTCGCCACGTAGCTGTGACAACGTGTGTGGCAAATACATGCGCCCTTGCCCGCAGGGGCGTGGCTTCGCGGCCGGTGGGGGGGGGGGTGGCGTTGTGCACGCCGTTCTGTGTACACCCAGGGCAAGAAAGTCGCCGACGCCGGACAGCTCTGTACTAAATAGTGGATTGAAAAAATTATCCGGCATAAAATTAAGCTTTTAAAAATAAAAGACGTGTATACCGTTGCGAAACCTTTGTTGCTTGGAATGAACAAACCGGAAAAGTCCAACATGGTGCCTACAGAGGATCTCTGCATTATCAACAATATCATTTTCTGCATCTTCACCGGACTGGAGTACCACAGCGAGTTGTATCTGCGTTTGTTTAAAAGCATTGTTATTGCCAGTTTGTCACTGTTCATTTTATCAATTTTTCTCTTAATATTAATAACCCCCTTGATTTCTTCTACTAACATAAAATGTTCAAGGTGAAAGTGGACTCACGTATCATAAGAGATAGCGACGCTATTGTCGATAACTTCCTGTCCGATATAGTTACCCATGAACACTGCCATAATATGAAATATCCCAAAAAAGAATGAGATGCACAATTCCTTCAGGTCCTCCATTTCAAGGATCGCTAAAATAGACTGTCACACATGCAAAATTGTATTTCTACTTTTCAGGTGATACGTTCGTTGACAAATAACTAGACTGCGAATTTTTCTGCAAATAAGTCTTCGCTAAATGCAAGATGCAAGTTCCTTAACGATTCTAATTAGTTGAAAATAGTGCAAAAGTATGTTTAAACTCTTGATATGACCTCAGTCTCTTATACAGGGTGTTCCGAAAATGTTGTACTTCCTTGTAAGAGGTGATACCCAGGGTCATTTGAAGTAAGTTTTCCTTTGCGAAAATCTTCTCCGCTGCTTCGTTGAGGAGTTATTAACGAAAAACACGGACCAATCAGGGCGCGACCACAGCGCACTGACTCCGCCTCTTCGCCTCGTTGGCATTGGCCGAGCCGGAATCTGTCCTCCGTAGCCGCGCTCTGATTGGTCCGTGTTTTTCGTAAATAACTCCGTAACGAAGCCGCGGAGAATATTTTCGCAACGGAAAAACTTACTTCAAATCACCTCAGGTATCACCCCTCCGAAGGATGTGTAACATTTTTGGGACAGCCTGCATTCTACCTGCTCATTTTTGTTAAAAATTGCATAAAATTGCTAAAATTGCAAAAATCTCTGAACATTTCGATTAGATCTTGTGCGACGCTTTATTAGCGTAATTAGAGTCAATGCGATCGACAATACTTACACGGAACAGGTTCAAGGACATAGACACGACCACAACGACGATTGCTATCAGGTATGGTATTCTCGCGTCGTAACCGAACATCCTTACGAAACTACGTTCGTGCGATCATAATGAGTCCATTAGGACGAGAATACGCAGCGGGGAACAGAGCACGTTTAGCAATTGAAATGAAACTTTCCGTCAAATTTAAACCAAAGTACCAACTCGATGGCTTTCGTGTGAATTTCTACAGCTTCGCGCACGCTTGCTTTCATCAAGTACCTTTGCCTTGACTCGTCCGTCTCGCGAACCGATGCGTCGATCAAACTTTGAAATCGATAACTGTGAGATCGAGAGTTTTGTTAATTAACCATATGACAAAAACGATCGGCTGTAGTCCGGTACGACCCATACAAATTTATGAGCTGGGATTTCGAGGAACCCTGAATATAAAATTTCAATGGCGGGTCTTCGTTAGTTTTTGAGATATTAATGAAAAACTGTCGAAAAAGAGGTTTCCGAGTTCACCCGTCACATATTATTTCTCGTTACTGTAATCCACGCCTGGGCAATTGGTGCTCCGGCAGCCGATGACGTAGAATCGGCTACCCCTACTACTCGCATCAGCGCGAGAGGGGAATACGGGCTCACCGGAAGGCGGGGGTGTCCAACTTCTTCTCCGCTGGGAGCCAGAGAACCCCCACTACTACTCCGATTCTTCCACTATGGAAGAGAGCAGCTCCCCCCACTTCCGGCCTAAGCAGTGTGCCGGAGTGATGGGCATGATACCCCACTCTTCCACCTTCGTTCAGCAGCCAAGTAGAGGGGGCCACTCTCCTTTTCCTAAGCCGGAGAGAAGAGTGGGGATGGGAGCCACAACTGGCTCGCGAGCCGCCAGTTGGTCACCCCTGCCGTAAAGCAAGTAAGGCCGGAACGCTAATAATGGGGGTAGCCGATTCTACGTCATCGACTCTCGGAGCACGAATTGCCCAGGCGTGGAAAAATCTACATATAAATAATGATTAACTCTGACGATTCACGCATTCGACAATTCAAAGAATTAGAAAACCTAATCGGACCAATACACCAACTTGTGATGTAGTAAGATTGGTATGGTTCTGGTTAGTTTTTTTAACCCTCCTTCCCATTCCTTAAAATCTCGGCTTATAATTATGCGTGGGTCATATTTTGACTATTCTAAGAAAATATTATCTGCGGATTATAATAATCAGTCTGGCGACTCTGGTTGTATGTATAGTACGTTGTTTATCGGTGATCATACTTAGCAATCTCGAACAATCCGCAACAGTACTGGCTGACGACGAAAAGCGTCGACTCCGAGCAGATTATCGTTATTACTCCCGTAATGATCGTTGCTAAGAGGGACAACGACACCAAATAGACGGATAGTCTTCCTTGAGCGAAAAATCCGAAGGAGTATAACACATGGGGCCTGGTCTCGTTCATGGGCATCAACAGATCGAGTATTATGGGACCGCAAATTATAACGTGTCCATACAGGGTCGCCATGATAGCTATACCTGGAATTCACGACAGTCGGTGTGCATGAAGTAACAACGTGGAACTACGTTCAACCCTCGATTGCCGAACTACGAGAATTTTATTTAAAAAAAAAGAAAATAGTACAAAAGGGCTCATTTTGAAGGTCGAAGCCTCTACTTTCGCTTGCATTCGTTTTTTTTTTTTTTGGTAAATATTACAAATTAAATCGCCTGCAAAAGCACAAAAAGATCGTATTTTCTGTAGGCATGGCAGTTCTCGAGGCAAAGGGTCCGGAACGTGTTTAGAAATGAGTGCATAGTACAATAAGATAAGCAGTGTTGAGTATCGATACGATCGCAAAGAATTCAAATCAATTTCTGCTCCTCCTCTTGTTCGCGACTTAACGACAGCACGGTGCTGTCGCTACGCACCGCGGTACGATTGATTCGCGTTTCTGGTTGATAACTCGAAAAGGGAACGTCCCAGCGCGAAATGGGAAAAGAAAAAGGTGCTTAGAATCGCCTCAGGAATCACCCCCTTCAGGGTTCTCGATACTTTTCCAGGACAGTCTCCACAATTTTCGAGAAAATCGGTTTTGGGAAAAGGAACGCGAACTTTCGAGTTCGACGAGGTCGTGCGTTTTAACGGTGATAGTAAAATACAGTTCTAACTTGCGTAGCAGTATTCCGTGGACACTCCCGAACACGTCGATACAGTTTAACATTAGATTGTTAGTACGGGAACACGGTTGAACAATGATTCTTACACACAAACGCGTGGACAACGCGTCTCGAGCTATATGCGCGTTGCAACAATATCTCCACTTCGACCGGATTTTGCAGCAAATTGTAGTCGGATTGTAAATTTTCGAAAATAAATCTGATCTAAAGGCACACAGAAAGAAACCATACGATCGTTACACGGTCACGGCCACACTTCCACCACCACGTAATATACCATAAGATCTTGCGAGCGTAATTCACGCGGCTTCGGACTCCTTGTTTTCACTTACAGTTGGAAACGTATAGATAATGCCAACGTATCGGCAGAAGAACAATAACATAGGTAAACCGAACGTCAGTACCATAAGTATATTCTTGAAGGTGAGTCCCGGGGGAATCAGGAAAATCTGAAAAGAAGTTGTTCGTTATCGATTGACCGGAGTAGCCTCTTAAAACATACTCTTTATGAAAGCATATAACTCATGTAATTTTTATTGTTCCTGCTTTCAAAAAAAAAAAAAAGAAATAGAGGAGTGTGTTCTTTCGAAAAAAATTTCTAAAAATTGGTTCTCTTCCAAAGTGGTGTTCGAAGCCAGGACACTCCCTTAAACTATACTCTATAAAAAAAGTATGCGACTCACGGAATTTTGATTATATTCACTCGAGAAAAATAATTTGTGCACTTCAAACATCCGTGAATGTGTGTGCAAACACCCAATGCAGAAAGTTTAACAGTTCTCTTGGAAAAAATTCGTAAACGTTGCTGAAAAAAAAACAAGTGTCTCACGAAGTCAGAGTAACCACTTGAAACATACTCTACAAAAAAATATATAACTCATGTAATTTTGATTGTTGCCACTTAAACAAAAATCACACATGTACTTCGAACGCTCAGAAATACGTGCGTAAAATCCTAATACGGAAGGTTCGACGGTTCTCCCCCAAAAACATTCGAAATATCGGCAAGCGAATGGCATCCTAGACCAGAGTGACCCCCGGAAATATTGCGTACAGACGAAATACGATTCAATCATGCGACATACGTTTTAATTACCTGAATCATGATGCTGGTCAACGGGACCAGAGGTAGCAATATCCTCCGAATTTTCGTGGACGTGGAGTTCTCGAATGGCCAGAGGCTCATCATGCGAAGCAGGAAGCAATAGGTTTTGTACTCTTTCTCGATCACGCCCATTTTCTCGATCACTGTTCGACAACAACTGGCTCGCCGACCATGCGAAATCGATCGACGATACCTCGGCAACATATTTTATTCAATCGATCTCGCTATTACCATGATTGTTTTTTGTCTCTTCTACAGAATTTATTGGAAACATCCGTTCGGGACATCCGATCAATTTAATGAGAATGACAAAGAAGAAAAACGGAAATATGCCCACAAGAACTGAGGGTTACAGAATTGTTTTATTCCGTTTCATTCGGCTAAGGGAATGCGGCAGAATATGTAATTTTGCAGTTATAGAACTCGCGTGATCGAGCTAGGCGTTGTATTCTGCTCCGGAACAGGAGTATGGTGTTTCACGAAATTATAGAAATCCTACTCCGTGGAATTCACTGCTCCGTTTTAGGAATTATTCTTTGATCAATTAAATGTTAAATATTTTTCTAAGCTGTTTGTTCTTATTCTTCCGGTATGCAAAAATAGTCCAGAGCATAAATCGAAGTGCACTTTTCAGGCAATAGAGAAGAATTTATTATTAGTAGACTGCGGAATTTGTGCATTAATGAAGGAAATTGAGTAGGCAGAAAGCACAGTAGTTTAAATATTTAATAAACAGCATACTATTATTTCCTCTAAAACTAACCGCAATGCAAAGCTTCAGAGGCCGTATGGTGTAGTTGTATTATCTAACACAATAACATTATTTGCTGCAATTCGAAATAACATTCTTCGTCTCTCGGCCGATGGCGCACATGCTGTGCTTTCGGCGACTAAATGGCAAATGACGCAACGGTTGCGTCATCAGCTTCGAACGTGCTAATTAACCGCCAAATTCAACGAATCCAGCGGTGGCAGACTATTCCTGTTTTCCAATTCGAAATTTTGACCAAAGGAACGCCACTTTGACCCCGTCGAAGAATAAACAATTGATACTTTAATAACTAATTTCAAAGATCAAACAGTTTGAGAATAACAGCGAGATCATTTTCAACTTGTTGAAATTATTAAAGAAATTTCAATATGGCTCCGGTTTGTTGCACACGACGAGGAAAGTTTTCATGTTGAGACTTGCGGTCTAAATAAAAATACTATTGATAATTACTGGATTACGGATTTTATGCATTTATGGCAACAATGATCAAACGAAAAACAGCGAAAACATATAACTATTTTCAATTTGTTAAAATTATTATGAATGAAATATTTTGCAATCGGTACAGTTTTATGCTGCACAAAAATCCCCAGTCTAATAATTACACATTGATTTACCTTCGAAAACGACGCAAGTGCAGTATTTTATTCGCTACACTTGACGTCTCCGAATGCTAATCCTCGCTGACAACTACTAACGAGGCCATCGGTTCTAAATGTTCCGCTAGACCGAATAGAGAACAGTGAAGTATGAAAATGACGAGCTCATCATCTGAAACAGACAATTGTTCAGCTTGGACGTTGTCGAATGAAGATTGTTAAAAGGAACTGAGCTCGATTAAATTACCATTGTGAATCCTTGATAACACGGTACGAACAGACCAGCTAAAGTAAGTTGCACTTCATTCGCACTTCTCATCAACACTAACAATAACAGTTTCTGTGACTTCGGTGGTATGGCGTACCACATCGAATTGTATCTGTGTTGCTCAATAGTTTTGTTATTGGCTTATCGTTAGAGTTGTTCAAGTCAATTGTAAGAAATAGAATAATTTTAACTTTGATCGAACAATTTTTGTAATAAAAGCATCGAATCCGCAGTCTAGAGTCTCTACTCGATAAGTGTCACAAATATCTACCTTATAAATGTCCTAGAACTATCCCCACTACCGCGGGGTATACCCTGTGAGGGGCCGCGAAGCTCTAGAGGCCTCGGTCGCCGAGGAGTGTAAACATAACACAGGTCGGGTGTATCGGTGTGAGACCACTACTAATTCACTAACAAAACTTCTTTGTTTTTCATCATTTTTTTATGGGACTTTCACTAACATATTCGTGGCATTTTTCTAATGAAACTGATACCAAATATGACATAATTCCGATGATATTTACTTGTGCAAGTTTTCTTATTGAATTAGTAGTGGTACCGATACACCCGTATTATGTTTACACTCCTCGGCGACCGGGGCCTCTCGAGCTTCGCTGTCCTTTTCTACGTTCGGCAATGGACCAAAGAATAGTAGCTTCTATCCGATAATTGTCTCTGGCCAGAACCGTGATTTGGACAGTTATCGAGTAGGCGTATCATACTTGATCCATCTTAGTTCGTTACGCGAGGAATGATAATTTCTACGTAATAGAAAACTAGACTTACGTTTCATCGTAGACATAGTTACAAGTGTTGCAAAGCTGCTGACCGCTGTAATTATTTAGGAACATGATTACAATATGCGTCACGACCACTACGATAGCCATCAAGGTTTCCTCCAGTTGCGTGTTCTCCAATAGCAACAGAGAAGCCTGTTGTAAAACGAGAACAGTATTGCACAGAATTCCCCCATCGGTCTACAATAAATTATCGTTCTATGTCAATACCGCCGTTTTTTTACTGACACTCATACGAAATCGGTGGTTCTCGCCGAGCGTCCCATTTGAAATAGACAGGGCACGCTGGAAACCTAAGAGTCATACCGCATGAAAGTCATGACGTACAAACATGACTGACGTCCAACGGAAAGAATATCCGTCTCCGATATAATGTTGCACGGGGAAGTGGACAGCGAAACTCGAGAACCGTTGTCGCCGAGGAGTGGGCCACACATTGTCGGCTATGTCGGTGTCAGACCAGAAGACCACTACTAATCCAATTACAAAACTTCTTTATTTTTCGTTATTTCTTTATGAAACTTCTACCAACATATTCGTGGCATTTTTCTGATTAAAATGAAACCAAATATGATATAATTCCGAAAGAGCCGCGAAGAGTCGCGGCCGCCGGCACAGATCAAAGCGCGTGAGCGCAGGGCTTTAAATGAAAAATTTAACTTCTTTATTATTATTTTTTTATGAGACTTTCACCAATATATTTGTGGCATTATTATCATTAAAATGATATCAAACGCGATATAATTCGGATCACATTTACACTCATTTTCCGTCAATATCATATTTGGTTTCATTTTAATCAGAAAAATGCCACGAATATGTTGATAAAAGTTTCATTAAAAAATAACGAAAAATAACGAAGTTTTTTAATTGGATTAGTAGTGGTCTTCTGGTCTCACACCGATATAGCCGACAATGTTGTGGCCGCGACGGCTCTCGAGATTCGGCCTCTCACCGCGGTGGTGTGAGGTGTTCCACTGATTTGGAAACGTGAGGTTGGCACTGACGTACCACGATAATTTACTGTACTTCAGTCCCATTCAGCAAGTTTTGCGGCGGCAAAGGGCGTCCGCCGATGCCCGCGATAGAGTCGCCAGATGAGGTGTGGGAGCGCGAATTGAGGGGAAAAAGTTACCCTCTCTCGCTGCCAGTACCGGTTGTATGGCACGACAGAGACGGAACGCGTCACAAGACCGGGCCGCGGCGCAAGCGTGTGCAATAGCGCGGTAGAAGGGGAAGTTAGAGTGGCAGCACAAGTCTTGATCTGGCACCGTGACGTCGGTGGAAAAAATATTGTCATAGGCTGAACCATCGAAAGGAAGCGTGGTTGGTTGCCAGTCAATTCTTTGCCCGCAGGGGCGACAGCTGAACGGGACTGATCTACATCAGTGATGGGCACGTATGTCTGCCGCAGGCAACACTCTTCTCCCACCATCGTCTATTTCTTGCAGCGCGCATCTTCGCTGCGCAGCGGTGCCTTATCCGATATAGCTGATCCGTACGCGGCTTATGCTGTCTATCCACATCCACGAGGCACCGCTGCGCCACGAAGATGCGCGCTGCACGAAAGAGACGTTAGTGGAGGAAGCAGGCAGCTCAGGGTCTGGTACCGTGCCGAGCACTGTTCAACATGAACGCTGGTGATACTCACACGATACAAATTCACGGCGAACGAGACAATAACCACCACGATCGCTAATAAATACGAGATCAGCAAACTGTCCCCTACAGATTGACTGAGTCTTTCATCAGGAGTTCATGTTCCCATATGTTCACACACGAAATAAAACAGTAATTTGATACGTGATAAACAATGCTGCAGTAATATCTATATAAAGGTACCAACTTAAAAGCTCTTTGGTGCATCACTATGGCGGGGCCGATGTCTATTTGGTTCGATGTCATCAACTGTGCCGCGTTGTCGACTGTCTTTCGAATTCGATAACTGGACCAACAAAAACTACGCCTGATCAGAGGTTAACGGCCAGCGACAACATTTAGGTGCTCCGAATTCGTTGTACTTCTATCGGTTGCACTGCTCAAGTTTTTTCGACAGACTGTTATGGTTCGAACGGCATTGCGTCGACGCAGTGACGGGCACGCTTGCATCGGCGAAACCATCCCCACCACAGCGGCCAGTGTCCCCTTCTAGTAAACCCCGTTACCATGGAGAAAGGACGCGCTTCGCTTCTATTCTTCACTGGTGTATTGCTCCGAAGCTACGCACGGTGGGACACCGAGACACCAGCGAACGTAACGCTGCGCGCAGGTGCGTGCTGCGTGAAGGGTAGGTTGGTGGGGGAAGCAAGCGTTAGAGGGGCCCCAACCGTGCCCAGCACTGCTTCAACGCTTTAACAGCCGTTGTCACAGTAGTGTCCAATGCTTTTGGAATTATGCCATTCGCGCGATTCGTAAAGCGATCGCTTCGGTGTTAAAGTAATAGAAGCACGTACTGGAAGTACGACACGAATGCGCATCGTGTTGCAATCATTGTCTACACGCATGCTTCCGTAAACAGTATTTTGAACGTACCTAACAATTTCGAACAGTCCACACAAGTACAGTGCAAAAACCGCTAGCGACCCTTCCGTGCATGCAATTGTTAACAAACCAATTGCGGTTGTCAGTGACAGATGCACACACGCCCAGTCAGCCTGTCTGCTTTGCTCAGTGTAAAAGAATCCAAAGAATCGAAGGGAGTATAGTTGATATTTCGAGCGTAGTATTGTAGGGGTAACTAATCTAAGACTTACAAAGGCGATCGCCAAAATTGACAGACCTGGAATTCGAAATTATCCCTCAATTAAAATACAAAAACACGTCTCTGACAAATTCATTTCTCGCGAACACTGGTTGAATTCAGATGTATGCAGACGATTTTCAACTAGCAAGAAATTGTACTAATTTAGTACAGTGCTTGCTCTATATATGTCCCAAGTGCCTAGCCGGTAAAAGTCCCAGGGCAATCCCCGCTGACCCACGGTATACCCCGTGAGGGGCAAAGAAACTCGAGAGACCTCAGTCGCGTGGATCAAAGAATAGTATCTCCTGGCCGATATATGTCCCTGGCCAGACCCGTGTTTTGGACATATATCGAGTAAACACTATGTTTCAATTATCACCGTTCCCTTACGATAGAATTAGAAATTTATGAATTTATGTAATTGCGGTGACGCAGCAGGATGATTTGTTAACTGTTCTTACCAAGAAACATCAGAAATATGCGTCTCGTTCTTTTCATATGTTTTTTTAATATCTTCGCCTCGACTGGGTTTTGAATCTCGACACAATCATTCTGTAGGTCTTGCAGGAAAGACTTCACCTACGGTCACATTGCGATAGTTAGACTTGTAATTTACAAGCTACGTCAATTACACAACTAATTCTGAACTGACTGCAAGCGAAACGACAAGCACCGAGATTTCGTACTTACTAATGCAAAATTGGCGGCAAAACCAAGGTACCGCAAGATGTACAACAACATCGGACAGGTGTACGATACCATCGTAAGTATATTGCTCAACGTAATTTCTACATGCTGTAGTGTACTCACCTGGAGAGAAGAATGTTCCATTTCTCGGTAACTTTTCGTTTAAACTAATGATTTAACAATAGTCTCGTATTGTAGCTCTTCGTTTCTCTATAAAAAATCTCACTGTTCCGCGAACGACACAGTACGCGATAGACAAAAATTAGAAATAACAATGTCCAATCGAAACGTGACGCAAACCTCCAATATGTTCTATGAAAATAATGTCTCGCGTCTGAATTGTGCTCGATACTTATGCCACGAGTGAGACGTAAACGAAACCACGTGACCGCAGAAATGAAAGAACGTTTAATTATACGTCAGAGAAATAATTCGCTACGAGGTAGATATATTGATCACCTGAATCAGTATACAGCACAGTGTAAACACCGAGAATAAGGTTCTCTGAATCTTTGGAAGGATGGAGTCGTCGAAGGGGAAGAGTCCCGTGAAGCGTAATACGAGGTAATAAGTATTATAGTACCTCCGAAACTCGTCCATTTCATGTGAGGGCGAAGAATGTCTGCATAGAAAATCTCAAGTGTCGTCCGTTCACAACTAGGCGCCATATTTTATTCAATGCTACTCTGTTTCCGCTGCGAATTTCCGTCGGGTAGATTGTCCATAGAAGAGGACTGTAGTCCGTTCTAATAGTTGCCTTCCGTTCCGGATCGATTCATTAAAATAATAATAGAATAATAAAATAGAATATCAATTTTCACATTCTCGGGAACAAGAGCGACCCAAGATATACCGTTCATTCCCTTCTGTTACTTCTCTTTTGTGTAAAGAAAGAGTGGAATTGCATCCTTCGGCGGCAATTCGCAATGTCCACGTGGACATCGTGGGGGATTAGATCGCCCTGCGAATTTTCATCGGGAAATTATCCGCGTCACTGCCAGCGTCAAGTGTAACACCGTAGAACCGTTCGAGTACCAAATTAACACCATGTGCAAGGAACACGATTCGTTAATCATAACGATGCGACAATCTACTGTGAACAGTGGCGGGTTTAACGGTAAGCGGACTAAGCGGCCGCGTGGCCCCCTTTCTTTTTTGTTAATAAGTTTATGAGAGTTTCCTTGCAACTTCTATTTCCAACTTGAGCTTCAGGGCCCCAAAATTTTTACCGCTCGGGGCCTCCACTCGACTTGAGCCACCACTGACTGTGAAGTCGTACTCGGACGAAGATCCGAAAGAACTGAAGGATCGATGCGATTCAAATGATAATAATTTTAATACGCGTCTGCATTTGTCCGCTTTCGATCGTGAAAAAGTCTGCTCGTTCGCTGGTGCAACAATGGTCGAAGATCGGATGCAAAAATGTTTTCGGAAGATTATTTGCAATGATCAATAAGCGAATTGAAGTTGTTCATAGTCCATGTTCACTTTCGGCCCGTTCGAGAGCAAAGTCAAACCGCGTGGATACCCTGATCCGAAATACGGCGGTAGCCGGTCCCGAGCATTCGCCTTACATCGGAACAAAACCGTTTACCCAAACATAAGGAGTCGTAGAAGCACCAAGCATTCTAAACGATACAGTGCTCGCCAAGGCCTGAACTATAAACGTCGCGGAATTACCCTGACTACCGCGACGTATATCCCCCGTGACAGGCCACGAAACTCGAGAGGCCTCGGACGCCGAGGAGTGACAACAAGACACGTATTGTTGACATATATCGAGAATTCGCTGTATATTATCTATTCGTTAAGAATAATGAAAAAGTGTGATATAATGGAATGTCAATTTTTATTTCCCTTTACACGTTTGTATGTCCTACAATCTTTTCAGTAACGTCATGGATTGTTGCTTGCTCGATTTGGAAAATATTCCTCGCACCCTTGAAACTGAATTGTGTCCTGAACAATTTCTCATTGTTTCAGGTTACCAGTAACGATGCTTTCGATTCGAATCCATCCCTCTGTATGGTGCATTTGCTACTTGATGACTGTTAACCGTTGTTTATCTACAAGGAACGTAGGTATGTGAATTTCGCTAAATAATTTTAAACAACGACAGACCTCAATTGGCGTTGAATGACCTCAATTGACTTCGCGTGGACTTGCAACGTTTGAATCATCTGAATCCTCTATGGCAACTACTATCGGAACCTAATTGCTTTACTAGACAGAGTAGAGAACAGTAAAGTAAGAGAAGGATGAACTCATCATCTGAAACAGAAGTTCCCTCGCTGGATTGTTATATGTCGGGATTGTTGATAAGATATGAAAGTAACAATTTACCGTCGCAAAGCCCTCGTAACATGGAATGAACAAACCGGCAAGGTTGAACTGTACTTCGGTCGAGCTTTTCATCAATATAAATAGCAACGTTTTTTGGGACTCGAGTGGTACACAGTACCACAACGAGTTATGTCTGTTTTATTCAACAACTTCACTGTATTATTCTTTTACGATATACGTTTCCATATTACAAACGGAGTGTACCATAATTTTCCATAATTCTACGTTCAACTCTAAATTGACCTCTCAATGCAATATCTATTTCACTGATTCAAAATGGTAACATAATTCTACAACTACGACCAATTTGATACATTTCGCGTGTGCTTAATCAGAAGAGACGCGGACTTACGTTTCCTTGAAAACCTCGTTACTATTATTTATTAGAGTCTGGCCCGAATAATTATCTACAAAGATGATTAGCACATGCGCTAACACCATTACGATAGCGAGAATCACCTCGTCGATCGGATTCGTCTCTGTGATCAACAGGAATGCCTGTTGTACATCAAAAGATCTTTTCGTCATAGTTCGTTCTATAGACGGACAGAGTAGTTTATATTCTACTAATACTTACACGATATAAATTCATGGAGAACGATAAAACAGCCGCCAGAATTGTCGACAAAGCGGAAATCATCATATCGGTGCCCACAGAATCGGCACGCCTTTCATTCGAAATTCATGATACGTTATCACGATCGAAAAATTCAAGACGCAAAACACAGTGATTTCTCTATATTTGTCGTCAGGCCCTGGACGATAAACGTCGCGGAATTATCCCCACCACCGCGGGGTATACCCCGTGAGGTCGAGGAGTGTAAACATAACACACGGTGTGTTGTTGACATATGTCGAGAATTCACTGTATATACAGGGTGTACCAGAAATGTTGTGCTTCATTGAACGGGGACGCTACTGGGGTTATTTCAAGTAACTTTTCTCCTTTGCGAAAATGTTCTCCGCAGCTTTGTTTACGAGTTATTCAGGAAAAACATTGACCAATCAGAGCGCGGCTACAGCGGAGGGATTCCGGCTCGCCGACCGATCCCATTGATTGCGACATTGGCATTGGCCGAGCCGGAACCCCTCCGCTGTAGCCGCGCTGTGATTGGTCCTTGTTTTTCGTTGATATCTCTTTAACAAAGCCGTGGAGAGCATTTTCGTGAAGGGAAAAGTTACCTGGAATGACCCCAGGAACCTCCCTCTTCAAGGGGAAGTACAACATTTTCGGGACACACTGTATAATAAAACTCGAATATCGCAATAATTTCGATGCAAAAGTACCAACTTAAAAGCTCTCTGATGCATAGTCACAGCGGAACGGATGTCTATCGAGCCTGGCGAAATCAACATAGCTGAGTCGTCGACTGCTCTTCGTATTCTATAACTGAACGTTGAACAATATGTTAATATACTGTCATACTTGATGACGACTACACCGAGAATCAGTTTAGCGTCGACTATGAATTCTAACTGCATGCGCAACGCGAGTTTCTTTAACCTTGACTTGACCTCCAGAGGCGGGGAACTGGCGTGAGTTAGAGTGGGGAGACAAGTCAATCGGCAACTCTGGTCCCACGGGCCGCCAGTTCCCCGGCTCGCATTCACTTCACTACTGATAATGTCCTCCGTTATCTGCGACGATTCAGAATATTTTCTGGAAAAGTGTCGCTTAGATTTTTTTACCTGACGATCTGAAATAACCCAGATAAGTAGAAGCCGTAGAAACCCAACGTCGCTTCTGTAGACGCTATTGCTAATATCCCTATTGAGCCTGTCAGTACAATCTGCAGGCAAACCAGATCATTTGCTCTGCTTCGCTCCTTGTAAAAATATCCGAGAAAATGAAGGTGACGCAGCTGCTGCTTCGATGGTATTAACGTGGGAACCAGTAGGAACACAAAATAGGAGAGGAACACTATTACCACTTGGCCTGAAATTCGGAATTACGTTTTGTATAAATCATTTGAAAAATTGAAGTTCGAAATTTTCTTCTGATCGTTTGATTCGAGTGGTTCGTTTCGCATTGAAAATATGAAATTGTTCGAAATTTCAGCTGTCTATCGAAAATTCTTACCGCAAATTACAAAGCTTAGGCGGTTCGAATTTTGGATCTGCTTCGAAAGTATTTCCATTTCCGTTTCGTTTCTCAGCTTCTTGTAATCTCTGTCTACGTCCTCTAGAAATGATTTCAGCTAAACACGCATAAAAAGAAAATTGTGAGATCATGATAATTATATTCGCAAGCAACAATGATCCACGGGAAAACAGCATGTCATGAATTTTCGTACTTACTAGATCGAAATTGGCGATGAAACCGGAATATCGCAAAAAGTACACCACCATCAGAAAGGTGTACGACAACATCGAGACTATATTTTTCAACGTATGTTCTACATTTTTTAACGTCAGTATCTGAAAAATATTGAACTTTCATTTGGAAGCTTTACGTTAGTAAATGTCGTGTTCACTTAAACAGCAGTTGTCTAAAAAAAAAGAGAATAAATTGAATCTCCATTTAATAGGAAAATAATTAAAAGAACCCGCCAATTTTAACAACCATTTTGGAAAAATCTTTGGCACCCCAATTGGTCAGAGACCTTAATTGATTTAAAAGCGAAATTGCGTCCGTAACTACTGATATGTCGAATAAAACGGCACATAAAGAGGTATCAGAGGAACCAATAAATAATTGAAACTCGAAACAAATTTTCCCTGGGAACCATGTACAGGGAGTACAGGTGGGAGAAAATATAAAGGGTGGTTCTCCAAGACAATATGAGACGAAAATGAAGAATAGAAAAATGAGGATTTCGGCTTCATTTTTTAGTTATTATCAATTAAAAATCCGCCCGAAATGCGGCAACCCAGCCCTTACCTCTATGATGTGCGCAACGTACACCTCTGTTGATCGGGTTGCTGCATTTTAGGGGCATTTTGAATTGTTAATAAATAGAAAATGAAGCCGAAATCACAATTTTTTTATTCTTCGTTTCGTCTTATATTACCCCTTAAATTTTCTCCCACCCTGTATACCATAAATGCCTTCCGATTATTCTATTAAAATGGTACTACAAGTATTAAGAAGTGCTAAGACCACTGGAACAGTTTAAACAGAATCATCTCCATCAATAAATCTCCGGAAATCAAATTCGCATCACCTGGAACACTATGCAGCTGATTAGGAGCACATTGGAAAGAACTCTCTGGACTCTTGCTCGGATAGAGTGGTCGTACGGCCAGAGCCCGGTGTAATACAACATACTATAATAAATGTGACAGTTTTTCCGTATCGTGTCCATCTCGCCGAATACTGAACAGCTCCGTGAAAAATTATACGTGTCGACCCTCAACATTTCAATTATGCATCACACCAGGAACAATGTGATATTTATGCTGTTCTACTTCCTCCCACATTTTCATTCTCACGATTGCCCGCAAAAAGGATATCTATAGCTTATTCTAATGACTGACATCCGTTGAAAATCGATACGATTATCTCGTTTGGAAATGTTGTACCCGAGGTAGACGTTATTCGAATCACAACGTTCTACCAACGCTAATCTCCGTGAATCTTTGTGGAATTGTCGTAACAGTCTTTCAAGAAGGTGCAGAATTCGCGCGTTTTTTTAATGGCGGCAATGGAACGGTCGAATGAGAATTTGACGAAGCCGCTGCAAGAGTTGTGTTGTGTAGAGTTTAGTGATTGTGGCCCAATTATTCCGACGTATTCGCGTGAGTCAATAATAGTGTTCTATGGATACGACGGCGGAACAGATGATCCTGAAAAATTTGTAAATGTACTTTACATTAGTATTTTATAATGTAGGATTAGTATTCGTATGTAGAACATTGGATGTAGGGTTTTCTGTCTAAGAGCTGTCTGAAGAAGTGCTAGTGAGTTCGCGTTATTTCACAAAATGATGTTATCCTACTGAGCCGAAATATTAATTTACGAAAAATATCGTTCCGTTGAGTTACATTCGGTAACTACGATATATCTCACAGTGTATACTGATTTAAACAGTATAGTGATTCCTCTTTGGTGGGAAAATAAAACAGGCAGAATAGGTGCTCCTCAGTTGTGTATTCTACAATAATCATACACAGTAATGTTTGCAATGATCTTCGATTAAACATTGTTTTACAAATATCGTCCAAGTGCTTGCCAATAAGTTTCATCTTTCTGAATCCATGCCCGGTCTATTATGTTTAATCGTGTCTGTTAAATATTGTTGGAGTTATTTGTTGTACATTCTTGACTCGGTCGCATGATTACAGTTTATGTTTCAAGATTCCAGTCTTCTGGTATCCCTAAACGAAAAAGCTGCAAGTTGTAAACTGAATATGGTGGCTGGGCCACGAATGTTTATGCAAATTCCTATTTTTGTTATTTTGTGAAATTTTTAGCCTATCCTATTTTCCATAAAATAACAAAAATATATATATTTATTTTTATAGATATTTATTAATATTAAAATAAATTAATAATTTATATTTATTTAATTAATTTATAATAAATTTTATTATATATATAATTATTTAATAATATATATTTAATGCTTAACATATAGCAATCTCTTATCTAAACATCTAATCATTTGTCCAATATACATATATTAAATATATATTTTTATATATATTATTTTCTTATCTTTAATTTTCTTTGTATATACATATATTAACTATCATTGACGATATGTTTATTTTATTTTGTTCTCAAGCAACCTTGTACTGAGAGTAAACTGTATATTAATATATGTTTGGGAATGGGTGGCTGGGACAGCCTTATCGGAAGGCTTGGAAATTCGAGGCGGATGGTCGGAAACGGTTCGGGCGAAAACTCCGTGCGCGACGGAACGATGCGATCGGAGAGGTAGGAGAGAGCACGTGGTCGGTTAGGTTGTAAGAGAATTTATGTGCCACTTGGTTGAATCACACTTGTACTTGGTAACAGTAATGTACACAATTGGAATAAATAACGCGTGCGATCCACTCGACGGAGTTTGCAATTTCAGCGCGGTACTGTACAGATAAACTGTTAACGAGAAAAGCGGTTGTGAATACACGTGTTTGTACGCCGACGGTCCGCAGAACAAGAAGGCCGATTCCGGGAATCGCTCGCGGATTTCGTCACTCGCGAGTGCGGCAATTGGCTGGTGTGCCGTGGGCTGATTCGCGGAGAGGGACGTGCTCGGGAACTAATTAGCGCGCGCGGATTGAAATGCGTTGCCGATTCCCAAACAATATATATACAATTAATATTCTCATTAATAATATTTCTATTTTATTTTGTTCTCAAGGAATTTTCTCCTGAGCATTTCCTTGTATTTTATAAACTTGTACAAGCTACAAATGCACAAAGATCTGCAGTCTAACGATGACTAAGGAAACGTGTGAACGGTGACATGATTCCATTGGTATCATATTATAGAAATAAATGTTCAAGTTCGATGAGTAAGAAAGAGTAGCCTGAAAGTCTTCAGAACAGTAAAAGTTCTGAACGTCTACAATAATGCGAGATATAAAATTAAACAGTGTTCGCACATCCATCAAGATCTACCTTTGAAAGCGAGCAAATTATTATACGCGATTAATCAGACATCGGATTTTGAGCCGTGCTGTATGTTACTTCTAATATTCGATGTCTTTGAACGCTGAACCTCTAGGACGTCTACCAACACAACTGTGATTCTGAAATGCTCTACTGGAACGAATACAGAACAGTAAAATAGGAAAAAGACGAGCTCATCATCTGAAACAAAAATTTCTTGGTGTCCGACTTAGAAGATCATTGTTGCGAAGTCGATAGAAATGTGTGAAATTACCATTGACAAACTTCAAGAATGGAATTTAATCTGAGAAAAAGAGGCAGTATCAGATTTATGTTGATGAAATTCACATCGAAGCAGTGAATTGCTAATATTAAAACTAGGATTTTTGGCATTTTCTCATTAAAATCTACAGGATCATATTTAAAAAAGTTAAAAATTTCTGGTTTGCCAAGCAGAAGTTCAGCCAGAAAATTTGAGAAATTTCGGTCCTATGCAAGTCGTTGCTCGAATAACGCGGCACTGTTAGTGGTAGATACAATTACGAGGCGAGATGATCAACAAGATCTATATATTTGCAAACTTCAACAACAAACTTAGAGTTAAAGGAAAGTAAACAAAATTGTAAAAAGTGACCATTCTACCGAAGCACATGTTAGGAATGTAATTTTGAGTCGTGTATAGAATAATTATTTATTACTGAAGAATAATGAATATCAGCAGGATAGATACACAGCGATGTAAACGGTATAGTGAATCAGACTATATAGTTGTATATTCTATAAGCATAACAAGTAATGTTTGTTTTTTTCGTTCTTCGACGAAACAACGCTCTGTTGTCGAATTTATCACGTTTCCAAATTTTTTCAAAAATTGTTCCATTCACATGTTGAATATTATTATTGTTACGCTCGTATGTTCGAAGATCCCAGCATTTAGGCGTCCCTAAACAAATTTCAAGCCCGATTTCATTGGAACATAGTAATGTCTGAAACTGCGACATGTCTACTCACAATTCGATTTGTAATCGTGTAGCATGTTACTTGTAATATTCGATGCTGCTGAATGCTGATCGTCGGCGACGTTTACTATCATAACCGTTCGCACAAAATACGCTACTAGACCGAGTACAGGACGGTAAAATACGAGAAAGACGAGCTCATCATCTGCAACAAAAATTTCTCCTGTCTAACTGAGAATAGAAATGTATTAAAAACAAAAAAAAAACGATTAAAAAATATGTTAAATTACCATTGAGAAACCTTCGTAACACGGAACGAATAAACCAGCGAGATTAATCTTCACTCCATTCAGACTGTTCACTAACACGAGTAGCAACATTTTCTGCGAGTTCGGTGGTATAAGGTACCACACCGAATTGTATCTGTTTCAATTGAAGACCTTCCTGTTGTCATTTTCTTATCATATACATATGCTTCCGGTGTAGAAGTGGGTTGTCGTATAATTATTCATAATTGTACACAGAACATTTAATCAATCGCTTCAATTTTAGTTTAGCATCAGTTGGCAGTAAATTGGGGAACAATTTTCCAAACGGCATCAAACTGATCCAGTACTGTATATATTTTCTTCGAACAAGTTTAGATATATTCTATATGACAGAGTGTCAGACTTACGTTTCAAAGAAAACATCGGAGCTAGTGTTTATCACAGACTGGCCGCTATAATTGTTTAGGAACATGATTAGCAGATGAATCAATGTCACTAGAACGGGAACAGCGATCTCATCCAGGGTATAATCCTCCATGATCGATAGAAACACCTGTTGTATATTAAAATCCATCTCGTCACACCGAAATGTTTTTCTATTAGGTTGTTGCATATTATGAAGTGTCCGATTTTGTACAGTGACGTTCAACGAACGCAGCTTTTATCGAAATCAGGGATGGGTGTATTGGTCCCAGTTCAGACAAGACCATCCCCACCATAGCGCCCACAGTCCCCTTCCCCTAAGCGCAGTTACCATGGAGATAGAACGCGCTTCGCCTGAGGTGTATTGCTACGGAGACGCGAGACACCAGCGACGAAGGTGCGCGCAGCATGAAAGAGAGGTTGGTGGGAGAAGTAGGCGTTTGTATCTAATCTAAATAGATCTATTGATAAAAGTAAGGAATATTATAATCGACGTGTACTGTCAATGAATTTTAAGTTTTGTGATTGTAATACGGCAGAAATTGAATTTTGTGATCATTCGCCTACTTTAGTTTCTAGATTGCCGTCTCCACTTTTTATTTTCTTTTTTTTTTTGTTTTTTACCATCTGCGAAGAGTGCGTAAACTAATCGCCACATTTTGTTTTCCATGCATATGAAAAGAATGCATGACAACCGATTGACGTTGAAACATTTGGGATATAAATTAAAATTGATCTTAAGCTTTACACACTAAAAGTATAATAAACCCGTAAACTGTAATATTATTCCCGGATCGAAACTCATTGTAACATTTGCAATTCTAAAATCGGGCAATTCGTATGCAACAACCTAACATTTCTACGAGTACAAAGTATTAAGTTTTTCAATATAGATAATACTTACGCGGTATAAATTCACGGCGAATGAACCAACAACCGCTAAGATTGCCAACAAGTAGGAGATTATCACATTTTTTCCTAGGGCAGTGGTGAGCCTTTTGTTAAGAATCCATAACGTTCCGGTAACGTTGCGCAATGGAAAGTCATAAGATACATAATACACGTAATGAAGCAAAAGTACAATATACGAATAAATGTTACAGCCGCGTGTGCGTAAAGGTACCAACTCATAAGCTCTCTGGTGCATGTCCACGGCGGGGCCGATGTCTATAGGATCCGATGAAACCAACCTTGCTGCGTTTTCGACTGTGCATCGTATTCGATAACTGGATGAATAGAAATTTAGTAATATAGGGTAACCCTCGCTTATACCAGAGCTGTTCAGCGTTTGCCCGTAAGGGCAGCGATTTTCTTGCCCTGGGCATACACAGAACGGCGAGCACGAAGCCACGCCCCTGTGGGGACGAAGCCACGCCCCTGCGATCAAGGCTGCACGTATTTGTTACACGTATTGTCATAGCTACGTGACGGCTGTGCTATAGCCTATCCCCACTACGCTAAGTCGCTTGCCCGTAGCTTTGCCCGTAGCTGTGCCCACGGGCATCGCCGGGCGCCCCTGCCTGCTAATAGGCATGTTCAGTGTCGCCATATCAAGACTTGTGTCCCCACTCTAACTTCCCTTTCTACCGCGCTGTTCCCCACGCTTCCGCTTTGGCTCGATCACGTGACGCGTTCTGTCTCTGTCGTGCACACTCCGTTAATGGCAGAGGGAGGGTAACTTTCTCGCTCTAATTAGTGCTCCCTCCACTCATCTGGCGACACTGGGCATGTTGAGCAGCTCTGGGTTATACGAAGGGACTTAAACAAGATGTATTAGGAACAAACCAACTTTAATTTCAAAATAATTTCAGACAGTACAGTCTTCTCGCAAGCAAAGAATTCAACGCATAATTGATCCGAGCTGTGCGGACACATACGACAAGGACGCTCAATCAGTGATAGCGTTCTGATGATTAGTATGGATGTTTAGAAAGGACTAATTACTAATGAAACGATTGCGTGAATGTACACCAGTGTTGGGCACGGTTGGGGCCCCTCTAACGCTTGCTTCCCCCACCAACTTCTCTTTCATGCAGCACGCACCTGAGCGCCGCGTTTCGTTCGCTGGTGTCTCGGTTGTCCAGTGTCGCCAGATCGAGAAAATTGAGGGGAATACAATGTACCTCCTCTCTGATGACCAGAGTAATATGTGACACGTTGCGCGTGCGCAACGGGGATCGAGTGGGACACCAAGCGTCGCCTAAGTCGCGCGCGGCACGTCACGTGACCAGTCTACGGTTTTAGTGGGGGACGTTGGAGTGTGCTCATGGTGGTGGAATGGGATAGTGGAAGGGGAAAAGGAGGAGAGGAAACCAAATGATAGCCAAATGGGCATCTTCTGGCGACACTGCGGTTGTTCCACCGTGCTTAGCTTCGGAGCAATACACCATAGGCGAAGCGCGTCCTGTCTCCATGGTGACGGCGCTCACTGGAAGAGGAAAGTGGGCGCTATGGTGGGGGGACGGTTTTGCAATTGAGGCACGTGTGCTCAGCACTGATGTACACCGTTGGAACGGCGGTTTGCGTTCGGTTAATCCTTCCGATGATCAAAAAATCGTAAGAACAATTGTGTCAACGCTCACGAACGAACGTTTGCATTATATGTACAAATCAATTCGTAGATTAAGATATTGTGAATGCGTCGAAAGTGATCCGCATTATTTTGGAAAATAGAATGTATCAGACTTGTGCGATAGTAAACAACACACTCGCGAAGAAAGGGCTACGAATGAACTTGAACACCTGAACATACCCAACAATTTCGAACAGTCCGGATAGATAGCACGAAAAGACAGCCAGCGACGCTTCCGTACACGCAACTGTTAATAAACCAAGCACCGTCGTCATAAAGAGGTGTAAGGAAACCAAGTCAGTCTTGTTGTTTTGCTCATTGTAAAAGAATCCGAGTAACTGCAGCATGCGTAGTTGATATTTGAAATGTAGTATCGTAGGAAGCAGTATCAGAAATACCATGACGCATATTCCAAGAAACGACATACCTAAAATTTCGTACTAATTTAATTCATTGAATACTGTCGCATAGCCATCCCCCCCGCAGGAAACGAACTGATTGAATCATTTCTACGGAAGCAGTTGTGCTATAAACGTGGATTATCCTAGTGCAATTTAATTCACACCGTAATGACTAGACACCGGATATTTATGCAAAATAAAAATATACAAATTAAAATATTTTTTACAAATTAAATTGTCATTCTGTTGTTAATAATTCCAGCAAACCGAAAGAAATGTATCGATATTCTTTTAATCATTTTGCTAATTTAAATTTTACCATCTTGTTTTTGTCATAGATGCACGACACCCGCAGTCTAACGATCAGCATGAAATTTTGATCATTTTCGATTTTAAAGAATTAGCATGTGCAAAGCTGTTTTCTGATTACGGTGCCTTGAGAAGATGATGGTCGAATATTCTTACCAAGAAATATAAAAACCAAGAACTTGGACTTTTCTATATATTTTAACAATATTTTCACCTCATGCGGATTTTCCAACATTTTGCAATCATACTCCATGTTTTGTAAGAAAGACCTCACCTGTAGCCACACGAAGACATTGCTAAGATTGTATTATTTTTTGCAAACTATAAAATACAGTCTGTATTCGATAAATGTCTCAAACATCTAGCCTATAATTGAACCAGAACTATCCACAACTACCGCGTGGTATACGCGGATACGTGGCAACCACGGACACGTGATTTGGACAGTTATCGAGTAGACACTGTATTCGGTGGAAAGAGGCAACTCACGTAACGCACTGACAAAATGGCGATTGTAGGAACCATTGTTCAAAAAAATTGCACACAGTATTTTGGAAAAATTTTGTTGACTTGTAACTGCACATTGTAGACAATAAAACGGATTGTATTCCGTCAAATATTTAAAAATATTTTTTTATATTAATTATATCGAATTTTGGATCTGCAGTTTGCAAAATGCAATCGTTCCTATTACCAATTTCTCAATAAAGACTGAATCTGGCAAGCTGTTAGGCGAGTTATCCCTCTGAATTAATAATTTAATGTAATGGTTCTCATACTCGAGTTCTCGTACTTACTACTGGGAAATTGACGACAAAACCAACATATCGTAAAAAGAACAACAGCATTGGTCCGGTGTACGATAACATCGTGAGCAAATTGTGCAACGTGATTTCTACACGTGTTAGAGAGAATATCTGAAAAATATTTCGATAATGTCGTTCGGCAAGGTTGATCAAAAATACTATAAAAAGCGCAAGTCACCAATATAAAAGTGTAGTTATAGTATATTTTCAAAAAATTGTAAAAATTTTTATGTACGCTGTCGCTTTTTACTTATGTTAGGAAAACGCATCCTACGTGAATTGTCCATCAGAATGATGAAACTTTACACGGCAACTATAATAAAAGTGATTAGAAACATACAATTGGTAACGAGAACTTGAAGTAAATTCACATTTTCCCTGGGGACAGTTGTGCACACTAAATAGTTGTTCAGTTTCATATTCGAAGAATACTTTGTTGTAAATGGAATGTTCATCACCTGGACCGCTATGCAGCACAATGTCAGCATGGAAACAACGATTCTTTGAATCTTTGACAGTGTAGACTCTTCGTAGGGCCAAAGCCCTGTGAAGCACAGCACAGAATAGTAGACACCGTAGTTCCTTCGAAACGCGTCCATCTCTTCCGAGTGTATAGATACGAATGATAACATGTAGTATTTCCAGGCTTTTCCAACCACAAATCGTCGCCATATTTAATTCACATAGCTTCCGGCACGAGTATCCGTCAAGTGGTCCGTTCACACAAACCGATTGTTTTTCTTCAATCTTAATTGACACGTTCCTTTCGTGCTCAGTTGACTTCCCTGTCGCTTTTTTCTCTTCCTTCGTTCCCACATCTTTCTCTCAGTTGCAACCCTACACCCGTGCGAGTCGGATCTCCATAGTGATCAATTGGGTCGTGACATTTGCTTTCCGTTTACGGCAAAGTAGAGAATTACGACCGATCACTTAAAAAATCTATTTACTACGAATATGTTTCATTTATACAAGAACAGTTATTTGCATGTACTGTTACGTATGGAGACGTTCTCCACGTTTATTTCGATTAGAATTTCTAATCTCTTTTCTGAGAACGAAAAGCGTCCCAACAGGCCCCTTTTATTAACGAAAGATACTGTATGCCTTCTTCATACCAAAATCTCTAAACACTCCCTTCTGGCATCCGTTAATCAATATTCTGATAGGAAATAGCCCGGATAACCTTCATTAACCCCTTTCAACGAAAATCTAACTGAGCCCTGCTTTTCATTAGAAGTGACAAAAAATGTGACTGTGACCCTACGCGATATCAAATCTTAAACAGAGTACCCCTTTCATTTTCAAGGTATATAAACCCATTCGTTTTCATCCTCTTCGGTTAGTCGAGAAGCGGTTCAGTCAAGATTCAGACGCGGTTCAGTACTCGTGCAGTCACGTCGCGTCAAGTCTAGTGAGATCGGGTTAAAGTCCCTTTCGAATCAATTCATAACCTTATAGATTCCGTTAGTTCGGTATATACTCTATTTGGCATTCAAAAATCGCCATCTAACCCCGCATTGCCAGTGCGTCAACACCGTGCAACATAGGTAAACAATTCCTCTAATTGTACATTTATTATATTCATTCGCGACACAAACAACAACACTTGTAGTAATTTCAATTCAGAATAAATTGTCTTGTTTGTTAACTCGCGTACCCTTAATTATTGCCTAAAATCCTAATATAATAATTGAACGTTCCCACACGATACAATCTAACCGCTCGGATTGTATCAATTAAATTATATAGAAGTTACGAGGCTTACTAATACTTAAATTCGATTCAACGAAGATTTCTCCAACCTAGTGGCTCCTCGATTTCGCATTGAGTGCGTCCGCGCTCTTATACAACCTCCTTTCGTATCGGGTTCGCCGCGTGTTCCCTAGTGACTCCTCGATTTCGCATCGGGTGCGTGCACGAAGTTTCATCCTCCTAGTAGCTCCTCGATTTCGCATCGGGTGCGTCTGCGTTTGACACCAACCTCCCAGAGGTTCCCTGATTTCGCATCAGGTGCGTCCTCGACGTCAACTATCCTAGCGGCTCCTCGATTTCGCATCGGGTGCGTCCGCGTACCTAACTAACAATTGAAACCATATTCCTGGGGTAAAAATCCCCTCGCCGGCCTCTCGCGCCGCTCATAGCCCTGGCTCGTAACAGTACAATGAGGTTCAACCGACTTGAAAACATGTCATAAAATTTCAGATGTGATGGAAAGTGGGGGACTAACGTCGTAGACGGGGAAGAATGGAGTGGGGGACAAGTCTTAATCTGGCGACACCGTGCGGAACACCGATAACATTCTTAGAATATCTGTACAAAAGGTACTAACTGAATGCTTCGCTGGTGTAATTTCACTGCCGAACCAATGTTCAACGAGGTCGGTGTAGTCGAGTGTGACATCTCTTCGACAGCGGTTTGTATTCGGCAACTGAAGTAGTCAAAACGTATGAATGTTACTGAACTCATTCTAATTCACTTAATCTTTCGCTAAACATTCGAGAGATTGAAATATAGTTCCGCGTGTAACTGTCAGTGGTTCTCAACGTCAGCGATTGTTTCTTATTTACGACAGCGAAATTATATTATACTATCATCTATATGTACTAACCCGAAATTTTATGTGCTAATATTTACAAGATATTTGTTCTAACGATTACTAAAAATTTTGACGGCGCAATAAATCGCAACGATATCTGCGGAACTGAAGACACGTCCTTCAGACTTGTCTCAGGCTCTGAATGTTGAAAATACATTGAAAAACATCCGAGTAAGTTGCAGGTGTAGAAGCGTCTCGCTCTTCTCTAATCACAGCATGAACATATTTAAAACCTCGCGTTGTTATTAAAAGAATATACCGCCGTATTTGGAAGAGTCTATAGAATCGTTCTAGGTGAGGAACACTGGTACAGCATTGTAACAGACCTGGCTGCGCCAGGCCTGTTCCTAACCGTACGCGCCCCGAACTCGAACCGCCCCGAACACGACCGACGGATACCGAGATCCGCCGGTACCCGCGAGCGTCCCCCCGCGATCCCCGCACCACCGAACCGATCTTGGCGGGAACCGGAACCCGCCATGATGCGATACCGTCGCGCCGGATGCGTGACGACGCCGGAAAAGCCGGCCGCGAACCGTACCGCACCGCACCCCCTCGCCTAGCAAGACGAGAGAGACGAGCCGGAAAACGGCCTCTTTGGCCTTCCGCCACGCTCGCGAACGGACGTTTTCTCTGAGCTAAGATCGCCGGCCGCCGATACCGAACCGACCGATCACGACCAGAACCGTCTTTCCGCGACGCCGAAAAGCCGAGGATTAATCCGCGCCGTTAGCGCAGAGTTTGCCCGTGGGATTATCGCCGCGAGTGTGCCGACGTGTGCCCGCGAACCGCAAACCCCGGACACGCCGCAGCATGCCGAAGTACCTGGAGCGCCGACCCGAACGCCGAGCGATCGAGACCGGAACCAGGGTGAGTAGCCTTCCGTCCTGTTAAACCCGACACCTCCGCCTCTGTCCTACACCCTCGGAGAGCGAACCACCCGCGACCGGCGACACGCCGGCCGTCCTGGGGCACGGGCTCTCCGTCCGCCGAGGTTGCCCTGGTCCGGATGCGCCGCTGCGTACGGCCATGACCCCGCCGTGATACGAGTCCCGAATCGCGACCGCCGACCACCGAAACGTGAAGCCGGGACAGTGACGAACATTTCGAATAATCGTGTCGTTAATCACCCGTGCTCGACCGTCCGCGTCCCGCCGTAACCCTCGCGTTATCCCGTCGCGAACCCTGGCACGGCGAGCCAAATCCGGCCGCGAGGAACCCGTTGTATCGAGATCCGCCGGGAAACGGACTCGTTACAGCATTTGTGGTTGGAGCAGTTAAATTTCTCGAAGCTGAAAATTCGACTATTCGTATCGTATGGTCGAAGCGGGACGGGTCAGTGTGTCAAATGTGAAAATTTTGAAAAATTATTTCGGACATACCTGGCGATTTCAAGCAATCCAGATAAGTAGAAGGAAAGAACAGCGACTGTATTTCTAAACCGATTGAAATTGTTCAGCTTCACTTCGAAAGTGTACCTGACTGAGATTGTATTCTATTGTTCCCGTCGCTTAAGGAATTTTAAAACAATTTCACGATAATCCAAATCCTGAACGCGGCATCTTATGATTTCCAGCTATCATATCGAAAAAGGGATTTCCGAGAGACCGGCCCATATCTCGGAGAAGCTTATGGACGCTTACAGAATGAAGTGCTTGGCAACCGCAGTCACTTACCACAAAGACGCAAAAGCGTTAGTATTCGTCATATCGTATTATACACACAGAAAAATCTTAATTAAAACGTCATCTTCAACGGAATCTTTCAATTTTGGCATTGACATTTTTTTGTTCTTAAAGCTTCCTGATGTACATGAAAAAATTCTCATTCTCGTATGCCGTTCTTCTGGTGATCAATCAATTTCTTTCGTGTACGTCGATCTGTCCTTTCATTGATTAGGATATAAACATTATTGTCATGGAATTCTAAAAGAATACGCCTTTTTCAGCTATCCACCGCTATATGCAAGACACACGACATAGAAGAGATGGTACTGTCCTTTTGGTTTCCACGTCCAAGTTAGTGTATATGTTCTATCTAAACTATGTGATGCAACAAATCCTGGACTATGCGGATAATTTTTCCACACTCACGCAAGCTACATTATTGTAAGACGATGAAAGTCACGGTAGATTACTACAATTCTGGGTTAAACTTCACCGTACCAAACCAGAACTCTTTAACTTTTTTTATATAATCCTGCAGATTTTTACGGGAAAATGCTAATAATCCAAGTTTTAATGTTAGGAATTCACTGGTTCAAAAGGTGCGTTTGAATATCAATGAGAACCACGGTAGATTTTTATAGTTCTACAATCTTATAGTTTTGTCGCTGAATATGTGTACAAGCAGCGTACAACGAATGAAAATGAACAGCGCTGGGACCGATTCGTTGAACACGACGATCAATTTTACTCATGTTACAGTTACTCTACTCCGTGGTACAATAGGTCGGTCTCCATTCAGAAGAGTCTACTGATTATCATGATAAGGTGCAGCGAGCCGCTTATATTCGACTTTTACGGTTTTTATAATGCGTCGGTGGAAGGTTTCTCAGGGGTTTGTAATTATTAATAATCAATGCGTCGAGCGCATATAGTCTGTTCCACAAGAGCACAGTGGCAATATTGCTACAAAAATTAATGTATTTGGAAAGAACGTAATATGGATCGAAAGTACGCTCGGAATACGAATACGCCCTGACACTGGATTAATAGAACTCGGAACAAAGAATTTTATAAACGAACAAGTACTTGAAACAATTGAGTCGCGCGTGCACGACATGTACGCATAGTCGCCAGATCAAGACTTGCTCCCCCACTGTAATTTCCCTTTCTACCGCGCTATTCGCCACGCTTCCGCCGCGGGCCGGTCACGTGACGCGTTTCGACATATGTCACCTTACATCTATCGTGGACACTCCGATACTGGCAGTGAGAGGATAACTTTTTCCCCTCAAATCATGCTCTCTCCCCTCATCTGGCGACGCTGAGTGCACGACAGAAAGCGTGTCATTGTGATCGACTGGCTATCCTAGTCACCCGACGCAAATCCCATAAAAAAGTTTGGTCTATTCTGAAGCACTAGCATGAAGAAACATGTATGATAAAATTCAGAATATTAATTGACCAAAAACATAGAGGTCACTAGTAATTTCGAACGGAAAATTAGTAGAAAGCACGCCAAAATGTTGTCAAACTATAATCGATAATGAAGGAAATTCGAGCAACTATTGAGTAAAAGTGTATCGGTGTTTTGCATGTAAATTTTATTCATATTAAATAATCGTATATACGATTATATCCGTATCTAATATATTTCGTATATTCGTAAAATATTTTTACGAATTTTTCGTCTTTGATATTAGTTTTACTTTTAATATTTTAAATCTTAAAAAGCAACACTAAAAAAAATATCTGTTTAATTTGAATACATTTGTCGGAGAATGTAACATTTGATAACACTGTCCAACAAAATTAAACTTTTTTCGAGTTTTGCAATACCTGTTGGGTGATTCTTATACACTTTGTCATCCTAAAACCGAATCTGAAAGTAGAATTGCTCCATCACGCAACGTTTTCGAAAAATTTTGGTTTTTGTAAAAATGCCCGATTTTGATACGAAACGACGTGTTACGCAAAAACTAAATACGCGAGAAAGTTCAAATTTGAGTCAAGAGATAGAGGGGACTCTCCTCTACATATTCATATAGTCAATTATATTTTTATGTACTTCCTAATAGTTGTAAATGGTTGTTAAAGTTTGAAAATGTGCCGACGCGGGTACTTTGTACGCTCTATTTTTGTATTTATGTAAAAAATCCTTTATCTATCAGGAATTTACTATACAGGAATGCATTCTACAGACATTTCTGGTAAAGAAACCATTCACGAAAAGTATTTGGTTCCCTTAATGTACGAGAAGGATCAGAAAATATTAATTGACAGCGTGTGCGCGACGCGTTCGCGCCAGACGGCCATTGCAGCCTTTTCGCGACTCGCCAGGGCCGTCGCTATGCGTAGTCGACGTTGGTACCACTCAAGTATGTCTTTGCTTACTATGCTTAATTAAATACATTTTTTTTTGTCTTTTTGGGTGCCAATCATTACAAAAGATTATAAAAATACGAGTTATATTCACATTTCATTGTGGAAATGCTTAATAAAGAAAATTGACCGCAGCAATGCGGTGACTGGAAAATTTTATTTTCAGTAATTGTTGTCTTATCTTCATAATTGTAATACCAATGGACATTCAAGATTCTTCCGATTAAAATAAGTCCAAACACCATGTAAATGGGACTATTTTTATCGATTTTATTGATCGAAGTACATAATTAAGACATAGATCGCTCTATATTAAATCGATAAAATCTCGCGGAAGTGTATAAATCAGCCGGACTGTTTTTGTTATATTCATGACGAAATTATTTTAAAATCAAAACAAGGAATACAATTCCAGCATTAATCTTTCATCAAGATATTTCAACAATGGAAAAACGTTACAAAGGAAAAGACTTATGACACAGATATGCGTCAGCGTATCATCACAGCATGTACGAATATCACGTCGGATACACTTATCAGAGTTCAACATTCCTTCAGAGCTCGTTTAGAACAATGTATCGACGCAGACGGCCATCATTCGAACATTTATAAAATACAGGTATTCTGCTTCCATATTTTAGTTTTATACGTTTTTTCTGTCCTTGACCTTGAATGACCTTGGACTAATTATAGTCACTGAATTCCTAATGAAAGGGACTATCATTGTAGGTGTTTAAAAAAGGGTGGTTCCATTTAAAAAAGTCAAGGTGAATTTGATATCTCCAAAAAATGACATAAAAACAAAATTTTTTTTGCGTCGTGTCAGCCCCATTGTACCATTCAACTTTGTCCTTACCATATTTTACGTATCTTTAGAAACAACAAAGATATTTGAGGTGCTAACGTTTGGTGACTCACCCTGTATATAACAGAATCATACAAGTGTCTACAATTACTTGAAATCCAAAATACAGAGCGTTTCTTCCTCTGCGACTGTAAAAAAGGACTTTAAAAAGAATGTTTAGATAACAGGTGGGCTGTCCTTCCAAAAGGCACCTGTGGCCGATCGAGATGACACTTGGTGAGTATGTAAAACTCAACATTCTGAATAACTTTTTCCTATACATGTAACCGCGGCTCAGCCATAATTTCGGAGATATTCGCGGTAAACTGGAGCTACTACTACATTGAATTTTGCCTATACATGCACGTCCGAGGCGTGCGTATTGTGTTTCCCCGGTGCTTTTCGGAAGTACAGCCGGAGGTATAATTCAAGTTTGTTGGGGTTAGGACGTTGAGGGGACGGAGTCGATTCAATGATCTGTTTATGTTTTTTCCGCTAGAAATGCGATACGCAAGCCTCAGACGTGCACGTATAGGAATATATCCGAAACTATTTAGTTGTTCAGAATGTTGAGTTTTACATATCCACCAAGTTTCATCTCGATCGGTCATCGGTGCCTTTCGGAATAATATCCAAAAATTATTTAATACAAAGCGGGATATAATCCGGTGTAAGTTAAGAAGAAATATCATTGATCTTCTAAGAAGTAATATCATTGAATAATAAATGCACTGTTAATATAATTGTAATGGGAAGTAACTTTCATCGTTTATTATACAAGTAACTACCATTGAATTTATATTATATTCGGTATCATTTTCATTAGAAAAATGCCACGAATATGTTGGTGAAAGTCCTATAAAAAATAATGAAATATAAAAATATTTAGTTACTGGATAATAGTTTTTGTAATGCCTGGTCTCACACCGGTATACTCGACCCGTATTATATTAGACTCCTCGGCGACCGAAGCCACTTGAGCCTCGCTGTCCTTTTCTACGTTCGTCAGTGTATCAAAGAATAGCATTTTCCAACCGATATATGTCTCTGGAGGAAACGATATATGTCCGCTTTCTCGCGACGTTTCTTTCCGCTAGGAGTGACTCCTTGCCTAGCAAGTTCTGTATTATACAATATCTGTAAATTGCATATAATAACATAGTTTAAATAAACTTCGCGTCTATAACTAGAGTGTGGATAGGTTTGATCTGCGTGCCATTTCCGCCTACCTATACCACTTCACACTCATAGAAATATTGTTTAAGTAAATTGACTTAATTGAAGTTGTTCACCAGCCAAAACGTCCGAGTAAGATTATCGAAATAACCCTTCGGGTAAAATAAAGGCATGAAACGATTCTAAACAAAGTTGTGCATATCGAACAATTACATTTATTTTCTTGGTCCAACTATGATTAGGCGCAGTCGACAGAGTTGCCATGATAACTATGTAATTCAACACGGTTATCATATTTTGTTCGCTAGTTTTCAATCTCTATAGTATAATCATACGCGTAATTTTACGTCGAATGTTAATAGACATACACATTAACTAATGTACATCTCTTTCTCCGTAGTTTCGCGATAAAGGGACACCTTTATTCATCGATTACAAAGGGTTTCTTAATAACCAATTGTTATACAAAGACGTTATTCTCTATCTTCCGCTGAATACAGATATCTATCTTAT
The DNA here is from genome assembly GCF_050948215.1 of Halictus rubicundus. Lineage (NCBI taxonomy): Eukaryota > Metazoa > Arthropoda > Insecta > Hymenoptera > Halictidae > Halictus > Halictus rubicundus. The sequence goes on along the minus strand of NC_135149.1, from coordinate 5,317,316 downwards.
AATACCAATACTAAACACGTACATCACTAAATATTAGTTTCTTTTTTGGTATCTCAACCTTAGATTGTCCTACAAATATCGGACGCCGACAATGAACACATTTTATTGCAATAATTTGATCGGATTCTGGAGTTTCGATAGTAGATTCAAATTCCAAACTTTCGTACTTAAGTGTAATAAAATAATTATTAAGTCATCTACATTTAGAATTACGAAAACATGCGTCACTTTGGAGGAGGTGCATATAATTCCCCTGCTCATAAACAAATGCATCAGTAATAAGTTCTCTTTTCACTTACATTTGTTTATTTAACAAATAGCAAATCAACCATTTATACAGTGGATTCAAAAAGTATTTGAACACTAAATTTCCGATTCCGGAAAAATTGTCGATCTTTAATCTATGATAAATTTATAAAAAACAATAGCACAGAAATAAATTTGGACTCATTTTAAAGCTTGAAGTTTCTCCCTTCGAAAAACATTGATCATTTCCTTATAAGATATTTTCACGTAATATAGCGGGTGGGAAACTGATGATCCATTTTTCCTAAAAAATGCTATAATTTGTAATCTCTGTAAAAACATTCGAAATTTTTTTTTTCGTGGCTAAATCTACAACAGATTTAAAGATTGAAGCCTCCCCTTTGCAACGACCTCTTAAAAATTTTTGTAAGATTTTTGCACTGTTTTATTGAATAAAACTGATCGACCATCAGTTGGAAATCAGTCGGAATTATATAATGTTTGGTATCATTTTCATTAGAAAAATGCCACGAATATGTTGATCAAGGTCCCATAAAAAAAATAATGAAAAATAAAGAAGTTTTGTTATTAGATTAGTAGTGGTCTTACACCGTTATACCCGACCCGTATCATGTTACACTCCTCGGCCACAGGGACCTCTCGAGTACTCGGAGAATTAAAGGCAAGATCTTTTGGACATTTATCGACAAAACACTGTATACATTTCATTCAAAGCTTAATGATACGGCCCCAAAAATCGTGCATAAAGTTTTTTTAAGTCGTTGCAAAGAGGAGACTTCAACCTCCAATCATTGTTTCATTCATGAAACAAATTTAATAATGTTTTTAGAGACGCTTCTACTCTCGTAGCACGTTTGGGGCAAATTATCTCTGCAGTGTCTACCCGTTACATCGTGAAAAACTGTCTTGTTAATTGTTGTACTATTTTTTGTAACACAATTATCACAGTTTAAATATCGACGATTCTTCACAAATCGGAAATTTAGAATATTTTTTAATTCACCGTATATTAAGGTTAACAAATATCAATTTAAAAAATACTGTTTTCACAGTCAGCATATTTCCGAGGTAACTGTTAAGTTGTGTGAATACGGAAATAGGCATACATTGAAGGACAATCCTGTCGTTTTTCCCGAAAATCCTCGCCGTAATGGTTAATACACTTAAACAACATGCATTTGGCGCACCAAATATGATTCGAATATTCCAAGGCCCAAAAATCTTAGGGTACACACTTTCATTAATTTGCACATTCGATATATTTGATGATGTCACACACAAATTTTAATTTTATATGTATAATCACGATTAACTATGTGCTACTCACTTAGCAATTACAATGTTAAGTAAGACAAAAATACTAATTGTATGACATGTATAAGGTTACACCATTTTTCATAGTACTTTCATATAGACATAAATACTTACTATTCGACAAATGGTAAAAAATTTTCTACCGTTACATACGTGTTTAACGCTTTACATGCCGTACGTTTCACGTTGATAATAAAACATCTCTTTTCCCATGGAAAACAACATTCTTAGTCAATAATGGCGTCGGGGACAAGTTGGGTAAGGGACCCAATATTAATTATACTTATTATTAAATTTTTTCATTAAAATCGGTTAATACAGGTCTAGCCAAGGACATGTCAGGGATCCACGACAGTGGGGATAGTTCTGAGACATTTATCGGCTAGGCATTTGGAACATATATAGAGTAAACACTGTATATATGTTATATGTCTCTTTTCTAATATTCATTATGCTTTAAAAATAGGTATAATTAATTTAGGAACAGTATAATTGGTACCCCCACAGTAATTCGATCCCTTATCCTATACTATGCTTATTTTGAAGAGGTTTCAATTTATCTTAACACCGAGTTTTAGTACATGAGATCATTATACTTATACTTCTACTCGTCGTAGTTAGAATCTAAAACCTAGTATCCTAGAAAGGTATAAATTCAGTTGTTTGGCAATAGTCGTGCTGAGGTTATTATTATATTAACGAGAGAACTTCCGTGTATTTCGAAATACGAATAGTAATTGTACATCGTTCTTGTAATAATTCTGAACGTTCGATAGTTGGATTTGAATGAAAATTGTATTCAATTTTCATTTTCTATTATCGTGAAAACTAGTATGTATTTGTCTTTCTAGGCATTGTGTAGTATGCACTGGTTATAATATTTTTGTCGGTTACTTAAAATTGTCCTTATAAATAGAAAGCTTATCGATTTCTGTAAACGTTTACAAACAACTGTTTGACAGTAGCTACAAATCAACCCTGTATCCCTTACCTTGCTGCACACAAATACTAATAATTAGGAGAGAAATTGAAGTAGTCCTAGCAATTGCAAGTAGTTGGCTCATGTAGATAAGCATACGATTTTGATTTCTTAAAAGAAAATGATTCAAAAATTTCTTAATAACGTGTCGGTAGTGTCATCAAATTATACCATAGATTTTGTCAGTCGATCTGTTGTAGGCTTCATCGATGGATCGTTATTTGATAACCTTTTAAATATCTTATTGGTACTCGTAACCAAAATTATAAACGAATATGCAAATTGATTGCAAATAACACTGTCCAACAAAATAAAACTTATTTCGTGTTTTGCAATACCTATTGGGTGATTCTTATAAAGCAGAATTGTTCTATCACGCAACGTTATCGAAAAATATTGGTTTTTGTAAAAATGCATGATTTTAATAAAAAATGACGTGTTGCGCAAAAACTAAACATGCGAGAAAGTTCAGGTTTGACTCAAAAGATAGAGGGGACTCTCTCCTAGATATCCATATATATCCAATTATATTTTTATGTACTTCCTAATAGTTGTAAATGGTTATTAAAGTTTGAAAAAGAGCCGACGCGGGTACTTTATACGCTCTATTTTGATATTTATGTGAAAAATAGAGCGTATAAAGTACCCGCGTCGGCTCTTTTTCAAACTTTAACAACCACTTACAACTATTAGGAAGTGATAAACAAGAATAATTCACTTCAATAATATATATATATATATATAGACCGGCGATTACTTCAAAAACATTCTTGATGCCTTTAAACGGACCTTTAAGACGATGTGACGAGAATTGTAGCACAAAAACTTCAATAATTCACAAACTAATCTTTTCCGGGCCTATGTTGATAGAATTTTGATTTCTTCTCTAAGCATTAGGAATCTATTCCTAAAGTTGTGCCCACCATTTACGAAACACCCTGTATACTTTAGTGGTTTATAAATAATCATATAAAATTATTTACAAAACATGGAGAATCAAAGAAATTCCTTTTTTGATTCTATAATAGGGACCTGCAATGAACAGGACGCTACAAAGATTGTAGGTATGTCGTGGCCTTTTACAGGTGACTGTACAGTCTGTGATTAAAAAAGTAGCCATAGAATTAACCCGAGCTTTGGAATTGAATAACAAATCATTTTCATTGCAATGGATTTCACTTTGGTAGAACAAACTCAAGACGTGAAAGAGAGCGCTGATAAATTTTCACAGTGTTGTTTAAGTTAAACAATTTTATTGCGATACCAAGACGCTTTTGCACTCTTTAGCTTTGAAACAAGTAGAACACATTGCAGTAAACAATTTTTAATATATATCCACCGACCATAGAATCACGAGATCAAATTTATATACACCCTGTACAAGCCGGATGTTTCACACGTTTTCTAACGAAAAAATACAGCAGTCGTGGACAGTAAGTGTGACGTTGATACGATTATACATCGAACAAACAAGTGTCCACGTACATCGCAAAAGACAATTGTTTTCGATCGATAATTATGGTAATATTTAGCAGAAAAATCGTGACCCGTTTAACAAAACAAATTTATTTAAAAAATATGTTAATGTCAAAGACAACATTTCTGGATAATTTAGAGCATTTCTCAAACGTCGTCAAGCCGTTGACAAAATGGCGTTCGACGGTGAACATACTTGATATATATTTATTTAAAATTACGACACCGCACAGTAATCAATTCTATCTAGGTCTACGTGAACGAGATTAATTTATTAATCTATTTAAACATTATCTGAAGATAAGCAAACACTTGGGAGACAATACTCCAGTTTAATACGATGCTTCCTGTGTATTCTACAGTGGTGGACAAAAGAAAGTTTAAAGTTGGAATTTCTGTATATGAATATTAATAACATTAGCACTAGGGTAAGGGACCCAATTACTGTGCCTATATTAATTATAATTATTGTGAAAGCATAATGAATATTAAAAAATAGATATGTAACATATATATTAACTAATTTTAATGAAAAAATTAAATATTTCTTTTTTGATATTTATTATTCTATAATAATATTTATTATTATAATATATAATATTTAGTATGATTTTTTCAAATGTTGATAATACATGTTGAAAGTATTACATTGGAAACATTTCAAACAAAATCTACACGAATGTTATGCCTGTCTTTTTTATAACGAAATAGAATTCTATTCTTGTGTAACCAATATTTAAGCATTAAAGCAAATGTAGACATACATAAATATAAATTTTCTTTACTCTTCTTTGAAATTATTATAGACAAAGAACGTACGTTGAGGAGTTGATTGCAAGTATACCAGGCAATAAGCTGTAATACACAGCAATGGAGGTCCTACAAAGTAATAAAACTAACAAAATGTTTGAATATCAAAATTGTAATCACAAAAATGTAGAATTAAACTTACTTTTGTCTACCCAGTTGTTTCACTCGTTTTATTGTTTTAAATAAACTATCAAATCTCCGTCCTCTTTTCTACTTTTGTCGCTTCTATAAAAGTAATTCTTATGAAAACAAGATGTAGATATTTATAAAAAATTCATTGCTGCTTCAAAATAAAATTTCAGTTCGTAAAAATTGTGGTTGTTCTTGTATCCGCCAATGTATTAGATTCAAAGTTTTACAAATGTTGTTGACATCCAGGTCGAAATAGTCCTTTCAAGTTACATCTAGACTGTAGAACTTTATGCATTTCAAATGCAAGAAAAAATTAACAAGAACATTAACAACATTTTTACTTTATCTTTTTCAAAAGTAGTCATATAAACTGATATAAGTAAGGCATCTGGAAGAATTATTCACACAATCCATACACTTCTTTACAGGAGACAGTTCAAAGTAATATACTTTCTTCCCATTGTTTTTCCATCATATTGTTTTATTTTATGCAAGGTGGGCTGGAAATCGTAGTACAACCAGGCAGATGGTGAGTCTAAAAAAAAAAATAAGAAAAAATTTCGATACAACATTTTTTCATCCGAAGCTTTATTTTCGAGAAGATCCAGTTTGAAAATGCAGCGAATACGCGTGCTATTAGGTAGGAATCGTCTGACGCGTCTGACCATGACCAACCAATTCTACTTGTTGTAGCTTAACCACTTCGCGACCACGGACGAGTTATCTCACGACCAAATACCGTTCGTACGATGACCACAGACGAGTTATCTCGCGACGCAATGTCGCTTGCGGTATGCCACAGACGAGTTATCTCGCGATGCAAAGTCGCTTGTGCTATGCCAGAGACGAGTTATCTCGCGACTAAGTTTCATTTGCAAGTAGTTCTGCACGACAGTAGATGGAGATGCCACGTCGATGTAGCTTCGTAATTTAGCACTATTTGTGTATCCATGTTTCCAAATATTTCATGTAAAAGACAAATAAACATCATTCTTGCTAAAAATATTTTCAAATTAAAACTCTCGTCCCAATAATCATCCCATCGGTGGCGATATACGAACGAAACTTGGTCGCGAGATAACTCGTCTGTGGTCATCGTACGAACGGTATTTCGTCGTGAAATAACTCGTCCGTTGTCGCGAAGTGGTTAAACTCGATTTTCTCAAAAAGGAGGCATCAAACGAAAAAATGTTATTTTTTTCGATTTATTTCTACATGTAGAATTACCCCCTATACGCTTGTACTATAATTTCCGGCCCATCCTGTATATGTCTTTAATAAAGCATGCGAACGAATTTATTTCCATTACGTATTTTTTAAAAAATACGTTCTTTATTTAAAAACATATTTGATTTTCGATTACGCAGTTTATGTTTACATGTCTACGTCCTAGATGTACAAAATCAACCTCTGTATTCGAGTCGAAAAACCGAATATTTACGAACAGGCAGTACAATTTTTTTTCTTTGTTCCACCAAATCTAACTGATACAACTAAACTTATCTCTGACTGGTTTCTATGCGCATTTGTAGAGAGCGAGATGTTACGAATCGAATAATCTGTACATACAGTCATAACAGCAACAATAACAATAACAACAATTCTATAATACTTATGTCGATTGGGAAAAAGAAAAAGACGGATTCGATTCTGCAATCTCTCTGGATCTTTACCAGACTTCTACTATGAAATAGACTTCTACTTTCATCTATGAAATTATGATGTGAAAATATAATTATCGTATACACTTTTTTACAGTGACTCATAAATATCTGTAAATAAGACTGTTATACTAATTTATACAAATACTTATTTTTCGTATTAGAACGAAACGAAACTACGAGATAGATACTTCGAGAATGTTATAGAAACTTAAAAATAAAAATCGGAACATACTAAGTAATATAGATAATGCTTCATGGAAATACTTGTAACTATTTTCATAATTGTAATTGTCATTCTGAATATGTAATAATAAAACTTCGAGTCACTGTACAGATGTTTTATTTGTATAATCCATGCAGACGTTCATAGTAATAATGTGCACAATTTTTTAAGATGTATGCGATATAATCATACTATATATATACATATTCATTTGTGAATGCATAATAAAATAACGTAATATTGGAAATTCTGCTTAGAAATAATTCATATTATTTTAACTATAAGATTTATAGAATATACAAAAGTTTCTTCAACTAATGAAAAATTTTTGAAAAATTCTTCGAATCCACTGTTGTTTCTATAAATAGATTTTTATTTGCATTAGCACTTAGATAATATACCGAATTAAGTGTTCAGAAATAAGAAATTTAAGAGTTGAAATCTCTTATTTTTATTGCACATTGTATAAAAAACATAATAGTGTGAAAAATTTGAATAGAATTCTATGCACTTAGCAATTTAGCATAAATAATAAAACTCATGCTTATAGTCTAATGAATATATTAAAAATTTGGTTTCAATCGACTAGTGAGTGGATCTATACTTATTCTTAGCGTCGGGTAGCCATACTGATTCATTAGTACCATTACCAATTTATAAATAACTTTTAATTCTGTAACAATTACAATGTGTTATATAATTTTTTATTGCATAAAAAAAATATATGCATTTCGGAAAAAGTAAAAATTTAATTAAAATAGTCTGTTCTTCTTTTCATGAGTTTATCGTAGGTGTTAAAAAATTGTGCAGGATATTACGGTGAACATATCTATACACGTATACAACTCAAAAAAGACATTCTGCTACCATCGAAAATTTCGAAGAGAGATACCAGCAGCAAAAGATTTATAAAAGTAAATCATTTTTTACGACAGCCTTTCTGAAGTAACCCTATCAGCTACCAATGTTAAATATTGAAATGATTCTTAATTAATTTTATTTATAAATATATAACATATAATACATATACATATTTATATTAAAGTATTGACAAAGGAGACGAAATCTACAATATAAAGAGATTTACGAAATTATAGAGGCTTTAGAAATTCGTAGCTGAATAACGTCGACAGACACCTCGGATATCACAAATGAATTTCGGCCTCTCATTGTCAGTTCGTATTTTTTTCGGTTAAAAATTTAAAAAATACATACATTATTTCTTGGTATCTGAACATATACATTTTCCATAATTTGATTAAAAATAATCGGATACAGAATATTGTAATCAAATTTTTTATATAACCACAAAATTTTAATTTTTAACTGAACCTGTGGCCTTCAATTCTGTTTAAATTTAAACGTATAGTAAAAAAGAATGTTTTGTGATGATCTATCATAATAATTTATGAAGCTTTTAAAGTAACATGTGATGTAATGGGGCATCAAAGGGCATTTTTAATAAAATATTTACATACGTTCAAAAAGTGTACCGTCAGATTTTGGTTTTTCTATCGAAGAAATGTTAAGCATTGTGGCTTCCAAAATTTGTTTCGGAAGCTTAGCAAATATTATTCTTTCACAACGATTGACAAATTCTCCAGTTGTATAAACTACGCTTAAAACCCTAACAAGAAACATGTGCGAAGTATTTTTCGTCAATATAAATGAAACTTTACAGTTTTATAGAATAACCATATAAATAATGTACTATAATAAAACAGAGTGACATTATATTTACAACGGTTTAGTATATATAAATTTTAGACTGAAAAATGTTCGAACACTCAAATAGATACACATATATTAAAAATTTTGCTTCTTAGAAAAACTTTCAATTTCATAAAAATTGATACGTCACACTTCGTCAATAAAGACCAAGTAATTAATAAGTCCGTGATGTTATGACAGAATTCAAATATCGACCAAAAGAAAAAAACAAGTATACATATGTCCAGTCAGTCAAACCCGCTTCGAACAAAATTTGATCAATGTTTCTAATCGTACTTTGCAAACAGAAAGTAGTCATTTTGGTGCCAAGACCAGGATTGGAGCAGAATTTGGTCCCTACTTGCTATGAATTTGCCGATCAATACTTGTCAACAAATGGGGAGTCTATGCCGAAACAGACGGGTCGCAATTTGAGTGTAAAGCTTGCAGGCGGAATTCGAGACCAAATCGATGGCAAAACGAGAGCAGACTCTGCAGTTGTATAGAGGGCAGGTCGGTCGTAGTAAGAGCGGACCTAACCTTGCTCTAAGAGTAAATATCGGGAAAAATCGGAGTAAATCTTGCTGTAGGAGGGAAAACGGAAATTTTATTTAAACTTCTAAATTATATAATTTTAAGTTTCATGTATTTTCAATAATTTAGTTTCGTATTCCCTTCTACAGCAAGGTGTACTTAGATTTTACCCGATATTTATTCTTAGATGAAAGATTACGCCACTCTTAGTGCAACCGACCTGACCTCGTTTTGTTTTCGATTTGCCCTCGAATTTCGTTTGCAAACTTTGCACTCAAATCCGAGTTACATTCCGAACGGGAATAGGATAGCAATTTGTAGACAAGTTTTGGTGGCAAATTCCTAGCAAATCAAGAGCAGATTGTTTTCTTTCAATTTGAAAACAGATGTCCCACTTTTACGTGTTTGAATTTGTCGCGTTCCTAGTAGATCAAGTAAAAATCTAAAACGATGCATGATCGCCAGAGTGGTCCACTTATCACAAGTCGCCTTTTTTCGTTCAATTATTATATAATATTTCCCTATTTTAGATAATTCTAAGATCTTCAGTGTTTCATAATCTCGTGCTTCGTGTCGTCTTCTGTGATGTTTCTATTACCCTTTATCAATTCAGAAATCTCTTTTCGTCGCAGAATATTTCCAAAATTTGTTCTGTCGATTCACGTTGAATCCAACACACCGCCGGCTAGTTTGGTCGCGTACAAATTTAGTGCCTGTAAAAGATGAAACTCTGTCAATTGTTTCCAGACATTTAACGATAAATTGCGCTGCAAGATTTAGCATTATGGCATTAAACTTCTATGCACTTCTCAGCGCAGTCTGTTTACAGGCTAATTCAGCTAAGTGTGCAATCTAAATTACACCTAAACTATTTGGTATATGAAGTAATTGGCACTCCCACAGTAATTGAGTCCTTTACCCTACAATATAATAATTAGTTTTTCTCCATATCGTTTTTTCATCGAGATATAAAAGTTACCTTGGGTTTCTTTACTGGGATGGGTAAACTGTAATCGCGTGGTTGAAGAGAGGATTAAACTTTGAATAAAAAATCATAAGGATATATGTGATGAAAAATTAATAGTTACTGACAGAGATATGCTTCATAAATGATTTTAAATACAAGCAATGCTGATGATTAAGTGCAATGAATGATTAATGTTTTGCCTTAAAATTACGTCTCACAAGCAGAGGTCACACCTGTGGGGTCTTCGATTTTAATGAAACTTTCTGTGGTGTTTTACCAATGCTCGTTTTTTATGAAGATATTCAAAATACCTGACACCGTTCAGGACTTCGAGATACAGTGGTTACTCGATATATATCCAAAACACGCGTAGAAAAGGACAGCGAAGTTCTAGAGGCCTCGGTTGCCCAGGAATACTGCTGGGACCGTAAATGCCCTACACGATGCATGTCTGCCCGCAACAAGTACATAGTAGTCTGGCAGATTGTACATTGTCTTTGATACGCTGAACATACAGAAGGACAGCGAAGCTCGAGAGATGTCGGTCACCGAGCAGTGTAATCATTACTAATGTAATAACAAAACTTCTTTATTTTTTTATTATTTTTTTATGGGACTCTCACCAACATATTCGTGGCATATTTCTAATGAAAATGATACCAAATATGACATAATTCCGATGATATTTACTTGTATAATGTCTCTCGAGTTTCTTGGCCCCTCACAGGGTATACTCCGCGGCAGTGGGGATAGTTGTGGGACTTTTGTCTGTTAAACTTTTGGGACATATATAGAGTAACCACTATACTGAACAGAGGATCGATTCCCACGTTTGTGACCTCGCGGAGGTAAGAGGTAATCGATGTCGCTTGTTAATCATAAAACACAATTATGTGCACCATTAAACAATAACAAGTGGCGTTTTAGAAAGTTTAAGACCCATCTAGTAAAAATCATTTTATTAGACGGCTGAACAAGAAAACTAAAATTTCCAGTTTGTTAAAATGATGGAAGAACGAATTAGTTGTCTGTTTAGCTCTTGGGTCTAGCAAATGACGCCGAAAATTATGATTTTACACGAAGGTATTCAGAGTCTAATTATGACAAATTCTAACTTGTCAGTTTTTATTTCATAGTTGTTAAACTACTTTAATTTCGCGGGGTTCTTCCAAGCATTAATGATCAAGGTAGTGAACATGTCGAGACTGACGAAGAAAGACAATCACCTTATAAATGAATGCATATTGTTCTTTCGTCTGGACTGCCCCAGCACGATCCCGTCTGATAGTGTAAACGACCCTTGGCACGTCCACAGTCCTCGTAATCTCATATTGTCTAATTCCTAAGTCAAGAGCTATTAATGTCCCAGTACGACCTGTGCCGGGACTACAGTGGACCACAATGGGTCCAGGGCCACCCCTTTGGAGTGCCCTCGCTTCGAGGAGCACAGCTATCAAGCCTGCCCCATCCGATTGTGCGCCATTGACAGGCCACAAATACCAAATATGATACACCTCCCGGAACGTGTTATTCTCCAGATTCTGAAAAACCAAATTTATTAATTAGTCTATATTCCGTAACCTTTTGCACTCCTGTGTCGAATGCGACTCGACATCAATTTCATTCAGAGGTACTCTTATGTCGAGTGCGACTCGACCTCTTTAAATTATCAGTTTAAGGGGTTATGCAACCCTGCAAACCTACTAAAATGGAGTAAATCTAATATTTTGTTCGCATATAAAGATACTGTAAAAAAAAAAGATTTTTTAGGGAACAATAAGCAATATTTTAGCTTGACGCTAAAATAAAGGTGAGTGATAAGACTTGTGTATACCTTCTAAACTAATGATTGTTTGCCATAAGTGATGTAGTACTTTTATATAGGGAGATAAAAATATACGATTCCATTTAAACGTCCGTATAGAAAAAAGATATCTACATGAGAAAGTGTGCCACCTGATACCCTTTAACTTTTGTCTGAAACATATTTTAGTATCATCAACAGCTTCGGAAACATTCGACTGGGTCGATTTAAATGGGATACACTGTATGATAAAACATTGATGTAACGGGTGTTCGCATAATAGAGGTCCTACTGTATATGAATATGTGAGCAAGGTTAATTTCGTTTCATCATTATACAAGTATATGTATGTGTATGTCAGTAGACTAAAGAAATTACTATCAAGTCAGCTTTAAATCGAGATAGGCTATAGTTAGGGTGTGGAGTACCCTATTCTGCACAAGTGTGCAGATTGCTTTTATTGCCGGAAACTTTTAACGACAATCGTTCTTGGAAGTTGTATCCACGGAATACATAGTAACTTTTAATTAGGAACCTACCGTTTACGTCATCGAAAGACACTTTAGTTGCGTCAAAATTAAATAATTGGAAAAGAAAAAGAAAGTATATACTTTAAAGGAATAAAAATTCATAAAACTGAACTGGGGGTATAAAATGATGTGTGACTTAGAAAAAGAGTTTTTTAATGATACAGTATTTCGTTAACAATAACGGAAACAATGAGGATGACTGTTAACTCGAAATTTGTTTGTAGATTAATGCTCAAAATTACCGATAAAAAAAGCTCAATTTTCCTACCAATAATTTTGATACAGCAAAAATAAAATTAATTTTATTGTACTGTATTAAAATATCATATTACTGCGTTTGCCTAATTAGCATGTATAATAAATAAATATTTTTCGAATAGTATCTAATAGAACCGTAATTATCAATATTGTAAAAACGTTGTTATCAATTTTAATGTCATTAAAGTATTAAATATTAAACAAAATTAATCTATTTATTAGTACTATTCACTAATACTAATGTTGACTAATATTGAACATGCAATATTCGAAATACGAAATTGAACTAAATGAAACAAGCAACTAGAAGCGACTACTAGATGAGTATTAGACAAAACAACATATTTAAAATTTATGCAAATAAAATAGTTGGTCACAAAAGTATTTCGGTTGCGTTAGGTATTAATCGAATTTGATAAAGAATTGTAGATTTGCAAATAGAAAAAAAATTAACATCTATTATTGATAAATAGTTATTAGTTTATTCTACTATAGTTATTATAAAATTATTATTATCATATTTTATTATTATTATTAATATTATTGATGTTGTTGTTATTATTGTTGTCATTGTTATTGTTATTATTGTTGTTATTGTTATTATTATATTATTATTTAGTTTATAGTAATAACACTGTTATTACTATTATATACACTGAAAAAAATCACCTCTACTAACAGTAGATCACTTCTATTAACTCGAGAATATGCCGCTTGTCATGAGGTATTCGGCGTACCTCGGTTCGTCTTCAGATGCGGATGCGAATTAAAAGAGCACGTTTGAGTCGAACGCCAACGTGACGCACTACCACTATTAGTCTCGTGTTATGCGAACCGGTAACTTTAAACACATTTACCATAGGTGAAAAATTGTTGCAGCGGGTTCATCAAGTGCTCAATCGAATCGGCAGAAGCTCAGATTCAATTTGAACTTAGTAGGTGGGTATTTTTTTCGCTTTCTAAAGCCAGTTAAAGTTAAAAAGACCATTTTTGCTTCAATGCTGCATAACTTGAACAAAAAAAGTCGCACTATGTTTGACAACCAAGTTTTATACACAGGGAAGCAGGCGCTTTCAAATTATGGTTACGCGATTTATCAAAAAAATGTATCTCTCCCCATATGATGTCTGGAAGTTGAACAAAATTTTTTGTAACTGTCAAAGTCTTCTTTATAATGCTATAACTGTATTAAAAAGCAACGTAGTTTAAAATTTTAAGAAGCATCTGAAAGTAGAAACTTCAAGCTTTCAAATGATTTTTTAACGATATCGATACAACAATTTTTGCCGGAATTATGATCACTTAGTGTTTCTTGAGTTTGTAGAGGTGATCCCTTAATTTTTTTGAGGAGTGTATTATAAAATAAACTAATTTCTTTGGAACTAGATTTTAATTTACTTGTCAATTTTCGAACCCGTAATTCTATACGACAATGTCCGAATATATTTGTAATGAACTGTATATGAAAGTATGGCTGAACATATCGTAGGAATGCATATCAATAAATTAATTTTTATGAAGAAGGGTAACTCATATCGTTATTATAATAATTTAATAAATGTAGATGTCGTACAACAATGGCGTTAAGAAATATTCCACTATATAAGAGACCCAATTACTGTGGAGGTACCAATTACTTGGGGGTTGCCTATATTAATTATACTTATTTTTAAAGCAGAATGAATATTAAAAAAAGATATTAAATTATTTTCATTAAAATCAGTTAATATATATGTTATATATCTTTTTTTTTAATATTCGTATTGCTTTGAAAATAAGTATAATTCGTATAGGCGCCGTAATTGATACACCCCACAGTGAATGGGTCCTTTACCCTAGTGATCCGATGAATTTACCGGAAATTTGTTGGTTACCTTTAAATGAAGCGTGGAAATGGCATATTTTTCTTTGGTTTCTCTCTTCTTGAGAGTTACTTGGAAATCACCGTACAATCGGTGGCAGTCGGTTATTTCCGAGGGAGGAATATACTCGGTGCACTTTTCCACTCCGTTTTCAACGAGATCGGTTAACATGATGATCACTTTGCACTGCTGCTCCCAGATCATTCTCCAGAAGTCGGTAACTGTCGACTCCATTGGTGCTTGACAAGCGATATAATACCTCATCGCGTTCTTTGGTCCCTGGAACATAAACACTACTATGAAATGGGGGAAAAAGAGGGAAAAATAGGGAAAACATTTTAACCATTTAAAACCTTCAACCTTTAACCTTTTAAACTTCTTTTTTTTTTATTGGTCCAGAATTTATTACATTTAGTATCTTTATCTTTCAGAAAACAGCAAATTATGGCGCCTTCGTAGAATTAATCATTAGTAATTAATCATTAGTAATTTTAATTCATTCATTTACCGTATTATTTATTTAACAAATTTTGTGTATCGTTTAACGAATTTCGTGCGTTATCATCAAAACTGTTACAATTCACCGAAAAATTGGATTATTGAGGAAGTTCCTCTCAGGTAAAATGAATCGATAGTATAGTATTGTATAGTAAAAGAAGAATAGTATAGTATGGTAAAAGTATAGTATAGTATAGTATAGTAAAAGCATAGTATAGTATAGTGAAAGTGTAGTATAGTATAGTAAAAACATAGTATAGTAAAGTAATAGTATCGTATGGTAAAGGTATAGTATAGTAAAATACATGGATAAAATTTTTGAACGAATTGTTTGAACGTATATTAAATACGAAAAATAGTATTACATACATATTATAAATATGATATAAGGATTAATAATATCATTTAATAATGATAGATATTTGGATTGTTTGATTGAATAATTTTTTCCAGGAGTATGTAGTATTTGCTAGTATTTCGATGTATTGACTTGGCGTCAATTGTTTGCTCGATAAACCAAATTTGTCATTTTTGTCGCCTTTGTTAATAAACGATCACTGACATCTCCTTTGTTGTCATGTCAAGCGTCAGCTCCAGACGTGACCTGGCGATCACTTCCAGGCAGCCAACCTTTTTACGTGGTTCTGATTTTCCTTTACATTCTTGAGATTTCTTTCTGTCCACAATTTAATTTAGAATCTTTTCAGATACCATCATAAATTACGTAATTCTGAAAGTGGAGGGGGGAGGGGGCTAACTTCTAGGATATTCACAATTATCATAACGATCTAATGGGTCTTTTTTTATTTGAAGTTCTAGGTCGCATTAACAGCTAAGGTCATAAGTGATTCAAAACATTACATTTCGATTAAAAAAAAAAAAAGAACCATTAAACTATTAATATTTACGCGTGAGTTCATCATTTCGTCTATGGTATTTTTAACCTTGCATTTTCTCCTGTTTTCATTTAAATAGTTGCTGTCAAATAGAATATGTTTCGTAATGAGATTTTTTAAATTTCTAACTTTGTAATTATTGAGATTGTCAAAATACTTCTCGTAAAAGATTACTAACTAAATATATTAGGTACATCGGACGTATATGTGATGTTATTGTTTTTTTCCTACTATACTAGAACTAACAGACGGGTCAAAATAACTCATTTTTAAATTTTTATTTTACAATTATGTAAATTATAAAATGGGTTTAGAAGTTCTTTAATCGTACGAAATCTAAATAAATCCAATCTTATAGTTTTAGTGTACTTCTTGAAAACTGAGAGTAATGTTTCATCACTGATGGACAAAAATTTCTTTAAAATTCATAAAAAGCAAACGTAAAATACATCGTTAGTGTAACATAAAAATAAGTTAGTTGGACAATATCATTGATCTCTGCAGTAGTATACTGTATATGTTTACATTGTATATTTGAATGAACAGCTAATTTCTGTAAAATGTAAGTCAGTGTTGTGACATAAAATGATATATTTAATAAAAAATTTACATTAGTTAATACAATATGATAACTAGGGATTGCAATGCCGGTATACCGGTATACCGAATACCGGTATTTCGTGCTATTTTGCAATTTCGTGAAACCGGTATTTGCTAAGCTAAAATACCGGTATTTTCGGTATTAGCTATAAATAATAAATATTTTTTTGGGGCATTTGCTCTTATTTGAAATACGTTCGCCGCTCATGATGTGTGTATCTGTGCTTGCCGATCAAAGCACATTGCCGCGGTGACTGCTGAAGCCACTGCGCTCTTTTCGGTGTGGTACCGATGCCGCTGCGCTCTTTTCGGCGTGGTATCGATGCCGCTGTATTCTTTGCAACATTGTGGCGATGAACGACAACGTTTGAGGCATTTTTCTGCCTGTAAAGGCGCGTATCTCGATGAACACAGTTCAGTTGTCGCTCGACTGCGAACGAATTGTCTCTTCCGTTTGTCCTAGTGAAATTGTGCGCAGTGTTTTAAATATTTATATTATACATTTAGATATTTTTTAAATTGGTGAGTTTCTTTTTCATAGGTAAGGACACATTATATATTATGCTTCATTGTTCAAAATATTTACACGTGTAACGTATGTATATGTTTTTAGTTTCATTTATCCGTAATGAATAATACGAATGACTTCAAAGAACATAGAAAATCTGCCGATAATACTTCGGCTTGGTTTTATTATTTATATGATGAAAAAAGTATGCTGGCGAGATGCAAAACATGTTCGAGGATAATTAAAGTTTTTGGAGGAAGTACAAGCGGACTACATACACATTTAAAAACACTACATAATATTAATTTATTGAAAAGAAAAGAATCCGAGACAAATTCTAACTCACCTAAAAATGATATTACGAAACCAAAGACATCGCAAATTACAGATTTTTTCAATAGAAAAACCGACTGTTTCGATGAAGTTCTGTCTAGAATGACAGCATTAGATGGTTTGCCGTTCAGAGTGTTTTGTACTTCAATTGAATTGAGAAAGTCACTGATTGCAAGAGGTTTCAAAAATATTCCAAGATCTATTAATACTATAAGAAGAACTGTTATAAACTATAGTAACAGTGTTCGCAATTCTCTGAAAAAAGAATTAACAGAATTAAAATTAAATGGTACAAAATTTAGTCTCACATTTGATGAATGGACAAGTGTACGAAATAGACGTTATTTAAATATAAATATTCATTCAGAAAAGAAAATTTGGAATATAGGACTCACACATGTCTCAGGAAGTATGCCAGCTACAAAATGTGTAGAAGTAGTCAACTGCAAATTGGAGGAACATGGATTATCTCTAAAAGAAGATATTGTCTGCATAACTACTGATGGAGCAACGGTGATGAAAAAAGTTGGGAAGTTGATTGATGCAAATCAGCAATTGTGCTATGCTCATGGAATTCAACTTGGAGTAATCAGTGTGCTATATCAACAAAATCAAGAGCAGAAGAAGCAAAATACTCTGGATTTAGAAACTTCTGATTCTGATTTCGAAGAGAGTGACAATGAAGAAAATAGTACTACAATTGTTGAAAGTACCTCATTTGAATATGACGAAGATAATAGTAACGAGGACGAAATATTAACCTACCAAGAATTGCTTCCCATAATTAAGAAAATTCGAAAAGTTGTTAAAATATTTAAACGTTCCCCTACTAAAAGTGCTGTTTTACAAAAATATGTACTTACTGAAATAAAAAAAGAACTTATGCTAATATTAGATTCTAAAACACGCTGGAACAGTTTGTTATTGATGATGGAACGATTTTTGAAATTAAAAAATCCAATTCAGAAAGCATTAATTGACTTAAATTTACAAATTAATTTTCCCGATAATGAATTCGATTTAATATCAAAAACTGTATCAGCTCTGCATCCAATAAAACTGACTGTGGAAGCATTATGTCGGAAGGATTCCAACTTATTAACAGCGAATGCAGCAATAAATTTTATGTTGCAATCACTTAAAGATCAGGACACGCCACTGTCTGAGGAATTATACAGTGCATTGAAAATTCGTATACAGGAAAGGCATAGTGACCTAGAAAATATTTTAAGGTATTTACATAATTATAACGACTTTAAAAAAGAAAACGGAAAGGAAGAAAAGAAACTAACAAGGTCAAATTTAATTAAGTTCGTCGTCAATTTCCACAAAAACATTTATGAAAACCAAACACAAACCTATCCAGAAGAATTCGTTGAAGATGATGTTGATGTTGATATCGAAAAAGAATTATCTCTCGAGAAGAAATTACAATTAGCTATAGATAAAAAAATTGCTACGAACAATAATACAAAAATAATACAAAAAATAGATTTATCCAAAACCATCAGACGAGAGACCGAGTTGTTAGAGGATGAAGGACATCGAGGCAAATATTTAGAGCAAGTATATCGCTCATTATTAACAGTACCACCAACCAGCGTGGATGCGGAAAGAGCATTTTCAACTGCAGGTAATTTGTGCAGAAAAATACGTTCAAGGCTTAATGACAGTTCAATAGATGCATTATGTTTTTTACAATCACATTTCAAAAATATCGAATCAATAAATTAGTTATTTTTTTTTTCCTATTAAACAACTGAGTTTTTGTACCTTCATGAAAATTCCTAGTACCGGTATTAATACCGGTATACCGGTACAACGTTTAAAAAAATACCGAATACCGGTATTGCATTTTTGGTCCGGTATTGCAATCCCTAATGATAACCCATTTACTTGACATTAGTATCTTGACAGGAATCTGATGTCTCAAACAGAATCAATTTCAATCGAAATCAAGTAATATCAGTGATAAGTATCTAAGGGGTGGATTAAGATATTGATTCATAGTATTAATTACTTGGACCATGCCCATGTTAATTGCCAACTAGAAGGTATTGCGCCATGTGAATTCTCTGTATATGTATTACGTAATGCATGTACGCGGAGTAATTGAAACACGTTTAGTTTATATGCATGTACATAGAGTGTGTTCAAAAGAATATCGAATACTGCATACTCATCTACAGGGTGTTCTAAAAGTGTTGTACTTTCTTGAAAAGAGCGATTGCAAAGATCATTTGAAGTAAATTTTTCCTTTGCGAAAGTGTTCTCTGCGGCTTTGTTAAGGAATTATTAACGAAAAACACCGATCAATTAAAGTGCGGTTACAATGGATGGACTCCGGCTTACCCAATGCCAACGCTACGCTCAGAAGAACCTGTAGTTGAGATAACATCCGTCTGCTGTAGCCGCGCTCTGATTGGTTCGTCTTTTTCGTTAATAACTCCTTAAAAAAGCTGCGAAGAACATTTTCGCAAAGGAAGAAGTTTCTTCGAATGATCTCAGGAATCACTCCTTTCAAGGAAGTACAATATTTTTGGGACACCCTGTATAATTGATCAATACAATCTAAGTACTAAAAACTCTAGGTGTAGGTTGTACGCTTTCAACTCGCATTGTCACAAAACATAAACATATTCTTTTAGTCACTGTTACATTATGATTATGAAATACGTAACCTCATATTTGGATGTCCATTTCTGACCTTGCATGACCTTGACGGTCACTATGAAGTATATGGATGAATTCGTCTAGACACACGCTTTCATGTGATATCAAAAAATATACAGCATTCCATTTAAAAAATTGAAGGTCACCTTCATATCTAACAAAATAGTATAAACAAAACAAAATTACATACGCCATTGTGTTGCGTACAAAAAACAATACTATTTTTTCCTCTTTCATTTTTTCCTAATATTTACTATTTATTTACAAGAAAAACGCTGGCTAGTAATAGCGTGGACACCCTGTATATCCTTAATTCTTTTTGATAATATTGATTAAGCATTTTTTGTTTAGAATAACAACACATGTGTCTACCAACATAATTGCTTTGAAATTTGATTTTTGAGTATTTCGAAAGGTAATAAACTTCGTACAGTTTTTTGATGCACATTACTGCCATAATGTGTGTGGCTGTTTTCACAATTTATCAAACCCGACAGATTATTATTGCCCTTCAAGCGGTGATGTTTCTTATTCTGATTTACATAATCACGATTGAATTAATTGTCTTGAGGATGATCAATTATCATTTCTGTTACTACAAGGCATAATTTAAACTTCCTAATCATTCAGTGGAAACAGGTGTTAACGTCCGTCCCGCTTCCGCGTATGACTGTACTCGCAGCTTATGCAACAAGCATTCGTATTCTTCGTAATACATTATGCAACATCCTTTTCTCATGTAGACAAAACGCTGTGTTAACTATTGCTATTGCTTGGATCACACGAAACATGCTGAGACGCTCTGTTATGTAGGTACTTGTGAATGGATGAAAAAGATTACACTGAAAATGATTATGTTTGTTTATGTCGCAAGGAAAATTTAGCGAAGATTCCTCATTTTTCTATAATGATTCTATTAACTCCTTTGTTGCTTTTTTATGCTCTTATTAGTTTCTTTCGCTTATACATTTCATAATTTTATTATTGTCTTTCACTTATTTATTTCATAACTTTATTATTGTCTTTTGTTCATTTATCTCATAATTTTATTATTATCTTTCGCTTATTTAATTGTTGTTATTGATGTAGTGATATGGTATAATTATATCAACTTGTTAATAATGTATGTACTGGTTTACTGTGTGTACGATTTTCAATCTTTTTGTATAACATAAATCTTATTTCACAACAAATTCAGACACTTGTCTGTTTTCCAACGACTTTTCGTTAAAAGAACTTTACAATGTTTGTGAAAATAAATGTTTTGTTAGCTCGAGTTTGAATGTATTTTGTCCTGGCAAAACTAAAAGTACATTGGTTGAGACTGCGGATCTTTATGCAAAATAAAAATTGTCCAAGTCAAACAATATGATAATTAGACTGCAAATTTTTTATTCATTTTATTTCTAAATAACTTTAAACGGTTGAAAACAATATAAAAGTATTTTTAAATTGTTTAAATGTTTTTATTGTTTTTACCATTTGATCTACTCATTCTTGTCAGAAATGCAAAAAATCCGCAGTCTACTGATAATAAATGAGCCGTTTTCAACCGGATCACCAGAGTTGTCTTTGTTTCACAGAGCAGAAAAGAAACCTCTCCTTTATCGTGAAAAATATTTGGAAAGCTGAAACGAGTAAAGTGCTAATAAACAGGCTTGGGATTATCAAAATGGTGAATCATTTGTAAAATAATCGTTAAGATAATATATTATCCTATTTGGCTACCTGACATTTGAAATAGTTAGATGTTAGTTCATTTGAACAGCCAAATAATTTCTTCAAAATTATTTCATTATTTGAATTTCATTTCATCAAACAATTCGTACTCTCAAAAATTTTATTTAATTCGTGTACTGAAGAACAATTTTAAAGGCGAATGCAGTTAAACTTTAACCATTAAACAACAAAAATCAACATACCTAAATTTAATAAATAATTTAGTTACTTCAATAATCACATAGAAGTGAGAGTATTTATTATTTATTCGAACAATGTATTTGAAATGAAAAAGATTATTCAAATATAATAATAATAATAATGATACAAATATAATAATTTGAAAATAATTTATTTGATTTACATGTCAAATCGAAAATAAGCTTTTTATGTTATTTGTAAAATCCAAATAAAAAAATATTTAAAATAATTATTTGTTATCTTATTTCGAATGAAATGCGCCCAACCATGCTAATAAATAGTGGTACTACTCACCCTGACATAACTGGCATTAATATATTCCGTAAGAGTGTCGTTGTGAATTTTTTGGAGCAGCACCCTCGTTTCCGGAAGTGGTATCACGTTCGCGTATCTGTTCTTCACTTCAGCCCCGGTCGGTAGCTCGTCTATCTTCGCCGAAACTTGCGGGATGCTGGAGAATTCCTCGTTGATTGCATTAACGTCGTTACAGAAAGATGAAAGCCCGGCAAAATTCAAAGGGTGGGACGGTATAGCGCTCTGGAACGAGAACACACCGTTCGTAGAAATACAATTTTCGAGGCTTTTATCGCAACATTAACACAGTTAACTGCCGTTTCGCTGGTTGCACAGCCTTCATTTCCTCGGGACTCGATTTTCACGATTGCTTTCAAAGTTGTCGCAGTTTAATCAATCTAAACGAAGGCTAGTTTAATATGGTTACATTAGCAGGTCTTAAGCATACTGTTCGATCAGCTTGTGCAGGACTGCTTTTTCTAAACGACGTTCATTACGTGCAAAATTAATTTCCGTACCCACAATTTATTTTATTATTGTATACCATATTCTATTATCGTGGTATTCAATTTATTATCGAACTTATTACAGAACTGCGTATGTTTATTAGGTTCCATAGAGTTTGACTAAAAAGTAACTGCACGATCTGTCTCCTGAATGATCGAAAAGGCATGGAACCCATTGAAAATACTACACTTCGTTGCTATAAGACATGATATACAAGGTGTCCCAAGAATGTTGTACTTCCTTGAAAGGGTTTATTCCTGAGGTCATTTGAAGTAACTTTTTCCTTTGCGAAAATGTTCTTCGCGGCTTCGTCCAGGAGATGTTAACGAAAAACACGGACCAATCAGAGCGTGGCAACAGCGGACGAATTCCAGCTCAGCCAATTCCAACGCCACGCCCAGCGGGACCTGTCGCCGAGCCGGCATCTGTCTGTTGTAACCGCGCTCTGATTGGTCTGTCTTTTCTGTTAATAACTCCTTAACAAAGCAGCGGAGAACATTTTCGCAAAGGAAAAAATGACTTCCAATGATCCCAGGAATCAACACTTTCAAGGATATACAACATTGGAACACCCTGTATGAAACTATACAAATCTAAGCTCTTTACGCTAGAGCAGGACTGGGCATATTTGCCTCAATTGAGGCAATACCGTCCCCACCGTGACACCCATTGTCCCCTTCCAGTAAGCGCGGTTACCATGGAGAAAGGACGCACTTCGCCTGTCGCGTATTGCTACGACGCGACGGTAATAGACGTCCATCAGGAGATGGCAGTGAAAAATTTGTATGTTCAGGTATTGGCCGAATCGCTTGACGAAGACGGCAAAGCACGTATTGAGTCTGACTGGAACAGAGTGATATGGTAACACTGAGCATTTATGTTGACCGTTCCCGCCAGAGCCTAAGCGTAAAAGTGGTGTCCGCCGCCTGGTGTCAAGAGTGGGGTCTCGTAGATCCCCCTGCGCCCCACTGTCGGAATCCTTGCAAATGTCCTGATGGACGCATAGTACATATAGTGGGGCAACAAAAACACGAGACACCAGCGAACGCGACGAAGATGCGCGGCTGCGTGGAAGAAAGGTTGGTGGGGAAAGCAAGCTTTTGAAGGGCCTCAACCATGCCCAGCTGCTCTAGAGTTTAGAGCAGGCCCGAGCAACTAGTACTCTGTGAGTCGATGACGTAGAGTCAGCTACCCCCAGTATCGCACTCCGGTCGACCAACCGACCTGTCGGGACAGGCCGAATCGCACGAGCGCGAGAGGCGAATACGAGCTTGCCTTACTTGTCTTATGCATGAAAGCGGGATAGTGGGGGTAGCCGATTGTACGTCATCGACTCTCGGAGCACTAGTTGGTCAGGCCTTGAATCGGCCTTGATGTAGAAAAATTAAAGACGTGTGTTGTAGAAAAGTGGAAGTGTTGAAAATTTAAAAAAAAACAGCATAAATCTATATCAAAAAGATTTACTTTTTACAAAAAATATGTCTTATAGTTTTGTCGCGGCTAAAAATAGGTGCTTTAATTTTATGAGTTTTACTGTCGTCATTTTCATAGTTATAAATTGTACTTTATCGAAAAAGATTTCTCATGAAGTAAAAAGTAACACTATATATATGGGAGGGCCATATTTTTTCTCGTAACACAGACTTGTATGGTTTTGTATAGTCTCTCATCGTATTGTCGCGGAGTGTATTTTAGACTTTCTAGCAAAACCTATGGAAAATAATGCAACCCATATGAACACCAACTTGAACTTTCCTTTCTTTTATTACATCTGTCATTAGTAAGTTTAATATTTGCAAGACACACCGCCTATAACTTCATATACACACAGTTTCTTTTACGTGCAACGTTCTATGGTGGTTTTTGAGGGGGCCTCGCGGTCAAAATGCTCAAGAAATAGGTAATTTTTGGGACTTTTCAATAGAACAGGTTATAACATTTCGTAAAAAATCGCATTGGCTTTTATTAATACACTCTTTAAGATGATCAAAAAATCTTTTCTTATGCTTCCACTTTTGACACATTTTGTAGGTGGTGCTTAGTGCAGTGTTGCCATAAAGAGATGCCTAAACGGAGAACATGAAATCGACTCATAGGATCGCCTGAAATCAAATATTGAAACAACTTTTTAAAACTTTCATTCACCTTATTTACAATTGCAACAGGAAACCAACACTACTATGATTTGTGCATATTTGGAAAAAGTAGTGCAAAAAAACGGACAGTTTTACAAACAAAAATGCAAGAAAAAACAACGTTCGAAAAATTATGTTCGTGGATGGCTCTGCAGCGAGTCTTACTATGAAGGTTCCTTCTAATTGATTCATTAAAGTTTCTAGAATCGTGTCCACTCTTTTAAAAATTGCGTTTTCAGAAAAACTTGCTTAAAGCTTAAAATCGCTTAATCGGCAATTATTATCACTTCTCAATGCAAAATGAAAGTTTACGATCCTATTTACATTCATAAGTCTCGTTTCTGGAATAGTTTAAAAGTTTGAACTTCTATAAAGGTTTCTATTAATGTTTCAAATCAGTAATTATATCCAAAACATTTTACAATTCACTAAATGACAAATTATTAACGATTACCGGATAATAGTTATAACTTTCAATATTAACTGTATTTTTATACGAAACAATTTTGATATATTTCTTTGATATGTAGGAATGCGCATCTAAGACAGTTTAAAAGTCACATGTTGCATAGTATTTCTAGGTATCACTAAATTTAACCTACTTTTTGAGCCGTAATAACTGTAACTCTTTTGAAAACTGCATTCGAAAGTACTATTTCTTAAATATTTTTACAATATGTATATCAATTTTTTAGTTATGTGTGTGGTCGGATAAAACCTTTGTAACTTTTATAATCTTTAAGATACTTCATGAAATCTGCTATAAATCATTTTTCAGATGATTCGTACAATTGATAAAAAATTGATTTTGTTATCTGAGGGGGGGGGGGGAGACTCCGTAGATTCGCGATAAGGTAGAGTGACCACGTTACCGACAAAAATAGGCGACAAATGGTATCATGGGAGGAAAGTTTTCGTCTTTATATGAGAATTTTTTTTCACTGGGGAAGAGCTCATTCGAAAGAGGAAGGTTCAATGCAGTGCGCGTTGGTCATGCGTTGACGAGATTATGCAGATATTTGGTAATATAAGCGTTCGAAGTAGGAATCCAAGCATTTTTATGCCATTGTATGGGTTTTCTGGATGATGTCGAGACCAGCGCGCACTAGAAAATATCTCCAGCTACAAATTGAGCTATAATTTGTCTTGATTCTGTTGCGAAATAAAGGCGAAAACTTGAAGCACGTTTCTGGCGTCAAAATTAAGTGGAGTAATTTACCTGTGCAATAAATTTATATTTACAAGAACGTGTTAAATGCATGCTGTAAACAGAAGAACATGTTTGCCTTATATAAACGGAAAATATATTCAATAGAAAAATATTGTTGTTCATGTAAAGTAAAGTAAATATAGATACTATATAGTATCACAAAAAAATAAAAAAAACATAAAACATAATAAACATAATATCACTCGTGTTTTACCCTACAAACAGGTCTCCCATTTCAATATTATCATTTAGAAAGTACTTATGGGGTTCTGTATTATTTACTAAATTTGTAATTTCTAATGATCTACAAAATCTACATTATGTTTTTCTTGAGGAGTAAAATTAACAGAATATATGCAATTTTCTTTCAAAGCAGCTCTTCATTCTACTATAAACAATTTAGAACGATACAATAACTTGTTTTTAATAAGTAGCATGTATTGGAGCTTATTGTTTTAATCCTCTGAACGTAAGTTGCGAAAAAATGCAGAAAATGTACGTATATAAAGGAGCAATACATAATGAAGAGAGGCATCAATTATAAATCAAATATTAGATAATGTAAATTACGTAAAAATGGATAAATGTAACCAATACTTCTCGATGCGTATCTGAATTTAACGTTTTTGCGCGATTCCATGATCAACAAAATCGCTCATTAAATGTAGCACTTTACCGGATTTGCAAATGCAAATTAATTGTTTCGATGCCAACATCTTATATGAAAATATTATTTGTTTTTTGTATACCGTTGGCTTTTAGAGTAGAAATTATCTTTTCCAGATTTACTTCCTATACTAGGCCTGACCAACTGGTGGCTCGCGAGCCACATACGAGTCCTCTTTCCACTCCTGAGACCCCCCATTATTGCCCAGGCCTGTCCTATACTGATATACATATACACATAAAAAACTAGAGCAATAGTAAGATATTAACCCTAACCCTGGAAAGACTTTCCAATGCTATCTATTTTAAAATTAACATCTTTACTAAATGACCACTAGAATGATGGGACCATACAAAATGATTGGTTTCAAAGTTCATATTTTATATTAACACACTATCGGCGGGTCGGGTATTAATACCTTTTATGCAGAACGTACGCTAAGTGTTAGTGAAGCACTTACCAATGCTTGTTTTTTTTTTCATGTAATGAATATTTTGTTTTGCACAACTCTTTGTAAGCAACCTTCGGGTTGTTAAGCAACGACGTAACGTGTGAGTCAAGCTCATGGTGTTACCCGCCGATAGTGTGTTAATTAAAATTATAAAATTACTTAGTAGGTAAGTTCGATTATTTAACACCAATCTTAAAGACTTATTTTACAATATATGTATAGTTTTTTTTAAATATTGGTATCTAAAGATGAGTTTGTTATGCTTTGAAACGGCTTGCTAGTCTTTCTAAGATCATTCATGATATTAAAATGTCAGTGCGAATTATTGCACGTTAATTTCTAAGTATAGCGCCATTTTTCAAAATCGACTAAGGGAAATTAATTAACAGATGCAATAGATAATTAACACTTACCGAATCCTCAAATGTTGGATTCCCATAACTCCTTTTCGAAGATCTAGCTACTCCTTTGCGTCTCACGCTGTTGTACGCGGAGACACTATCGACGCTATAGGCATCTAAAGACACCGGTCGACACCGCTCGCCATAGTTGAACCTGGTTTGCCTTTTCCTCATTATAAACTGAAAAAGAGTTCCCAAGATAAACAGGTATTATTCAATTTTCGAAAAATATAACATTAAAAATTTAGCCACTCTGCAAATGAATCGTTCGTAAGGCATTCGAGGCAGGATATCAATGCCAACGTGAAACACATGATCGTTTATTTAATAAAACCTGAAATGTTGATATACGTAAGGATAATATTTCGGGCTTTGGTACTAACAATAAGAAAGTTAGTCATTGATCTAGGAATATGAGAAATTCTAATGGATGACTACAAAAATAAATAAATTCAGCAAACCGTAAAGCAAAGTCAGTTTGTGAGAGTGTTTGTTAATGTGAAAAGCGGGTTGTTGAGAAATAGTACAGTTTGATTTCTGTATTTATAAATAGAAAGAAACTTGTTATTATGTTTTAGTAAAATTGTCTACACATATAATAATAGAGTTAGAGAGAGAAATTGATTGCAAGTGCATAGCATATAAACGCAGACTACAAAACTCCATTCTTGAACAAATATTTGTCAGAAATTATATATTTTTTTATTTATATCGTATTTCAAGTTTAAAGTCAATCACGTCGTCTTTAAGCTGTTAATGTACAATGTGTACCAAAAGTATGTGTAAAGACTATCACAGCTGGATTACGTGCAAAATTGTCCTTGATCGACATTTTCAAGGTTAAATTTTTTATTATTGCATCGTAATCTACTCATCGAGGGGATAAAAAGTCTCAAGGAACTATAGACCTCAACTCAACCTTTCTATTAAAAAACGACTTTAAAGTTTCGTGAACTACTTTATTTATAAAAATGGGAAATGAGAAAATAAATTGAAAATATAGAATAAATTTTTTTCATTTGATACCTCGTTTTTGAGAAATTAGAATTTGAAAATTCAACGAACACGCGTATTATTGAATAGGAATCGTCTCACGAGTCTATTCATGATCTGCTAATTCTACTTCTTAAAAACCCTGGGCATGCGAAGTTGACAGATTTTTAGTCATTTTTCCCAAAAACGAGGCGTCAAATGAAAAAAATTTATTCTATATTTTCGGCTTATTTTTTCATGTAGAATCATCCCCCTCCCCCGCGTTTATACCATTTTTGGACACCTCGTAGACATATGGGATAAAATAGTTTATAAAACTTTAAAGTTGTTTTCCAAGAGAACGGTTCATTTGCGATCTATTGTTTTCTCTTGATCTTGAAAAAACTGGTCAAGGACAATTTTGCACGTAATTTTTCAAACAGATCTCCACCGAGCTAAAGATACAGAATCCAGCTGTGTTAGTATTTACACATAATCTTGGTACACCCTGTACAGAGGAATGCGAAAAAATTTACATCCGAAAAGCGTAGTGTGCTACTATAATAGGCAATACTATACTGCTGTAAAATCATAAGAAAATCATCAATGTCCTATAACCGGTGTTATAAACCGGAAGGTGGAAGTTACAGCATCACAACTATGTTTGAAAGTTCTTCGTTCGCAATGTTATTATGTAATACGAGTGAAGAAAACTGTTGATAAAACGGGTCGTTAATTTCCACGCAATCACAATGCGCAGTAAATATTGAAATTTTCAAGCTATATAGATTCCGTAACTGAACAGTTTTTACGTTACTACCTGGAATTTTCCACATTAATTACTACCTGGAACACCCCACCCTAAAATGTAGTTAATAAGGGCCTGTGAAAATGTGATATTAACTCCAAGTGTACAAAGGGATCATTAAAATGTTATTTAGTTTTGTTCACGCAAACTTATTTCTCCAAAATGTATCGACTCTCCCTACAAGGTTGCTGGGTTTCGAAAAATATTATATGAAACTTAAAGTTTGCAAGTTCCAAGGAAGGGTTTGTCTCTCACCAGGTACCGCCTGCGATCCTATCGCATTTGACTTAAATAGAAGTCGCTACGAGCAGATTTTTAATTGTGTACCTTCATCCATACGCCAGGCCTGGGCAACTGGTCGCTCGCGAACTACATGCGAGTTCTCTATCCACTCCTGAGACCCTTCTCCCGCATGCTCCTATGGAGTAGGTAGAAGGGGGCGGGGGGGGGGGGGGTGGAACCTATATAGGAGGTTTTCTTTAGGAGCAGTATTGCCAGATCAAGACTTGTATCCCCACTCTGTCTTCCCCTTCTACCACGCTATTCCGCACGCTTTCGCTGCGATCCGGTCACGTGACGCGTTTCGTGTCTGTCATGCATACTTCGGTACTGGCAGAAAGAGGGTAATTTTCCCTTCAATTCGTGCTCCCTCCCCTCATCTAGCGACACCCTCCAGGAGAAATAAGAGCACGGTAGGGTTAATGGAAGTGGCTAGTGGTAAGGGAACCTGTACATTGGTAGTGGGGGTCGTGAAGCGACGGCGGGGAAGAAGTTGCCCAGGCCTGGCATAGTCAACGCATAAGCGTTATGGTTTCTCATACGTTAAATTTTGAAAATTATATTTCTTCGCCGGCGTCAATTTTTTAAAAATCTTTGAAACAAGTCTCAAAATTTCAACTGTAAGACATTTCGTTTGCGCTTCAGATGTAAAAGTTATATTAACGTTTCTTTTAGAAAATGTTTTTATATACTTTCTCGAATATAATCGTATGTATTTTAATTATATTTTAAATATTTAAACATGTTCAAACAACATTTAATACGAACGAGCTATCCGCTATGCATCAAGTTTCTGAGATGGTTTTCAATTTATTTTGAAAATTAAAATCTAAGAAGAACGATTACGTACGAGTACGACGATTGTCCTAAGGAAAAGTAAAATGTTATTGCTGGAAGAAGAAAAACAAGAAGAAACATCTAATTAAGTATCAAATGAGGTTGTCATAGTTATAACGTACTAAGACTCTAATATCTTTAACAATATTGAATTCTTAATATTTGCGTTGCACATATTAATACGATTTTCCCAATTTGAATTATAACCTCAAAAACCGTTGAAAGTAATGAAATCAATAACTGTTTCCGTAGTAGTTTCACATTATCATCCGATAATGAATTAGATTCAGCAACGGCAGGTCGTTTAATTAAACAAAAAGCAATTGAACTAAATGCAAAGTTAGTATAGTAACAGACATGTGGAAAGCTCCTATTAATTGTCGGAAATGATTTAAACAAAGATATAAACTTATCGAATTAAATATTAAGAAGAAAAAATTTGTTATATTTCTAACACGAAAAGAAACGTTGCTTACGTTATGAACTCTGCGGACGCATAACATTCAACTTTTACAATCAATATATTTTCTGAAGTTTCATGATTTATTTACAATTTTGGTTCGCTTATGTAGACCGATTATCTGAAATCCGCTTATCGGAATGCATTTATCTCCGTATCAGCACGGATAATCGACGTTTCACTGTATACAGGGTGGGCCAGAAATCGTAGTATGTACAACTGGGCAGGGTGTGATTCTACATACAGAAATAAATCGAAAATATAAATAACATTTTTTTGTTTGGCGCTTCGTTTTCGAGAAACTCGAGTTTAAACATCCGTCAGGCTCGCGTGCTTTAGTAGATGCAGGAAGTATTAGAATTGGTTGGTAATAGTCAGACACGTTAGACGATTCCTATCTACATACATAATAGCACGCGTATTCGCTGCATTTTCAAACTCGATTGTCTCGAAAACAAAGCTTCGAATGAAAAAAATATATACCGAAAGTTCTTATTTTTTTATGTAGAATTACCCCTGCCCGGTTGTACCACAATGTCTAGCTTACCCTGTATGAGTATTGACAACTTTAGCACTAGATAGTTTTTCAAATGTTGATAACATCCACCTAAGGTGGGGCATCCTCGCAACTCTATACGACATTAAACTTCTTTTGTTTATTCGTCTGTTTTCACAAAACGCGTTAACAATCCATTTTGTTCGACACGTGCAACGGACAAAAGTAAGTCAAAAGACATTTTCATTGTGATAATATTAACGCAACTATACAGGGTGTTTGGGAAGTCGTGGTACAACCGGCACGGGGATAATTCCTCACATAAAATTTAGTCGAAAATAAGGAATATAGTTTTTCATACGGAGCTTCATTTTCGAGAAAATCGAGTTTCAAAAATTCGTTAGGTACGCGTTTACTTAGATAGAGTCTGCTTTGTTTGCTCGGTCTAGCCCGCAATTTCCATTGTTGCTTGCATCTGTAAACAGTATCGTTTAGGATATGGCATGACTTTAATTAATAATAAGGAGTCTCTACATTGTTCATAAACACAAACGGCAATGGGAATTGCGGGCTAGATCGGGCGAATAAAGTAGACTGTCTAAGTGCAAGCGTAACTAACGCATTATCAAAATCAATTTTCTCGAAAGTGAAGCCCCGTATGAAAAAATTATATTTCTTATTTTCGACTAGATTTTATGTGAGGAATCATCCGCTTGCCGATTGTACCACGATTTTCCAAACACCCTGTATAGTACACGTTTATCTTTCGGCAAGACATCGACATCAAGTACACTTCAAAGGTGGCATCCAATTTTTTTGAGGGAGAAACAATTTAAAAACTCGAGTGCCCACCACTATTCCCAGACCTCGCTCCCATTAAAAATCTCTGGATAATTTTACATGAGTATATTCCTTCAAGTGCTCGTACTAACGAAGAAAGTATTACATTGGAAACACTTCAAACAACATCTACATGAATGTTATGCCTTTTTTTTAAACGAAATAGAATTCTATTCTTTTGTAACTAATATTTAAGAATTAAAGCAAATGTAGACATACATAAATATGAATTTTCTTCCCTCTTCTTTGAAGTTATTCTAGATAAATAAGATCTAATTATTGTAACCGTGAAGATATTCATACGGCGAGGAGTTGATTGCAAGATTACCAGGCTATAAGCTGTAATACACAGCAACGGAGATCCTACAAAGTAATAAGACATTTTGTGTTTGAATATCAGAATTGTAATCACAAAAATGTAGAATTAAACTTACTTTTGTCCACTCAGTTCTTTTACTTATGTTATAGTGTTAAATAAACTATCAATTTTCTCTATACCCTTTCGTAGTTTTCTCGTTTCCATTATTCTATAAGATGTAGATATTAATAAAAAATTCATTGCTGCTTTAATATAAAATTTCAATTTGTAAAAATTGTGGTAGTTATCGCATACAATACCATTATTGTTCGAGCGAAAATTCGAAACGTTTTTAAATTAAAATTGAAAGATAAAAATAAGATATTTATTCATAGATTTATTCAATAACACAGTTTAAATTCTGTTCTATACTTTTTGCCATTTTTGAGATAACTTATCATGTTATTGAATAAACCTATGAATATTTAAACATTCTTTTGTTAGCCACTGTATATGTCCTTCACAAACGATTAATCATGTCTAAAATAAACTAACTATGATAAAATTACTCTATTAACTAACTAACTATAATGAACCGTAATAAAATGAAAGAATTAAATGCGAAGATTAATACGTGTACGTAACGATAGACTGTCGTTAATGGGACTTTGATGAACATCTCAGCAGTTGTTCGAACAATTGTATAGGCCAGTATTCTGCATATTGCAATATCATCCAACTAAACAACAACGTTGCCTTCCATTAATTCACATTGCTCGCTGAGGATGAGCAGCGTCGAACATCGACGATCATGTAACAAGCTATGTTGCTCCTCGGAAAACATGTTTTAACAACGAAGCTCGGCTACATGGAATGCCTAAGGTAGAAATCAATGAAGCGGCCATCGTCAGCTGAAGGCCAAACGTTATATCCTTTCTTTGCAGCAAGTATCCTAGTGCATCGCATTTCTTCGCGATGCGACGCGACACGACACGGCGAAACCGCAACTGATCTCGATACTATCCGAAGGTATCCATGCTCGATAGGAGAATTCATTATTTAATCATCCGAAGAAACGGACTTGCATACTCTTCGTTTTCCTTTCGCTTTCTCATAGGGAGGACGTAACAATAATGACGACAACGATATTTATATGGCTCTGTGACGGCCAACGACACGCATTTGTCGATACAGTAAAGGTTTAATCTAAGCAAAACCCTCAGGTCCCTATCGTTGTTTAGACCGTACAGTTCTGCTACACTATTGTAACCGCGTGGACCGTGCCGAACATAGAAAAGGACCTCATATATAAACACCGGTCGTGCGGCCGAAGGCGCAACAAAAAATAGCGTATCGGAGAGGCAATGCTGATGCAATAATGAAAATTTTTTTAGTTCTACTTATTTTTAATGAAATTCACCAACATATTTGCGACATTTTTCTGATTACAATGACACTAAACAAGGTATAATTTGGCCCATATTTACTGATCACGTGGAGTATAATGTATCACTTCAGAAATCCGTTGAGAATGGTTTCATAGCAAGAAATGCAAAAATAAAAATGTTTGCATTAATTGTCCTGCCAAAGCATTCTTAGGCAGGTCATATCGTTCCAGCAAAATTTCGGGAAAAAATACTTAAAATACTATTTGAAATAGTATAATTTAATGTGGGTCAAATAAAATACTACTTTGAATAGAACGAAAAATTTCGGCAAATAAAATATTTTTATTTTGATAACCAGATACATAAAATAAAATATTCTAATGTTGTATTTCAAATATGTATTTCAAATATTTCCTTATAATGAAAATAAGTTGAGCAAATAGTTAATATTATAAATTATAATTTTTAACATAAGAAACTATAATAGTTAGCAAAGTATTATTTATAGCTTAATTACGAATATTTACATGTAACATGTTAATAAACAGACGACAATGTCGTAATAACTCAGTCTCACTATTTTCAATATTTTCCAAATAAAATATTATTTTTAAATAATATTTCAAAAACTTTTCTTATAAATAAAATAATTTATTTGCATAATTATAGTTATGCTGTAAAAATAAAATGAACTATTTACTATTTTCTATTTCAAATTCTATTTTGCCAAGTACTGCTCGAACGCTCATGCTCACAGTCTTCTCGGATCCTACACTAGACCCGATTTTAGGGGGGGGGGGATTCTCGTGTAAAAAAATTTTAAAAATGAAAAATATGTTTTGTTTACATGAACAGGTTAACATCTCGAAAATATGTTTCTCTTTCTTCTTCACTCGCTATCCTTCTCGTTCGAAATTTACTACATACCGTCAATTAAACCACTAAATGCAGTTCAAATTATATCGTGTTTAGCGTCATTTTAATCAGAAAAATGTCACAAATAAGTTGGCGAAAGTCCTATAAAAAAATAATGAAAAATAAAAAAGTTTCGCAATTATATTAGTAGTGGTTCACATCGATATACCCGTCCTGGTTACGCTGCTCGACGACCGAGGCAGCTCAAGCTTCATGGCCCCGCGTTTTGCTTAGATCGCACAGTTCAAATTTGCTTAGGTCGACCCTTTACGGTATTTCGAAAAAATGGGACAAAAATCAGTATGACTTGAAAATTTCATGTATTCGCGTATAATAGAATTGAATGCACCTGCTAATCTTCGTAAATGTATCATTCTTTTCAAGTAATGATGTAACGTGAACATTGATGATAACGGGTTTTTCCAATAAAAATTGGCAGTACATGCAAAGCATGGGAAACAGATCTTCCATGTTCACGCTCCTCGAAAATTAAATTCTACTGTCACAAAAGTGTGTCTTTCAAATCCTTTTATATTTATTCGGTATCAGGCGCTTGAGCCTTTTTATGACTTACAGGCCATAAATCTCGAGATACCGCGAAAGCCCGCAGCTACTTCCGGATTCTGCAAATCCACTAATGAGTATCAATAAGAAAGAAGAGATAGCAGGTTCCAAGGAAGTTCGAACAATTTTTTTTAAATTAGTGATAATCATAGCTATAATTAACTATACAACCTGTTTCGAAAAAATAAATTGAAAATATAGAATAACAGTCTTTTGTTTGGAGCTCTGTTTTCGGGAAAATTCGCAAATTCCACATGTATGGGCATACTTCTCACGTTATTTACCTAACCAACCGCACTGTAATGTTAGTATTTTTACAATATTACAGAAGATATTCGTATTACATTTTAACGGATTTAAAATGTTTTATGGGGCGTTGCGTTAAAGAACTTGTGTATGCTGAAGAGCTTAAGCACCGAGAAGAGTTAGAAGAAAGAATTTCATTTGCGTTCATTGGTTCATGCTTCCATAATTCAACGAGCAGCGATTTGCATACGGTAAAATGGGAGATAGTTTCAATAGTTTCTTTAGTAATGTAAATAAGTAGTGTAATATATATCTGTTACGGTAAAGATTTGACATTTCATTATTCCAATTTTGGTATTTTAATGTGATGTCGTTATAACAATCCTGAATATTTAAACTCGTTTTTCCTAAAATCGTGGGTTTTAAGTAATATTACGTAGCAGCAAATGTGCGAAATCTTTCCCACGCGTTAAACAAAGTAAGATAGGGTTGTCAAATAAAACAATTTACGGTTTACAAAAATACCCAGTCAGTCAAATTCCGCCAACATGGCGCAAGATTAGCGCAACACGACCGCGGTTGATCTACCCATCCGTTTCCGCAACTTAGCGCAACATTTGTAGGAGAACCTGCTAGCAACAGATTTTTATGAGATACCACCATCTACCGACGATTTTAGTGACTCGCTAGTCAATTTGCAATTTCTAAACTTTCTACTCCTACGATAAAGGGCGTGCATATTGAATTATACATTTAAATGAGCTCCAGGTTTAAAGAGGACTAAAAGCGACTAATTTAATTATAATACACACATTCTAGTAAAAATGGCTAAAAATCTGGATAAATACATTTTTGTTTTTTCCATAAAATAATGAAAAATAGTCGCTTTTAGTACTCTTTATACAGGGTGGAGCATTTAAATAGGAACACCTAAATATCTCGGTTATTATTAGTCGTACAAAAAATCTCCACAGAATAAAGTTGTACTGTTTCAAGGGGCGAATTTGATGATGGTAAAAATTTTTTCTCAAGGTCATTTTTTTACAAGATTTCAAGGTCATCGATATTTTTTTAAATGGAATCATATATTTTTATTATCACTATGTGATAGCTGAGGTCAAAACGAATCCAACGACCTGTAATATTATGACCTTCAAGTGACCTTGAGTTTGTTATCACCAACGATTTCACACCATACATTTACACTCCATGGGCTGTGGTGTACAACTTGGCGAAGCCATTTCGGGTTTTCAGTGCACCAATAATGCATATTATGTGTATTCAGTTGTCCATGGTTAGAAAAAGCAGCTTCGTCAGTAAAGAGAACGTCATAAAATATTCACGTCTTTGTATTTGCTACAATGTCCATGTACAAAACGCAACACGATTCTCAAAGTCGTTGCCATGAAGCTCCTGATGTAAGGAAATATGGTGTGGATGAAATTTATGACGTTGCAATAAAGAACAAGGAATAAAGAACGTCCAATTTTTCGACAACTTGTAGTAGGATCAAAATTGACTAGCCAATACAAAAGTTTCGGCATCTTCTCCAGGAGCAGGCTTTGATCGTTTTCTGTTCAGTGATTTAATACTCTCTATTTTACAAAACAATTGAACTATGCGGTCATAACTTTGCCGAGAAGTATGATTGAATTTGAAATGCTTGTACTCAGTTACTTTCAGCCTCACCATAAACTAAAATAATTTCTACCTTTTCTGCATCACTGTACACCATCGTTTCAGAAAAGTAACGTTATCTTTCACAACCGAATAAATCCCGATGAATTTCTTAACCAGTTAGCTGTTGCGACCTCTTTGAAAAATGTGTACCTAAGTTGCGTCGCAAAAATTAACCGCTGTTTGAATTATAGCTGTTTTGGCGAGTATACTCGTTATGACACAAAATATTGCCATTTCTTCATGACGAGTATACTCGTCAGACACAGTTAACTGGTTAAACGTACTGCTTAGAGTCACCGCAAGGAGAAGGATTTGTATCAGTGTTTATAATTTATTGTAAGCGTGTTTACAGTCATTAGTCAAGGTTCAAGAACATCTCTTGAAAGCCTAGGGGGATCATGTCATCATTCTTTCACTGTTTACATCAAGTGTTCTACTTTTATGAATTTTTCGTACTCCAGGTCACGTGAAGGTCATAATATTACAGATCGTTGCATTCGTCTTGACCTCGGCCATCACATAGCGATAATAAAAATATATGATTCCATTTTAAAAAATGTCGATGATCTTGAAATCTTGTAAAAAAATGACCTTGAGAAAATTTTTACCATCATCAAATTCGCCCCTTGAAACAGTAC
Source organism: Halictus rubicundus (assembly GCF_050948215.1). Taxonomy (NCBI): domain Eukaryota; kingdom Metazoa; phylum Arthropoda; class Insecta; order Hymenoptera; family Halictidae; genus Halictus; species Halictus rubicundus. The sequence continues at coordinate 5,279,272 of NC_135149.1, read as the reverse complement.
AACTTTATTCTGTGAAGATTTTTTGTACGACTAATAATAACCGAGATATTTAGGTGTTTCCATTTAAATGCTCCACCCTGTATATTCATATGTGTAATTGTATATGCGCGTCCTCTGTCGTTGTAGCTGGAATAGCAGGAGTTGTAGTTACTAAAATCGTCGTAGATGGTGTAACAGATATTTAATGGTGTAGGGGGCGCTGTACCAACAGACCGCTGCAAATCTGCTGCCTGCGTCTCTTAGCAGACTCTGCTGATTTTCTGCCATTGCCAGGTTTGACTGTCTGGGTAATTTTATTAAAGCTTTCCAATCGGTTGGAACAACACCGACATTTCTCCACATTGATAGACGAGTCAGAGGTTCAGAAGACGTTGCTTCCGACAAACAAAAGCTAGACAACACAAACACACATATTTACATACGATTCGTTGTTACGTACACTGTATGCATCACAAGTGTAGGCGGATGAGTACGTAACACCATGTGAAATGAGTTTAATGCAAGTACGACGAGGCCTTTCAGAGAACATAGACTTTTGCAGACCTGCGCAGCTAAATCTTCGTTCATTAGATCAGACCATTAAAAATTTCGTTTCGTGAGATGTGTGCAAATCGAGCAGCGTGCGTTAAATGTTAACATATGTTTATTATACAAAACTAATATTTATTATACAAGGTAACAATCATCCTAATAAAATATCTGAGCTGTTTTATTCATACGATATATGTAGATGTACAACCATATTACACAGAAAAGCTACTCTCATTTAATAAATATTAACATTTTTATACGTATAATTCTATTCAATTTTCTTTAAAGTAAATTTCAATTTCGCTATTAGTATAAATATCAAAATTATTATACTTTAATAATTTACTATGTGCAGGTATTAGTACAAAATTATTACCAAACTTTTTATGTGTTATTTGTACTGTAGCCTCTCACAAGTAAATAAATATTTCGATATTCTTGAGTGATATTGTTGATCTCTATCTGTTTAAATACTGTCAAATCATAACGATATCAATTTTGTCGATCAAATCTTTTCGAAACTTTATTGCTTCTTTTTTCTGTGATAGTAACAATAAGAAACTAATTTTTAATCCGTTCTAAAATAACTTAAGTGTATTGAAAAATATTAATTTAAATTAAGAAGTTTTAATTGGAATTTTCAAATGTTTCGCTGTACGATGAAAATGAGAACGAATACAAAATTAAGAAAAATGCGTGTATTTGTATAAACGTACTTTTGGTAAAAAATGTTTTCTTTCATTAAGGAGTTTGTAATGTCAATCATAAAATAAATAGGTGATCCATTATATCGTGAAAGAGTCGTAGTACTTTTTCAAAATTCATTTAATCCTTTTGGTTCTATCGCTGACTATAAGGTATGTAACAAAAGTATTGAGACAATTCGGAAAATAAATAAGATATTGAAATAATGATTTCAAAATTTTTTAATTTCATTTATAAGTTATCGAAAACGGCCCTTTGTCCTCAATTTTTCGAGAGATTTTTTTTTACTGTCCATCATGGTCTGAATCACAGAAATATGAAATTCTTTTAATTTTCTTTTGATTCTGCGCACCAACTGCTGCTCGGTTTTGCTTCTCATTCATTGTCGTATACCATACGAGTGAGAAGAGCCCAAAATTTTTCGACTGGACGCGCCTGGGACACGTTTAGAGGGTTATCCTTCTTGGGCACGCATGGTCTGCTATTCGCATTGTAACAATCCACTGTCTTTTTTGCATAATAACTACTTGTTAGGTCCGACTAAAATATGTAGTTATCACTTGCGTGATACTTTTCGACAAAATTTCGTAATTTCGGCAAGCAATTGTTGTTGTTAATTATTTCCTTATTACTTAGTTTTCCGAAAAGACTAAAAACCTGCTTGCGCAAATCAACTTTGTACGCCATTCTAAATGAAAATTTTTGTACATTTTGTATCTGAGAACAATGTAGAGGTACCGTTACATTTACCACGTGCGCAGTGTAGCGACATCTACATCACGAAGCGCATGGCGCGTAAGTTAAACTTGTTTCAATACTTTTGTTACATACCTTAATCGACATCCACGAGAAGGCTCGTAGATCCGGGCGATAATTACAGTCAGTATCCACGTAACGAACCGTGGATTACAAACTTTTTACTAGCAAAGGATTGCAAAAGTTTTTGTTAAGATAAAAACGTTAATATGTTTAATTCAAATTTCTACTTCATTGTGTTGTACTTTAGCAACATACATTATTGCTAAAAAAATGCTTAATTACTTATTCAATGAAGAATACGACTAGATACTTGAACGTTTACATACATAGTTAATGTTAAGACATGTAACTGGATAAAGATGGAAACCTAATGATCGTACAAAAACATTCTTCCGTGTTTACTATTCCCTTTATTTTCTAATTATATTATTAGATATGATGTAATTATATCAGTGATGATAAAATTCTCGTACTTCTAAATACAGAAGCAACCATAATTGAATAATAAGACCATAGTACTGATACTTTTAGTTACTAATATTGAATAAATACTATAATACATTTCACGTTTCATTTTACTTGTTTTCATGTTTGTTAAAATGTTTTTAATTAATTGTGGTCTGCCGGAACCTGGTCTTAAGTGTCACTCAATCAGAGAATCATACTAATATATTACTGCAATTTCCTTCAGTTACTGAGTAAAGAATTTAAACTCCATGATTACTGAGAAAATGGTGTATAATGTTAATATTTATTAATATTAAAATTGTACAAGAATCGATACAGTTTTCTTTCGATATAAGAGGATGGCCCGAGACGGCTTTTGCCGTATTATGAATGAGGGTGCCTATTCGGCTTTACATTGTTTTTGAGTGGGCCGAGAGTTTCTGGGTACCACAAAGCTGTGCGGCCGACCATGGAATGGTCGGATATCTTTTGTTGGAAAAGGATAGAATATGACACGCTCCGAGTATGATAAAACTTTGCATAAATATTTATTAGATCTATCTAAGAAGGTGGCTGTAATTCGTTCGTGCCACCTTGTTCACTTTGAGGGAGATATCAACCCTTTTATCCGAACCGCCCTTTTTATATACGTGTCTATAAGTCGTAAACAAAAAAAGACATCACAGAATGGTTGCAATAAAAGTTATACCGTTTCTTGAGATCTATGAACCTGAGTGTAAATTAAAAAAAAAATTGAGAATTCAATTTTTCAAAAAAATGTATACGCAGCTTTATAAATGTCAAGAAAAGGTGTAACTTTTACTTCAACCATTTTTCGATATCATTTGTTGTTTACGACTTATAAGCACGTATATACAGGGTATTTCGTAAATGGTAGGCAAAACTTTAGGAATAGATCGAAAAAAAACTGTATAACAGAGTTTTCAGTATTAACAGTTTGAGGAATATTCGAGGAAAGAAGCGCAAGCAAACTAGAATCAGTCGGTTTTTTATTGAAAGTGAAAAATGAAATTAAGATAAAAAGTCCTCTTACCAGGAGACCGGCCAGAAGAACCAGACAAATGAAAGCAACCACGGAGACCACAACGACTGCTATCGCATTTCCGGAATCCGGGATCGTTTCCTGTACCAGAAGAAAGCTGTGTATCTGAAAAGAGTGGGTCAAGCGGCGGCATACGTTAACTATGTTGTATAAATCAATAACTCATCTAAAATTGACATCTACTCACAAACAAATATTTCATAATTTCGCTATTCAAATAAAAATTGTGAAATACAAACAAAAAATGGTAGACATAACGCTCGAAAAACCGTTAACTGACAAAATAACGGTTACCTGAATCAAAAATCCGTAGGAAAATAGTCATATTGAACGAGCAATGATTTGAATATTGATATCGAGTTTTGATTTGATATTTAGTTTGAAAATCATAATGTTCAACAATGTGTTCTTACTATTGGAAAGGCAGTAAAATTTGTTATTGTCAAGAACAATACTAATATTTAATTAATAGTAAGACTGTTTTTATGTAGAAAGGAATATTTACGATTACACTCTTCGGAAATCAATTGTATTCATTGAATAGCACAGTATCTATAACAATTTCTAGTAGACAAGGGATAGTATAATTAATTTACAAAATATTTTGATTATTCACTTATTCAAGTAGTTTAATATGTCGTTTCGCTCATTTAAATGATTATGGAAAAGTTATGGCACTATTCAAAACACTATCTTGAAATCTCATCCAAGACTTCGAAAAAAATTGATTTACAATTAATTAGAAGTGATCTTTAAAGTAATGTAATTTTATCCTGGACAGCTTTTACCATTTGTCCTTCACTGTACATATTACTCTGCAATAAGTATTCGTAACATATTCGAATTGAATATTATACAATATGCAGTTAACAATATGTCTAATTGACCATGAATATTTAATCAGAATGGATTATTCATGCATCGGACAGGGTAAAAAGTTGTTAAGTTCTAAAATTGTACTTCGTAAAAAATGAACTGTCAGATGTTAAATTCACGACATGGTGTAAAGTGTAAATAAAAACAAAAAGAAGCTGTAAAGAAACAGTCTATAAAGAGCAACCGCAGAAATCGTATTAAGACACAGATGTGCGTAATCTTACCAAGTTGAATGACCTAGAAATATGTTAAGAAGATTAATATCCTATTGCTCGTATAAAAAATCATCACTTTATATTTAATCCAAACCTCTAAACAATGTTTATTTGTGAATTTATATATGGAAAACTATTTATCTCTATAATTAATTTGAAGGTCATTAGAATTGGTGAGGTTATCCATAATCTACAGGGTATTCGAGAAGAAGGAGGACTTCCTTAAAAGGAGTGATTCCTAAGGTCATTTGAAGTAACTTGTTCCTGCACAAAAATGTTCTCCGCGGCTTTCTTCAGGAGTTATTAACGAAAAACACAGACTAATCAGAGCATGGCTACAGCAGCCGAATTCCGGGACGGCCAATACCGACGTCAATATTCACTGTAGCTGCACTCTGATTGGCCCGCGTTTTGCGTTGATAACTTAAGAAAACTTACTTCAGGAATCATGCGTTTTAAGTAAGTACACTTTTGGGACACCCTGTATATAAATACCGATCAGAAACAGCATAGTCATACGTATTATACAGACTACGAATGTTATTAATTTACTGTATTTTAGTTAGACATGCAACAGGCAGTAACAGTCCCATTTTAATTATTGTGAGCTCTACTAATAATTTTCAAAAATGAATTATGTTTTGAAAAAGTAAGTTTGCATAAACATCCGTGGTCTTCGAATACGTTTTAGTTGTGTCAACTCACTTTAAATGGAAACTTCACAGTTTCTTTGGACTCCTGGTACAAGCTGGGTAAATTAGTTGTCATAGCGCTGTCGAATCTCCCGTTTTCGTCAACCACATAAACGAATATTGACGTCAGAGGCATATCTGATGGCGTCGGTGTAAGGCTCGGAACTTCCGGACAGGGAGGCTGTCGATGGAACATAATTTGCTCATTAGAAACCGACCTGCAACATGAAAGACGACGATGGTACACTGGTTATGCACCATCCTGCTACGGCATCAAAGATTACATCCGCGCGTGTTGATTAATGTTACGTTGCGATCAAAATTTTAGTTTATCCTCCTTCCATTTTTTCTTCCTATCGCACAGTGTTCGGACTCTTATGGGAGTCGGCAGAAAGTTAACAACTTTTAAACTAATTCGTTTGCGACCTAAAATTCCTAATACTGTTTTAAAGACGATGAGAATTGATCGGTGAAAAAAATACGATTTTGTTAAAAGACATTATTTTTTATTAAATACAAATTTTCTTGCTAATTTTTTTATTCCAATTTATTATCGTACTGACCCACTTTTTAAAAATTTATTCATCAAGTTATAGAAAATGCGTGAAAAATTGAAATAAAAATATTAAAAAATGGATTTCCCGGTTCGCGCAAAAATGGACAAATAAAATCAATTGCCATTTAAAGTTTAATGCCTTCAGAAGTAGTATGCAAAAAATCAGGGAGGTACTTTTTAGTACTTGTTTTAAAACATTTAACTTTAAAGATTGATACAAACTGTTAACACTAAACCTACCAAGCTTTAAAAGTAATTGATACATGTTGTCTTATAAAAATGACGAGATTGAATTTATTTAGATTTTGTGCAGTCTGTATTGTAATATATGCTATACTAAATATATTTATTTCATCATTTCCCACGAAAATATCTTTATAATTTCAGTAACTGTAAAATAAAAAATCTTTAAAAAAAATTTTTAGGTTTTGAAAGGACTTATAGCATTACACATAACTTGTAAAACTCAAATTAATCGAATAAACATTCAGCAAATAGCACGTGTTTCAGGAAACGTGTCGAGCTTTATATTTGATTTTACGCTTCGGTTTTAGCAATGATTTCATCCATCAATGTTTTACAACAAAAACTTTTGGATTTCATACTTCGGAAATTGTACTTTTTAACATTGTCTCGATCACTGTGCATCGGCCGGAAAACAACTCAATATTGGAATAAATGCATACACCATTTTTCTAACTTGGTAACGCGAAACAGTGCCGGATTAATGGCGACTGAAATAGTTGGTATAGAAAGAAATGTAATTAGGAAATAAAGAAATTCAACTGACATGTATTTTGATAGAAACTATTTTAAAATGAAATATTAATACAATTATTGAATTACTTTTTGGGGATCTTTGCAATAATTTTGTACATTTCCTCGCGGAATCGACACAAATTTTAATTTCAATATGTAGAATTGTTAAAATTCAAGATAATCACCAGATAAGGATCTCCCAAAGTCGTTTGGTTATCAAAGATTATTTACAACTGTTAAATACACGAGACACTTCCAGATTAAAAGAACCTGTAAGTGTTGAATTTGTTCTTTTTTATTGCGAATCTGAAATTTGTTGACAAGAAGAATCACACGCACGAAGTTAACCTGTCTATCTTTATCATTAATTACTAATATTTTAACGAAGGATAACAGAACTATCTATCTCTTGTTGCATAACTTACAGGCATAGTTCAGTCAATTCTTAACAATCTTTCGGTATTAGGAAAAGAAGATGCAATGTTGTTATTTTTTATGCATTGCTATATATCGTTCGGTTTTCACCAATTTTATTTACTCGCTCATCGTCTAGTTCTTCAACATTAAATTCATTGAAGTAAACTTTTTTATTTCACCTTGTATAGTACAATACATTCATTAAATCTTTAAATTCTGTAAAAACTAGTTGAAATATTTTGTTACGTTTTTGATATTTTTTGTTTTTCGTATCAATTTCGCTCCAATTTTTGTCACAAACAACATAGAATATATTTATTTTAAAATTTGCTTGAGTAGTTAAATTTTTATCTATTTAGTTTTCTTCAAGAAATCGTTTTTTCTTTACTGAAGCCGGGCCCTTCCGAATTGCGGACCCTCGTCTATAGGCTGTAAAATAGTAATGTGCCAATACTATTTTGAATACAAAATTTTTAATTTCTGGTACACTCATTTTTAACGGTAAATTATCAAGATTTCTAATCCAACACATTATGGTTGTTTATGGTAATATACTGAAAGACCCAAATTATATCCATACATTACTTTTTCTACTTACACTTACATACAAAAAGGAATGAGCATACCAATAATTTCAAATTCACTAAGGTCTTTATACCCTATACTTTATTATAGCTTTAACCCTCGGTTTCGGGCCATTTTGGCTATGATGATTATTAATTGTAACAAAGAATAATAAATTATGTATGTTTATTATACAAGGTGACCCACTTAAAGGCAGTCACCTAACTATGCCCTTCAGTTACGATAGTATAAAAAACGTTTTGCATGCAATTTGAATGATATCGATGTACCAATACGCTGCAATGAATATGGTTATGCCAAGATCATTTTGCGACATTTTCAGTCGCAGTTATCTTTTCCACTATACACTGAATGAATAAATGATTAGAAACACCTGCATAAATTGTCAAATTTACATTGAGAGATACAATCAATTTAACAATGAAAGTCCATCTACATTGAATTCTTATTATATTTAGGAAGTATTGATGTTTGCACATTGCAAATGTACGGTTAGCAATACTGTAAGTAACATAATCCGTCACATAGACAATAAATATATCTTTTGCACAGTGCCTCTTATAACTCATTTATCCACTGAAAGTGTCCAGTTTCTTTGAGATCTAAAACTAGAATCAAATATAAAATTCATTTCTAATAAATTGCAAACATACAATATATTTTTCATAGCAACGGAACCGAAGGAGATAATGATGTAGCTACTCTTATTCTTTTATTTTGTGGTTATACACATTTGTTTTTTTATACACCTCACTCACCTCTTGGTGCCAGTCGCCAAAATCTTGGCAAGTGCCGACTTCAGTTCATCCATTTTCGGGCAAATTTCATTCCACGTGCCTTCCATGACGATACACACCAACGAAGTGATCTCCTCCGGGGCGGGTGACATCTTCGTGTCATCTGTCGTCTCGGTCGGTATGCCGGAAGCAGCTGGAGTACTGGCGGTGCTCGAAAGTGGGATCCCCGGGCGCGGACTGGTTGGCACAAAGGGGCTGGGACTGTCCACTCGAGTGGCACCTGTCGTGCTAACACTCGCCGCAACCGTGGCCTCGGCTGGCGTTTCGGTAACATTGAACGCGTAGCCAGAATCTTTGGAATCCGGCGGGAGCGACTCATCCGTGCTAGCAGTAACGGCGGTGTCGTCGTCAGTCACGGTAGTCCAGAAACTGGTTGCACCGTTGGTTTCCTGGCTATCGTCCTCTCTCGTCGTGCTTTGAACAGTCTCCTCTTCTATGAGGTTCGCTTGGGTCGTTGGATCATCCCTGGACTGCGTGGTCGTCGGGTTCATCGTCGACACGGAAACCGTTGTTTGATCGGTCACTGGGACACTCGACGATCTTTCGTCGCCGAGACCTGTGGTCCCCTTATCATTGATCGGAGAATTGTCCGTGACCGTTGGGCTTTTTACCGTGGTGGTGGTCTCATTGGAGGAACTATTACCGAACAGGTCCTGAATCGTTGGCACAGTGGTGACGTCGTTCGTCGATTCGTGTGCGCTGGGAGTGTTCTCGGTGACATTTTGGCTGAGGATAGTAGTCGTTTCGGTCAGCCCAACGAATTCATACTCGATCGTTGTCGTGGAGGGCATCAACGTTTCGTCGGAATTGGGAGGGCCAGTGACACCGGAAGGAATTTCGTTCGTTCCGTTCGAATCTAAGGTGCCGGACGGCTCGGTGACGTTTTTCGTAGAAATTGTCTCGATGGAAGTAGGCGACGTTGTAACGCTTTCGGGTGTTTTCACGGTGGTCAACTCCGAAACAGTTGTAACGGTCGAATTGTTCGCTTCGGAAGAATTCCCTTTGACGAGCGGATACTCCGTAACGAGCTCCGTGGCGTTCAGAGTCGAGCGGATCAGCAGAGAACTTTCCACGTTCGTTTGAATGTCAGGGTTCGAAGGTATGCCGGTGTCAGCTTGCGGTTTAATCGTTGCGAGAGGAGCGGCCGTTGTTCGGTCGACACTTTCGTGGAAAGGCGGCTCCTCGTAATCCCGTTTATTATCACTCTCCGGTTTTACGCTGACTTCCGTTATCCCGTTCCCGGTCATATCGAAATTTCCCTTGTCCGTAATCGCCTCGCGACCTTCACCCCACCGGGGTACATCATTTCCCGTGGCCGCGGATTTCCCCTCGGTTTTCGTGATTGTCCTCGGATCGATAGATCCATCTGCGGCCGACTGGTTCGCCGGCTGTGCTTCGGCCAATGCCACCGGTGACACGGTGGTCACTGGAATCGACGGGCGCAGCGGTGTGGTTGACGCTGTCGAGGACTCGTTACCAGATTTCTCGTAATAGGTCGGCTTAAACTGCTGAATGCTGTTCTCCAAAACATCCGACGCCTCGGTAACAATGAACTTCACGTCGGCTTGACCCCTGCCGATCGTGTTCTCCAGCGCGGAAGCTTCTTCCGTCGTAGCATCCACCTGATTATTACTGCCGTTACGAGTTTCCTCTTTGCCGGACGATTTCACATAGGGGTATGGCTTCAGCTCCGCCATCTTCTCGGCAGTGATATTCTTCTTCGAAAACGGGACATTGATCCTCGCGGTTGTCGTCGGCTTTGTCTCCTGATTGGGGAACTCATTTATCCCCGAGAAGGCGATCGTCCTGCCTCTAGGGACGAGACTAGAAGCATCCTGCGGCTCCACGGTTTCCTCGTGGCGCGATTTTTCAGTTGTCAATTCCACTAACTTTTGCTGGTTCTTTTCGTCGATCAGTTCATGGATCTCGCTGGCCTTTGTAGAGTTGTCGATCGATTGTTGGTTGTCACCGGAAGCGCGACTCGATTGGTCGACGAGTTCCGTCTTGGTGGTTGTCGTGTCCTGAGGTCGTCGATCTTCGATTCTTTGCGCTGCGTTTTTGGTTACGTTCCCGACAACTTCCACGTCCTCCTTCGGATCTCGGGGCTTCTGAGTTATGGCACTATCTTCGGAGATAAAGTTAGTGGCACTCTCGACGATGGCTCTCGACTGGTCTCCCGAGCTCGTTCCCAAGCTTTTCTCCGTCGAGGTTTTATTATGGTGGCTGTAGTTGACGTACGTGTCGTTGATTAACGAGATAGGCTCGTCGCTCCCTCTCTTTTCATCCGTCTCCTTCAGGTCGGACACTTCGATGTTTTTTGTTTGGCTCAAATCTTCCGTCTTCGCGATCCTCCCGTGAAGCTTCTCCGTTGTAAGAGTTTCATGCTCAGCCGACGGTGCTTCGAGTTTATTCGTCTCCAATTTTGACGCGGGAACGTCCGACGCCTCAGACGAACTCCCAAATTTCGCTTGCGTGTCAGTCTCACGTTCCTGTTTGAACAGGGCTGGTTCGTTGGTTGTGTTCGTTTCATGGTGACTCGTATCAGGAACCGTTTGGTTTGTCTTCTGGTCGAACTTGGACTCCTCCAACGCGGGCTTCGTAGTGACAATGATCAAATCGTTTGTCCTGGACAATCTGTTGAACTCGTCGGAAATTGTTTTCGTGCTCGAACTCTTCCCCGAAGTTTCGCGAGGGGTCTCTTCGAATCTCGAGCTTTCATTCGTCGAATCCGACGTCGACAACCCATCGACTTCGTTCCGTGGCCTTATTCCTTGCTTTTCGGAGTCTTTGTCGATCACTTTCTCATCCTCCCCTGCTTTAGCCTCTTTTATAAGCTCGCTTAGCGCCGGCTCCGCGTCTCTTTTATCGCGTTTATCGAACGGAACGAATTCCTCAGTTTCGACTCCCAACGGTATTTTGTTCAATATCGCATTGTTCTTCTCAACTGTCGGCACTCCCAACGCGTTCGACGCGAAGTCTTTGTAGCGCAGTATTATGGGTGGACGTTCTAACCGGTCTATTTCAGCTGCGACGGTGCTGAAGAGCAACAGGAACGTACCTGAAATGTGATCGATATTGAAGTTATTCAAATGTTTAGCCACTACTGTGCTTGAAAAATCAAATAATTATGCCCGAAATTTTTACGGACAAAATTAATAACTATACAATTTTTTGGTTCGAGGAATTAATTAAGATTTATTGAAACTCGCTTTTCGAAAGGAAACTCTCATGCATGCGCAACTTATCTTGTACGTCGAACGACTGTTACGGCTTTGTCATTCGAACGTAACCGTTTATCGTTCGCTCCCTCACACACACATGCGCCCATGCCTCGTGTTTTTGCTTACACACACTCATAATCACAATAGGTTAATTTAACCGCCGATATGTATTTCCCTATTGTCTATCGTCCCCACACTAATTCATTTTTTATCGAAGATCCCGAATGCTCTTTTAAAGCGCAGGTGATGATCTATCATTTGATTAAAAAAATATATAATTCTATTTAAAATGTTTAAATGATCATAATTTTTAATCAAACACAAAGTTTCTTCTGAATTTTTTGTTGTTGCAGTTTTTTGTCATATAATAACTGTTTAACTTTATTTTTAATCATTTTTTGTCAGCTTATCGGAAATATGTGAAAAGTCGAGACGATCACATAGGAGAATAGCAAAAAAATAATGACTTTTCTCCAAAGTAAATTTTTTGCAAGAAAATGTTTACTACTTTTTTACATTATATAAATTATTATATAGATTATATATATAAATTATAAAAATGTTTACTACTTTTTTAGATTATATATAAACCTTATAACGTAAACGTACTTTCGAATACCAACTTTAAACTAATGCTTTTCGTCAGAAGTGATTCAGTATTTTTATGTAAGAAATAATGAGTAGCATCGAGTAGTGCATTAAAAAATATACGATTCCATTTAAAAAAACAAAGTTGACATATCTACATTGGAAAGTGTGCCCCCTGATACCGTTTAACTTTTGTCTGACACGTATTTTAATATCATCAACAGTTTCGGAGATATCCGACTGGGATGATTTAAATGGGACACCCTGTATAATGTAAAGTACAGTAAAGTACTTTCATTCTGAAAGGAAAATTTCCCGGATATTAGACAGAAATCGTTGTGTTCTGTTTATTTATTTAAAAGTTAGCACGTATTTCACTGAAAAAAAAACGCGGATGATCCTCTAAAAACAATAATTTCATACGGATGTTTTCATATGAACACAAGGTAAAATTGAACGGTGCGTAGATGAAGCTTTTAATGGATTTAAAAACCGGTTGGTCGAGAATTATTCAGCCAGGTTGATGGCGATTCATGGGACTCTATGATATATTTCGCCACACATACTACGTTGCAACGGACGCAAAAATGCATATGCATCAGTGTGGTATGCTCTCGTGCTTCTGAATGTTAAACAGGCCTCGGGATTATGCAGAAGATTTAAGTATGCGCACCTGATCTCCGCCTATGTGATCAGGTTACATGAAAACACGTGCGATTGTATAAACTTCTGTCCTAAGTGCAATGCGATCGATGTAGCGAGGCGATCAAAACGCGTTTGCGGTTATCATTGAATAATCCCTGAGGATGTTGTCTACGAAATGTCATGTTGTAAACGTACTACACAGTATTTTAATGCTGAAATCTATTCTTTAACGTTCAATGTCCAATTTTTACATTTAGCTAGATAGATAGTTAGATCGATTCTTTTATTTATAAGGGGCCGGTATCCGTAGATTCGCGATAAGGTAGAGTGACTACATTACCGTCAAAAAATGGTTTCACGTGCTTCAAGTTTTCGTCCTTAAATAAGAATATTTTGTCGCTCGTAAAGGGCTCATTCGAAAGAGGAAGGTTCAATCTAGTGCGCGCTGGTCTGGAGCTGCCGAGATTATGCAGATATTTGGTAATATAAGCGTTCGAAGTACGCCAAAAAGTGACGATTAGCATGCCGTGGAGTCCAAGCATTTTTATGCCATTAGATGAGTTTTCTGGGTGATGTCGAGACCAGCGCGCGCTAGAAAATATCTCCAGCTACAAATTGAGCTAGAATTTGTCTTGATTCTGTTGTGAAATAAAGGCGAAAACTTGAAGCACGCTTCTGGCGTCAGAATTCATAATATCGATAATACTATAATCAAGAACGATAATCAAGACCAAGACGGATCTTAAATCTGTGTCTGAAGGCTGTGAATGGAAATTATTAACTAAAAAATCACGTGACTACCCCGGGCCCTTAACTGGATCATCCTAATTTTAGGTGGAGGTTATGTCAGTATGAATCAACAAAATGTTTAGCTTTTGCTGTTCGGCAACTGCACGAAACGTTAATACAGTTTTCTTCTTCTTTTGAAGTTGTACGCTCGACACCCCCTTAATCATACAATTGTGTATACAATCACTGCTTGGCTGACCACTTGATAGTTTGCCGCTAAATAGTAGAATAAAGTAACGCCGTATAGGAATCCTCATTCGAGATACGACGAAAGCAGAGAAAACTGTATTGTCAGTTCGGATTTATCGCGATTGGTTCCATGAAAGATCTATGGGGTGGTTAACGAGATTATTATTGTTAGGTGGATGTTACGTTGCAAGATTTTAGGCTGTCGGAGTGAGGGTCTGTATCCAAGAGATTTTTTTTGTAGCTTATTTTTTGGCGTGGCTGGAGAAGATAACTTAATTTATGACTTTAAGAGAACGTTTCCTGGAACGATGAGTGTCCAGAATTATCCTAACCGACCATGACTAAATCTCACGTTCGGTGTGCTTCAGCTCGAACAAAGAAAGAAACGTGTTTGATTAATCGGATGAAAACAAAAGATTTTAATCAAGATTTATGTTAGTTTGATTCTTGAAAAATTATTTCTCTGGAGGTATCTAACATGATTGGTATTTACAACCGAATACAATTTTATATGTTATGAAATTTGTTGGAATTTATTTCATAAATAGAACAAAATTAATCTGTTATTTCTTTAGAAGGAAGGATCGTTTGAATCGGCTTTTGATATACATTGTATCTGCAGTTAATATACATTGTATGTGTCCCCATGCATGGGACCCTCGATCCTCTGTTGTTCATATTGGACTGTTGCTCCTCTGTTTTCGATTTCTTGATTCATTCGCGACGTTTCGAGCTTTTAGAGAATCTATTGAAATATAAATTCTATTTCGTATACAGATAAAGAGTGTGCTTTTATTGTATATACCCATATCCCGATAAAATTCATATTCACTATGATTTTACGTGGCTTTTGATATCCAAACAAAATTTATTCATGACATTATTATTATTTTGACTACAGACAGTCTTTTTATTTACCCTTATTTTATTAGTTAGCATTATTGTAAGCTAGCGTTATTAATGTTTATTTAATAACAAATGCAAATTTTTCTAAGACGAGTATATTCGTCATTAGACCAATAAGTGCCATCTTTTCATGACTAGTATACTCGATATAAACGGTTAACAGTTTGAAGCGCAAGGACATATTATTTTTGTAAAGGGTGTAGCCGGATAAGGAGGTCAAAAGTGCCCCCAAACCAAATTGAATTTGTAATACACCATTCGATAGCTTGTTCAAACAAAATACGTTATGCCAATTTTCATCCCTATATGTCGAAATGGGGGTTAATAATGGGGTGACAAAAAGTCAGGTTTTTCCATAATTTCTCTTATCCTCTTCAATTGAAAATTTTGAAAAAAATCTGGCATATTTTAGCTATTAGAATACACATCCATGAATTTTTAGCTTCAAAACCAAATTTTAAAAAATAAGACAACTTCTGAAATGCCGATTTCTTGTAGAAGTTATGAAATACTAAGCTAATATTTTTACAGTTTTAGCATCTCGTTATGGTTGTTAATGTATAATTTTTTCACATCTTTCAAAGTGGGGTACCGCTATTTTTTACCTTTTCCGTGCCCATAAAAGTAATATATTCATATGATTCATATAATTAATTTCCTAGATGGATATTATATCAAATTCTAACAATAAGTAATATGCCTGTATTTCCATGGAAGAGTTCTTACCCCTCTGCTGCTTCATTAGTCTTCGTCGCTGTCATCATTGATTACGTTTTTTGATTTTTTTTTACATTATTTGCCTCACTTTGAAAAATGTGAAAAAATGATATATTAACAACCATAACGAGATGCTAAAACTAAAAATATAAACTTAGTATCTCATAGCTTCTACAAGAAATCGGCATTTCAAAAGTTGTTTTATTTTTTAAAATTTGGTTTCGAAGCTAAAAATTCTGAAAAACTTCATAGATGTGTGTTCTAATAGCTAAAATATGCCAGATTTTTTTCAGAATTTTCAATTGAAGAGATATAAGAATGAAAAGTGGCACAAAGTATTTTCTTTGGACAAACTATCGAATAGCCTATTACAAATTCAATTTGGTTTGGGCGCACTTTTGACCTACTTATCCGGCTACACCCCTTAAAAACTAATTATTGATATTACCAAATGCTGCAATATCTCTTCAACATCACGTATACTCTTCATATTATTGAAAGCGAAAATATTGAAAGGAAAATTGATTTCCTTTTCTTATTATGCATTTCTTTCTGTGCATAAAATACAAACTCGCTATTGACATAGATATGCGACGTTGATAGCGAATCTATTACAATGCTATTGTTGACATTTTATGATACCTATGAGTTATTTATGTTTATCATCGTCAAGGAAATCTCAGAATCATATTGCATCAATTTCCTGTTCCACGAAACATTTACAATGCAGAAGCGTTAAAAGTACGTAATTCAAATTTTTATTCTGACCATTTGAAGAGCCTCCATATTTCAAAGAAAGATTAATGATTATCTTAAGTGGTTTAATTATGCATAAAATTACACAATTTAAATTCGCCTTAGGTGTACGCCGTAAGCGACCGACGCTCAGTGTGCCGTTTTTATAAAATAGGTGGAAATAATTAAAAAATATTCACGTTGTGAACTAGGTCAAAGTTAGCTTTTTCGTAAGCTAGTACTTCATTGAGATAGCCTGAAAAGGACACAGACTTATATTCTATCTGAACTCATTTGTTAAATAAATAATAGTCAAGTTCAAAGTTTTTAAGAGAATATTTTCTTTCTAATTAAAAATGGATTTTTACAGACCAGGCATTTATATGTTTTACAAAAAAAACTTTTATATTTTTACCTCTTACTAAACTTGCAATCCACTATTACACTATCACATAAAATAATATTCGATATTCTTTATATTGGACTAAGATAAAAATGTTGTAACTTTTTTGGTACGGTTAGGTGTATCAAAACTTTTCTATTAATACATTTAGAAAACACTATTATTGAGATGAATTCAAAATTTAGCTGCATCAACTTGCAGTTGCAACAGAGAGACAATTTCTTGTTTTAAAAAGTAATTTAATAATAGGTAGAGAAGAGTTCATTAACGAGTTAAGAGAAGAGGGTGTGATGGAGCTAATAACAATAATTTAATAACAATTTCAAAACTAAGTTTTGTTCAAATTTTAAGTCTGTATTTATTTAAAATTCGTTTAGGCGTGTCAAACTCACAATCAGTAAAAATCGCAACTTTCGTTAACATTAACTTGTTTAATTATTTACTTCTGAGGATATGTCCATTAATTAGTTAAAAGCACATTCGAAATCAACTAGCAAAGTTTCAATTTCTTAAATTCAAACACCCCCTCTAAGGGTAGTTTTGTAAAGACAGTTTCTCATGTTAGCAAATACCTAAGTAATACTAAAATTATATTCTACGATCCCAAGAACCCCTGAACCCCTGTTGATAATTAATAATATATAATTAACAGTGACATGAATTTTGTCCAACTTTTTTGCGATTCTGGCTCACTGTACGACGCCTGACTTGTAATTTTCTTACACGTGTGTGTGCAAATGATGTATGGAGCCCTGGGAAAACACAATGATCGATCAACTTGTAAATGAAACCAATAAATTACCGATGATTTCTGCATGACAGATAAGTTACAGTAAGGATAGAAAACAGCTGAGAATATATCGAATTAAGCGTTCCTTAGATCAGCGTCAACGACTGTTCAACCGATTAGCAATTGGAGCGTGATTTCCTACTCCATTATCAGAACGAGAGAATTCTTTATTAATTATATTATAAAATTAGTATTAATTATAAAATCGCGACGACGAGTAGATGTACTCATTACACTTTACCGGTAACCCTCGAACAGCGGACCATTTTCACACCTATAAAATTTATGTCGCTTAAGATCATTCACAGCTTTATTTATTAATCTTTTAAAACATATTTTTGAAGATATTTCTTACAGACGCATTATTCTTTCTGTTGTTCCTAATGTAGTAATTTATTTATTCAATTTAATGATGAAAAATTGATTAGCTAACTGAAGCTGTTAACACTGTGGGTCAAAATAGACCCGGACTTCGCTCTCAAAGGGTAGAATTAGACAGATACCTTCCGTTTAAAAAAAATTCTGTTCAAGCTTATACGTTCCGGTCATTCGTGGGGAATTTTTACGAAAACAATTTCTACCTCTTGGAAACTTTTCCAAAACATATTCTCGTGCGACGGATATATTAGAATCTGTAATTAGGAGATCCATGGAAACAATTCTTTTTTAAACTGTGTTAAATTATGGATACACGCACGACTTACGATGTTACCACAACGCGATCACGAACGCAAGAGGAAGCTCAGATCGAGCGGTCCTCACGAGAATCGTTTTGGACAAAAGCCGATCGCTCGCCAGGCTCGTACAGCATGCCGACGGAACCCGTCGCTATCGCTTGCCAGGCTCGTAGAGTACGACGACGGAACCCCGTCTTAACAAATTGTTTATTTAGAAAGTCCCTATAAAATAAATCACCGAATTATTATATGTTAGATTTATTTAACAACATTACTTAATATTATTTACAAATGAAAGAAACGGTATGAAAATCAAAACATAAGTACTATAGTTTTGTTAGAGATATTGAGTAAAAAAAATCAATTTAATTTCATAAGCAAAACATTTTCTAGGATTGTAATTATTTCTAAAAAAAATTCTATTTTGTCACTCTCGGAGGGAGGACTGATTTGGCACTTGTTACAATTTTTATTTTTATTGTTTATTTTTAAATTTTATTAATTTTATTCAAACCAAAAATTTTGATGTCAAGAATTTTTTTACTTATGATACGACAACTATTTTTAAATAGTGCCACATGTAATAAATTCTAAGGTAGCTGATGAAAAAGTGCTGGAACTTTTTCGAATCCTGCAAATAGTCATTTGTGCATTATGTAATCAGTCGAGCATTTGTCGTGTTCGAATCGTATCCTCGTAGGAACGATATCTGTTAGAATTGTAATTACACCTAATTATCTTTTCGTATAATAATTAAGCTAATGAAAACAATGCGCGAGAGAGACGTGCAAAATACCGAAACAGAATACGGATACTGGTTACTTTGGAAAAACCAAACTAGTTTTGGAAAAACCAAAATTTTTCGAAAACGTTGCGTGATGGAGCATTTCTGCTTTCAGATTTGGTTTTAGGATGACAAAGTGTATAAGAATCACCCAACAGGTATTGCAAAACTCGAAAAAAGTTTGATTTTGTTCGGCAGTGTTATCGAACAGGAATCGTCTGACGTGTCTGTTCATGACCTACCGCTTCTACTTCTTACAAATGCTAGGCACGCGATTTAACAGATTTTCAAAGAAGATTTTTTCGAAAACAATAAACGAATGAAAAAATTTGAGTCCGTATTTTCAGCATATTTTCTTACGTAGAATCACCCCGTCCACGATTGCACCTTCAATACTGGGGCACCCTGTATAATTAGATTATTCATATTTTTCTAATACTTTTGTTCTAAATAATTATTTAATGTCTAAAATCACTCAAAATGTACGATTTAAAATTATTCCACAATTACTATGTACAGTAAATGTTTAGTCTATGTTCTGGAATTACTAAAAAGGTTATTTCGGATTTGCGTATTAACAATTATACAAAACACAAGTTAATTACGTAAATCTTCCCATTCCTGTGCATATTAGGTATAATAAAATTCCATCAAATCTCAACAAACCCATACTCATAAAACTTTATAAATGTATTAACGATGTTCGTAATTAGTGACGTTTTATTAAAAATTTAAGTAATTAGTAACGTTCCTGCTACTAGATTTGCACATATTAGGTACAATAAAATGACAGAAAATTTCAACATACACATACTCATAAAACATTGTAAATGTATTAACGAAGTTCGTAATTAGTGACGTTTAATTAAAAATTTGAGTAATTTTTGCACATAATTGAATAGGACATGAGTGTATGATTGCTTAGATTTAAAACATGTTGCATGAATTCTTATAATTCGTTATTATTATGTGTTTACATAATTGCGTTAGTAAGTTCCGGAGTGAATTTTTTGGGAGAATTAAATGCAAAATTGAATGCTGCGGAGGGATAATTATAGTAATTATAATAATTATACTAATGAGATAATTATTAAATTGTGCGCTACGTGCAAATTAGAAATTTGCCTGTACTATTGCGTAAAGTGTGAAACAGTTTCAGAACCGCTTTAAAGCGAGCATTGAACTACATACGCTAAAATATCCAGGAAAGAATTCCGCTTTCTAATTCTAGTTTTGAGTTCTTTACGAAGCTACCAGTTCGGAACGAATCATCCGATAATAATACGGATTCGGTCGGCAAGGCAAGATCGAAAGAAACTTTCAATTTCGATTCTGGCGGGCTGAACGAATACCGGAAACTTTCATTCTCGATATCACGATTTTGAACGCTGAGTTTTGCCGAAGCGAAAGAATTTTAAATGCGCATCGGTCCGAAAAACACCATTAATCTTTCCTGACAACAACAATGCACGCATACTTAATGGACTATGTTGAATACGTTTTTGTATACACTCGGCGTAAAAAGTATTTGTACACCCCTTAAAAACGAATATTTTTTAAAATTGGACCAAACGGCTTGGAATTTTTTTTTGAGACGTTAGAAGAATTAGTTTACTTATTAGGTGATATGAACATTTTTTTTTAAATTTCTATTGCTAAATATGTGCCGAATTGTATCGTGTTTGGTATCATTTTAATTTAAAAAAAAATCAACAAATATATTGGTGGAAGACTCGTAAAAAAAAATAATTCATAACTAAAAAGTTTAGGTTTTGATTGAAAGGCCTGAGCTCACGCCAGTCTTTCATCTTTCCCGAACGCTTCGACTCTCCGCGTCTCTTTCTTTCCCATGCGCTGTCCTTCTTTGCGTCCGAAATTTTAAACGTTCATTACACAAGTAATTATCATCGGAATAATATCAGAGTTGGTTTCATTTTAATCAGAAAAATGCCACGAATATGTTGGTGTCCGTCAATTAAAAAGGGCAGAATTCGCTGTAGTGAGTGTCCAATAAGGAAGGAAATGATAGTAATATGATAAACAAATTTTTTGGAGTCGCCAAAACTCCTTTTAAAAAACATATTTTTAATGCAAAACGAACCTATTTACCAAACTTCAGCACAATCGGATTTGACCCATTTTTGAAACTTTAGTCCTTGATCGATTTCGATGAAACTGTGTGCACGTGTATAACTTACTCAGATCTACGACAGACATCTTCGTAATTTTCATTATGGGCACAGATAAAAAACTGAGAAATCGTGACCTTTACGCTTTAGTCAGGAAATCAGTAGATAGTCAAGAATTTTAGTCAATTGATATAGTTTCCCAATGTTGAGTACTTTAGGAAGTATTGTTCAGTTAATATGTGGAGGATCTGCATTTTAATGAAAATAAATGAATCGTAAATATGCAACTTTACCAACAAAATTGAATATATTTTAGAATTTTATTGAATTTAAAACAAGAAAATATACTTTTTGTCAAGACTTTGTTTAAAAGTATCATTTTATTCAGGAAAAAAAAATTGAAAGAGCTGAAAATTTGAATTCTATTTTGGAGTTTTTCTTAAACATTGTTACTGATAGGTGCATAAAATTATGAAATTCGTATTAGTGAACGGTTTTGCTTCTGGAATATTCCAGTAAATAAAAGAAGTTTACATTTTTTTACTGTGTAATCATAATTATTTTTCCTAAATATATGAAATAGGCACAACAGAAATACTAAAAAGCCATATATAATTCATTTTCGGTACAATGTAAGTCCTTGCACTACTATTTATTTTGTGGTTATATTGATTAGAAATTCTTTATCTTGACAAAGTTTTTTGCAATTATTTCGTAAACTAAAGCAGACTGTCAAAAACTTTGAAAGGAAATGTTGTTCAGAATGATGACCTTGACAACATATTTCAAGGTTCTTGAAATTGTAGAGGAGGTAGCACTTCGACAAGTTTACCATAGGATGGTAAGGAGGTTATGATACAATGTCGAATCGTCAAGTAAAACACGGGAAAAAGTTATTACGCTTTTTCACAGGCGTAATAGAAATCTCGTGACTACGGAGTAGTATAGCGTTTAGGACAGCTATAAATTTGTATTGTCAAGACAAATGTTACGGTTAGGCTACAGTAGAGAACGGTGCAACAATCCTAACAGTACTTTGTGCCTGCACAGTTCGTGCGGTCTCCTGGATTGGTAATCTTCGTAACACGGTACATATCGCGATGGAACAGGATGCAACGGAGACTCGATGCTCTCTTACAGACGGAAACTTACATACATATGTATATCGTGCAGTTGCATCCACGTGAAAGCTATGGCAATCATACTGAGGAAATCGGAATTGCAAATATTAGGGGTATCCATAAGTAATCAATTATTTGCAAAGAATTTGTTTTGCCTTTAGTTCTGTACCGATCGTTGAAGAGGAAACAGGTATTCTTTTACAGTTTTCGGTAAAGCAGCCTGTGTTCAAAATATTTTAAAAAGTATAATTTTCTTTTACAACCTTGTAATAAAATGGCGGCGTCCGTACCTTCCGAGGATCATATTCGTCATTGCATACTTTTTCATTTTCATGCGGGACTTAATGCAACGGTAACAACAAAGAAAATTTGCGATGTTTATGGAGGTGTATTGAAGGTCAACAAGTGTCAACGTTGGTTCAGAAGGTTTGCTGCTGGTGATTATGATCTCTCTGACAGGCCTCAAAGCGGGCGACCAACTGAATTTAATAATGACACCCTAAAATCTCTTGTGGAAGCTGATCCAAAATTAAGTATACAAGAATTATGGAGAAGCTTTGGGTCCACATGGTCAATTATACAACGAAATGGAAAAGGCATATAGGCAAGGAATATGTGTACCGCATCAATTATCTGAAACGAACAAGAATATTCGTCGATCAGTTTGCACTTCATTGCTATCCAGATTTCGTAGAGATCCATTTCTTAGCAGAATCGTTACCGGAGATGAAAAGTGGATTCTTATGATAACATAAAGCGTCCCAAGCAATGTCGTTCTGCAAATCAAACCGCAATATCAACCCCTTCACCTAGTTTATCACTTAGAAAGGAGTTACTGTGCATTTGGTGGGACTATCGTGGCATAATTCACTTTCAGTTGTTGAAACCTGGAGAAACAGTTACTGCTGAGTTGTATTGTCAGCAATTACAACGGCTGTATTCAGAACTATTGAAAAAGACAGCATCTTTAGTTCACAGAAAAGGTATAATACTGCAAATTGACAATGCCCGGCCCCATACAGCGAAACTCACTCAGAAAAAAATCAAAGAATTGCAATGGGAAGTTTTACCGCACCCCCCGTACTCACCATCTTTTCAGATCTCCGGATCTCTCTGTTATTTAAGAAATAAAACATTCACTTCTATAGAAGATGTAAGGAAGCACCTTGAGTCGTATTTTGCTTCATGAACCCTGGATTTCTATAAGAGGATACAAAGTTTGCAGGAAAGATGGCAAACTGTCCTTGATAATGATGGAGATTATATAATAAATTAAGAAATGAAAACTTGAATTTACTACCAAATTTGTTTTAGATTTCAAAATAATTGTTTACTTATGGGTCCCCCTAATATATCACAAAACAAGTACAATAGAACCTCGATAACTCGAAAACCTCTATAAAACGAACATTTTCTTCATTTCCGCCCGCTCAACTGTAAACACCTCTAGAACTCGAAATAATATTTCCTTAACTCGAATCATTTATTGCGTGCGACCTCTACAAGTCGAAGTTTACCTCTACGTATCAGTCAATTCATTCAAGAGGATCAAATCGAAATATTTCATCACATATAAAAAATATCACATTACGCAGGCATTCACCGTGAATATTTATATTTCTCATCCTTTTTTACGTTTATGACATTAAATGATCTTGAAAGACCTTAAATGAAATCGTTGAAATTGTCTCGAGAAGGGCGACAATCGCAGGAGTTGAAAAGTATGTGGTTTCGTTTAAAAAAATTAAGTTGACCTTCAAATTTTTTAATCATCCCCACCTGAAAAATAGTTATGTACACCACATAATGGGCCCCTCGATACCAAACAACTTTCGTCTAAAACATTTCATTCTATCTCAAAAAAATGTAGAAGTTAAAATGTTGCAGATGGTTTCTCTTAGGTGCCTCACTTTGTATACATTTCAGATATACAGTGACTTCTCGATATATGTCAACAACACCGGTCTTGCCACCGTCGTGTATCGTCCAAGAGACACTATTCTTTGATCCGCGCCGAACGTAAAAAAGGTCACGATGCTCGCCGACGAGGCCTCAGTCACCAAGGAGTGTAAACATACCTGTCCTAGACGCTACATGTCAAAAACACGGGTCTGGCAACGACAAATGCCATCTAGAAGATTGTACTATTCTTCGACGCAGTGCCGAACGTAGAAAAGGACAGCGAAGCTCCAGTGGCCTCGGTCGCCGAGGAGATCACTACTAATCCAATAAGAAAACTTCTTTATTTTTCATTATTTTGGGTACTTTCACCAACATATTTGTGGCATTTTTCTAATGAAAATAATACCAAATATGATATAATTCCGATGATATTTACTTGTGTAATGAACGATGAAAGTTTCGGATGCAAAAAAGGACAGCGTGTGGGAAAGAAAGACTGATGTGAACTCAGGCCTTTAAATAAAAAATTAAACTTCGCGGCCCCTCACGGGGTATACCCCGCAGTAGTGGGAATAGTTCCGCGACGTTTATCAGCCTAGCCTTTACGTCTTATGTGGAGATATCACTGTGTACATGTAATAAATGATTTTTGATGCAGGCATTGCTCAACATTTTCTTCGTTACAATTAACACTCTTGCGGATTGCAATTGATAAGCGCAAGCGATACATTTTGCAGTGACGAAACCACTCGATATGAATGAACAATTCTATACATTTTTTAATTACGGAATGATCACAACATTTTTCATTCACAAATTGTTTACTTCAATATCATTTCCTTTCATCGTAGCACTTATCCCTCAATCAATACTGAATTTAATTTATTAGTATTTACTACTTTAGAACTGCCTTTGAAACAAATGTTGCTTTTATTGCAAAATTCTAAGCTTTGATTCATTATCCTTAATTATAGTAATCATAGACTTTCCATCTGTTGCCGAATGAGATGCATCTCCATCCTTTTCTAATATTTGATGATAGGCATTCAAATTTCAAATTTGATAAAAGTATTTTGGTCTATGCACACGGTATAAAGGGAATGAATAAACGTTGAAATCGTAGTAGGCACTAATCTCGCGTATTTGAAGCATGAAGCATGCGTGTTTCATCATGTAAATATTATTGCACAGTGTACTATTTCGGTTGAAGACAGAAAATTACTTTTATCATTTTGCTCATCTCTGCGAAACGTTTAACATTCTTACACAGCGTTACAAAGGTGTTTAAATACTTCCATTTATGTTCACCATCTTGTGTGTAAAGTCTAAAGATATTTAAGAGGCCTACTGCATTTAATTGCAAGAAGCAGATCTACCATAGAAAATGAGATTAAAATTTACTCCTTATAGTAAAAAAACTCAAGGTGACTTTCATATATCGATAAAAAAGCAGAATAGAAAAAACTAATTATTACACTGCCTGCTATTCTTGAAATCACACAACTTTCGTTTCAACCATTTTTTCATATACCAAATAGTTTACAAGTAATTTAGGTGGCACGGTTAACTGAATCATCCTGTATAGTTAAAAGGGTACTATTCAAGGTTACGTTAATTAGATTTGATTTAACCCTTATGCGCATTATGATCGTTCTATATTTTAGATCAGGGCTGGACACGTTTGCCTCAATTGAGGAAAAACCGTCCCCGCCATAGCGCCCACTGTCCACTTCAAGTAAGCGTCGTTACCAGTGTCGCCAGATGAGGAGAGGGAGCACGAATTAAGGGGAAAAATTTACCCTCTCTCGGCCAGTACTAGAGTATGCACAACAGAGACGGAACGCGTCACGTGACTCGACCGCGGCAGAAACGTGGGGAACAGCGTGGTAGAAAGGGAAATTAGAGTGGGGGAACAAGTCTTGATCTGGCGACACTGGCCGTTACCATAGAGAAAGGACGCGCATCGCCTGTCGCGTATTGCTACAAAGGTATATATGTTGGGGCAACGAAGACGCGAGACACCAGCGAACGCGACGGAGGTGCGCGCTGCATGAAAGAGAGGTTGGTGGGGGAAACAAGCTTTTGAGGGACCCCAACCGTAACTTCAACCATCGAGGTATTCACGGATATACATTATGCATTTGCGATTCAATGAATTATGCAAATCAATCGGTAAATATTCTATTGTAATGTATTCTTACCTATGCATGCTCCTAACGCGAGAGATGATCTTCTTCCTCGAGTCATCTCAATGTCCGTTGCACCTCCTCGCGAAATCTGCAACAAAAATCATACACTGTTTCACAATTCCTTTAAATTTATCATGATTGTATGTCGATAATACAACAGTTGATCTTTTTCATGATTGCTGTAAGAGAGAATAGTAAAACTTTGTTCTCGACGAATGTATTTTTAATAGTATAAAATGCGTGAAGTAGATACATTATTGTATGTAGAAAGAAGAAATAGTAAATCGTGAAAAGGATGATTTCGAATTATAGTTGAAGAACAGATTTTCTGTGCCACATTTCAGGTATAATGTACGATAAAGTGGTAATTTATTCATAGTATTACTACGAATGGTAAAATTTGGCTTTCCTTCTCCACGGCAGACCTGGACAAATTTTATTGAAATGAAAACAAGAAATAACTATTTGAAATCATTTATTTCGCACCATTATCTTCAATACTGTTATTTGAAAATAAAAATGATATTGATTTAATTAAAATAATAGCAATTTCAAATAGTATATTATTTCAATATTTTTTTATTTCTTTTTCACAGTTTATATACTGCGACGGTGCATCTGTTGTTTTTCAGTTTGCATAATACGCTGGGATTCACAATGAATCATAATTATCTCGTTAACATAAAATTGTTCCGCATCCTAATCTGGGAGTCATCGGTATGAAACGCCCACTCCGTGCTGGCTTGGTAAAGTTTCGAAATGTAGTTTCAAAACTCTCAGTTTCGAACACTACTCTTTACTGCCCCAAATGCTTCCCGCTGTTCATCACCAAAATTCAACAGGGCACAGTTTTTAAGTAGGCCAGGTAGCGAATTCGCAATTGTTGAATATTGTAATATACAAGGCGATCAAGCTAACAATAAGTGTACCACCTAAATTATTTATAAACTATTTGGTATAGGAACAAATGGTTGAAGCGAATTTTCTAAATTTTCTGTTTTGCTTTTCTATTGAGATATATGGGTCACCTTTAATTTCTTTATTCGAAAGGGTTTAATCTTGTGGTGGAAGAGAAAATTGAACCCTGAATAGCTATAAGGATATATGGGGTGAGGAACTAATAGATACTGACATGTTTTTTATAAATGATTTTCAATGCAAATAATGCTCAAAATGTTCTCAATTGCAATTAATACATTTGCGTATTCAAATGTTCAATCTACATATTTCTCTTATTTCTGACCTTGTACGACCTTAGATGTTATTGTGTTACATATAAGTAAATTTGACTTGACCCATGCTTTCACATGACATTGAAAACATATAGCATTCAATTTAAGAAAAACTGAAGGTCACCTTCGTTTTTCGAAAAATAATGTAAATACAAAAAATTGACATAGATTATCGTGTTGCCAGTAAGATATACTGTAAGTTCTTCCTCTTCCATTTTATTTTTTTGGAAAAAAAATGTTTTCGAGAAAAATGCTGGTCCAATTTACTGCGAACACCCTGTATATGTATTTCATGTGACAGTAATGATAGGTACAGTAAATGCATAAAGAACTGTTTAAAAAGACTGTATACTTACTATCATGAAAGGTACATGCACGTAGTCTTTTTTAAACAATTTTTTAACCATGTTATACAGGAGTCTACTACAACTAAAAAACTAATAATGTATTACGTGGAGTCATAAATAACTTCCGTTTCAGTAAATCAGCTTTACTTATCAATAGTCTTCGGATTTTTATGCAAAATAAAAATTAGATACATCAATTACCTACATGAGCTGAGGTTGAATAAAATTATATTTCTCCTCTTAAAAATTTGAGTAAGATGAAAATAATAACAGCATTCTTTAATACTTCCGATGTTGTCTCTGTTCCGTCTACCGATTTCGTCTTCACTTACCGATTTTAACGATAAATGTATGTAACTCGCATTATTTGCAACAACGTCATTAGAATCATTGAATTTTGTTCCTAGGAATGGAATTTGTTTACCATTCCTGACCAATACCTAATAAATATAAAAGTTTTCTATGCACCCTTGATTATTGTTTCGCAAAATATACAATTCCACAAAAAAAGAAAAGTAAAAAATTAGAAAGTTCCAATTTTTTGCTTCGCTTGCACTAATGTGAGTCTTATCGATACTCGCTGATTCGGTCGTCCACCGTATTTATCGCTTGACCGCTTCGAAGAGGGATCCCCCAGTGGGGGGGGGGGATAAAACTTTAACAATTTCTCGCAAAGGAGTCGTAAGATGTAAATAAAGCTTTCGTACATATAGGAACTGCATTCAAAGTAAAAATATTAGGTCTTTCTATAACCAATGAGAATACCCTTTTGTAGTTTAAAACGTGAAATTAGCAAACATGTAACATAAGTTATAGAAAGCGAGGGAAAAAATATAAAATACCTGAGGCTCAAATTACATTTTTATATTTTGCCTCGAAAAGATATTGAAGGAAATTACTTACGGGATGATCTAATCCATACATAAGAATGGAATATGTTGACTAAAGTGCAAGTCAGGTATAATGAAACAAAGAATAAAGTGAATTAAATAACTTCAAATAATTTTCGAAATCTCTTCTTATTAAAATGCACAATATATAATATTTGGAGATTACAAAACATCATAAGACTGGATTTCGTACATTTTACTGGATCTGTTACTTCGTCCAGTGCATTAATGATCCTCCCGGTTGCGAATATTTACCGTCGCCCTGCCAAGTTCGTCCGTGAATGGGATTTGCACGAATATTGTGCGCGGATTTGCGATTGTGGATGCCAAAGCGCAATACTTGAAAACGATTTTGCGATTTCCCTTTCCCCATTTTAATATTTATATTATGCATTCACGGGAAAACATTATGATAACAGTTGTAGAATGCAGCCACCTGCATGAAAAAATGTTTCTGACATTTTTCAACTCGTTACACTGCGAATAAATTTTCTCGACTTTATGATGCAGACTTACAAAAGTAGACTGCGGCCATCGATCGTTTACGAGGTAAGTTACAAGTACTTAACTACTTGTTAAGTTACTAAGTACAAACTAAAAATCAATTGCGTAAAGACGTCATGCGTCATGAATTTGTGTCTTTTCATGGAACTAAGGAAGGTCGAAAATCGCCCGAAAAGAACAAACACGATTTTATATGAAGGTTTTTCTTACTTTTTGTTATTTTATACGGAGTGTCCCATTTTAATTTCCCAGGACAGATATCTCGAAAAATATGAATGATATAAAAAATGTTTTGTATAGAAGTTCCACGGTTTCGCGGGGAACACATTAAACTGTTATTTATTCGCTCTTGAGATGACCTTGAAAAAACCTATAGAGGTCAAGTTTGAATTTTTAAATTGGATCCTGTACGTTTCATTGCTGGCAGCGAGAACTTTTCGAAGTATGACCTGAACGTAATTTTAGCATGAGCCGTTCCGGAAATTTGAACTCTCAAAGTTGACGGCTATATGGTGTCCTAGCTAAATAGGATTACCTATACAGGCTGTTCCAAAAATGTTGTATTTTCTTGGAAGGGGAGATTTCTGACGCAATTTAAAGTAACTTTTTTCTTTGCGAAAATGTTCTCCACAGCTTTGTTAAGGAGTTATTAACGAAAAACACAGACCAATCAGAGCGCGGATACAGCAGGCGGATTCTGATTCAGCCAATGCCAACGCCATACTCAGCGGGAGCTGACGCCGAGCTGGGATCCCTCTGCTATAGCGGCGCTCTGATTGGTCCGTATTTTTCGTTAATGACTCCTGAAAAAAAGTGGCTTCAAATAATCTCAGGAATTATCCCTTTCAAGAAAGTGCAAGATTTTTGGGACAACCTGTATATTCTTTACTACTGTATGGAAATGCTTCCCAGAACAAAACTGAATTATTTCAAAAAACATATGTAACAATGGAACTTTCTATATATTTTCTATTTCCCCTGGCCTTGATCGATGAGATTTTTATTTGAAAGTTAAACTAAATATGTGGTGTATCACATACGCATAATAATATCGGAAAAGACAACAAGAAGAATTATGTGTGTACATCAATAACGCCGGCGAAAGTGGGATATTCCAGTTATAAAAAAATAAAAATTAAATTTTTACTTATGCTTATCGTGCATAATTAAAATCATTTTGAGTATTGCGTTACATGTATTAAGAGAATATTCTCGAAGTTCACTCTATTTCCCTCAAATGTTCTACTCAAATGAAAAATTTATTACAGATGTATACAGTATAATGTCATTAAAAGCAGAATAAAATTCCCCTTGAAACGTAGCAAAATCACTTTCAAGGGAAAGACGTTTAAAAATGGAGCAAGTCGTTTAGGAAAATCTTTCCTCGAGCGCTGATCTAAAGCGTGACGTTAACTTCCAAGGCAAAACACAGTAAAAACAGTGACCAACAAGAAACGAGTCTTACAGAGAACTGAACTTCACCTAAGATAGTTTCTCGAGTTAACAGGGCATGCAATCAGAGAACTTTTTTATTGTTCTATATTTGATGCTCCGTAACTTACGTAAATTAATTATTTCATTTATATTCAAGGAGAAGTGAAATGATAAAGTGCAGACTTCAAGATGGTATGTTACCACTTATGACAAATTTGTTCGAATTAACCCATCCCATAATTCACAACAACGTTACGGAATTTTATGCAAAATCCTGAAGGAGCAAAAGTTTTTACTTTTGTGTGGTAAATTATGGTGAAAGTGTTCATATTTTATAACAAAAATTGATTTTCACTATACCTGTAAATCTGTAATTTTATGAGACTTTATAAGAACTTTAAAACTTCATAAGATATAAGAACATTTCTTATTAGCAACAATGAGTTCTTTGCAGATATTTTCTTTAGAAAAACTAGAAATAGCTTCATCAAATTTTCAACTTCTATTTCACTTTGATGTATGCACATGTTCAACTTCTAATAATACTGTAGAAAGATACTATACAGTTTGTTGTTTAACGAAATATTTAAAAATTAAAGGTACATCTATCACCCTTACTTAACAAAATCTGTTAGTATAATATTGTTTAAACGATTGTTCCATGCATTTGTATGCAAACTTTTACACGTGTGACCATATGTTCCAATGCAATAGTCTCCCACACTATAACTGTAATTGTGCGGGCTTACTCATTGAATGGATGGTATTCGTTGACCTTGGTTAACGTTGACAAATGTATGTCTTTGCCGTTCACCATTTTCGAAGACACAGCGACACGTAATCAAATATACACAACTCCAATTTCGGCTATACAAGTA
Source organism: Halictus rubicundus (assembly GCF_050948215.1). Classification (NCBI taxonomy): domain Eukaryota; kingdom Metazoa; phylum Arthropoda; class Insecta; order Hymenoptera; family Halictidae; genus Halictus; species Halictus rubicundus. The sequence continues at coordinate 5,247,800 of NC_135149.1, read as the reverse complement.
CAGAAACTGAAAGTGAATGCTAATCGCGATGCAAGATAGATAGATAGATTGTCATCAGTAGATTGCACATGTTCATGCATTTGTATTCAAATGTGACTAGGAAAGATACAATTACATAAAATTTAAAGATATGAAGTACAATAAGGCTTCAACTTTAAGTTTAAAACAATAAATAAATAATAATTGATATTAAGGTATTAAGTTTATTCACAGAGAAAACGTTTAGTTTTACATTTAAAACAATTATAACATTTTAGATAAAATCCCTAATTTAAGAATCATTTGCTTCACGTTTTCGAAGGTCTAGTTTAGATGAATTCTAAAGAATTTGAAATTAATCCAATTTTTAACATTGACTTCTTTGCCTAATATATGAGAGTAGAACAATACTTTTTGTATACAATACGGTTTGTTTACAATTTATTTCGATGACGTGAATTGAAAAACTAAATTTATTACTGTTTAGCTTGTATCGTTGAAGAACTGGTATTTTATTGCTGCAAACATGAAAACAGGAACAAATATTGCATAATAAAATTATATTTATTTTTTACTATTGTCTTATAAAAATGCAATAAAATAATTGGGATATAAAAATGAATAATTTTGATATATTCCCAATTATTATACAGTGTCCCGGGGTTTCCGACAAAACTACGGGAGCACATTCTAAAAGTGGAAATAAGAAAAAAATTTTATTTGAAGTTCGGTTAGAAACGTTACAAAGTTATAAACAAATGAAATTGAATTTGGTAAAGGCGAATTATTTATTAGATTAATATCAGCGTATTCGTCATTTGAAAACTCTTGGCATTTTCACCACGATTTCTTTGTTTAACAGGTGTTGTGGTAAAAGTTACACCGATGTTGAATCATTCCAAGATAGTAAGCACGATAACTATCGACGAATAAGATAAACACATTCGACTTTTCATACTCTGCGAAGTAAAATCCCCCGTTACTAAATTCAATTTCATTCGTTTATAACTTCGTAATAAAGCGTTTCTAACCGGACTTCAAATAACATTTTTTTCTCATTTCTACTTGTACAATATGTTCCCGTAATTTTGCCGGAAAACCCCGGAACACCTTGTATATCTTCTAAGAAAAATGTCTAAAAATTCATTTTGCTTCACAAGATCAGTAAATAGTTGAAATTTCTCTACCACAGAACCATCTTGATTTATTGATTTTATTCCTGCTGATTAAAAAATACTTTAAAATTTATGTTATTATCTAATTTTGTATTTAATACATTGGCGTTCGAGGAATTAATGGTCTTACGTTTATTTCAAACAGTTTCGATTCATCCCTTATAATTATAGTAAAGTTTCTATATATCACTGCATTAATTTTACCTTCACATATTTGTGAACACTGAACAATATTTATCTTAATCTTCTTGTCTCCAAGACTCCTCTCAGTCTCGATGCCATCAATAATAATATACAATCAAAAATATGGGCTCTAATTTAAAAATTTAAAGTTGTTCCTGTATAGTTTTTCAAAATCATCTCAAGGTCGAATAAATAACAGCTTAATGTGTCCTCCGTAAAACTACAAAACTTCAGTCGAAAAGATTATCTCATATCATTCATATTTTTCTAGATATATTCACCCCATGAATTAAAAATGTGTCACAATAATAATAATAATAAGTGGACACAATAATATTACTATCTTAGATAGTTTTCTACGCTATTTATAAAAGCGAATACGTTACAAAAATATACAGTCAAACCTGTTTTTGTGCGACTTTTTTATGCGGTATATGAATGCCAACGGTGTTGGCATTATAACACCCTTGTAATGTTCTCATCACAAGAAGATGTGCGTTTTGGACTACGACGAGTAGTATTGAATTATGTGCATTTTGAAAATTTCTCTATGTTTAAAATGAGAAATTAATTTTTTTTTTAAATGTTTCCATGTGTAATTTAATTATTTATGTTGTTTGGAAAGCACTTTCTCGCTATTTCGTAAATCTTTGACATATTTTCTAAGTGAGACTTTTTTTATGCGGTCCCTCTCCACCGCATAAAAAATACTTTCTTTAATATCTTGTATAAATTATTTGTTATAGCTATTTATAAAGTTTCTGAATATTGTTTATTGTGCGGTTTCTTTTATGCGGTCCCTATCTATCGCACAAAAACAGGAAACCAAATTTTGACCTCAGTTTCTCGGTCAGCTGTCCACTAACGCACAGCATCGTCAATAGCCGTGGTGTAATCCTTATTCTTTTGGAAGGTTTCTTCTTCGAATAAATTTTCCATTATCACATACTACAGAGCTGTTATAGGCATGCTCATTGTTTGCGATGACAAAAGGCTGCACTTTGCCTGTGAGTAAACTTTGTTTTAATTAACGATTCAGGCTTCGTGAAAGCGCACTCTGTCGTCGAATTTCCTGTTTTACGTTTCAGAAGGTTCGCTTGTATCTGTTTAACTTTGTTGGTTGTGTAGAATTTTAACGAGCGTAATGGCGTTAAAGCAATTGTATTTATAAGACTAATGAACATAATTCTTAATTCTCCGATATGATATTCGTGAAAGTTCGATAATTAAATTGTAACTTGTCATACGATATTCTAAGCATCTACATATATGCAAAAGTTCACCTCTTCAAGGATACTGACATACGTGTCTATATTACCTGCGTTTAAGATTTTTTAACTTGAAATTACTCTAATTCATTACAGAATCTCAAAACAATAAAAACTAAAAACATATCATAGGAAAATATTAAATAATTTTGTTTTCACTTTGAAAAGTTAATTCCTGAAAAGGTTAAAGACAATACATCTAGTGCTAGACTTCTAATATACATACATATATGTATACAGTCAGTCTTATAATTGATGGCACACACATGAAATTAGAATAACTTTTTTATAATTGGACGAAACGACATCAGTTTTTCTGCGAAGCTAGAATGATTAGTTTACTATATGGTATGTAATGAAAATTTTGGAAAAATTGCATTTGTTTGAATTACGAAAAAAAGTAAAAATTCCTATTTACAGTTTCTTTATTTGGTCTTGTAACGAAAATTTAAAAAATATGTCTTGTAGATCCATGTAAGTTTAGAAAAATTGTCACAAAACTAATTAATTAATTTCGATGATATTTTCAGGATGTATATAACTCATGTGAACCTACAAAACACAATTTCTAAAGTTTCGTTACAATTGCAAATAAAAATGTTATAAAAAGCATCCTTTACTGTTTTTTCTTTTTTTTTTTCGTGATTTAGAGTAAACGAAATTTTTTCCAGAATTTTCGTTACATAACATCTAGTGAACGAATCGATCTAACCTGTCAGAAAACCTGAAATCTTTTGGTCTATTCGTAAAAAAGTTATTCTGATTTAAAGTGTGTGCCGTCCATTGTAATAATTTGTGAATGTATAATGTTTCGAGCCGTATTGTTATTACTAGTAATATTCTCGTTTTCTTGGATGTTTAGACTCGTTCGAATATTTACATAAGCAACAGGTAAAAAGAATAGTCAGCGATCTTCATTCACCTCCCACACACTTTTCATCTCGCGAGCAACGGTTACGCAACAGCAATCACTGTATTGGATAACAGTTCAATCGTCGCGCGACTGTGAGAACTCTTGGCTTGAAACAGTGCATTAAAAACTGCATTTTACGCCGCCACCCTTTCACTTTCGAGCTCTTTGTTTCCACTGATTGGACCGGTCTTCTCACGGCGATAGAAAAAGCCATTGCGTTTTGTACACGCTTTTTTTCTCAATGAATTGGGGCAGCGTTTCATTTATTTTCCTGAAAATCCACGAAAAGTGCTACCTCGCCGGTCTCGTTTGCTTTTTTCATCCATATACAGGGTGTCTCACCCGATTTTGACATCTTGACTTTCCAGTTATTATTATACTCGTAGCGGCAAATGTTTCAGAGAAAATATCAATGGCATCAAGTCAGGCATATTTTGGTGTTATTAGTTTTTTCATGAGTGTACGCGAAAAAGTCATATGAAGGTCAACTTCATTTCTTTAAATAGAATAATGTACTTTTTAATACCTCAATGGATGCAGCTCGACATTGGTTATAAAAAGGTATTAACCTACTCATGTCGATAAGTTAATAGTTTAGGAGATATTAAAAAATACATCAATCTATTTAAAAAGGAAACGAATTTGAGCTTCATATGACTTTTACGCGTCCGCTCATGAAAAAACTAATAACACCAAAATATGCCCCACTCGATACCCTTTAAATGTCCTCTGAAACAGTTTTGGCTACGTGTAATAATAGCGAGAAAATCAAGATGTCAACATCGGGTGAGACACCCTGTACATTGTAGCTCCAACAATTAAAATTTCAGATGTAGTTTATTTGTTCTCGCGAATAACATTTCGCTGATCAAATTGAGAACCTACAAAATCATTTATTAATAAGGAAATAACTAAAACATTAATTAGTGGAAATATATTTGTTCTTATATTAAAGGAGGACGTTAAAAAGGGGCTAAATTTTGGGTAGTTTAGACACCTAAAGTATAAGAAGCTGTAAAAAAAGCTAGTTGAAGTAAAATACACAAAAAAGAGAATAATTGAAAATCATTAACTTCAATTAGTTATTTCTCAAAAGAAAAATTTGCTTAAAAGAAAATAACCACTAATTTGAGAAAAGATCCTCATTCGTCTCTAAATGGTGAATAAGATTGGTAATTTGTATTCTTGTCCCATTTTTAAAGTGTTCAAAGTATTAAAATTTTCATGTGTCTGACAACAGATGTTAAGTATTTTATGTTTGAGAAAAGGTCATCCATTATTGACTTAACACTATCATTAAATATCATCGACTGTTAAATTCCACTGTTTGTATGTACACACTGTCAGTTTTGATAAATGTTTCAGCAATTGCTCGTCTTTCATATACGTAGGAATGTTTGTATCACTGTTAGCGCTACATACCTACACAAAATATACATAGAGATTCGCAACATCATATATCAGTTACTGTTTGCTGATAATGTATACGATATGTGTGCTCACAAATATTTATAAAAAGATCTGAAATTTATCAAATCAAGCGTAATCTTTGTAAGGTTGTGTGCTTTATGAACATTTCAGAAACGATGGTGTGATGTTATAATCGTTCAGGGAAACGTAAAAATTATTTCTACCACATACACAAAAGATTACTGCTTTTTGTTCCTGTAAAACATCATCTGTTTTATGCACAATACAAAACGCAAAATATTTATTGATCATGTAAATTATTCGCTATCTACTTGTAGCTGGGGAACACTATACGGCTGAACAATATGTAATATATATGATACAATACACATTATGTGAGACACATAAAATGTTACAAGCTGTTTTTGATTATGTTTTGTGTCGCATTATTTTTTCTACAGATTTTTTCTATAACTATTATTATGACATTTGCTTGGTAAAGTACATTGGAAACAATAAATCTCGAATACTGGCGTTTTAAATTTAATAAAACATAGAAACTCGTTTATTGAGCACAAGAAATAAATTTGGAGAAGTGTATAGAAATATGCATAACTTTCTTATTATAGTTATGCGTATGTTACACAGGCTGAGGATGGATTTACAGTAAAGGTTCGATCTAACAATAACAAAAACCCTCGGGTCACAGTTCTGCTATTCTTTTGTGACCGCGTCAACCACGCCGAACATAGAAAAGGACAGCGCATGTGAACACGGGCCGCGCGGCCGAAAGCGCAAAAAAAATAGCGCAACGATGAAACAATGCTAATGCAACAATGAAACTTCTTTATTTTTATTTATTTTTAATCTGTTGGGAATGGTTTCATAGTAAGAAATGAAAAATAAAATCGTTTGCACCAATATTGTCCTATCAATACATTCCTAGGCAGGCCTTATCGTTCCAGCATGCCTCGAACGCTCGCGCTGGCAGTCTTCTCAGATTGTACACTAGACACGATTTTAACACTAGATTTACGGGACCCGTCAAAATGACGGGTTCTAATATTTTTAATTAAATATTATTAAGATTCTAAGGATGCATACATAAGAAATTATTTAGTAAATTTATTTCTTTGGGTATTTATTATTTTTAAAATATTACTAAAAATGTGGGTAGCACGTTCTTGTTATTTTTATGAAGTAATGCAAAATAGTCGCTTTTAGTGCTCCGTAAACCTAGTGTTAAAAAGGGCTTCCCGTGTAACAAGTTTAAAAAATGAAAAATATTTTTTGTTTACACAAAAAGCTTAACATCTCGAAAATATGTTTCTCTTTCTATTCAACTTGCTATCCTTTTCTACGTCCAAAGCTTACTACATACCGTCAATTAAACCTTTTCTACGTCCAAAGCTTACTACATACCGTCAATTAAACCTTTTCTACGTCCAAAGCTTACTACATACCGCCAATTAAACCGGCTAAACTTGGAAAAATGCCCCCCTTCCTTTCGACACATGACCTACGCCATTCTATTTGGATCGACATGCTGAACACAAAATGTACTTGTCATTTTTGGCGCAATTGAATGGTTTCCGAGATATTCGCGAAAAACTACCGCTACTACTACATGAATCCAGCGTATACATACGCGTCCGTGATGGCGCGCCGCGACATGTATGCAACATAGGACCCCTTCTTTTCTACTCCTCAGCGCGGCGGCCAGCAAGCTACGTATATAACGGGTGAACATGTTAAAAAAGTATTTTCTGTATAGAATATAGAAAGGTCGGGATTTCTGAGATCTTTAATATTGACGAATGTGAGAATCATCAAAGTTGATCGCTGGAAAAAAACTAATTGAGACCAACACCAATTCAAAAGTTACCAAAAATCCATTAGTTAATAGTGTTGGTTTGGGTTACTTTCTTTTCGAGTGAGGGAAGCGATCGAGCAAACTTTACGATTCTCACATTAAAAAATATAACATTCTGTTATAGAATTTGCTAATAAGTGGAACGGGTGTTGGTCTGGGTTAGTTTTTTTTTCTAGCGACCAAGGCACGCGAGCAATATTTAAAATTCTCACATTCGACAATATTAAAGATCTCAGAAAACCCCCACCTTTCTATATTCTATACAGAAAATACTTTTTTAACAAGTTCGCACGTTATATAGGTTGCTTGCTGGCCGTCGCGCTGAGGAGTAGAAAAGAGGGGGGCCTATGTGCATACACGTCGTGGCGCGCCGTTACGGTCGCATAGGTATACGCAGGATTCATGTAGTAGTAGCAGTAGTTTTTCGCGAATATCACGAAAACTATTCATATGCGCCAAAAATGACAAGTACGTTCTGTGTTCAGCATGTCAAAACGAATAAAATGGTGTAGGTCATGTGTCGAAAGGAAGAGTGGCATTTTCCCAAGTCTTACCATTAAACCATTAAATAGAGTTCAAATTATATTGTGTTTAGTGTCATTTTAATCAGAAAAATGCCACAAATGACTTGGCGAAAGTCCTATAAAAAAACAATGAAAAATAAAGATGTTTTGTAATTGGATTAGCAGTGGTTCACACCGATGTACCCGACCCCATATCGGATTACGAGCATGTTTACACTTTACATTGCTCGGCGACCGAGGCAGCTCAAGCTTCTTGACCTTTCATGGGGTATGTCCCGTAGTGGAGGGGATAGGCGTGTTGCTTAGATCGTACAGTCCGAATTTGCTTAGATAGAACTTTTACTGTATTTCGTTCAGCGAACGACATTGACACGAAAGCTTCAACATATACCGATGGCGATCAATACTGACTTAGAAACGTTGTTATAGAACTGAAACTAAATTACAGGTTTGCATGTTTCCTGTATGAGTAATAGATTAATAACCGTGGTGCCGTTTTTACACACACTTTTCCACAGAAAGTTGCTCGTTCTAATAAACCAGTTTACTTCAGTGCACCTGCTATGGAACCAGACATTCTCTCTCGTCAAGTGAACTGTGTACCGATACAATGAAACAGTAATCTCGAGTCTATTCGACATTGGCGAAGTTTCAGCTGGAGATAACTAAAACATAAATCTTTGGAGATGATAGAAACTCCTCTAAAGACGATAATAATCAAAGATTATGCCTTACAGTTAAATATAGATATAGATGAACGGTAAGATAATATACGGGAAAGAAATTAGCACTTTCATAAAACCATACGATAAATTACGATGAGGAAGTGATTACGCCGTCGATATGAACACGTAACGATCGACGTATAGAAAGTTAAATAGTATTAGTAATAGTATAGAAAATTATAGAGAACAGCAAGCAAACCTTGAAATCTTTCAAAATAATGGATGGTAATATGCCTAAAGATTTGTTAATTTAGACTCAAAGGTAACTGTATAATGCAGTATGCAGTTTAAAGAAATAACTTTCAAAAAATTAATGAATAGATTGTGGATTTTTATGCAATATAAAAATTTCTTACGACAATTTTAAGGCGCCTGAACCCCATAAAAACTGCTTCCTTTCTTCAAAAATTTTAATCAATTGAAAATAAGATATAGATGTTCTCCAATTTTTGTTACAAATGCATAAAATCCTAAAATGATAGTTGAATTTTTCGTCTGCCTTTTGATCGAAACACAAAGAATTAGTTTATTAAAGTAACCAGGAAACAGAATAGATATCTATGGTTCACAGTAAGTTAAAGCAAGTTCAGGCTAAACAAAGGTAAACGCAAATTTAATTATTGGATGTTCTTGTAAATAACTTCCAAGTTAAAAGAAATACTTCTAATTTTTACTTGGAAAACTTTATTTTGGCGTCGCATAGTATTTGTGAAATATATATAATGTCACGCAAATACCAACTACATATCATCTGATAAACGAGATTGTAATTGCACTGCAATTTTCACAGCTTCTGAAGTGTTAAATATTACGTTTGGGGGAGGCAGCTCAGATGACCTTGACCTTAATATATGTTTCAAGGTTGCTCTTCTGAGTAATCCTCAAGAAGTCTTGCCGTCGGTTGATTTTTATTAAAAAGTTATGATCTTGTCAGAGTGACCTTGACAACAGATGCCAAGGTCAAGGTTATCCGAGCTGCCTCCCCTAAACGTAGTATTTAGCGATGAATTTAAATATATGTACTATTATATTATTTTAAACCTATTAAACATATTATGCAAGAAATTAAATATTTATTTCACGGCAGCGTGTTGCAATTCAGGTAGAAAGTTTTTATTTCGCCTAAAGATCCGTAGTCTCGTGATAAATTACTATTTAAGTATTCAGGTGATATGAATATTGTGTTCGAAGTGCTCAATCGTTTTACTCACTCAAACCTTGTCCATTAACTAAACTTGAGAATAACGTCTAAAACGGTTAAATTGGATAATCTTTGTGGTCAATAATGTCACGGTATGGTGAAATTGAATGGCTCAGGATGATCATCGTAAGGAAATTGATGGTGTCATGAGAAGTATGGGGGTGGTAGAAGTAACATGCTTTCGAGGACACCCGGATCTTGGACTTTCTGCCATCGATCCAGTTTCCACAAATCGCTTGACCAACAGTCGAATGGGTTCTTTCGCAAAGCAATTGATTGTAACTGAACCTTTCGCGCAATTTTCTATAGGTCGCCGTGGCTGATGACTAATCAAAAGTTTTTGCGATATTTGTCACAATTCGTCGTGTAATCGCATAGCATTCCAAATATTAATTAATAAATATTAATAAACATTAATAACTTGATTAGTTTTAATAAATTGATGATAATTAGACTCTTATGCAGATTTTTATTTCTTATTCAGATTTTTATGCAAAATAAAAAGTTTGTGCATCAATTGCAAAATACGGGGGCTAAATATAAGTCTATATTTTCCACTATTAACTTTCTATCTAAGGATTTTATTGAACATTTAACAATTGTCTTATTTCTAAATATTGGATAGATTTTATTAAATAAATTACTTGTACTGAACTATTATACTTTTTATAAAATTTATTGTCATACTACATTTATAGGCTGTACATAATACTTTATAATAACATTGTTGAATTGAATTTTTGAAAACATGTTAACAAATAGATACTGTTGAAAGTTCTTTTGCATATAATCCTGTATTAAAAATGTCTGTAACTCAGCTATTTTCACAGGTGAAGTGAACAAGAAATTTTTAACCGGTTTTAAAACATTTTTGGAAAATGTTTAACGATTCAATACAGACCCAAACAAAAAGTTATAGAAAGCAAACTCTAATATTTTCCCCGCGTTTTCAACCGATTCTAATTTTCTCAAAATTTCTTTTAGACGATATCTGGTTAACTAATTCTTTTAGCTTCTCAAAAAAAATTTATTCGTTTCCTCCAACATTAGAAACGTTATTGTCTTTTAAAGAATGTCCGAATATTAATGGGTGTCGCTGTACATGTTTGAGTTAGAGTAAATAGAGGTAATGGAGATTCGAGTTAATAATCTGTACTAGCATACCAGAAAAAATAAAAAGAAAGTTTTTCAATCATCTTTACAGATAATTAAAACTGTGAAAACATTTAAAATTTACTAAATAAGAGCACTTGCATCACTAAAGAGCAATTGCATCGTCAAGTATGATGCAATTAAATAACATCAACATTGACATATGTATATTACAATTAGTTAGTTACATAGTTGAGTTGAAACTACAGTAGAACCTCCGTTACATGAACATCCGTTACGTGAACGTTTTATTACTTGAACATCTGTTACTTGAACGTTCTATTATACGAACAGTGTATTTCCTATTACAATACTCTATGTACATATGTGTAAGTGTTGACATATTTGTTTTTGTAGGATGAAATCTATTCACAAAATTGGCACAGTACTTGAACCGTTATATCGTGATGTCTGCAAAACGGAAGCGCGTAGTATTAGCAATTTAATTTATATAAAATCTGATATAATTAAGAACTTGTGTGTTGGGAATTTATAAAAAAAGTTTAGCACAAAGAAGAATCTTCATTTAGAAAAAAATATGTACAATACGTATATATATTATATATACTTTATTATATACTTATTATTATATTACTTATATTTGTACACTTTTATATAAGTATATTAAAATACTTCAACAAATCGATTGACTTTCATAGCGCAAAACAATTTTAACGATACTGTAATTTGAATGATTTGAACAATGCAGAAATGAAAGAATGTTGAAAAATGAACCAATCATACGTGAAAAATCCCGGATATTTAATAAAAAATCAGAAGGAATTCCAAAATTTACGGAAACCAGAGGCTGGCAGTGGTAAAACTTCAATCGTGTTAGGGTATTCATACAATAGTCATTAACTTTAGAAAGATAACATAGTTTTCAAAGAATTTCGAGCTGGAACTTAACAACTTCGGGTCCACACTTTCGATTTCTTTAATTTTGTTAGAATGAGAAAATACTGCACAATATTGTTCTTTTGAATTTGTATTTTATGAAGGTGGCTACAAGTAATTGTAATCAGTATACTTCATTTTCTCTTAAGTATTATAAACTTTGCTTTTTTATCTAGGTATGAAGGTCACCTTCATTTTTTAAATGGAATTTTTAATATTTTTTATTGCCTTTGAATAAAGCATGAAATTTTGCATAAAAAAGGTATTCGAAGAAATAGGGTCTTATACTTGCAAAGATATTATCCTGTAAATATTTTTAATCTTGAAAATAATTTTAGTTAACTTTAGTTAATGTTACGGAAAAAAGTATCAGAAGATACGGGATTTAAATTCAACATTTATAGAGATATTTAGAGATATTCATAGAGATACATTTAATTTTGAGAAAATACGTTTCAGTTAATTATGTAGGAATTAAAAAAAGAGATGGGCAACTTTATGTAAATATTAGCATAGATATAAAAATGTCTAGCCTAAAAAAGAACCAACAATGGTCATGCATGTATACACACTAAATAAAGATTTTTCATTTTATAGTTACTGAAATTATAAAGATGCTTTCGTGGGAAATGATTAAATAAATATATTTAGTACAGCATGTATTATAATACGAACAGCACAAGATCCAAATAAATTAAATCCTGTCATTTTTATAAGACGACATGTATCAGTTACTTTTAAGGCCTGGTAGGTTTAGTGTTAATCTCAAAAATAACGAAAAAGTAAATTGTAAAACTTATGTAAACTTGAATATCTCCAACAACCGTTGTGAGACCATCTTTCTTACTGTGAGCTATTATGTTATGAGTACAGTCATGACCGATACAAGAGAAATTTCCGAGAACGGTAAACTTCGAATTATCGCCAGCAATTTAATAGCAGTTTAATGTCTCTTTTAAATGCTGCAATAAAACTGATTTAACTGATTTCACATTTTATCATATCAGACAATAACAACTTACTGTTTTACATTAAATTCATTTTGATAATACTACATGCTATTAATAACATCTTCCTTGAAAACGTTGTATATTTATTCGTTTTTGTTTTTTGCCAATGTTTATTCCTTTTGACGTCTTCTTAGGAGTTTTCTTTCTTGGCGCACATGCTTAGAAGTAAACGAAATGCAAAAAGAATTATACAGGTAAATGAAGCTACTTTTTTTCGTTTTTAAGCGATGCAATCAACCTTTCAATATTGCATCCTCTTTTGCGAACTATTATGATATTATTTACAGCTTATAACATTTTCATTATAAACTATAAATGTAGTTATTAGTATGTTAGTATTAATTATATTTAGACTTCCGATCCTTATGCAAAATAAAAATTTTCTACCTGAATTGCAACAGACTGGAGTGAAATAGAAACTTACTTTCGTTCTTAATATGTTTAATAAAATAAAATCCGCAGTCTAATTATATCTGTAAATAAGTTAGTATTGATATTACTACTGTTGATTCTGTCATACCAGCCAATTTTTTTTTATAAAACAGAAAAGAAAAAAATTGTAGATCAATTTCTGAGGAGCCGCTGTAAAGGGAAAGCTTCAATCTTCGGATCTCCAATAACTGTAAAAACATTTGTCGATGTTTCAGAAAAATATAAATGATGGTATACAAGAGTAGAGGCTTAATCATCATAGTTTAAATATTGACAATTTCTTGAGAATCGGAAATGTATTGTTCAAACACATTTTAGACCCACTGTGCGGAACGATGTTAATCGAATTTTGTCTCAATCTATCGGTTGCTTTAATTTTATTGTTGAAACGAACAACACTAATTCAACTCGCAGCCGGCGATCGCTGCTAATAATTTTCATTCATAAAAATATAAACGAATGCAGCAATCAGCGAATCCAATATTTAATACGCATCGACATACATCACTTTAAAACACGTAGCTGTTATTCAATTATACGCATTGTTACAGAGAGACGTATACATCGCATCAATCTAAATCACAGTTAAATCGTATCCGTTTGAACAACCGTCGCAGTATTAATTCGCCAACGAGTCAACTGGCGAGTTACGAGGAAAGAATTATTCAAGTATATATCCCGATCTCGCGATTTGTGTCGCAACACACATTATACTTTCAATATTTCCGCGCTTCGACTTGTTGGTTCTTCCATTCTCCCGCGCTTTCACTATCTTTCCATTTTCACTGCGAATCTAATCATTTCTCCTCTGATTCGCTGCTCCCTTTTCTGCCTCGACTTCCTGATCTTCTTCATTATTCCACCTCGTTTCCCTTTCTTCTCCACTGACTTTTTTTCCTTCCACGCACATAACCCTTCTCCGTTTTTCGTTCCATCGTTCTCTCTGCTCTTCTTCTTCCGCACTATAAGGGAAGTTCCCCTAACGTTGGACGGCACCCAATGCTGTTTATATAGCGGTTTCAAGTTTTTACATTATTTTTTCGAATATGAAATTGTTTAATATTACATAATGTCTACGAAAAGGTAAAGAAGCATCAAAAAAATCGATTTTGAATTTTTTTAACGACGATACAATTTATACAAAATTCTGAACAAGGGTTTCAACAATGTCTCGTTACTGAATTTTCATAAAACTGGTATCTCCGAAACTTTGATATAAAATATGCATTTTTCTCGAATTTTTGGAGATTTCCAATTTTTTTAAAGTGCTCGCATAATTCAAAAAATCTGAAAAATACACATTACTAATCACGAGACACAACTAATATAAAAAAAAATCGATTTTGCAACCAAAAATTTTGAAATAATGCACTGTCATGTATGCTATTGAGTAGAATGTTCATGCATTTTTTCGTAATTTTTCGTTGAGCAGAATAGAAGAAGTAGAGCACAATTCATTAAACCGTGCTCACCCTATACCCACCCTTGTGTTACTGACTCCAAACGTGTCGCAAAGTGTTTTCATTGGGAGCCCTATCGAATGGGGTATCCAAAAATCAATTTGGTCTTGGGGGCACTTTTGACCATCTTATCCGGCTATACCCTTTAAAAAATAGTGAAGAAGATTGGAATCAATGCCAAAAATGGGCTCAAGAAGGCTCGTGACAGTATTCCAGAATATTTTGACCATTACATTCGCGATCGCTGCTAATTATTATTAACTTTTACTGTGTCCAGTACCAGGGGACACTTCATAATTCCTTCAAATCGTGCAACCAAAGTAAAACCGTTAGTTGAAGTTAATTATTATGGGAATGTTGATTATTTTTCACTTTCGTTGGGTTTCTAATATTATCAATTCATAAATAACCCAGAATACAAAAAAATAAAGTTTAATATTTTTTCATTTATTTAAGAAAAGCCTTAAGTAATTCTGCAAAAGAGAATGACAATAGATCTAACTACAACAACAAACGAACCAAAAAAAGCGCGCGAGCTTATAATTTTGTTCAGCACTGTATGTATAGGTACTACCTCCCCACATCCCCTTTCCGCGTGTCATGGGCTACTACTGTCGGCTGTCGGATCGCGTTGCTCGACTTCCTTAATTTGCATGGTAATAGAGGCGCAGATGAATCCCGGATAATTAAAGGCCCATTGTTGCACATGGAAGAGCGAGCTCGCGCAACCCGAGCGTGTAAATTTTCCTGCATTCCGGCAGCACACTTTCGCCCGGTTTCGCGTCGATACGATGGACCGAGGGCTCGGGTCACTGGCAAATATTTCACGATTTGTCCAATGAGCGACGCCGACTTGTGCTCCCCACTACCGTCCATTAGCTATTTAGGTTTCAAATATATACAGGCACACTGTCTTCCTTATCCCAATACTCTAATATTCGAGTGATTCGTTATTCGAACAGAGTGCCTGTGTTCAAAGTAATTAAGCTCGCAGAGTACTAAACAGTAACATTTGATATCAGGAGAAATAACATCGTCACGTGGGCGACCCCGTACCATCGGCATTACTATAAGAAAAGAGCTTTGATACAAAAAGCGTATTCCCTTTATTAACGGAGGAAGAACACTTATCTATCACGTCTGTTCTCCGCGACGTCCGTCGACAGACTCTCCTTTGTTCTTGTTCAATCGTCGTCACCCAAACGATGCACAGTGAATCAGATCGAATTTTCGGACCTGAATTTTCTGCCGTGATCTTCTCCAATATTTTTAAAATCTTTGTTTCTCGCCTTCATTGCCTCTTTCGAAAATATTCCAATTAATAAACCAGCAAACTTTATTATTTCTGCACCATGAAATAGAGTTTTATGCATACCATGTGTAACATGCTCTGTGGAAGTGCGTGTATCGTGACGTCTTAAACAATAATAACTTATGGGGTGCGACGAGGGGGGATATGAATTTCACGCGATTTTATAGGGTAAGTGACGCCGAAAGTGTGCCACTTCGGTAGAACACATAAATCTTTACAACTTTAAAGATTCGCCGTGTCGAAGGTGGAAAACTTTATCGATTCATTTAGTTCACAGAGTATTATTTTTTTAAATAAATTACGAACAATAATTTTTAATTCTAGGTGCGTTCACAATATATACTATTCATAAACAAAACGAATGGGCACATCATGTTTAATAGGTTTTCCTGGGCAATAATATGGAGAAAAGTAATTTTTCAGTAAAAAATGGTGTTTATAAAAGTTTGATCTTAAAACGTGTGTTTTAACCACAACTTTTAAAAAATTTCATTAATCTCATCGTTTTCAAATGTGATAGACATTTGAAAAGCAATATATGTATACGTTAAACATCGGTATAAAACAGCATGCGAAGAACTTCGTTACGACAGTATCGTAAGAGTAACCAATGCAAACTTACTAGGTAGAACGGAATTGTGTCTACAACAACATCGATCACATTTCGAACATTTGATGTGACTTTTTCACGGAATCGTTTGCATTCACTTAGTCAAGGTTTCTAAATTGAATTAACACAAATTATTATCACCCATTCAAGCAGACTGTCATTTTTTGTTGAAATTTTCATTTCTTTCCCTTCAAGGTCATCCGAAAGTCATGGTATACTAGATCATTGAATTCGTCTTGATACAGGCTACAACACTGTTAAATAAAAAATACAAAGTGCTATTTAAAAAAATGAAGGTGTCCTTGACAATACTAACAAAAAATCATTTTCCGAACTTTTTTTATTGCAATGTATAGCCAATCGAAAACTGATCAACTTTTGTTGAAAATATTTGCTTGTCAGATTATCGCAAGTGTTACGCGGGACACCCTGTATATATAAAAAATTATCGACAAATTATTAATTTGACAGATATTTTAACTTTAATTTTGTTATATTCTGTAGATCTTATTTCACGTTGATTAACAAACACGAAAATATAGTATTGGCGGCTGTAGCATATAAAGGAAAAAGTTGTTTAGAATGATGACCTTGACAACATATTTTAAAGTCGTTTGAATCGGTGAGGAATCGCTAAAGTAAATAATTATATCTTATCTACGATGTATTTATGGTGTATTATTATAAGATACAGTAGTACGTCTTGTATTCAAATTTCGATTGTCCGAATGACTGATTATCCGAATACAGGATAAGAGTTACCTGCGTGTATGTGCTGCGCATTTAAACTACGTATCTAACAAATATTTACATCTTGAGACACGTATCCTTCCCGTTTTAAATGACTCATTTCAGTGTCTCGTTTGCGAGTTTAATGCGCATTTGCGGTTTTCGTTTATACCATGAGTGTTAAAAGAAGATGAGTAGTATCAAAATAGGAAGATAAATCGGGCATTATTCAATGTGTCAGTACGCGTATGGTCGTATATACATTATCAATAGAATACTATCTCATGTTGTCCGGCAAGGTTAAGATATCTTGCATTGATCGATCCTGATAGAAACTGATTCATGTAGGCAAGCATGATAGCACTAGAATTTTATGAATAGTGCACCTAGAACGTTTCCAATTTGTTTTACACGGACAAAAAAATCAGAATGACTTCTAACTTAACAAACGTTATACCGTAACATTTACAAGCACCTACTTTCTTATAAACCTGAACACTGTACTGTTTAATATTGGGTTCTCCGGAAAGGTCGTGCCGTTTTTCTGTAGGTGGCATTAGGATAGGTCTGAATATGTCAGAATGATTGAAAACAAATGGTATATGTACATATAAGAAAACAGAGTGAATTATAGGCATTTGATGAGTTTTTCTTCCAAAAGCTGTTGGAGCTTGGTTGGGATGTTCTACCCCATTCACCCTATTAACCAAACATTACACCCTCAGATTTTCATCTCTTTAGGTCAATACAAAATTCCCATAATGACAAAAACTTTAACCCTTTGGTACACATAAAACATCATATTTAAAAGTTTTTCGCCGAAAAACGCACGTTGCGTGAAAGATGGAGAAAGATTATGGAACAAAATGGCATTTATAGTAATTCAATAAATGTATATCGAAATTTAAATGTACTGCGTGTGAGTTTCCCTTAAAAATCGGCACGAACTTTCCGGACCTAATCCAGATCTATCCAAAATTCGTTCAAAATGACAGTACAAACTTTAGTTAGGTCAAGTATTTTAATTTTTGTTGGAGTTGCTAAAATCCACGGAGAGTTAGATTTCTATAGCTATTTGAAAAGAATCTTGGTTAGGTCTGGGTTAGGTTTGGCTTTGGCCTTTCGGGTATCTAAAAATTCGAATAGCTTCATAGCCAATCGTTCACCTTAAATGTGAAAAAGACAAAATAACTCTGCTAACTGCTAACTAGTATAAATATGTGGTTATCATGTATAGAGCGTTGTGCGTATGCCTGCGTCGAATGCGCCTTCCCACGACAATATTGAAAAACAATTTAGGATGGGTACAGTCAATGTCGCCAGATCAAGACTTGTCCCCCCACTCTAATTTCCCCTTCTACCGCGCTATTCCCCACGCTTCCGCCGGGGCCCGGTCAAATGACGCGTTTCGTCTCTACCGGGCATACTCCGGTACTGGCAGAGAGAGGGTAACTTTTCCCCTCAATTCATGCTCCCTCCCCTCATCTGGCGACACTGCGTATAGTATGAACCAGAGTGGAGATATTGTGCGGGTTTTTCGTGCATGCGCGTCAAAATCCAGTAATGTATTATTTTGTATTGTGGCGATAGGCGAAAGTAGTAGGATACTATTATTGGCAGGAAAATCCCGAAAGAGTTCAAGGCGAGACGACGAGACAAGCGTGCTACGAATTTGTCGTAAGTCATTATTAATATTTGATTTACATACACACGTTATAAATTCATTTTTCAAAATCAAATAATAACAAATTTTGCAAAATTGTGCGGGGTGATCCAGGTACGTGGTTTTAGGCAAACTTTTACTTTACTGACGCTGAAATCTTGACGCGTGAAGAAAGAACCCGACACAGTATCTCCACTCTGGTATGAGCTACGGTGCGTGAAGTATTAGATCGTTCTATTTAAATGTGGGTAATTATTTAAACCAATATACTGTATTTCTTATCTTATATTATCGCGTAGGAACAACAATTGGTACTAAACCGAGACTCGTGATGACAGGAAAGAAAATAATATAAAGTATGCAAGAAGTATGCATGTCGTGTTGTAGGTTAGAAAACAGACTCTGTGCAGTAACAACAGTTTTTTGCATATATCTCGGGAACGAAGGTCGTCCGGCGGTAACATGTACAGGAAAAAGTTGTTCCGAATTATGCTCCCAACCACATATTTCAAGGTTATTGAAATCGGTGAGGAATCCCCTATTGTCAATAATTACCAAAAAATGGTTGTATAATTCGATTATCTTAAGAAATTTAATTTAATTATTTTCGATTATTTTAAAAATGTTTAGAGGCTCTGTTTTCTGAAACTCCATTGAATAACTCTGATAGAAAAGTTTTAATCAGAATTGTTAACGTGGTTGCTAAATCAATCAGTTGCACAACTGTAGGATAAATCGGGATGAAATGGATCACAGGACAAACCAGATCAAAATTAGACCATATTTCTTGTATCGCCAGAGAACCGTTCATTTTAATTGTTCATATTACACCATCCCGCTCCCCTACATCTACTCTTCGTTAACTGTTTGGGTCATTAGTTAGTGGCAGTACAAATGTAGTAATTTTTGTGAGAATTTAAAATACCTAATCTGCAATTTAATTAAAATAAACAACATTTAAAATAAAACGGCAAACTTTTCGTATACTGTCCAAAAATATTTGTTATGTATGCTTTTTTAATACTATTGTACGTATAATGTTAGCAAATCTATAAAGACAAATACAGTCAGTCTCATAATTGATGGCACACATTTTAAGTCACAATAACGTTTTTGTAAATGGACCACACGACTTTAGTTTTTCTGCCAAGCTAGCTGGATTAGTTTACAAGATGATATGTAATGATGGTTTTCAAAAAATTGTGTATTTTCTGAATTGTGAAACAAACAGTAGAGTTGCTTTTCACAACATTTTTATTTGGGCTTGTTACGAAAAATGTAAAAAAAAATATGTTGTAAATTTATAATATATGTTTCGACACTTATATATTCGACACTTATATTTCTTTATATAAAATCTTCATTGTAAGCGATTTCGACATTTTTGTGCTGTTATTTCAAAAGTGATCACAGGCATGGAACTAATTGTAAAATAAAATAACATGATATTGTATTTGAAATAATACGTTAAATCCTAATGTTATTCCAGAAATGCCCAGGTCTGCTGTACACAATAGCTAGGAAACTATTGTAGTTTGAATTATGGAATTAACTTGAAATATAGAGAATGGATTCTATTTATACATTTTTAAATTACACGCAACATATTAATGTTTATCAGACTAAAAGAGGAATATTGTACAGCAAATGGTTAAGCGATTGACTCGAATCACGAGCAAATGCTTTTGATGATTTCTACGATTTGTCTTGCGAAATGTTGAATTCGTAAATTCAATTCTAGACATATTTGTGGGAAATTATTATATTAAATTCTATCTCTCGTGAGATAGAAGTAGAGAACATTATTCTTTCTTTCAACGTTAACCCACTTAGCCAAAGTGGCGAGCTAGACTCCGGCACTAAACAAATGGCTGAATAGGTTAAGAAAGCAATGCCATTCCTGTATCGAAACACTCAGCGATTTGCCTCGTGTTTTCGTTTGCTGGGATAAATATTCGCGGGGAACGTTATGCAATAATTCAAAGTATTCGCGGTAAACTGTCTCGGCGTTGAACTGGAAGCGGAAACGGCGATTCCGCTAGGATTGATCGGACATAGTACAGTTTGACCTAATGAAGGGATTTCATGCATCTAACGGAACATCGCAACCAATACTTGTGTTAATTGCTCCTTACTGTACTGTATAGCCTCTAAAACAATGTACCGGTTTCTACGAATGTACACTTCCTGACAAAACAGTAGTGCATGTCTGAATTTTAAGTATCAATAGTCCAATGTGTCCATTAGTCTACGGATGTTTATGCAAATTTTTATTTTCATATTCTATTTCAAACAGACCAGGGACAAACCTGTTCTCTCTTTTAGTTACCTTTTTATGGTTTCTTAATGAAATTACATGTATTGAAGTAGTTGCGTCTTATTTTATCGTATAATATTATCGCGCTGTTTATGTAGATGATATCTGCGGCAACATTAGCGTGTCTAATGAATAATGAAAATTTCAATAAACATGTGAAAAATACATACGTTCATTTCGTTTTCGTGTATTTCATAGTTATAGCAATTAATCAAATTTCTAAATAATAACGTAAACATTCGCTAATTTTTTAATTTGCAAATTTATATGAAAATCGAGTATAACGAAATAATAAGTTTAGAAAGGAATAAGAATTGTATGTACAAGCAAATTTTTTAGCTTCGCTGTACAACAACAGTTTAACTTTTCCTATTTTATATTTGCTTTGCGCCTAGCACTTACGAATATATCACCGGCTTGTAAATTTATGGACACCCTATATACATATTGTACTCCTGAGACCATTTAAACTTTATGGATGTCCTTCCATTTTGTCACAGAGTGTACACTACATTCATTTACGTACAGTGTGTCCCGTTTAAAGCAGATCGCCTCGAAAATCAAATGCCTCGAATAATATACGTATTCTAAATGATTTCAACAAATGTTTCAGATAAAAATTGTGCAATGGAAAAAAGAAATTGTATATGTCGTACTCTTTGTTCTTTTACGTATGGAGAAGTTTTCTTCCACGCTAGAATTTTCTAATCTCTTTCCTGAGAACTTTTATTAATGGAAAGATACCGTATGACTTCTTTTCGTAGAAATTCTTTAAAACACTCCCTTCTGGCATCCATTAATTAAGTTTCTGATAGAAATAGCCTAGATAACCTTCCATTAACCCCCTTTTAACGAAAATCTAACTAAGGCCTGATTTTCATTAGAAGTGACAAAAAATGTGAGTGTGACCCTACGTGACCTCTGTTAAACAGAGTGCCCGTTTCATTTTCAAGGTATATAAACCCGTTTATTTTCATTCTCGTTGGTCAGTAATCGTGCAGTCACGTGTAGAGTCACGTCGCGTTACACGCATATGCGTCAATTCTAGTGAGATCGGGTTAAAGTCCCTTTCGAATCAAATTTTAACCTTATAGATTCCGTTAGTTCGGTATAGATTCTATTTGGCATTTCATAATTGCTCTCTGACCTCGCATTGCCAGTGCGTCAAAACCGTGCATCATAGGTAACAAATTCTTTAATTGTATACTTGCTATAAATTCATTCGCCACACCAACACTTGTAACACAAATTTCAATTCAGAATATATTTGTCTTGTTTGGTAAATCGCGTAGTCTACAAACGCTCAATTATTCTCCAATATTCTAATCTAGTAATTGAACGTTCCCACACGATACAATCTTACCGCTAGGATTGTATCAATTAAACTACATGTAAGTTACGAGTCCTACTAACTATCCTAGCGGGTCCCTGATTTCGCATCAGGTTCGTCTGTGAGTCATCCAACTCCTAGCGGATCTCCGATTTCGCATTGGGTTCATCCGCGTTGTTACACAACCTCCTAGCAGCTCCCCGGTTTCGCACCGGGTTCGCCTGCGTGTCTCTCCCAGTGACTCCCCAATTTCGCATTGGGTGCGTTCACGAAGTTTCATCCTCTTAGCAGCTCCCTGATTTTGCATCAGGTGCATCCTCGACGTCTATTATCCTAGCGGCTCCCCAATTTCGCATTGAGAGCGTCCGCGTACCTAACTAACAAATTGAAACCATGTTCCTGGGGTAATAAACCCTTCGCCGGTCTCTCGCGTTGCTCGCAGCCCTGGCTCGTAACAGTTCATTCAATAACATCTTGTGAAGGTCATATTAACACGTTCACAGTCCTATGTTCCACATATTGCTCACGAAGAACTTGAATAGAACTTAAGGGGGCCTGCAGGCACTTGGCCTTAACTGTCACGCTATGTTACGCTGTGCCTTTTTGTTGTACATGTCTTTGCTACGTCTGTCCAGAGCCTTTTTTTCGATACGAACACTAAATCTCTCGAAGTTAAGAGAATCTCTCTGCAATATACGTATATGAACTTGCAAGGGTCAAAATCTTGACAAATTGACGCTTCAATATTGCAATGAGCAGTTTAAAAGTGGTCACTTGTGTTTCCTAAAAGTCCAATCTACGTCTGTACAGAGCCCAAATTGCGAATTTCTACCTCATCGTGGAGTAATTTGTAATATTCGGCAGAAAACTCGCTTTCTGAAGCAAGTATGACGTCACAAGATGGCTGCCGCAGAGAGATTCTCTTAATTTCGAGAGATTTAGTGTTCGTGTCGAAAAAAAGGCTCTGTAGAGACATAGCAAAGACATGTACAAACACGGTGGTATGCATTTTTAATTGATTACTTACTTATTTAAGACGTAAAATGTCCAGAAAAAAAGGCATAGCGTAACATAGCGTGACAGTCAAGGCCAAATGCCTGCCGGCCCCCTTAAGATATTGCATGTGTCCGAAGACAAGAAGCTGTAAACAAGCTGTAAAGTTTTTGGAATTACATAATGTAATTTCCTTAAAAGAAGACTTGCTATTATTGCTGTTAAAAAAGCCATTGTCTGTCTCTCCATTCAAACTTGTATGCTCGGACTGTGAACGTGTTAAAATTTTCCAATAAAAATCTGCATTTTCTACTACATATTCTTGTAGCTAGCATCGAGATGTTTTCAAAATACTACATATTTGTGTGTCCTGCATAATCAGTCTAAAAATAATCTTCCAAATTCGACATGCCTTTGACATTAGTATTGCCTGATGTACTACTCGTCCACCAAAAGATGGTACATAGAATCTTGCAGGGATCTACGCTCGAGAAGTGTCGCCAGATGAGGGGTGGGAGGACGAATTGAGGGGAAAAAGTTACCTACTCTCTGCCAGTACCGGACTATGAACGACAGAGACGAAATGCGTCACGTGACCTGGCCGCGGCGGAAGCGTGGGAAATAGCGCGGTAGGAAGAGAAATTAGAGTGGGGAGACAAGTCTTGATCTGGCGACATTGCGCTCGTGTGCTCGACTATCAGATATCCCCACTTCGCGCTACACGTCTTCCGCAATTGGTCGAATCGCGTGACGAAGACAGCAAATGCACGTATGAGTGTGACTCGAACAGAACGATGTGGTGATGTTGAGCCAGATCAGGAAAATTGATTCGAATTGAGGGGAAAAAATTATCCTCTTTCTGTCAGTACCAGATTAGTCACGTGACATTGTGACACATACACGACAGAGACGAAACGCGTTACGTGACCGGGCCGTCACGGAAGCGTGGGGCAATAGCGTCATAGAAGGGTTGAAGATAGAGTGGGGGGCTCTGCGCTAAGCACCTATGGCGATCGTTCCCACCAGAACCTAAGCGTAAGAGTAGGGTTAGCTGCCTGGCGTCAAAAGTGAGATGTCAGAAATCCCCCTGCACCCCACTGTTGAAATCTCTGCTATCTTTTCGCAGACAGTCAGTACATACACCACACCGTCCAACAAAGAAACGAATGATGACAATGAACAATTCTAAAAATTCAACAATTTGTTGAAATGTTTTTCATCGAAATTACATACCATTTTAAGAAATCGTAATCCATCCGAGGAAAATAAAATAATGATTTTATTGTGCTACAGCATAAAAAGTTGTAAGTATTAAAAGTACTTAATTTCGTAGTTCATGGAACAATAGCAAAGGTAAGTAAACAACAATTATTTTCTAAATTAAATTAGGCCCAAAATTTTAAAACATTTCTTATTGCCGGTGACCATTGACTACGTCCAGATTTCATCAACGTAGGCATTACTGGACAGTGGTAAATACTTGCGTTTAACAGCGAACATAACCATATTACATAACGACCGGCGAAAAAATGCACCTAGGTAAATAAAATATCAATAAAAATAACAAGAAACAATGTTATTTCATATTATACATTGATTTGATTCGATTCATTCTACACGAAATGAGTAAGATTTTTTGGTCGCATTCGTAGCAAGTACCGTATGGTAATATGGCTCAAGTGTTCGGTAACTGGGGCATTGGTAACTGATTACCACAAATTTCTTGTGTCCGTAAAATAATACCAAACATCGGATCAAAATTTAGTTAACATTTCCTTTACTTTTTAACAAAATCGTCCAGAAAAATATGACGGTACTGAGAAAAGGTTGATAATCACAAATAATGAAAAATAAATTATGGAATACATAGCTGCAAATTAACAAAAAATTTCCAAGTCGTCACTAAACGTCCGGTAACAGGGTGCCTTTATCCTAAGTTCAGATCAGAAAGTTAAATATCTTTACATTATTCATCACAATTTTTAAATAATGTTTTTATACATTATATAGTAAACTAACCATAATATCTCAAAAAACCCAAGATGTTTAATTTTTTAAAATTATTCCTTTTTAAAAAAATTTGAACGTTTCGCTTTAAACCGGACACATTGTATATCTACCAGCTTGCCAAAGGCTGCAATCGTCCTTTGGGACGGAACAAAAGAAAAATAGAAAAGTATGAATATTAGAAAATTCGTCATATGGACGGAACGTGAGTTCGCGATCAAAAGATTGCTCGTGATAAGCTTGTGTCTACGGCGGATAGTGAGTGGTAGGATGAGAGTGGATGGAAGAGCAAACCTTATGAGAGTTATGAGCAACGATGAGTCATTCATCGTCACGAACAACGAGCATTGAGCGCAGGTGGTTTGGAAAGTCATCTCCCTCGAGTCAGTTCCTCCATGACTAGGTGTTGTTTTAAATAAGATTCTCTCTATTATTAAAAATTTCTACACACAATAAGACACGTAATTGCAATACCGACGCCAAATCTGCTAAGGAATTCCAAGCCAATCCTTACTTTCATTTATATTCATAACCTATAACTCTGCAATAGTGTGGGAAAAGTGAAGGCACGAGGTAAACACAAAATACAGTGGCGGGCGAAAGAAAGTTTAAAATTGGAATACCTGTCTATGAGTATCAATAACTTTAGCACCAGATGGGTTTTCAAATGTTGATAACATTCATCCAATCTGAGACTGTGGATTTTATGCATTTATTAAAAAAAAAAATGCATTGGTGCTTAAATAAAAAATTGTATAGACATTAGAAGAATGACTTATTAGAATTATTAAAAGAGGAAATGCAGTTTTATTTAACTTCTGTTTCGTTCAAATGACGTGGACAATTTTTATTTTGCATAAAGATCCGCAGTCGAGTTATGATATTAACAACTACATAAGTAGTGCACACGTGTCGATATTTCATATTCACAAAAATATAGAATTAAACTTACTTTTATCCAACCTACTTGTTTCATTGTTTTAAATAAAGTATCAGTATCTTCCTTTGTAGTTTTCTCGCTTTCATTATTTTTTAACATATAAGATAATATTTTATAAAAAAAAAAAAACAGTGCTGATTTAAAATAAAATGTCAGTTCATAGAAATTGTGGTAGTGTCGCATACATATGTAACCATTTAAACTTTAAAACAATGCATCATTTTATTAATACTTTTTAAAAATATCTTCACATCTTATACTATATTTATCTAATATAATATAGAGGGTGATTCTGGGAACTGGGATAGGTTACTGCTCCTTTTTAAATAAAAATAGAAAAAAAAGATAGAGGGAAAATTCGTATTGCATAATACGTCCTAACTTCTTATGACCTTATTTTTTATGTGGATGCACCGGTGCACCCACCATGTGTAATTGCACTTTATTATTTTATGCACTCGTTTCTTTTTATTATCCTGCGCATGAAAGTACTAACCCAAGGTCATCCAAATGTCAATACTTCACTAGATATTTTACATTTTATGTTCGAAACGTACTTTATTGCAATAAGTATCCAAACTCTCTACGTGAATTGTAGGAACCGTGTAGAATGCCGTGTTTGCAATAATGGTCACATTGTTTGTAAATTCAGAATTGAAATCCATTTTATTCCAGGAAACTTCATTGCGGCTACATGGATTTTGGATACGAATTACAGATTCAATTAAAAAGTATGCAATTAGGAACGCTCTAATAGTCAATTTCATCTCTTCTCGCCCCACTGTGTTCTCATTTCAATTTTCATTCGTTTATTATTTTTTTACTTTCTTACATCCAATTTCTATATTTCCTTATTCCAGAGCGACCCGTTTGCTTCCTTTTACTTTTTCACTTCTTTCGTCTTTCTTTTCTTTGGTAGTTCAATTTCCCAACAGCTTCTCTCAGCAGCTTCCCATTGAACTTCCTGTTTCATTTTCTTCATATTCCTCTCGTTATTAAATTTGCAATCTGCGTCCTTCGTTTTACGTCTTCAACTTCTTATTTACGTTTTCTGTGTGCATACACCTTCGAGCCTTAAATGATTTATTATTATGTTGTATTGGTAGATACATTTGAAATGTCATTTTCGTTCATTGTTTCTTCGAAGCATTAGATATTACAATATATCAAAATAATTTCTACATGTCTTTTTACACATTTTTAACGATTAACTAGTGAATCAAAATAATAATAAAGTTAACGCGACCTTTATAAATAAACAACATTGTAAAAAAGATAATAATTATAAGACTGTAAACCTTCGCATACTTGCGACATTTGCGTAAAATAAGACACGCTCGCATTGCCGAAAATTAGTGATATTTGTATTTTATTTGTACCATAAGGTACATTTTAGTTGGCAATAAAAATTTTTCTTTTATCTTGATTTTTATAAAACGATCAGGTAATTATTTACAATAGGGGATTCCTCGCTGATTTGAACTGTTGGATGACCATGGAAAACTCTACCGTTTTCTAAAGACTAAATTTCCCCTTTAGGGCAGGGAGAGTCTTCGCCCATCCCTCTGACCCCCCCCCCCCGCCCCTACTGCTACACTCTTCTTTTTTCCACGCCCGAGTGCGTGTAATAAAAATGTACTGTTTATTTTATATCTAGATTGACTCTTATTAATATTCGAGCACTCTTAAAAAGACGATTACTTTTTTGATATTGGACCATACGACTTAGTTTTTTTAAAAGCTAGGACAATTAGTTCCTTACATGACGTGAAAAAAATTTTTGAGAAAATTGTAATTGGTCGAAATCACAGAGAAAATACTGAAACTTGTTTTTTACAACTTCTTTAGGTGGACCTACATTGAAAATTTAAAAGATTTGAGTACATACCAATACGACGGCACCCTTATCTGTTAACGATGAAAATCGCACATCTTTACACACACATAACTGTTGAACTACTGATCTCCTAGGATTAAAACTTGGATTTTTCGAATTTTCTTGTCAAAATCTACAGGATCATATAAAAAAAGTAAAAAATTTCTGATTTCCTGAAGTAAAGTTTAGCTAAAATATGTATAATTGATACAGATCTACAAACGAACTTTTTAAATTTTCAGTATAGGCCCACATGAAAATATTGTAGTAAACTAATTGTTCTAGCTTCTCAAAAAAATGAAAGTCGTATGGTCATATATTAAAAAGTGCGCCTGAATAAGAATTACTGTATATCTAGCATGGCATAGATTCTCTGGTCTAATCAAATATTTTTCTATCTATCTGTAACCTAAAATGCATCAAAAGTTGTCAACGAATTTGAAAAATACGAAACAATTACATTCATTCATTTTCAACAATATTATGTTGTTTACCCCGAGAAAGAGCGCGACAACATTAAAAAAAAGGGTATCACGAAATTTTTCTAAGTTATTTTTACGACTTTGTCAACTTCAATAGAAACGTAATTATAAATCAGCTCAATTGCTGGAATCACCTGGTACAATGATATTACACAATACGTATTTATTCTCTTCCCAAAGTAGCCACACTTTGTACGATATGACCTGAACGAAGAGTGTCGGAACACGCAATATCACGCGAGAGTAATAGAATAATTGTATATGATTGAAGCATATATGCGTGTTTCCCTGGACAATGAAAATAATAAGGAGACAGCAATAAAGGGGAAAGTTAGAATACGACCAGATGGACAGTTTGGTTTAATTGGAATTTCTAGCATATCTGTGTAAGATTAATGTGGTATTGTATAAATCTTGTTTGATTTGACTAATATTAGGTCACCCGTTAAGTCAATGTCGGATGCGTTTGTATTAGTTACCCAAACAAATTATCACCATTTCCTATATGACAATATGAAAAACATACTTATATTATATTTTTATATATTTTATCACTAAAATTGCAAGAATTGTGCAAGGAAGAATAAGAAAATTGTTTGGATTCTCAATACATTTTACGGCATATTTTTCTAATAGAGAACTACTGGCGATTAAGGTATCGAGATTTAATTTAGACTATAAGGAACATCTTCATTCGAAGAAACACGATATTGAATTTATGCTTGTATATTGGAGAGATTTATACCGGGGTAGATTCGGCCATAGATTTGGACATTTTAAATTTGCCGCCCTAAGTATGTTTCGTATAACTGTAATAATAGTGATATAGTCCTCGAGACAGTAATAAATTAATACCGATTGAGCATTTATGCAAAATAAACATTTTCTGCGTTAATTACGTAAGATAGGAGCGAAATAAAAAGTTCTTTTTCTCTTTAACGATTACAAAAAGTTGCAAATAACACATCGATGCTTCTAAATCCTCCTTTGCGCCTATACATTTTTGTCATAAATGCATCAAATCCGCAGTCTAGTGCAGAGCTGCTCAACTTCTTCCTCATCGCTGCTTTACGATCCTATTTCTAATCTAGCGGCTCCCCCACTAACGGATACATTATACACAGAGAGAGGAAGAGCTACGTCACCATCCCTTCTTCGGGTAACGTCTTTCCTGCCGCCCCACTACTACCCACTCGTATCGCCACATCAAGACTTGTGTCGCTACTCTAACTTCCTCTTCTACCGCGCTATTCCCCGTGTTTCCGCCGCAGCCCGGTCACGAATTGAGGTAGAAATGGCAGTGGGGGTATAGGAAAATCTGGAAGATATTTCTCCGAATTTTCCGTACTTTCCCATAAGGGGAGAATTGTTTATATGGGCGTGTGAGCCGAGCCTCTTATAGGAACACGTAGTTCCAAGAAGGGAGCAAGGTAACACGATATAGACTAAGCAGTTGATAATGCATATTCTTATGAATCCAGGTTTAAGAATACAATCATTTCAGAAGCTTCTACCGTTTCTAACTTCTCGACGTTTGCACATTATATTTTATGATAGGTATATGTAAAAAACGGGAAAGAATTCATCTAAAAAAGATCGTTTAAAACACTGTACAAAAATCTCAGAAAAATTAATTTAGTTAAAAAATATATCTAGGCACAATATAATAAATTTTAAATAAATTAAAAAAAAATGTGCTACGGGCCCTAGTCTTCCCTAACTAAAAATGTTAAGCGAGAAGCCAATTTATTATCAAGATTTTGAATTACATGTGTTTTGAGAAGGAAATACAGCAGCATTGCTGAAAATAATATTTGTACCGCTTCGAAGATGTTCTATCGCTCCGTCCTTGCGGAAAGTGGTTTGATCGTTTTCAGGCAGGATATTGTCATCTTGAAGATCAGCCGTGGTCCGGACGTTCATCTCTCGTAGCCGGAGACAAAATTGGAGAACTAGTGGATGAACCAAACAATCTTCCGTTCCAGAGGTTGTGCGAAGCGATATTTGGAAAGACTTTCGTAAATCCGGTTGGAAATTTCGATCACATCCACTATATTCTTTAGGCACCAGAGCTGGGCGAATTTTATTTGAAATGAAAATAGGAAATAACTATTTGAAATAATTTATTTCTCACTGTTATTTTCAATACAGTTGTTTGAAGATAAAAATAATATTGATTTATATGACATAATATTTCTTTATTTGAAATTTCTCAAAAGAAATAATTTTCAAAACAATATTTGCAACAAAGGGTGCCAATATAAACTGGACTCAAACCTGATAATCCGGTTAGCTGATAGAGTTTGAAGAAAAATTTCACAATCATTTGAAATAATTGTTTCACATAATTATAATATAAAATAATATGTTATTTGAAGTAATATTTCAAGTAATGTTATTTCAAAAGTGATCACAGCCATGGAAGTAATTACAAAATAAAAAAACATGATATTTGAAAGTAATTTTAATAATTAAAATTTATTCGTTATGGTTACAGACACGTACGTTGAAAAGAAGGCTCTAATTTTCTTCTGGTTTATTGCTAGTAAAATATACTACAACTATCTTCTCTTCGGTTTTTTCTAATATTAACCATTTACGAAAAAAACGCTGGTACAAATTATCGCGAACACCCTGTATAAGAGGAATATACATAATGTATATATATGTTTTATACAGGGAATATATACAATGTGTTCACAAGAATTCTAGCCAACGTTTTTCTTGCAAATAGCAAATATTTAAAAAAAAGTGAGGAAATAAAGTTAGTTAGTTAGTAATTCTTTTTATCTGCATTATTTTTTTAGAAATGAAGGTGACCTTTAATTTTTTAAATGGTATGCTATGTATTCTTTTATGTGATACGAAAGCGTGCGTCAAAACAAATTCGTTCGTATACGATATAATGATCTTCAAGGACATACAAGGACAGAAATGAAAGAAACATTTTGAATATGTTTACTATTTGTAAGAAAAACGTTGACTAGTATTTCCGCGAACACCCTGTATATTTACAGTAATCGACGAAATAATTCGTATGGAATTACGATAAAGAATGTATGCAGTAAGAAAACATGTAATGTTATCGCAACATATCAAAATCTTTAACGTTAGTTTTTAAAAGTCTCGAACGTCAATGAAAATTGCAAATTCCAAGAGGTTGAAAAGAAACTTCCTGAAAGCAGGTGCACCGTTTACTTTCCATCTTTATTACCTTCCAAAAACTAATACCAGCAAAGGTAATCCATTAATGTGAATTGATACTGCTTCCGCATGCACTTGAGAAGAAGTTTTATGATAAGCCGAGTTTTTAAGAGCTGCAAAACTATTCAAACAAATACATTTTCGATATAATCTTCTGTGTACGTTTGGGCGAATCATTTTCAAATATTAATGACGTCTACGTTGATCGTTATTTTGATAAAAAGATTTTATATACATTTTGCAATAAAGGAATGGGATAACTGTACATACTCTACTTTCGACGCCTTAAAAAATTTATAACGAAACAGCATACGAAAGATAATCAATTTATAATTTTCTTACAAAACTTTTTTTATAGTGTGTTTAATAAAGTGTTAAATAATAATTTCTGCAATCGTATTTACACACCGATTGCATGTTATAGTGATTGCGTGTCACGATTTACTATCCTTACCTTAATACTCATACGTATAAAATGATGAGGAAGGGCGCAATTGCATCCTGCAAGCGCATCGTTGTATTTCCGGGAATTACATGGGAGTTCAGTCCTTCTCAAAACCAACTTTCTCTTTTATCATTTTCTTCGATCTGAAACCGAAACAAGAAAAAGGATATAGAATAACTGCAGAGAAACTTTAAATGAAGTTGCACTCGTAACTTCAACATTTATCTTTAAATTATAAATATAAAATAATTAAATAAAGTGCAAATATTTTCTATAATATATATTTTTTTTTCTATAATGACAAAAAAATCTTAGAGGTGTTACATACGGAGACTCTGTTTACGTGAGTCTCTTACTCCCTCCTTGAAACCACGTGTTTTTTCCCCGCAAGAGGTCCCGACCATTTGCCATGATAAACAACTACGTCATCAGAGGAAAGTGCATGCATATGGGAAAATTTGGAGGGATGCCTACCAGATTTTTCCATACCCCCACTGCCTTCTTGTGTAAACAAATCTTAATATAAATAAAGGGTCCAAGTTTGCTCATGAACGGGTTAGTTTGAAACTGAAAACCGAGCGATACGCGTCGTGAGATCGGGTTCATAGTTCCTTTCGAATCAATTCTTTAACCGCTACCTCCGTTATTCAAGGCAAGTCAGCTAACATAACCCCGCATTTCTCAGTGCGTCAAAACCGAGAGCAACGGAACTTAGTATTCACGACAATCCTTCGCAATACACAATTGTAGACCCCTATTACTTTTATATTCTATTATTGTCAAACATATGAGAGACTCCAAACTCATTTCCACATTCTTTTGAATTCCAGTAACTAGTATTTCCCACATACAGTAACGAGCAAAACTAAGTCTATTTGAAGCAACATAACTTTTTAAAAATTAGATTAAATGACTTGAATTTTATTGAGAAGTTAGAAGGATTAGTTTATTAGACGAGGTGTAAAAAATTTTTGAAAAAAATTTGAATTGGTCGGAATTGCAAAAGAAATAGTAAAAGTTGGTTATTTCAGCTTTTTTATCTGAGCCTGTATTGAAAATTTAAAAAATGTGTTTGATTCGCTTGAATAAATTATATCCATGGTGAAAATTTCACCGATATTGGTTAATTCGTTTACGAGTTATAAACGATTAAAAGTGCGATTTTAAGTCGAAAATCGTGAAAAATGACAATTTTTCCACTTTCAAGCTTACCCATCCTATAGTAGTGAGCAAATCGGTGATGAAACAGGCATCGGCTAGTCCACGACCTATTCCTGCGTAAGCAAACAAACCTCGGTCTACGCATTGACTGCCCTAGCCCTCGGCTCGTAACACAGGGAAATGATTTTTTTAACAAAATTATCACTGTTTAAGTATGAAAGTTTCTTCGAGAATGGTAAATATAGAGTTCAAATATTTTTTGGACCCATTGTCCATGTCGCCAGATCAAGACTCGTGCTCTCATTCTAATTTCCCCTTGACCAGAGACGTCTCGTCTCTGTCGCGCATACTCCGGTAGTGATAGAGAGCGGGTAACCTCCTCTCAATTAGTGCTCCCTCCCTTCATTTGGCGACACTGCCCACTGTATGTATTTACCTACAGCGATTCATTTCTTCTCTCTTTTTAAGGTAGATGGTAAAACAAGGTTGGAAGTCGACAAAAATAATGATACGTACAATTGCATTCGGGATGAGGAAACTATTTATTGAATATATTGAAAAATTGCGGGATAACACAAACGCGTGCGCGATCTCGCTGAACACAAAACAGTAGTGGGGACGGAAACATAATAACAATTATTAATGTTCAAGAAGCATGACAGAGGCGCTATGCGCCACTGTTAAGAACATCGCTCCCCCGAAAAGGGCGCCGATTGCAAATTCCATGAATTCCATCAGTCGAAAGTACGATTCAATTTTCAATGTTACTGTTTAAACAATGTTACTGTTTCTATTTGCGAGAATGGTACCATTATTAAATTACCATTTTCATAACCCATACAAATGTACTCTTTGAGTGATTCAGTGGTACGTTAAAGCAAATTTGAGTCACTTGCACTATCTTGTCTCTGTCACTGAAAGCAGCGGTACAAAGATCAACGGCTCGTGACCACATGTCCCATTGTTGTCCGTGGCACGACAAAAGCAGCAATTGTTCGTAACGTGGCATTTCGCCGGATACGGAATGTGGCTACATGCTTCACCAACTTTCCCAACGCGACGTCTTTTATCATGAAGACGCCCGTAGACTTGTGTCAGATTAATGTTGATTAGTGCGGGATTAAACGATAAAAATACCCGCGGAACCATTTCTCTGCATAAACCAGTTTGGGCACGAATCATTTGATCGAAACAAATAAATATGTATTGATAAAATGATCCATGAATTGTAACAAAGAATTAAAAGCTTAATGATGAACCATGTTAAATGATTGAAAAGTTTCCGTTTAGTACTACGGTCAAACCTGTTTTTGTGCGGTCCTTTTCTATGCGATTTCTTTTGTGCGATTCTTTTTATGCGGTTATGAATGCCAACGGTGTTGGCATTATAACACCTGTTTTGGACTACGACGAGTAGTATTGAATTATGTGCATTTTGAAAATTTCTCCATGTTTAAAATGAGAAATTAAATTTTTTTTTAATGTTTCCATGTGTAACTTAATTATTTATTTTGTTTGGAAAGCACTTTCTCGCTATTTCGTAAATCTTTGACATATTTTCTAAGTGAGACTTTAAATTTTCTTTAATATGTTGTAAAAAATTATTTGTTATAGCAATTTATGAAGTCCCTATCTACCGCACAAAAACAGGTTTGACTGTATTATTTTTTTGTTATTTTCAAACAATTGATAAGTATGTTAACACGTGATTACGATGCTTTCCTTTTACTTATTATCGTTACGCTTTTCTTTTTTCATTAGACGAGTTAAAATGCAGTTAACTAATTATTATTTTGTTTGTAATGTACATACAGAAATTACAGATACATGATAATGGATTTGGTTTCGCTATTTTTTCCAATTTTATTTTATTTATGCACGGCATACGAGGTATGTTACTAGTCGATAATAAAGACGATTATTCAGACCAACTGTAGGAAACAAACAATTGCACAAAATGACGGAACATTGTAACCATTATAATTATAAGTCATGGTTGGACTGGGGATTTTGTGCATTTTGTGCATATTAGTCTGAATTTATTAAAATTATGAGGAGAAGAAAGAAACTGTCACTCGACTCCAATTCCACCATATTTTGCATAAAAATTAGCATCCTAGACATTATGCATGAATTATTGGAAAAGACTAAAACTTGTGCATACACCTAATAATGTAGAATATTATATTGGGTCATTGCAAAAGTCTTGATACATATCTAACATATGGTGTTATTCCTGTAGCAGCGGGATTGCACTGAACGAATAGAACATATGCATGATATCATTGAAAAGAGTACACCTTCAGTTGTTTTTAAAAAAGTAATTGTCATGTAATGCATGAGTTTCGAGAAGGTTCGACTGTTCCTGCTACCGTCGAAAACATGTAACAAGTATACGGAGATCTTACACCATCCGTGTACCTAGATTGAGACTTGTGTACCGACTTTAACTTCCCCTTCTACCGCGCTGTTCCGCACGCTTCCGCTGTGTCCCGGTCACGTGACGCGTTTCTGTCGTGCATGTGTCACAATGCTACGTAACTAACCCATACTGGCAGAGAGGGGGTAACTTTTCCCTTCAATTCGTGTTCCCTCCCCTCATCTGGCAATACTGTACACTGACTTCGAGAGTCGATGACGTAGATTCGACTACCCCCATTATCGCGCTCCGGCCTTACTTGACTTACAACAGAAAGTTCTGACGTGTGGCTTGTGAGCCACACGCGGCTCCTTCCCCAGGTTAGGTTACTTTTTCCACTGTTAGATTTCATCGTTATGTAGTAGTGAGTAGTGGGAAGCTCCCACTACGAGGGGTAACCGTAGAACTTCGTCCATGTTCCCGTGTCGCTACTACCGCCCCACTAACTCTACGGCTACACGTCAGGCCTGGGCAACTTTTTCCCCACCTTCGCTTCACAAACCCCACTACCAGTGTGCAGCTTCCCCTACCACTGACCACTTAATATTACCCTACCGTGCTTTTACGCAGCATGGTGGGAGGTCTTAGGAGTGGGAAGAAGATTCGCGTGTGACTCGCGAGCCACCAATTGCCCAGGCCTGCTGTACGTAGTAGTGGGAAGCGGTTTGACAAATGGTGGGGACCTTGCGGTTCTCGGAGGGAAACAAGTTACAACTACCTGCCTTACGATAGTGGGGGGGGGGGGGGGGGGGTAACCGATTCTACGTCACCGACTCTCGGAGCACCAATTGCCTAGGAGCGTTGTAGAGTATGGGGTTAACCAGTTAACTGTGGAGTTTAATTTGAAAAATCCCTCACGGCGCGGAATTAAAATCAAGTAATGAGGAATATATACGTCGAACGCAGGCCAAATGCCGCTATTATATATTTTACGAAAACAGTAAAACAAAATGAGAAAGAATTACGGTTTTATTCGAGAAGAAATTAACAAGTCATTAACGTTAACCGCACCGCAATAGAGTTTCGGATTGACGTGCATACACGTCGAACGCGCTTAACTGGTTAAAGATAAACTGAAAATCGTATCACAACTTTTGCAACGACCCAATACTATATTGTGCTTATAAATATGTTAATTTAAGTAAATAGTAACAGTTTATTTTAAACCTAGGCAACTGATTTGTCATGACTATCAATGCCTCGAAACGCTAGCCTGTTAGTCTGCTTTCATTACTACCATATTGCTCGAACTGTGTAGAGGAATATGTACGTCGCCTCATACTAATACTACTTAAAACTTGAAATTATGGTTCAGTCAGTAGTATAAAACTGCATATTTCACTCCTAGAAGGGGACGGTGTGCGTGAGCAATCAGTTGTCCAGGCTTGATTTATTTATAGCTCAGCATAGTGAAATATAACATAAAACTATATTTAAGTAACACGCGATTAACTACTTAACTAAACACGTTACCTTTTACAACTTTTCTATCTGGGCCTGCATTGAAAGTTTAAAATGTACATTTGGAAAATATGTGTCAGTTATACATATTCTAAAAATTTCATTGAAATCGGTTGGGCGGGAAAAAACGACAGACATCAGAAGGTCTAGGAATATTTAGATTTATTACAGTTACAGGCAAAAACACGGGAAAAATCTTTTACCATCTTTAACTGTGTACAGCTCATTGCAATGTTGACTCATTTTGATGTAATTTTCAGAATGTGTATAGCTAATACAGGTCTACAAACGAACTTATAAATTTTCAATATAGACCCACATAAAAACGTTTTAAAAAACAATTTTTAGTATTTTCTCCGCAATTCAGACCACCAGTAATTTTGTTCAGCCGCGAGATTCCCTTGAAAATCCGCGGCATCGCGATTTCAAGGTGGGACCAGGGACCGATCTCTGGGACAATATCTTTACCGTTTTACTCGCGGCTGACAAATCTGCACAACCCAACATTTGGCGTGCAGATGGTAAACACGTTTTATGACACGGGCCTCTAGGGCTGTTTTTGAGAAAGTCGCCTTAACCGAACCTTTCTTAATTGCCCATTAGAAGTTTCCTCGCGCCCTCAACAGCTAACCGTACTGTCATAAAACGTGGACTTATAAAGGTGGTATCGCGGAACCATCCGACGGTCCCCGGCCGGTGAACATCGGGCCTACAGCTGTGATTTCGCCCGCCGAAATCCAGCGACGTTGCCACCCCGACAACCGAATACCCCCACTCCACACCAACTCACCCCGAGTGCAATGGAGTGGAGTTGGGGTAAAATTTAGTCTAACTACAACTCCCGCACAAGGAACAACTAGTCTAGGCTCCGGAACTGGTCAACCACGCGGACCAACCGCTATAGTTCCGTTTTCTCCGTTGCAACAGTAACTTTCACTCGTAGAAATATTACCATCCTTATCGTCCGAAAGGATCGTAAGGTCGCACCGAGTAGCGTCGTCGAGCACCGTCGGTTGAGGAATTTACGCCTCCTCATAGACTCTACGACAAAGAGTCTGCGCCGCGAAACGTGCCCGACCGTCGGAAATACAAATTTTATCAAAATTTCTTTTTCTTTTCATGTCGTAAACCAATTATTCTAACTTTTCGAAAAAATCCAAAACGTATGGTTCAGCCTTAAAAAAATTATTGTCTTTTTAAAAGTGTCCCAATATTACTGTAAGTATGTATAATAAATAAATAATTCAAATTGTAGGCAATTCTTAATATTACCTAACGCATAAAGAATAGTTACAACGTGATAAAAACATGAACGATACACATGATGATATAAATAGTAAATAATACTATGATGCAGACACATATGCTTATCTTGTATAAACGGAAAATAACATTCAGTATCTTAATGTTTCAGTTACCAAATGAAAAATTCGGCGAAGATTGTTGAAACGATAATATCGACGTATAATTGCACAGTTAGCTAACGACAGGTTTAATGATTACCTCCGAAATCATGTGTAATCAATCGTCCTTGTTGGCGAGAATGGCGTTAGGCTTCATAATGCGTAGAAATATAATCGAACCTATAGTTAAGCAGGAGCGAGCGATTGCTGCCGTCGCACGGATTCGTTGTGATGTAATAATGCACGGTCATGATAGAGAAAGCGATTATACGTGACTGCAAAATCCACTGTCTCCCTTAAGATGTATTATATAAACTTACAGACCGTAGGAAAAAGAAAATTTCATGTTGACAATGATTCGAACTTTGTAATGAAAAAACTACTTGTAACAAGGATATTGAAAATGCCAAAAAAAGAAACACGTTAAGGACAGATCCGAGAAGTCACTAAACGGTTGATTAACACTGATATAAGTAAAATATTATTTCCGACTGTTTCGCTTTTTAGATATCAGTTGGTTATTCGAACATTGTAAACGAGGATGTTCGAGTGAGTGATTGCCAGATGTCAAGAAATCTCGACGATTAACGAAACATTTTTATGGTTAGAGGAACCTTGAAAATTCCAGGTAGAAAATCAGCAATAGCCAGTATAGAGGTTATTGAGCTGCCATTAGGATGGTTCTGGGCACATTTGCCTCAATTGAGGCAAAACCATCCCCACCGTAGCGCCCACTGTCCCCTTCCAGTAAATGCCGTTACCATTGAAAAAGGACGCGCTTCGCCTGTCGCTAGTAGCTACGAAGGTACATATGGTGAGGCAACGAAGACAGGAGAGATCAGCGAATGCGACGAAAGAAAGGTTGGTGGGGAAAGCAAGCGTTTGAGGGGCCCCAACCATGCCCAACACTACAGTAGAAAAACCCATGGCTGCATACCGTACACAGATCTCCCCACATAGCGTATTCTCGAGATGATACCTCTACACTAACTGTAAAGGGCTGGCAACTCGCGATGTAGCCGTCATAAAAAACCGGTTTTAGTTTCAAGGCACTCGCAACCAAGATCTACCCATACACATACACAGTCCCGCGCAACAAAAGAAAACACAATGCACTTTGTAAAATTTAAATGAAGAATGAACAAAAATAGGTCATCTCAAGGTTGAGTAAATAATATCATTCATATTTTCTGAGATACTTGCCTTAGGAGCTTACAATGGGGCACCCTGTATGTTCAATTCCAAAGATGATCATTTAAGAAGATCCTTGAAGAATTTAAGAAGAATTTAAGATTTAAGAAAATTTAATATTTAAGAACAAACTTGATTTAAAAGCGAAATCATATATCAAAATAGAAGCTGAAGATAGGCCCTTAAAAATCAGTTTTGTATCTTAAAATGCTTAATAATAAGCCTGTAAACTGTAACAGTGCGTCTTCATCAAAACGTCTCATAACATTTGCATTCTAAAATCGGATATTTCATCTGTAACAACTTATTAACTTATACAAAGTAAACGTGGCGGTTAAAGAACTTGGACACCGGGTGTACAAAGTGTGGCGTGTCACGTAAGTCTGAAATAAATTTTCCTGTGTCGTATTTCAATGTAATTTATGAACATTGGTAGCGACGTTGATGCCAAATTAAAATTTCTTTACTTGAACGTTAAACTTCACGTGGTATTGTGACACATGCACGACAGAGACAAAAGGCGTCACGTGACCAAGCTGTGGCGGAAGCGTGGGGGAATAGCATCTTAGAAGGGAAGGTAGAGTAGGGAGACAAGTCTTAAGGGCCCGGGGTAGTCACGTGACTTTTTAATTAATAATTTCTATTCACAGCCTTCAGACACAGACTTAAGATCCGTCTTGGTCTTGATCCGACGGGTCTTAAGTCTGTGACTAAACTTGTCACATTTTTTGCTCTGTATTATCGGTATTATGAATTTTGAAGCCAGAAGCGTGCTTCAAGTTTTCGCTTTTATTTCGCAACAGACTCAAGACAAATTATAGCTCAATTTGTAGCTGGAAATATTTTCTAGTGCGCGCTGGTCTCGACATCACCCAGAAAACTCATCCAATGGCATAAAAATGCTTGGATTTCACGGCATGCACATTGTCAATTTTTGGCCTACTTCGAACCCTTGTATTACCAAATATCTGCATAATCTCGGCAGCTCCTGACCAGCGCGCACTAGATTGAACCTTCCTCTTTTGAATGAGCCCTTTACCAGCGACAAAATACTGGACATTCACATGCTTGCCAAATGTTGAGGCATTATAACAGAGTCCTTCGGGGCTTTAGGCTAACAAGTGTCATAAAAATCAGTTCAGTACACCATTGACTGTGACAGTGTTTATCACAGCAGGTATTATATATTACGATCTACGATCTACGATCTTAAAACAAGAACAATTTACATATACATATGTATTAATGTATTATAACATTTCCCTGTAAAGTTTGTGGTGGTCGGCTTCAGTGTACAAGATATTCGTAAAAAAACTGTTAGTTCCATTACAGCAAATTCCACCATTTTAAACGAATTTTGGTTAGGTCTGGCTAGCAAATTTTCCTCTCCTTACGGTGAAACACCTGCATGAGGTTCTTATTCTAGTAAAAAATAAAGCCATACTTTGCTTCTGTGGATCAGAAAATTCGTAAATCACAGTATCAGAGAATAATGTTTAATTAACGTGAAACGAATTTTGTAGAAAAAATTAATTTTGGGATAAATTAATCACTGTGCGTCGCGTCAAGAGAATTTGAGAACCCTCCTGTTGGCGTATTTCTACGTTCTGTCCGCTAATTAGTTTTCATGCTGCCTGAGAAGGGATACGTAGCAATTATTTACTTCCTTGACTGCGGTTTAGGAAGCCTTCGTTTCAGGGTAAAGCGCAGTGGAACTTAATTAGAATTGACGGCTAAGGTTTTCCTCCCTCTGAGTCAGACAGTCTGAATACGGAATTAGACTAGTCTCAATAAGATCAATTCAGATCATATATGTTTATAGTGAGTTCAGTTTTACATATATTTATCAAACGAATATCGCTAGTATAGGAGATACTTGTAGTAATTGTTTTACACTTTACAATAATAAATGAAACGAGTAATAACTAGATTTTATGCATTTATAACAAAACTGAGTGGATCTAATGCATAACGGTTGTTACGTATGGAGACGTTCTCCACGTTCATTTCGATTAGAATTTCTAATCTCTTTTCTGAGAACGAAAAGCGTCCCAACAGGCCCCTTTTATTAACGAAAGATACTGTATGCCTTCTTTATATCAAAATCTCTAGACTCTCCCTTCTGGCATCCGTTAATCAATATTCTGATAGGAAATAGCCTGGATAACCTTCACTAACCCCTTTCAACGAAAATCTAACTGAGGCCTGCTTTTCATTAGAAGTGACAAAAAATGTGACTGTGACCCTACGCGACATTAAATCTTAAACAGAGTACCCCTTTCATTTTCAAGGTATATAAACCCGTTCATTTTCATCCTCTTTGTTTCAGTTGAGAAGCGGTTCAGTCGAGGTTCAGACGCGGTTCAGTACTCGTGCAGTCACGTCGCGTCAATTCTAGTGAGATCGGGTTAAAGTCCCTTTCGAATCAATTCGTAACCTTACAGATTCCGTTAGTTCGGTATATATTCTATTTGGCATCCAACAATCGCTCTCTAACCCCGCATTGCCAGTGCGTCAACACCGTGCATCATAGGTAACAATTTCTCCAATTGTACACTTATTACATTCACTCGCGACACAAACAACTACATTTGTAATTATCTTAAATCAGAATATATTTGTCTTGTTTGTTAACTCGCGTAATCTACAACCCTTAATTATTGCCTAATATCCTAATCTAATAATTGAACGTTCCCACATGATACAATCTTACCGCTCGGATTGTATCAATTAAAGTATATATAAGTTACGAGGCTTACTAATCTTAAATTCAAATCAATGAAGATTTCTCCAACCTAGTGGCTCCCCGATTTCGCATTGGGTGCGTCCACGAAAACTATACCATCCTAGCGGATCCCTGATTTCGCATTGGGTTCTTCCGTATCCTAGCAGCTCCCTGGTTTTGCATCAGGTGCGTCTGTGAGTTATCCACCTTCCTTTCATATCGGGTTCGCCGCGCGTCTCTCCTGGTGACTCCCCGATTTCGCATTGGGTGCGTTCACGAAGTTTCATCCTCCTAGTAACTCCTCGGTTTCGCATCGGGTGCGTCTGCGTTTGACTCCAACCTCCCAGAGGTTCCCTGATTTCGCATCAGGTGCGTCCTCGACGTCAACTATCCTAGCGGCTCCCCGATTTCGCATTGGATGCGTCCGCGTACCTAACTAACAAATTGAAACCATATTCCTGGGGTAACAACCCCTCGCCGGCCTCTCGCGTTGCTCGCAGCCCTGGCTCGTAACACGGTAAGTACGTGTAAAGGATTTAAAAATACTGTTGAATTATTCCCAACTCACTAAAATTATTATGGAAAGCAATAAATGTGTATGTAACTCCTGTACCTCGAAATTAATGCAAACGATTTTTATTTTGCATAACAATCCGCAGTTTAGTAACTACTTTGGGCACCTCGTATAATATATATTTGAGAAAGCAAATATAGCAATAATTGTTACAAATAATATGGTCCTAGGCCTATTGAAAATGATTTGAACGTTTAAATTTTGCTAACATTGTTTACTCGTGGGCCATACTCAAAACTGTTTTTCTTAC
This sequence comes from Halictus rubicundus, assembly GCF_050948215.1. Taxonomy (NCBI): domain Eukaryota; kingdom Metazoa; phylum Arthropoda; class Insecta; order Hymenoptera; family Halictidae; genus Halictus; species Halictus rubicundus. Next base: position 5,204,506 of record NC_135149.1, on the reverse strand, counting down.
CAAAAATAACGCTGACACTAAAAATTGTAATAATTGGAAATAAAAATTTGAGCGCACCTAAATCTTCTCAGGGCACACCATTCCTAAATTATGCCTGAACAAAATCAACAATGAATGTTTTTTTCTGACGGATAAAGGCAAAATTCGAAGTTTGGTCAACAAATCTTTATCATTAATTTTCAGCACTTTGTCAGAGAAGATTGTCGATTCAGGAAACGTTGAAGCTAAATATCCTTCGAATTAGCCAATTTCAACTCGAGCCAATTCAAGCTTCAAGTCGTTTTATTTTTTTCACACCGATTCGTCTTGAATCGACCGACGCGAGCACCAAACGGATCGAACAGTTTGAAGTAAGCATTAATCATTTCAAGCCAATCGAAGGCTCCAGCCGACTCGAACGATTTGATTACCCACCATCCAGATCCAGACAGCAGTTTGCGTACTTTCTATGAACCGTTATTTCCAAAAGCGCTTCAATACTCAAACGTGTTTAGTAGACGTTGTAAAGACTGACATTTAAAGAAATAGAAATGTGTTTAAAGAAGACAATGTCTTATTGTGCAGACCTGGGCACTTCTGAAATAACATTATTTGAAATGTTATTTCAAATATCATGTTATTTTATTTTATAATTACTCCCATGCCTGTGATCACTTCTGAAATAAGATTACTTGAAATATCATTTCAAATAACATGTTATATTATTTTATTATTATTTAATTATTTCAGATAATTATGAAATTGTTCTTCAAAATTATATCAGCTAACCAGATGAGCAAGTTTAAGTCCAGTTTATACTGACACGCTTTGTTGCATACTATTTTGAGAATTATTTCTTTTGATAAACTGGAGATAAAAAAATATCGAAGTAATATACTATTTGAAATTGCTATTATTTGAAATAAATCAATATTATTTTTATTTTCAAATAACAAGATTGTAAATAACGGTGCGAAAGAAATTATTTTAAACAGTTATTAAAATTCGTCCAGGTCTGTCATTAAAATAAATTAGATATCAGATAGGAATGACTAATTTGTTAGAAATATTTAAAAAAAAAAAACTGCATAATAGTGTAAAGTTGAAACGATTGCGATCATTCAATGAAATTGTGGTACAAGTTCCATTCACGAATTTTCTTCTTTCATGAGATTGGCGACGGGAAAAAAAACTCTCGACAAAGCCAAGCAGGATCGCGACTGCTGTAAAGCAAGGAGAGAAGTTCGAACAGTGCCTGAGAATACGACTCAATCGTTCAACTGGAGGAGATCAATCGATTTTCCAATATCTTCGTTCTTTTCGCTAGGAAACGATCTCCCGAACAACGGTGAACTACATATTATTTTCGAAACCATTTCGTCGCCTCCTGAATATTGTTCCAATACTGGATAGCACGAGATTTTTCACATAAATACAAAAACAGAGCGTATAAAGTACCCGCGTTGACTCTTTTTCAAACTTTAACAACCATTTACAACTGTTAGGAAGTACACAAAACTATAATTGGATATATTTGGATATGTAGAGGAGAGTCCCCTCTATCTCTTGACTCAAACTTGAACTTTCTCGCGTGTTTAGTTTTTGCGTAACACGTCATTTTTTATCAAAATCATGCATTTTTACAAAAACCAATATTTTTCGAAAATGTTGCGTGATAGAGCAATTCTGCTTTCGGATTTGGTTTTAGAATGATAAAGTGTATAAGAATCACCCAACAGGTATTGCAAAACAATTTTGGTGTTGGACAGTGTAATCTTTCCAAACCTAAATTGATGATCCCTTCAATTCTTCTCACATTTTAGCTGATATCAAAATATTCTCTGCAACACGAATGGTAACTTATAATTAGACTGCAAATTTTAATGCAAAATAAAAATTATCTACATTAATTGCAAGTTACAGAAGGTACATAGATATTTATTTCTTCTTTTAATCATTTTCATGAGTAAGAAATAATGCAACAGTATTCTTAAATTTTATGAACCTTCTTGTGATGCAAAATTTAATGTAATTAATCCTCATTTTTAAGTCGTATCGGCTCCGACAAAACTTTTTCGTTAGTAACAAAACCAGGTTATTACTAAATTCGAATTTCTTGGAATTAATGCTTACAAATTTGTAGTTTTATAAAACTCTGCATTTCAATTATAATATTAATAATTATGATTGTAATATCATTTCCCGTATTTAGAAAGAAGGAACCTCTGTTCTTAAAAGATCATATGTAGAGTGTCTGAAAAAATGGAATAAATAAATCTCAGACGCAAAGATCCGTTTTAAGTGTCATTTGCCATCGATTTGCCTATCCTAAATTTGAGGCAACATTATCTAATCTGGTACTATTCTATTTAAAGTCATCAACAGGGATAAGAAAAACTCGGAAAGTTAATCGGCGAAACTTTGGAACGATTCACTTTCACGGAAACCCAATAAAGCGGAAGTTTTTCTCTGCTGTGTGCGGAATAATTTGAAAGTCGCCCGAGAATCTAGCTAGAAAAAGAGCTACCGTCAAGTTAATGCGATTTTCGTTAAATAACACTACGTGCAATTAAGATTATGATTTAGAGCGCAGTTTACGCCCTCCCGCTCGCGGAAATGAAAGTTACGGATCTCGAGATTCTTTTTAAGACAAGAATACTAACTACTTTAGTGCGGCAACATTGTACAGGGTAGTCTACCTGAAGATAGCCATCTAAACGATCTCTTCAAATGTGATGATTGGACTGCGGATCTTTATGCAAATTCTAAATTTCATGGTTCATTTTATAAAAACTAGGATGAGGAGTAAGATCAATTTGTCATCTAAAACAATCCCTGAGCTACAGCTGAGAGCAATGTGACGTCAGCGGAAAAAATGTTGTCATAGGCTGAACCATCGAAACGAGCCATGGTTCGTAACCCGCCAGAAACAAGGTTTGTTAGTTAGGATAAACTTCATCTCCTGGGACCAAAAATTTTGCAGATTTTTTATACAATCCTGTAGATTTTTATGAGAAAACTTAAAAAATGCAAGTTTCAAAGTACGGAATTCACTTGTTCCAAAGTTATACGCGTGTAAAGTTGAGCGATTTCAAGCGTTTTTATCAGGTAAGGATGCCGCCATATTGGTATTTCAGCGTCGCATGTCGTCTAATGAGTAGAGCCGCTAGGTGGCACCACAAGCACGCATGTGATGTTGATAATATAGATTTGCAAGTGTAGTCGGGCCGACCCCTCTCCACTCCCTCACGAACCTAACTCAGACCAACCTTTCGGTGGCTCCGCTCATTGGACGATGCCCGAGTACATACCAATATGGCAACACCTTACCTTTCAAAAACACTTGAAATCACTCAACTTTACACGCGTATAACTTTTTAACGAGTGAACTCCCCGCTTTAAAACTTGCATTTTTAGAGATTTCTCCTCAAAGTTAACAGGATTGTATTTAAAAAAGTGCAAACTTTTTGGTCCCAGAAGGTAAAGTTCAACCTAAAATAAATTTTTCATGTTTGTTTTTCATAGAATTTGTTTCTCCTCAAGGCCATCTTTTCTGAAGTTTTAAAGGTTACCGATGCTTTTTTGCATATAAATATACATTTTTCCACATGCATCTTATAGCTGACATCAACACGTTGACTGTCAACTACGAGATAACTCGTGTTATTGCTTAGGACGCCAACTACGAGTTATTTAATTTTTGAAGTGAAAGGTCACTTCAAGATCACGTCATTATCATCTCCGATGGCGTTTTAATGTCAGTTACAATTTATGACATTGATAGATTGCGGATCTTTAGGCATTCAGAAAATTTTCACAAAAATGCTAGAATATAAAATTCGACAGAATTTAGTACCACTATTGAAAACAAACTTTTATTTGATTCCACTTTCTTAAACTTTGTCTACAAAAATTGCAAATTGCACATACCCGCAGTCTATACATTAATATGCTGCACGTGTATGTTCATAAAAACACAATCACATGCATCTACAAAATATAATTATGTATATTTATAAAATTATATTATCACCATAAAATATTAAGGCAACCAATTTATTATTGCAAAGGTACCATGGATTATTTTCTGAATAGTAATTTAATGGTTGCTTTTATCAATATCCGATTATATTTGGCATGAACCTCATCTAGTTAGCGAAGTTTTCCCTGATAACTCCGAGCCACAATCAGTTTATAAACAGAGCAGAGAGGCAAACAAACCGGAATCATTTTCAAATTGCCCCACTATTTAATGACGTGTTGTTGCTGGGAGTGGAGCTTCGGGCTTGAAATCGTTTCAAGCTATTATTCCATGAGGAGCATTGCATGAGAGAAGCATGGCTATGAATACGAATATCAGTACGAGTGCAAATACCGCTGTCCAATTACTCAATGATCAGCCACGGCCTTGTCTCGCCTTTTTCAACAATGATGCTCCGTTATACATATACTCTCCCAGTTTATTTGTCATTGAACAATGACGCCTTACTTCGGCTGTTTATTCGCAGTAAACTATGAAGAGCACACGGAAAACTTTATTGCAATTAAATTTTATTTAATCAAATCATTACGCGTTCAGTATGCGTTCCTGCAAATTACAGACGCTTGATTTTATGTTGCTCATTCGAACACGAATTCGTCTGCAATTTTCTCCTTACTAAGTGCTTACACTCTCTTAAAACGCGTCTTACATTCTTCGTATTAGTGTCTATATCAATACTGTGTGCAATTTGTCTCGCAACCTTCAAAGATGTCACACTTATTGTTACTCGTTTTCGAACGTCCAGACCACATTTTTCCATAATTTTTTTAATCTTTCAATAAATCTATTATAACTTTACACTGAAAGTTGTTCATTTTTTAGTTTCGTTATGGTATATAGTTCACTTTTTTATATATATTTCATTTTTATTAATCTATTGTATTTTTGTAAACAAATATAAATCACAATATGTTATTACACATTTTATTAACTATGTTTCATGTTTGATACTTGTTATTCTGTAAGTCGTCTACGAATGAGAAACATAGGTTTTATGCTTGTGCACCTACATAGTCGCCAGGTGAGAGGAGGAAGCACGAATTGAGGGGAAAGAGTTACCCTATCTCTGTCAGTACCGGGTTAGTCAGGAGATATTGTGACACATGTACGAAAGAGATGGAACGCGTCACGTGACCGGGCTGTGACGAAAACGTGGGGGAACTGCGCTGTAGAAAGGGAAGTTAGAATGGGGACACAAGTCTTAATCTGGCGACTGTGCTTGTGAGTTGTTGTAATAGGGTGGTTCTTATTTACACTTGAAGAAAACTTTTTTCAAAATTTTTTGACGGCACCTCCAGGATTGTTCGAATTAAAATTTTAAAAATCTGTGCAAAGTTTGAGCACCCTCGGATAACGGGAAAACGTACCACTTGAGAAAATCATTTCTCTCGAATATCTTCTAAATTGTTAACTGTATCGAAAAATATGTTAGATAAAACCTGTAGATCGGTACAGGCTGCGTCTTTTAAGTCCTATTACTTTTTTTTCGTAAAACAAACGGTTTCCGAAAAAATTGAGATGTCGGAACAAAATCAAAAATTTTTTTACAAATTTGAAAACTAAAGTGTCTTTTCATTATCTTTTATCATTAAACATTAACGAAAAATGTGAATTTTTTAACTTGCGGATCTTACTTTTTATTAATTGCATATTATTTTTCAGGAAATTGCATATATTTCATTTAGTAGAAGTAAAAAATTGTCTTGTTCCACTTTATCAAGGGTAAACGTCTTATAAAGAGGACTACGTTTTGAAAAGCCCTCTGAAATGAACCGCTAAATAAATATCCGTAGAACGTTGTCCGGGCGAGGCAAGCGATGCGTTATTGCATTGATAAAAGACAATGAAAACACACTTCAGTTTTCAAATTTTGGAAAAATTTTTTGATTTTACTTCAACATATTTCTCATTTTTTCGAAAACCGTTTGTTTTACGAAAAAAGTAATATGACATGAAAGACGTAACCTGTCCACATGTACAAGTTTTGTTGAACATATTCTTCGATACAGTAAATAAGTTAAAAGATATTTGAAAAAAACGATTTTATGAGCATTTCATTAATTATTTTAATCTTTAAGGACCAAGGGACACGCTTTCGCGTTATCCGAGGTGCTCAAACTTTGCAAATATTCTTTTTTATTAATTGGGACAATCCTGGTGAGGGGGGGGGGGGGTGCCGTAACAAAAATTCAAAATTCGAAAATAAGAGCCACATAGTGTTATAAGTTAGTAGGTTAAGGTTAGGACATGGTTCATGGCATGTGTTTATGGTTTAGGGCATGGTTTATGACTATAGTCATACCAACGAAAACATACATCACACACGCCACAGTCACACCAATGCGCACATAAATGAAAAAGATTATAGGAAATACAAAAAATAATTATATCAATCTTGAACATTGTACTATTATTTTGTCCCGTTTGCGTACTACAAACTTTACATTTGCATTTGTAGAATTTTGTCAAAGTGAGTATTATACACAATATTGAGTATGTTATATTAGATTCTTTATATTCAAGTGACCAAACCTCTCATGCCACAGCTTTATTTTGGCAGCATTTTGGCTTGTTAGAATTTGCATTCCTTACATCCGCTTTTAATTTGATGTTTCCATTTGAACCAATTACAATAGCTTGAATTTTCTGTAATTTTAGCAATTGATATTCAATTAGCTCTCAAATCTAGTACATATAGTGTATCTATATATTTAATTTGTTTAATACTATTATTAAGGTTCGTTTTAATTTGCACATTTCCCTTTGCCTTCACATTTGTTGAGGCATTCCTAATTAAGTTTAATTTTTCATAATTAGATGGGTTTAATTGAATAAACTTGACTTATCCTGACACAAGTGGGTTATGCACACACTATCCAGACACCAGTATTTTTGTTCACGATCCTCATATATTTCATAAACAACATTGGTTTCTGCACACATATATCATCATCCACAATTTCCGCTGTTTGTTTTCTATTATTACCTCTTGAATAACATTCTAGTGCTTTACGTCCCAAACTCCCACAATTATGTCTTTAATTTTTGAGAATATCCTTGATCTTCTGAAGCGCGAATTTGTTCCTTACTTTTATATTTTTTTATTTTCGTTTAATTGCTTCATGATCATCATTTTGTGTTTGATGTCGAGTTTCAAATTCTTCCAAAGTCTTAACATTTAAAACATCCAAAGCTGGCATTTCATCTTTAGATTCTATTGCACATCAAAAACTCTTAAAACTTTTGAAAAAACTATTTAATAACATTGCACTTTGTAATTCCTTTTGTATATCAAATGATCATATCAGCTAATTTATCTACCATTTTACTAAATGCAATATGTTCACGTATACGTCACCATTACGCATATTACGAGTTGTCAATTTCCTTAACAATAACTAGACTCCGGGTCTTTATGCAAAATAAAAAGCTTGTGCATCAATTGTAAGACACACAAGCTAAATGGAAATTTACATCTTTCACGAATAATTTTAATATCATGAAAGTAATGCACCTACTAACTTTTCTCCGGAGTCTAATAATAACGCTTTCTTTGAAGGTCCTTAAGACGCATACATAGATCTCAAGGCTTAACTTCACCTTGGCAACCCAGATATTTTTAACTTCTTTTCTATAATCCTGTAGATTTTAACGAGAAAATGTCGAAAATCCAAGTTTTAATTCCAGTTAGAACCAGTGAGTTTGTAATATTAAAATTTGAATTTTTAGCATTTTCTCGTCAAAAAGTACAGGATTACAAATATCCTTTTAACATTTTAATGTACATAATATTTAATTAATGTAACAGAATACATTGTCCGTAATATTCTTAATGAACATTGCAAGGAATGCCCAAATCTAGTAATGACGTAACAAATGTATTAATTTTTTCCAGTTTTGTAGTAAAAAAGTAAATAAAAAAAATTAAGATGCGCTCTCTTTTTGTTCCGGAGTGTATTTTAAAACACGTCGCAGGACTAATCAGTCGATTCGTAACTATTGTCGGATATGTTGCCGAAATATTTTCCAAGGGATCGAAGACCCCGTTACGTGGCCGGCTCCTAGACAACAATAACGAGACAATGAAACCTTCTCACTGTATGAATAATTGTCGACGTGCGGCGGCGCCGAGTCTCGCGCGGTTTCGTAATTGTCCGCGCGCGCGCGCGACAAAATCAGCACAGTGTGCTATGGTGAGCCGTTCCCCTCGAACAATGGCGTTGTCGTACTTCGAACGAATCGCCGTTATTGCTGAGCGCAGGAAAACGAGCGAAAGTGATGAAATTATAAATGCATGAGAATTTCTTGACAAAAGAGCCGTGAATAATTACTCACACGATACATTTAAATTGGGTCGCGTACGATTGACCTTGAATTTAGAAGAAACGAGAAGTTCGAAACGGGTCTTACAACACTCTCAGATGAAGAAGTGTGAATTCTATAACATTAATTATTTCGACACGTTCACACTAACAAGGGAAATATCTCAAGAACAACAAATAATGAATGTATTATTGTGTCTACCAAACTGTGTAAAAAAATGTTTTGAATGCATATTTTTTGAGAAACGCTTCCACTCCCTCCCGCACCCTTAAAAAATTGTTAAACTTTACGTGCTGAAGTATCTCCGGGCACCTTTTTTCCATACCTGTTAACGATTTTTTAAATCAAATTTTCTTTTAATCTATGTAACTGTAATCATTAAATTTAGTCTACTTCCAACAGCAGTACTTAAGAAATTTACATTTATTCTTAGTTTAATTAGTTTTTTTTAGTTTAATTACTTAGTTTATTCTTAGTCTTAATTCTTATTATTTATAACATTGCAAAAATATTTATTAACAAAACTGATTTTCACACATTCAAATCTTTCTTTGTATACAGGGTGCCCTCGCTATGGAGACAAGCTATATCTTTAAAGTGTTTACAGATAGAAGAAAATGTCGTGAGGCGAAATTAAATAGTATAGAATGGAGCATGTCCTGATATTAGTTCTATGCATTCTTAGGCACTAATGGTGCTAAAAAATTAAACTGCACCTATTTTTTATATCGTACCTCATAGTTTTAAATGCACTAATCGATGAATTTTTTTCTTCTCTGTAAGAAATTATTGAGCTTGAAGGTTAAAACTACTAGTTTAGAAGTTATAACAAATTAAAGGTACTTCAGGCCATATACAGTGAATCCGGGATATACAGTCGGGGACAAAAATAAGTGGACAGTTAGTAGAAATATGTAAAAATGAAGTTTAGTCGTATTAACATGACTGTTACAAACTTAAGTTATATTTATTATATATCCTTATAATGTATAGATTATTTAGCGAATAATTGAAGTTCATATTTACATGTTTGTGTAAACACGCCGTACTATAACGAAAATGTCAGCTATTTATCAGGAGAGAAAAATAAGTGGTCACTTGGTTATAATGTTATTGTGAGGTAAGAAATGTATACAAACATTAGGCACAGGTTGCGCTTACATGCAGTGATCACCATCAATCTCATTAGTACCAATTCAAGCTTCGTACAAGTAAGAACATTTATACAATAATTGCAGAATGCCAGAAACGAAAGAAACATATCAAATTCGCCACTTAATTGTATCAGACTGCTGTACGAAATTAAGTCACCGCGTAATAACTCGGATGTTCAACGTATTTAAAAGTGCAATACAAAAAGTTTATAATAAAAATAAAAAATTTAAGAGGTCGTGGACGCAAACGCTGTATGTACCACCATACAAAAAGACCGTCGAATTTTTCGTACAAGTCGAAAAGATCAAACGATTGCAGCAAGAAGTATTGTAGAAATAGTGGAAGTAAATGTTTCAACAAAATAATAAAACGAAGACTGCACGAAGCTGGTTTAAGATGCTGCAAGACTAGACGTAAGCCACGTATGTATTATTAAAAGAAATATGAGAAAACGTTTAGCGTTTGCAAAAACATATGTGAATATACCACTAGCATTCTGGAAAAATATAATTTGGAGCGACGAAAGTAAATTTGAGTTGAGGCATTTAAAAAAGAAGCGCAAAGTCTAGAGAAAAAAACATGAAGCATATAAGAGAGCATTTATTACATCCACAGTTAAATTTGACGGTGGATCATTAATGGTGTGGGAGTGCTTCTCGCGAAACGGAATTGGTACGTTAGTACAAATTGACGGAATTATGAATGCAGATAAGTATATTAATATACTAAATGAAAATTTAAAGAAGCAGTGGTAAAAATGGGTTGCAACGACGAATTTGTCTTTCAATAAGATAATGACCCCAAGCACTCTACTAAGAAAACTAAACAATTTTTTAAGGATTCCAATATTAAATTGCTTGAATGGCCGGCCCAGAGCCCTGATTTGAATCCCATCGAGAACTTATGGAGTTCAATTAACGCAGAAGTTCCATTGGACCAGTGAAATAATAAGGTCCATTTTTTCAAAAGATTACAGTCTGAATATAAAAAAATTAGTAACGATTATATTGAAAAGTTAATGCAAAGTATTTCTCGACGTCTGGAAGCCGTAATATAAACAAAAAGCGGCAATACCAAGTATTAATTTTGTTATGTGTTCCATTTATTACGCATTTCATTGAGTGTTCACTTATTTTTGTCTCCTGATAAATAGCTGTCATTTTCGTTATGGTATGGCATGTTTCCACAAAGATGTAAATATTAACTTCAATTATTCACTAAATAATCTATACACTATAAGGCTATATAATAAATAAAACTTAAATTTATAACAGTCATGTTAGTTCGATAAACTTTATTTTTACCTGTTTCCACTAACTGTTCACTTATTTTAGTCCCCGACTGTACGTCGCCGAGAATTCTGAGTTAGCCGTCGCAGACTTATCCCTACCATCGCGGGATGTACCCCATGAGGGGTCAAGAAGCTCGAGAGCAGCCGCCGCCGAGGAGTGTGAACATAACATGAGTCGGGTGTGAGACCAGGAGACCACTACTAATCGAATAAGAAAACATCTTTATTTTTCATTATTTTTTTATGGGACTTTTACCAACATATTCGTGGCATTTTTCTAATGAAAATGACACCAAACATGATATAATTCCGATGATATTTACTTGTGTAATGAACGATGAAAGTTACTTCCCATTACAATTATATTAACGAAAAAATAGTATATATATGATCCGAATTGTACCGTGTTTGGTTTCATTTTAATCAGAAAAATGCTACGAATATGTTGATGAAATTCCCATAAAAAAATAATGAAAAATAAAGATGTTCTTAAGCTTCACTGTCCTTTTCTACGAATATTGCTCTGACGATGACAGAAACCGGACTGCTGACATATAACCCGAATTCACTATATTTTCCTAAAGTAATTTTGATATCATTAAAAATAATGTAAATACTTATAACAAATGTTCAAATGAACCTCCATCACACATCAAATTATTTTTCCATCTTTTTTTTGGCATTATTTAAAATACGAATCAAGACTTCTCCAGGAATTCTAGATGTTTGTTCCAATTTTTTTGTTCCAATAACTATTAAACTAGTAGTTTTAAGGTTCCGTAATAATTTTTTCTAGAAAAAAAATGCATCGATTAGTACATTGAAAATTAGGACTTGCTCCGGGTCCCGCAATCTCTAAGGACGACAGAGTTGACCAATTAGATTGTCTCTAAATCGAGTCGGCCACTCCCCGCGCCCTTGGCGCACTTTTCCAAAACCGTGGTGCAATTTGTCGCGGTCGACTTTCTCCACGTTCGACAATACAGCAGGATTTCCTTGAGGCCCAAACCGTGTGACACGATCGATTGGAAGCCATCTCGAGCCGTGAGAACTTTGGACACAAAATGACGATCACGAACGCTGTTAAGATTCTCGACGAAACTCTCCAAGGACGCATTTATTATCTGACTCTAATTGACCAATATTCACAGAAAACAGCTTCCTCAAAAATAGCCCCGACGCGTTAAATTTGTTGCTAATAATTTGTATACACATATAATATTTTTCTAATAATTTTATACTTTTTGCCCATTGTTACGTGCAAAGTAGGTAAATTAATTACTAAATTTAGTTATGCTAATTTTTGTAGTTTAACGATTCTAGTTCAACTGCAATTGTTTTTAAAATTGTTATTAAAATCTAACGTAGTTCATGATATTGATACGAAATAAATAGAATTTTGGAGAGTACGAATTACTTGATTAAATGATAGATGAAATCACAATTTGATTTGAATTTTATTTTCATTTGACATTCAAATAATGAGATAATTTTTTAAAAATTATTTGACTGTTCAAATAAACCTACATATGATTATTTTAAAAGACATGTAGCCGAATAAGATATTATTTTATCTTCATGATTATTTCTCAAATAATTTATTTCGATAATGCCCAAGTCTGGAAACCAATACTATACCATCAACTCCTTAATGTTCATGTTAAAATATTGAACTAGCATCACTGTTTGTAATGCGAACGAATGAAAATCTCTACTTTTAACGAAATGTAGCTCAGTAATATTTTTCAACATTTATCAAATTAACTTCAAGCAGAGGCTACAGAGCTTGCCTTACTATCATGTATTTTGTTAAACAAAGTGCCCTTTTAACATCTCGACTTCCACTTCCGTGCTACAGACAAGTTTCTCTGGTGGGTTCTGATAACCTATTTAGCTAAGAAATGCCCGAGAGAAAACACCTCGTGGCTGGAAGAGTTAAGCCGAACTTTGGTACCTTAGCCGCATGAGCCAGATTCGGCGACGTTGCAATTTATCTTGCTTGTTCTCCAGCCCCTATTACAAGGCTGGGCACATTTGCCTCAATTGAGGAAAAACTGTCCTCACCGTAGCGCTCACTGTCCCTTTCCAGTGAGCGCCGTTACCATGGAGAAAAGACGAGTTTCGCCTGTCGCGAGTACAGTGAATCCGCGTTATATGTCAGCAGTCCGGGTCTTGTCGTCATCAGGGCACTATTCTTTGATGAAGTGCTAAACGCAGAAAACAACAGCGATAGTTTACCGTCATTTACAGTTCGCTGCGGTCTGTAAACACGTCGTAATTCGTGTGTCCTATGAGTTATCTATCAAAGTCACAGCGAGGAAATGCTGCCGACGAGGCCCTACTATTCTTTGATGCAGTGCCGAACGTAGAAAAGGACAGTAAAGCTCGAGAACATCTTTAGTTTTCATTATTTTTTATGGTACTTTCACCAACGTATTCGTAGCATTTTCTTGATTAGAATGAAACCAAACACGGTACAATTCGGATGATATGTACACTATTTTCCCGTTAATATAATTGTAATGGGAAGTAACTTTCATCGTTCATTACACAAGTAAATATCATCGGAATTATATCATGTTTGGTATCATTGTGTGTGTGTGTGTGTGTGTGTGTGTGTGTGTGTGTGTGTGTGTGTGTGTGTGTGCTTGTGTGTGTATGTATGCGTTAAGAAGAATCTGGAAGGATCTAGAAGAAACAATTGAGAATAGTATGAGAGAGAAATGGAATGAGTGAGGAGTGGGGAGAACAGAAAAAGAAGCGAAACTAGGAAGCGTCGTTCGCGGGTTTTGTATGAGATTGAATGTGACCACGAAAGAGAGTGCACGTGTTTGTTGTATATTTGTTATTAATATAAACGAAAGGTAAAACCAAAGAGTGAGTGTTAATTTAGTAGACAAAAATCCCCAACATCATTTTCATTAGAAAAATTCCAGGAATATGTTAGTGAAAGTCCCATAAAAAAATAATGAAAAATAAAGAAGTTCTCTTATTGGATTAGTGGTGGTCTCCTGGTCTCACACCGATATACCCGACCCGTGTTATGTTCACACTTCTCGGCGGCGGCTGCTCTCGAGCTTTTTGACCCCTCACGGAGCATACCCCGCGGTGGTAGGGATAAGTCCGCGACGTATATCCCGGATTCACTGTACCTACAAAGGTACGTACCGATGGAACAAAGAAGACACGAGCCACCAACGAACGCAACGAAGGTGCGTGCTGCGTGAACGAGAGATGGTGGAGGAAGCAAGCGTTTGAGGGACCCCAACCATGCCCAGAACTGCTTTAGTAGGTGTTTTACATCTCTTATGTCATATTAGCAGTCTCGCCAGATGCGGGAGAGAGCACGAATTCAGAGGAAAAAGTTACCCTCTCTCTACCAATATCGATGTATGCACGACAGAGATGAAACGCCTCACGTGACCGGGTTGCGGCGGAAGCGTAGGGAATATCGCGGTAGAAGGGGAAATTAGAGTGGGGGAACAAGTCTTGATCTAGCGATTATGAATATTAGAAGTATAGGCAGAAGCTTGAAATATTTCATAAACTGTTAATATATAGGGTGGTCCAGGTGATTGTGTCAGCTTTAAACTCCATTACTAGTGCAGATACAGAAAATTATGATGGGAGAAAAATAAATGATTCAAAAAGTATTACACTTGTGTAGGTCTATGTTTTTTTTTGTGATGCAATTCTACATCTGCACTGAACAATTGCATTACTCTTTTTTAATGAAAATATGTTTACATAGTTCGATTACACTCATCATTCTTCATTATTGAAGAAGATGCTCAAACGCTTCTCCATCACTGCAATGCACTATACACATTTCCGACAACGCTTTCCAATTATTTTCAAAATTGTGTTAAAGAATTGTAAGGATCTAAAAGATCTACTTGTAAGGTATGGATAATATCTCTTCTTGTTATGACAACAAGCATTAATGTCGACAATTAGGAAATTGCCATACAGCGTTTGAGCCCCTTCTGCAATAAAGATATTTTCTTACAATATCTCAATATTTGTTTACGGAGAATGATGGAAAAAATCCAACTATTTAGAAAAATAAAAAACTATGTCAAAATACTATTTTAAGAACTTATTGCGTCAAATAAAATATTTTATTTTCAAAGTTGTATGCACACTTTAAAATAAATAGAATTATTTACTATAATATTTACTATATGAAATACTACTTTGCTCAGCTCTCAAGTTTAACTTTTTAAAGTCAGTTCAAGTAGTATAAATAGGACTAAAATATAATCAAGCTGTTGATAATATAAAATCGATTACGATTTATAATTAAGAAATAGAAATTTTCGAAACGAGCATAGACATAGATATACTAAGTTAGTTTTTCCAGTAAATTAAAATATACATACGATTTAGTGCCATTAACATTACATAAGGTCACTATTTTCCACTACAATTTGATTTTTTTAGCGCTGCTCAAAAGAATAGTATAATTGAAATTTTCAATGAATCTATTTAAATGAGATATGCCAATAAACATTTTTTGTTATATATTGTTTACTTCCTCAAAAAAGCTACATGCTAATTTTAAATGTACTATTGTAATAAATAATTTAATATTTGTATTATAAGATTAAATTTGTGATACGAATTATTAATAGGCACGTTTGTAATCGATATTACTACTTGTCAACATATTGTATTTCTATTTCCAGTGGATATCGAGACGGGAACAAAGTGGACAGAAAAGTAGGTAATTTTACACCTAATGGAAATTGCTTCTGCGAAAAATGGATGTAACACAGATAGTATCGTAACTCGTAAAATGTACACTGTAAGAAAAGTAGTTCTTCGGAAACAATTTCGCGGTAACAGCGAACATAGCATATATTATTGTAATAATTTTTGCTTTAAAATAGTGTTGACCACAATATTTTCGGTTGTAGTCGATAAATAACATTTTTATGATATACCGATGTGGAAACCACTTTACATTAATGCCTCGATTGACCAGGGTCTGATTATATTATCGACAGTCTTGATGGACCGGTCTCTTGATTATCCGGGTCTTGGTAATTCGGCGTAAAAGTCACACGCGATATAATTTATTTGTCTCCTCCTGCACCAGTCAGCACACTGTTGTTAGACGTATACACCAGTCTGTCTTTATGGATAAGTTATCCTCACTGTTCATTTTGTTCCTACGGCAAGTACGAGCAAGCTGTGAGACACAACTTTCAGTCGTAATGTAATGATATTACGTAGACGACAAAATCGTTCGGTGCGAATTAAGTTAGCAAAATGAGTTATGAATGGAAAAGAGTGGTTGTTACATTAGAAAAGAAAATTGAAGCACTCCGAAGAATAAACGGTGAATCGTTGAGATCAATTGCTCCTTGATTTGAAAACGTTGCTGTGACAATGCACTTATTAATACAAAATTAACAAAATTAAAAGAGATATAAATATAAAAATGTATACATTGTATAAAAAAATTATGTTTATTATGAAATAAAATGTTTATTGACTACATAAATTACATTTTCAGTTTTTTCCCCCCAGGTCTCGATTAATCGGTGGGTCTCGATTTATCCCGGCTCCTTCGGTCCCGACGAAGCCGGTTATTCGAGGTCCCACTGTATTTGTAGAGATGTAAAGAGGTATGTTGTTGATTGCTCGTGATTATCAGAATGATGTTCGAGCCTTAGCTGTATATTTACACGTGAAGTGTCGACGAAATTGAGGGGGGGGGGGGAGGGGGTTTTCCTCTTGTATAAAAGGAAACTAAATATACCAAACTAAAAAAGTGGACTGTATTTACAAATAAGTGTTGAGCCGTAACCGAATACAATTGAGCAGAGTACAAGAGAGCAGCTAGAGACCGATCTTTTCCCTAGCGTGCTTGGAATCGAATTGCTTGGGAGGATCGAGCCAAAAACCCACGTAAGGGTAGATCCTCCCTCTACTTCGGGATTTTCCTCCCTTCCCTGGATGACAAGAAACATCCCGGATTGGCCAGGACGAGGACCAATTGGGGGTGGACGGTTGGAAAGTGGGAGATGGGACCGAGGAACATCCTGATGGCCCCAAGGCCATCCTGATGAACCAAGGGCCATCAACCACTTACTACGAGTGAAGAGTTGCCAGAGCCTGGGAAAACTCAGGGCGTCTGGTAATCGTCAAGTGCGAAACTAAAGAAGGGCAGGATGGGACCTCTGGCAGATTTATGACATGGGCCTAGAAAACTGTATACAAGTGCTACGCCCTGGGGACGGACACGATTGGGAAATTAGCTAAAACGGTGACAAGGCCGCTCCGTATCTAATTTCTAAAAATCCCCAAAGTCACGTTCCAAGAGCGTAAAGCAATACCCATGCCATTACCAGATGTCCCAAGCTGGCCGCTACATATGTAGCAAATGTTTTCGAGAAATCGGGTAACGATTGCTTTCACAAACTATACTAAAAGATCCACATGAGCAGGTAGCAAACAGAGACGAATTGATTTTTTTTTCAAATATATGTCTATACACAAAATACTGATTTCACAAACTAAGTAGGCCATTATGATCCACTAGTAGTACTCTATCTTACACTAGAATTCGAACAGCTATAATGTTTGAAACATTTTTTTATAAAAATCATATTAACAACAGGTGATAATTTTCTAGCTCGAATTACTAAAGAGATTGATTGGATAAAAATTAGTACTTTATAAAATATAAATGACGGTCAATTACGCCATATATTTAGAGTATAAAAGAGATTACAACGGACCGAATTAGTTACGTAGGTATTGGCATATTAAATTGTTTTAAAGCACTATCCTGTACAATACCATTTACCACTTCTTACAGGATTCATTCCGAATAAATACAAAGCAATGATATTCATGCATATCGCGGCTCAACGTTTACGTATTCATTATTAGCCACGTGTTATGCGTCATGATAATACCCATACCTATATCTTTATCAGCCACGTTTATCAGATCAGCTGTGAACTGGTTCCATTTACTGAATCAATAAAGTTGAGACTATAGTATTAGGGAAAGATTTTTTGCTTTAGAATTTAAAAAAAATTGGTCTTTCGCATTTTGTAAATGTAAAAGTACAGTCGAGTCCAGGTAAATAAATATTCAGTATCTTTAATCTTCAATAATGATAATATATATTTTACTAACATATTCGTTTGTTTACTTACATCTTCTAAATAAAAACAATAAAATAATTTGTTTTCGTTCATCATATTCATTTGCCTATATATCACCAATCGTTATAGGAAAAAGTTGTTCAGAATTATCCCCCCAACAACGTATTTCAAGATCATTGAAACCGGTGAGGAGTCCCATATTGTAAATAGTTACCCCATTTTTTAAATTTTGGTTCGTTTCTCATCATAATGCCAATTGTAACCTGTATTATGCACCATACAATGTATAATCGGTTTTCTAGAAAGGCGTACAGTTACCTCAAAATATCGCTCTGGATTACATAGCTGCAGAAACAGTAGGTACTTAACTGTGTTTCGATCAATTCGAAGATTATCTTGGTTGATTATACGGCGAGATAAGATTAATTACAATTATTCAATGGTATTATCGCTAACACGAGCGGGCTCAAGAGCCGTGATATCGGCCATACATGTCTACTGAATTGAGGCTAAGGAACGAGTTAAAGGCCCGCTTTCAGGCAATAAATCACCACAGAGTCTTTACGACCTGCGCGTCTCTAATGCAGAGAATTGCCGGACGTGGTTGACGTGCGATTGAAAATAGACGCTTCCGGCTTCACCTCAACACGTGCATTCGTAAGGGACATGTGAATTGTGCCACTGGGCTTGACCAAAACGCAAACCAATAATCCTATTCGAGAGCTTTTTATGTTCGGCATTAATTATATATCATCACCTTGTCCCTGAATAATATCATCTTTCTTATGATCATATCACGACAGCGTGGGCAGCAGATTTTTAATTCGAAGATCACCTAGGTCAACACGAAATACTCCTTGCAGCAACAGATTCGTATCAGTGTAACACACATGGCGGATCAATGAACCCGAAAAATTTCCGCTAAGCCTACGAATTGTTAGTAAAGTTTAAGCTACCTATTTCAATATATCGATATGACAATTATGGAGCATTTTCCAGAAATTTTTTAAAATTAACAAATGTTACATATGCATTGCAGAACTTTATACAAATACACGTTTGCGTAGGTGTACTTAAGGGGCCGGTCTCCGTAGATTCGCGATAAGGTAGAGTGACTACATTACCGTCAAAAAATGGTTTTACACGTTTCAAGTTTTCGTCCTTAAATAAGAATATTTTGTCGCTGGTAAAGGTTTCATTCGAAAGAGGAAGGTTCAATCTAGTGCGCGCAGGTCAGGAGCTGCCGAGATTATGCAGATATTTGATAATATAAGCTAATAATATAATAATTTATGCCATTGAAAATATCTCCAGCTATAAATTGAGCTATAATTTGTCTCGATTCTGTTGCGAAATAAAGGCGAAAACTTGAAGCACGCTTCTGGCGTCAGAATTCATAATATCGTTAATACAGAGCAAAAAATGTGACAAGTTTAGCCACAAACTTAAGATCCGTCGGATCAAGACCAAGACGTATCTTAAGTCTGTGTTTGAAGGCTGTGAATGGAAATTATTAATTAAAAAGTCACGTGACTACCCCGGGCCTTTAAAGAAAAGAAAATCAAAGAAAATTCTGTTTTTCATGAGTAGTTCTAATAAAATAAGAAATATGTAAAGGAGTACAATATTTATTTATTTTATGTACAAAATTGTTTGTTTTATCATTCTTTTAAGATTTTGTCTTTTATAAATACACGAGAGTTTCATTATCTACTTGCGTGAAATTATCTCATCAGATTAATATTGGAAGGACGTAAATGAATCCATAATATGGATCAAAATTGAAAAGAATGTAGCCCTTGTATTAATACAATAGAGTAGAACAGTATTTTATAGATTGTTTAGTTATTCCTGTTATTTTATAACTGGGGAAACTAGGCACCCTATTGCAATAGGTCAGATATGCGACTTTTATACTTATATTTATTATTATATTCTATTGAAACTCTCAGATTTCTTTTTCCATTACGTGTAAAGTATTGTCTCAAATGGTATTAACAACAACATCACCTGAAATTTTAATCTGATTTATCTGTTAGTCAACTGCGTCATTTGCACATATGTTTGTTGCTATGAAGAGAATTACCACTAAAGATTAAAATTAATTTCAGTTAGTTTCTCGATATTTATACCGTGCATTTTGGTACCTATAAAGTTTTATTCCGAAAGAAAGTACAGTTTACGATTACAAAAGACCTGTCAAAAATGCTTAAAATCGCTCAACTTTAAACACGCATAACTTTTAAACCCGTGAATTCCTAACATTAAAATTTGGATTTTTGACAATTTCTTGTAAAAATCTACAGGACTATATAAAAAAGTTAAAAATTTCTGGGTTACCAAGATGAAGTTTAACCCAGATTTGTAATCCTATGTAAGAATGGAAAAATTATTGGATGAAGAATTTTCTAGACAAAAACTCAGTAGATCAGTAGATCTCAGTAGATCAGAATATAATCATGAATATATGTATACAACATTTGCTTAAATGACACGTGGAAGAAGATTTTATTCAATATATTATCAGTGGAAGAAAATTCATCCGATAACATTGTATGAAATACGTTGGATATATAGATAATATTGGATAGATAGCTGTCACAACCACGGAAGCAGTAATTAGATAAATTATGAAATTTCTGATATCGACTTCTAGTTGCATACAGCAGATTATTTCTGTGCATTGTACGCTGCATGGCGCATTTACAGGATGCCATTTTCAAGCCGCCAATGCAACATTGTTATTAAGCATTAAAATTTATAAAAAATATTTTTTTACATTACAACATTAATAAATGATACCTCAAATTTTAAATCAATCTACGAATTGGAATTTTCGAACGAAATTCTTGAAAAACGGTCCATTTACACAAAGTTCCAACCTTAAGTAACAATATTTTTTTCATTTTACGTTCTATATTTAAAGCAGACCATAACATGCTCTTCTACACGGAAATCTCCAGTTTTTTTAAAAATGTCACTTAACATGTTCATACTCTAAGCTCCTCCATTGGCATACATATACAATCATGATGCGTGAACATTGCCGTCTCCTACACAGTACTCATTACGAATTTTGTATTCGGCTAAATGTGTTTGTAAACTTCGATTCGTAATTTATTCAATACAAACGTATTACACATGGATAGCTAAGTATCAGCTAGTTAACAACCGTGCAAGTTTGAAGCTCTAATATTCACAATTTCTTATATCGTTTTTATTTTGGAAACGTTAATTGACGTAACAATGACCAAAATTGGAGATCTGGTATCATATCATGGTATTTCTTTAAAATTATGACCCACTTAATTCACATGTCCGTCGCGCTGTATACTTTGTGCGCTGTACATATAACTGGTGGTAAAAATTATATGACAAATAATAATACATAATTTGCTATAATAATAATACATTTCGTCACGTTATCGCTACACTATCTTACGAGTGTTATACTATCCATACATTATTGCTACAGTATCGTACTATGGTTACACTATCGATGCATTATTGCTACACTATGGCTACACTATCGCTGCACTATCGGCATACATCGATGTACTGTCCACTAGTAATTGATCAACTTTTAGAGGTAACGAAGGAGGATGTTAAACTTTAGCCAAATTTTGTGGAGCTCAGACACCTAAACTATTAATAAGGTGTTATCCTGTAGGATTTAAGAAAGTGTAATACCGGCATTACTTGTCGGCAAAATGATTGGTTTAAAACTCGAGACTGAACCATGCTTAGTCCAATTATCAGCCGTCAAATTAATTTTGATGGAGTGATTGTAATCAAGCAGTTCATATTGAAAGCTGTTATACACTGTATCATAATAAACTGATTCAATTAAATTGACTTCCTGTTAGGATAAATTCTTAAAGTGCTAAAGACGGTTTAACAATTGTAGCAACATGACGGTCGTAAATAGAAGATTCTATCTATAGTTCTGTTTACTACACGATTTAGACCAGATAACTATTACAAGCGATAATTCAGCCCCTGAAATAACTCACTGAAAAACAATTTCATCACATTTAATTGATTCTGGTGCTAACAAAGTTGACGAATGCATTTAAACAGAAGTTTAAATCAACTTTGAACGAAAACTTCTTAGAATCTGTCGAAGCATATACTAATGCACTATCCGCTTTAATTTATTTAGGTCGCTTTGAAATGAGGAAAACTTTGTTATTCCGCAACATATTCCGCAAACTATTATTTGAAATTCCGTGTTAGATAAACGTAGTAAACAAGTTTTCCTTTTATTCCATAAAAAATCAATATTTACACACACACAAACGTTCTCTAGTTATCACTAAATTGATTTACAATATTTATAGTGAGTGCATCAACATTTGTCTTATCACTTGCTAGTAAAGTGCAATCACAGGAAACATTTTAAATTGCAACTATAGGAAAATAGTGCCGCAAACGTTTTCCAGTGCGTGACCCTATAAAACATCTAACACGACCAAACATCATCAATTTGCATCTCAATTTTCACGGTAAATTGGCACCGATGAAAAATTGAATTACCGATTCCTCGCAGCTTAAACGTCTTTACAACGTGATTAGCCTTATCTTATCATCCTGGCCGCTGGAACAGTCCCACCTTGGCTGCTGGTGCTGAATCTCATAAACTTCGACAACATTGATGAACCGAGTTGCCAACCCTTGTAAAAAAAATCGCTCTCGTTTTCTAGCTCGACTACTTCAAGCACAGAACAACTGTGGCATTGATTACGTTTCACTTGAATGTGCACGAACGTCAAACGATATGAAAAAATAAATGTGTAGCTATACACGGTGTCAAATTTGTTCTAGTAAAAACTATGGGTTTCCCATTTAGAAGTTCAATATTGACCTTTATAGGCCTTTTCAAAGTCATTTCAAGGTCGAATAAACCATACAACTTCTATCTAAAATATTTTTCTTATATCATTCATATATTTCGAGATATTTGCCATGTGAATTTAATATAGGACACCTTCTATAATAGTATATAATTATTGTCATTCTCAAACGTCTTAAACATTAATCAATGTTTTTCTAGCTATACAGACTGTCCCAAAAATCTTGTACTTTCTCGGTGATTCCTGAAGTTGTTTGAAGTATCCTTTGCCTTTGCGAAAATATTTTGCAAGGTTTTGTTAAGGATCTATTAACGAAAAACACAGACCAATCAGAGCACGGCTACTGCGGACAGAGTCGGGCGCGGCCAATATCAACGCTACGCTCAGTGGAACCTGTCATCGATTCGGAATCGTTCCGCTGTTGCCGCACCCTGATTGGTCGGTGTTTTTCGTTAATAATTATTTACAAAGCCGCGGCGAACATTTTCGCAGACGAAAAAGTTACTTCTAATGACTTCAAGAATCACCCCTTTCAAAGAAGAACAGCAGTTTTGTCATTTCTGTCTCATTTAACGTATATTATAAATTGATTAAATGAAAGGTCTTTTTTCGCGGAAAGTTTATAATCCCTATTATTTCTAATGAAAATTTAATATTTCTCGTTACCAAATGTATAGTCAAGTAAATTAAATGGTTTCATCTCAGTCCTCTATTAAAAGTATCTTCATGATAACACTCAGTTTTATTAGTAACAATTGTTAGTTGCTTGATAATGAGATTCCTACTTTACGCTCAAATTTGGTCAATTTCAACGTTAATAAATTGTGTCTCAGTGGCATTAATTTTATGCCAATCATTTTTAAGTAATTCATAACACACTGCTGATAAGCAGTCGAATATTGGAGATTTTAACTTGGTTTTATAAACATTCAGTAGGCGTACAGAAGAACACAAAATTGTCCTTGATCTTGAATTTCAAGGTCAAGTTTTTGTTTATTGTCATGACGCGTAGAATGTAATGCGATAAAAAGAAATTTGACCTTGAAATTCAAGGTCAAGGACGATTTTGCGAAAACTTTTTTTGACAGATCTTCATCGATCCGAAGATGTAGAAT
This sequence comes from Halictus rubicundus, assembly GCF_050948215.1. NCBI lineage: Eukaryota > Metazoa > Arthropoda > Insecta > Hymenoptera > Halictidae > Halictus > Halictus rubicundus. The sequence continues at coordinate 5,180,624 of NC_135149.1, read as the reverse complement.
ACGCCTATAGCAGCCAAGACTAAACATTTCTTTACATCCTGTACATATAAAATCATGTCACGGTTCCATTCCAGAATATTTTCAACGGTCGCTATCACAGAAAAAATGGTCAAAAGCCATTACTTTAGGAGTATTCAATAAAACGTAATTTAATTCGTACTGCAATAAAAACTTTTATTAAAGTGCTAGTATATGTGCAAATACATGTGAATTCTCCTCGTGACACTCATTCCAGTTCGCTGGTTTCACAAGTAAATAATCCGTACATCTAAATACTTCAGAGATAACAACAAGAAACATTGGTTGTTTGTGAAATAGGGAGCACGGTTCGAACAGAGCCGTGAATTAACGAAGACAATGCAGTATTTATTAATCCTCAGTAAGGGGACGCTTTTGACAGTTGAGCCGTTTAATACGAAAGTAGTTAATTTTCTGCTTGTTTGATTTGACATCGCATCTTGAAAGCTTCAAAGGGTGTAACTGGATGAGAAAGTCCAAAGTGCCCCCAAACCGAATTGAATTTGCAATAGGCCATTCGATAGTTTATCCAAAGAAAATACTTTGTACCAATTTTCAAACCTATATGTCGACGGGGGGGGGGGGGGTAGTAATAGGGTGACAAAGAAAACCAGGTTTTTCCGTAATTTCTGTTATCCTCTTGAATTGAAAATCCTGAACAAAATCAGGCGTTTTAGCTATTCGAATGCATAACTATGAATTTTTTTAGAATTTTTAGCTTCGGAACCGATTTTAAAAAATAAAAAAAATTTTGAAATGTCGATTTGTTCTAGAAGTTACGTAATACTAAGTTTATATTTTTACATTTTAATATTCGGTTTTGAAGCTAAAATAAGTGATTGTTTCTAATACTTATTTCATAGAAACAACAGTCAATATTATTGAAGTATCATATGTCCTCGGCAGATAACATAATATACATACATAGCAGTCTAGAACAGAAATTAGTGGATTTGAGTAAATCAATTTTTCTTTCAAGAGAAGTTACGTTATTTGCGATATACCATTATTCTCCGAAGACCTAAATACTGTAACAAACTATTGTATCGATTCTTACCTACAAAAGATGATTTTTATATGAAAAAGTGTCCAATCTTCCGAATGCTTAAAAAAAGGGTGTGTTCTCATTTTTCAAAAAATATGTACATTTCATAACAGAAAGATACGATCGTTACCAGCACGATGGAAGAAGAGGTGTTGATATAAACATAATAATAATCTATTCGGCATAGAAACCTAACTTTTGTTAAAAATAACTCTATAACTAATACGTTTCGAGGGTATACTTATCTGACATTATTTACGTAGAATCACATTCTGAATCTTCTTAAGGTAAAGCCACCCCTATGAGGGTAGTTTTTCTTCCTAATGAAAAAACAATACCAGAAACAGATTTTACGACCCAGAAAATCATTACAACTGTTCTGTTTGTAATTAATGGTGTACATTTAAAAGCTATATGATGAATTTAGGCCGCGTTTTGTCCACTTCGTCCCACTGTGCGATGCTTTCTGTCCGAGGAATTATAGCTTTTTTTACTTTCAATGTCTAGTAGAAAATTTTCTTGATTTACACTTTTGCATTGAACGGCACAAACGAATAGGTGCGCGGTGAAGACATAATGCTTACGTGATTTAACAAATTCGTGGATCCTGTAGAACAGCCTGAATAAGTAGAGGATTACATGGGTACTATTACATTGGAAATGTTGAAACTGTGTGTATCCCCCCGTAAATGTTTGTTGTGTGCCGTTATAGAGTAATACATTGTTAAACGCAAACTGAGCGTAGTCCCTTTGAATTGCTTGGCTTTGAAACGTTGGTAGTATGTATACAAAATTTCGTGCCGAGTATCTATTGGATATAGTTGAAGCACACTTAACGAAGCACAGTATTCCAGGTTAAAACGATTTAGAGAATTGGAAGTTTCCATTTTCACCTGAACAATTTACTGCAAGGAATTTTATATCGCGGAACATGTACACGGTCTTGTCGTTTCCAAATGTCTGAGCAAGCTGTTCTGCTTAACTTTGCTTTGAAATTTCCTTTAATATATTTATTTCCATTTTTAATAATGGTAACAAGAACGTTTTGTTTAAAAAGGGTGCACTATATTTGAACCGCTTCAAATGTTTCCTTTTTCACACCTTTACTGTTTTACAGTGAACCGAACGCTGGTGCTCCTTAAACAGTTTTCAAGTTTTGCAATAATTTTTATAATTTTAGATAAATTTACGCCTGTTAGAGTGCAAATAGGAGAAATGAATATTTAAATTCAGTTTTTCATGAATTTTGAGGAATACTGTTCACTTTTTATTTTTCTACTTGCTCCCAACGGAACCAAGCGAAAAACGCACATCTAATTAAGGATTAAATGCAAAATATGAAATATGAAGTTCATAAAGCTACCTGAAAATAAGTAGGCCTTTCTGAAAGTTAATAGTGTGAAGACTTACTTTTGAAACGGTTATTATTACTTTAATATTCTAGTAGACTAATCAACGAGATTGAGAGATGTACAAGTAATGATTAAAGCTAAATAAACCCAGTAAAGGGGTGTAAACATAGGTATAAGAAGTAAAAATTTAGATCACTCTTGGTTATCATCCAATTAGATTTCTTATAAATAAAATTACCATTGGTCGAAATTTTCAAGACAAAAGTAATGGTTATGATTTTTAACTTTTTTTTTGCTGCGTCCATAAAGAAAATTTACAATATGCCTTTCGTAGATGTAAGTAAGTTATGTGTATGAACAAGGATTTATCACAATCGATTAATCTTGCTATGAGTCATAAATGATTGAAAATGCGATTTAGATAAATCGTAAGCCCAAAATTCGCAGATTCGAACGTCTTTTACGCCTACACCTGTTTTATGCGTCATAACTTTTATGGCTATACAGGGTGTCCCAAAAATGTTGTATTTCCTTGAAAGGGGTGATACTTGAGGTCATTTGAAGTAACTTTTTCCGTTTCGAAAATGTTCTCTGCAGCTTTGTTAAGGAGTTATTAACAAAAAACACGGACCAATCAAAGCGTGGATATAGCGGAGGGATTCCGGCTCGGCCAATCCCAACGCCACATTCAGCGGTATCTGTCGCCGTGCTGGAATTCGTCCACTCTATTCGTGCTCTGATTGGTCCGTGTTTTTCGTTAATAATTCCTTAACAAAGCCTCTGAGAATATTTTGGCAAAGAAGAAAGTTATGTGAAATGACCCCAGAAATCACTCCGTTCAAGAAAGTACAATATTTCTGGGTCACCTTGTACGCTGTTATAGATAACTTACTTACAATTAGATTTACAAAAGGCATATTTTAAATTTTCATTATAGGCGTAGTAAAAAAGTTAAAAATCATGACCATTACGCTATCAATATTCATACGCTATATTCGCTATCAAGTATCCGTATGTCAAGAACACCCATGGATTTACAAGTAAAGTTTTTTGCAAATATCTCGTAAACTAAAGCCGACCGCCAAAAACTTTAACGGGAAATGTTGTTCAGAATGATGACCTCGCCAACATATCTAAAGCTCATTGAAATCGAAGAGGAGGTAGCGTACATGGGCAAGTCTTCTGCAAGTAAAGTGTTTTGCGAACATCTCTTAAACTAATGTAATGTGTAATCCGAAACTATTACTGAAAGAGTTAGAAATTTGATGCGCATTAACCACGTGATGGAGCAATTTACGCGGGGAATGGTGATGCAAGAACAGAGAATGGCAAAGATCTGGGTGTGACAAAGCGTTTGCAGGGAAATAAAGCGCACGTATATGTACACCTATACGGATTGTAACCGTAATCCGGCCGACAGAGCCAGTCTCTTGACCTGACATTTAATGCTGTTACACAAGACAGAATACTCGTTGCCCTTTGTCTGCAAAGAACGTGCTACTTATTGAAACGACAGGCCAAAGGTAGGAACGAGTCTACGGTTCCGTCGCATCATTTAAAGTGAACTCGACTCGTCGCTTTTTGCAACGTTTTGTGCCATTGAGCGACTTTCGCAACTGCCGCTAGAATGTCTTCCTTTACGACTGTTCTTCTCAATAAACTGTTATAAACAGAACTTTAACGCATTCTTCTATCGTCATGAATATTTATTCTTCACAGCAGAACGTTCAGAGGTTGACGATATACATACATGTAATATTGCATAGTGACACAACTGCATGGCTATTGGCTCTGAAGTGCACCTTCGAAATGTACTTTAAAAATACAATGATTAAATTAAATTATATTTAATATTCCACTCTATCGAAGTCGTAAATAGAAACGTAGTGAGATAATAAAATTTCATTTAAATCCACAAATACATATACAGGGTGTTCACGCTGTTACTAGCCAGCGTTTTTCTTGTAAATAGTAAATATTAGAAAAAAATGAAAGAGGAAAAAGTAGTACTGTAGCAAGTAAGAAATTAATTATGTGAGTCATATGAACATGGTACTTCTACGAGCATGGAAAAAAGCAGCGATTTTTTATTTTTTTGACTACGTGCTCCTACTTTGAAAAATCTGAAAAAATCATATTTTAACAACCATAACGAGATAATAAAACTGTAAAAATATAAACTTAGTATGTTATAACTTCTACAAGAAATAAGAATTCTGAAAAAATTCATAGTTATGCATTCTAATAGCTAAAATATGCCTGATTTCGTTCAGAATTTTCAATTCAAAAGGATAACAGAAATTACGGAAAAACCTGGTTTTCTTTGTCACCCTATTACTACCCCCCCTCACCCCACCCCCCCCGTCCACATATAGGGTTGAAAATTGGCATAAAGTATTTTCTTCGGATAAACTATCGAATGCAAATTCAATTTGTATTGGCGACATTTTTTACCTGCTCATCCGGCTACACCCTTTTTAGAAATCTACAATTTTTCTTTCTGAATATTTTTACTTTCCTTAAACTAACAGATACTTAGGTAATTTTATGAAATATATTATTACAAAAATAATATTGACTATAATAACAACATGAATCGAACAATTAATAAGTTAAAACTTTATTTTTGACAGCAAATTTTAACAATCAAATATTTCAACAACAATTTAATCAATAATTTCATGATATGGTAATTGTACCAATTACTGTGACAACAAGCCAATATGTTCATTCTTGAATTAATTAATGAAGTATTTGATTTTAATTTCATATGTTCAAACTTTGAACAATTGATTGTCAAACTCTCCCTTTTTTATTAAAATATTTTTTTCAAGTCGAAAATGTTAATATTTCATAATAATGTAGTTAAAATGAAAAAAATGGTTTTTGTCCTAATTAGTATGCTCATCTATATATGTATTTTAATATCTCATACTGTGTGTAGTCTTTAAAAGTAAGAAAATAAGACTTTTAAAGGCTAAAAAAATAAGAAAATCGACAATTTGGAAATTGTTAAATGAACGTTATAAAGCACAATCAGATACTAATCACTGAATCTTTGGATATTGAATTTAGAAAGTAGCATATGTCCTAGGCTGAATAATTGAAACTTGAAATTGTAGAAGTTTCTAATGTACTGTACATAAATGCACACAATATTCACGTTGCAAGCGGAGAGAACAAAGCTTCTTCAGATTCGTCAAAGTTTCAAAACTTCAACGTGATTAAGCCGATTCGACATTGCGACATTGATCCGAGATTGCATCCGCGCGAAATTATGCGTACATCAACGTATTGTTATATGGTTACACGTCACCGGGATGAAAAATGAAGTTTTCCTCGATTACGTTTTTCCATCAGATTGGATCCATCAAAATCATGAACCTTTCGGAATATAGAAGTTTCCATGTGTATTCCGACAGAAACACAAACTATTCTTCTAGAAACTTGACGTCCATTAATCAAATTGCACAATTGTTGACAAATTGAGTAGTTCTGAATGCACAGTAATCTAGAAAGCGTCATACCGAGCCAAAATTCCAATCATCTTTATACCGATTTTTTAAATACACATTTTTAGCCCGTAATATGACTAGATACAGTAAAGTAACTTGTTTTTATAAAGCTATAATTTCTACATCCATCTTTTACAAATACTAATCGATTGTTTGTGACAGAATTCGCTTGCATTAGATTATTGTGAAACATAAAACAGTGACTAGAAACAATAATTGTAAAATTCAGGAACTAGATTAGGTATTATAATTTATTTGCATCTAGTTTTAAATTATTTAAATGTTTCAATGTGAGTAATTTCTCTTCATCATCCTCATCGGTTATGCACTTCCACAGGAATCGTTGGGGGTGTAGGTGGCACCTATGTAGTCGATGGAGAGCGTAATAACGATAAAACTGTGAATGGAAATTCTTTTTATTGAGCTCGTAGGTACCATGTATGTATCCGACTAGGTTGTTGCATATGAAATGTCCGATTTTAGAAAGCTAAACTCATAAAACGCTTTGATCAAGAAATGCTATTACAGTATACCAGTGCTGGGCATATTTACCTCAATTGAGGCAAAACCGTCCCCACCGTGGCGCCCACTGTTCTCCTCCAGAAAGCGCCGTTACCATGGAGAAAGGACGCACTTCGCCTGTCGCGTATTGCTACGGCGCACAATGGGCAATTTGGACAAAATCGGATTCAAAGTCAAAGAACTTTCGATAGGAATAAGGTAGAGCGATGAAATTTTTTTTAAATGAAACCTGAACCTTTGTAAAATATGGGAAAAATAGAGAGATTATTACCATCCAATCATTTCAACGAAAAAATGACTTCATTAGTTTTTGTCACAAAAATCTATTTTTTGCAAAATCCTGAGGTCGTAGACAAATTTTGAGACCAGATTTGAAATCAGCGTGAAAAAATCTATGGGAAATGATGTATAGCATGTTAAAAAAAAATTTTTCCGCGCGTGGTATTGGAAAAACTAAAATTTTCTTGAATTTGTGCGCGTTTAACAAATTTTCTCGAGGTTATAAAACGTTCGTACCACAATCTCCCTATTTTTCCCATATTCTACAAAGTTTCAGCTTTAATTTTAAAAAAGTTTCATCGCTCTACCTCATTTCTATCGAAAGTTCTTTGATTTTGAATCCGATTTAGTCCAAATTGCCCACTGTGCGGCGGTACGTACGGTGAGGTGAGGAGGACACGAGACACCAGTGAACGCGACGAAGGTGCGCGTTGCACGAAAAAAAGCTAGGTGGGGGAAGCAAGCGTTTGAGAGGCCCTAACCGTGCCCAGCACTGCATTACATGTTCCTCTGAAATTATTCAAACACACTACGTGGTGTACAATTCTCGCGTATAAATATTTATAATGTATGTATTGTGCGTATAAATCGTACGAATACGTGCAAACATTGCAAATATACGAAGTGTTAAAATAAGGAGCAGATAACTGTTTTGTCAAAAGTTTAAAAATATTACTTCAAATATTTAATAGTAGGTAAATGGGCTCTGTTTTTAATTAATGAATACATAGTATTTTTATAGTAATTTTATAATTAACAATAAATACAGAAACAATATAATCTTTTATGTTCTCTCTAATTCCCTCGTACATCGACTGCCAACTCTAAATTACAGTAGAATCTCCATCATCCAAATTAACCTTCGCCCACCAAACGCCGTGTCATTTGAACCTGCGTTGTGCAACAGTCAACCGTCACATTACGAAAGCGAATCACATTATGTTATCATAAATAATTACAGTTGCTCCAAGAGACAAAAAAGCACAAAAAGTCAACAAACTTGTAACGCTTGAACTCCGAGTATTTCTGCGTTTCTATTATTTATGATCAATTTTGAAATGAACTCTTAACTGTTCAATAGATATGTTGGAACATCATGTACATTGTACATACCTACTAGACCGTGATTAATTTCAAATAGAAAAATAACTCTACATTCATAATCTATTTATGTGGATCGATATTGATGATATAAACATATAAACAATTCCATGGACCATAAATATACTATTGACATCAATATTCAATATTATATACAGTGTCTCGCTTGTAATAAACATTCAAATTATTCAAAATACCAAGGTACATATCACCAAAAGACTAGTTTATATACAGGGTGTTTCACTTAACTCGAACATCTAAAATATCTCGCTTGTTTTTTATAATAGAAAAAAATGGCAGTGAAATACATTAGTTGGTTCAGGAGGACAAATATTATGATAGGCAAAAAAATGTGATCAAGGTCATATTTTTTGAGATTTCAAGGTCATCGAAGTTTTTTTAAATGGAATGATATATTTTTATTATCGCTATATAATAGCCGAGGTCAAGACGAATCCAACGACCAGTAATATTATGATCTTCACGTGACCTTGAGTACGACAAATTCATAAAAATTAGGACACTTTATGTAAATAGTGAAATAACGATGACATGATCCCCCTAGGGTTTCAAGAAATGTTCTTGAACCTTGATTAATGACTATAAACACGTTCACAATAAATCGTAATCGCTGATACAAATTCTTCTCGTTTCGGTGACTCTAATCAGTACAGGAGTTAGGTGAAACACCCCGTATATATCAAAAATGTATCTAGTGATTCAAATTATTTTTCACATTTTTTTTAAACATATGTATAAATGTTTACTTTTTTAAAAATGTGACGTTGTAAATATCATTGACGCCATTTTAAATAGCAACGTATTCCTTGAAAAGTTTAAATTTAAGTTTTTTATTGTCTATATCGATATCAGAATGTAAGAGTATTGATATACATTTCTTACAGCTTAATAAAATCACTAAAAACAGAAATAAATTCCTACTTGGTTCCTATATTTTGCAATTAATGCATACAATTTTTAATTTGCATAAAGATCCGCAGTCTACTAATAACTTTAGAACTAGCTGGTTATTCAAATGTTGATAACATTCATCTAATCTGGTGCAGCATCCTCGTTACACTATACGACATCAAACTTCCTTTGTTTAACCATCTGTTTGCACATAATGCGTTAACAATACGTATTGATCGGCACGTGCAGTTGATGAACGTACGTTTAAAGTCTTCTGCATTGCAATAGTACTAACAACTACATAGTACACATTATCGATATTTCTCTTCAATTCTGTGAATATATTAGCTATAACTAACATCTGCATCCTTAATTACACGAATGAATAGGAATAATAGAATTGATTCGGGTTGTTTATCTCTCAGCAAATTTCGACCACGACCACACTTCAAAGGTGGCATCCAACAAAAGAGATCAAAGAATAGTAACTTGACTAAGAATAGGTGATACCAACCTAACCCATTCTTTTCTCATAGCCAAATCAAGCCCAACGATTTGTGATGCATGTAACATAGAAATCTCAATCGAACATATCTTGATCCAATGTCGCAAATACAGTATTATCTTCATAACTATCGCAAAGGTCTGTACCCTACTTGTCATAATTTTATCCCCTCCACTGAGGGGAGATCCCCCTTGGATTCAATCAAGCGGTAAACAGGATCGACGACCGAGCCTGCGAGAGGTCCAGTATCGATGAGACTGACACTAATGCAAGCGAAGCAAAAGATTGCAACTTTTCTAATTTTTTTTTTTTATGAAACTTTTACAAGAAAGTCAAAGCGTCAAATCTCAGTTCTTCTTTCTGTTTCAATCGCTATCCTTGTCTACTATCAGGACACTAGAAAGGGTGTAGCACCTCTACTAGAACTGTCGCTCGGCAGACCCAACGACATCACAGTTATAGCGATACTATAGTATCAAGTTAAAAGAACACAATATACCATGTGTCCCAATGATGTTGTACTTCCATGAAAGGGGTGTTTCCTCAGGTCATTCGAAGTAACTTTTTCCCTTGCGAAAATGTTCTTCGCAGCTTCGTTAAGTAGTTATTGACGAAAAACATGCACCAATCAGAGCGCGGCATCAGCGGACCGATTCCCACTAAGTGACAGGACCCGCTTAGCCTGGCGTTAGGATTGGCCGGCCGAAATCCGTCCGCTGTAGCCACGTTCTGATTGGTCCGTATTTTTGGAAGTCCAACGTTTTTGAGACTCCCTGTAGAAGAGGCTACAAGATGCAAATTCTTGTGCTGAAATATTTGCATTTTTTAAGGATATCGAATAGATGGAAACTATCGGTATTACATGAACATTATGAAGAACGCAGAATAAACTATTAAAGATTGGTTTCAGCAAGAAGCATCAACCACCTAAAGTTCCAAATCTTTAACACTGTGGTCACTAATAATCTCAGAGAAAAAAAGAAAGAAACGGTGGAATCCATTTGGTTTTTTTTTAATTCAGGGAATTAAATTAATTTTAGCAGTAGATCCGAACAATATGACGGAACATCCATGCAGCTTTGATTCACTGTTAAGTTACGTTTTATAAAAAGATTCTCGAACATAAAATAAACTGCTAAATATTAATATTTAATGTATATCGTGCAACGCTTTGTCAAATTATAACGACGAATGTGTTGAGTGTTTGGAGTAGATATTAGTAATACACAATCAATACACAAATAGAAATGACGGATGAAAAAGACGATTATTGAAATCCATCAATTCATGCTCCTCTCATACTTTTACTATTAAGTAAAAGTTGTGTATTGTGCAACCTGTACCTGTTGAGAAATACCTTTGATTATCAATGTTTATTCAATCGTATGTTTCTAATAAAATTAAAAGTGTAAGCGCTGCTATGATTTATTATATTACTATATATACTGAACAATGGATTATTTTTCAATTTTGCTTGCCACTTTTTAAAAATACCAGAATAGGGAGGTGTACTAATATCAAACTGTGTGCTATTAAAAACAGTGACTCTTTAGATGTTACACCTGACATCCCACAGAAACAATTAGTAACAATGAGTCGAATATATAAAGAACATATCTGATTTTGACTGCATTTCTTTTAATCTTAAGCGATTGTAGTACACAAAATAACGAATTTTTTCAGCATTACTTCACATCGCAATATTCTTTGACTAAAGTTGTTAAGAAATATAACATTACATACAATATAACTACACATTCTTCAACCTTTTGTTCAATTTGCAATTAATTTTTTAATAGTGTCTTCTGTTACTATTTATCCTCTGTTAAAACCGCCATTATTTGTAAAGTAAATCTAGTTAGTACCTTCAATTTTCAACCTTACACAGTATTTTTCGCCTAAGTAATTATGAGTAAAAATTCCTGCAAAATAATATGCAATTAAGACAAAATCAATTCTGCAACTTCAAAAACAAAATACACATTTTTCGTTAATGTTTCTTGTTAAGAGATAATGAAAACACACTTGAGTTTTCAAATATCAGAAAAAATTTTTTGATTTTGTTTCGATATTTTCCTCAATTTTTTCGAAAACCGTTCGTTTTATTATACGAAAAAAATAATCCAGCATAAAAGACGCAGCCTGTTCAGATCTACAGGTTTTGTGTAACATATTTTTCGATACAGTCAATAATTTAGAAGATATTCGAGAAAAACGATTTTATGAGCATTTAATTAATTGTTTTAATGATTAAGGGCCAAGGGGCACGTTTTTCCGTTATCCGATCGAGCTCAAACTTTGCAGAAATGTTTTTTATAAATTAGAACAGTGCTGGAGGGTGCAGTAAAAAAATTCAAATATCAAAAATAAGAATCACCACCTAATATACACCTACAGAGAACACGGTAAGTTAATTGTATTTATTCGTGACAAACCGTCAAACTTTGAATCAGGTTGCGTGCAAACGGTCAGACACGGATTTGCGAGCGTGTAAATGACGTTAGAAAGTTGCGAAAGAAGTGGCTGACTCATCTGCACTGTGTTTTTTTCAACGTTGCGGAACAATTCCGGAGTGTACGTATTGCTCCAGTGATTCTTACCTCTCGCATTTAGACACCGTACACTTCGAGCGATAAGAATTATTTGGTTACTTGATACGACAGGGACGTAGTATCATTGTACATAATAGTTAACGAAATATTTGTTTCCTTAAAAATTACATGCGGTTTGTAAACTCTGAAATAAGAAAAATGAAAATATGATTTAAGAAAACGTATCCAATCAGTGAAAAGTAAAAGTTATCGAGCTGTGGAAGTGTCGTTTCACAAAAAATTAAATTTTGAAATGTTCAAAGCTTATATTGCTATCCGCTGTTATTAAAAATAACTTTTATCGCGCCGTACAACATACGACATACGACATTGTGTTGCGTACAAGAAACAGTACTACTTTTTCCTCTTTCATTTTTTTCTAATATTTACTATTTACAAGGAAAACTCTGGCTAGTAATAGCGTGAACACACTGTATTTTAAATTTTCAGTACAACTCTAGGTAGAAAAGTTGCAAAAGACAGCTGTTTATGGAGTCGCAACATACTAATCAAAATAACGTTAAGAAATGTTTAATCTACATATTTCTCTTATTGCTGACCTTGTATGACCTTGGAAGTCATGGTGTAATACATGAATTTTTGTACTGTAGGTCCGGCGAAGGTCCTTATATATATTATAGGTAGTTGGTAGTTACACCTTAACCTCGGCTATCGTATCGGGATACATAGTTGCATTTAAAAAGAAACTCCGAACACCTTGAGATCTCGAAAAATATGAGCTTGAGAACAATTTTAATCCCACAACAGTATTTGCCCCTTCGAACAAAATAACACTGATGACTTTTTACCCCATTTTAAAAAATAAGCGAGATATTCAAGATGCTCAAGTTAGGTTGGACACGCTGTACATAAAAAATTGACATAGGTTATCGTATTGCCAGTAAGTTCTTTCTCTTCGATTTGGGAAAAAATCACAGTGCGACTTCCCATTCTTCTCGTGTGTCGGAGGCTGGTCATATTCGTCGACCGGACCCAACCGTTACGGTATTCGAATTCGTGAGCGTAGCTTCGCCGTAGAAAGGAAGTTAAACATATGCAGATATACAGAGAGAGGTACCGTTGTAATCTCTGCTGATAAATATCTCCGGCCGTGTCCAGCGAATTCGAGGATTCGACGCGACGTGACGAACAGCGTACAATTCCTTTCTTTTTTCCACGACCATCGTCCTTGGAACTGCGTGCAATGTTCCGAGGAAAATTGTCTTGCGAGTGTGAAGCAATATTTATTTGCTCCAGAAGCATGAAAAATAAACAGCTTGATATGAAATTAAATTTCTTACAGGAAATACTGGAGGGTGTTCGAAGCTTCCTGCCCGACAAACTGCGCAAACATGATCTACTAGTGAAAATAACAGAAACATCTCTGTTATCAAGTTCCCTCTGGTAACCTCTTCTTTAAAAAGATACTAATAATAATTGTTGTAGGGTAAGGGATCTATTTACTGTGGTGGTAACAATTACTGTGCCTATATTAATTATACTTATTCTTAAAGCATAATGAATATTAAGAAAGAGACATTAAATTTGTTTAACCCCCACAGTAATTGGGTGCCTTATTCTAGGCTGTATGAGACAAGTAACAACGGATATTTTACTAGGAAATATTTTAAAATGAGATACTATCGGTATAGTGAAATTCCGATAGTCTGATATCGAATATTTCGGCACACCCGATATTCTGACGGACTGTGTTTCAACTGTTGAGACATCGTTTTAAAATACGGAATATACATAATTTACTTACTTACTTACTTACTTACTTTACTTACTTTTTACTTACTACTTACTTACTAGTGATAACGATGCATTAAAATACTAGATTATAAAAATATTTACCTATGTATTTCTAACATTTTTGTGTATTCATAATTTCTACATAACGTTAAACAAAATGGTAGATTCTCTTATGTTTGCCCCAAACAAAAATAATGTATCGTCCATTGCTGTATGAAAATTATAAGAAAATTTAAATACTACAAAAAAGTATTAGAATATTTTTTAACACTTTGAGTGATAAAGATGACGATAGAGATTGTGAAATGATTGAACTCATTCTCAAATTGTTGTTAAATTTTCTGCTTCTGTACCCTTATAAAGAAACAAAAATATTTATTTATGTATTACCATTTTCCTTATACAGGGTATTCGCGGGAATAGTAGCTAGCGTTTGTCTTGCAAATAGTAAACATTAGCAAAACCTGAAAGAGGAAAAAGTTATACTTGTTTTTACCAGCAATGTAATGGTGTCTGTATTTTTTTAATCTGTATTATTTTTTCAGAAATGAAAGTGATCTCCAATTTTTTAAATCGAATGCTACAATATCTTTTTATATTATATGAAAGCGTATGCTGAAACGATTTCATTCGTATACGACACAATGATCTTCAAGGTCATACAAGGTCAGAAATGGAAGAACTTCTAATTTCCTAAATTATGAGTATAGTTTCTTTAAGAAAATCGTTTAATGGTAAGATAATTATGATGATTATAGTTTGTTTTTTGATAGAAAAGACCTGCAGCACTTACATGTCATTACTTTGTTCTGATTATGGTTGATTAGACACTTGTTGTGACTGTGTATTCTAGAGTCTAAAATTTAGACTATAATTTCTTTCAAGAAACATGCGTTGACCGACGTTTCAATTAAGTTAAATTTTAAACATTTTAAGTGACAAATTTGACATTGTATATGCAATATTTAAATATTTTTAAGTTAATTAATAGTGAAAGTAATCTGTAGTGAATTTGCGAGAATTTCAAAGTAAAACACAAAAAAATTGGAAAATCTACGTCATTAGCGACGGTATCATAATTCCTGTAATTGTAAGAGGTAAGTGAAACAAGTTTTCATGGTCATACTGAGCTTATGTATTATAATCGTAAGGTGTCACAGAAGAGTGACAGCCGTGCAAGTGTTAACCCATTTTGAACCGTAGATTGTGCTATGAATGCATAAAGTCCATTCTCTAGAAATAGAATGAATCTTATTCGAATCAAAACACTACGGTTTAATTTTTAAATCAATCACTATGGTTTAATGCTTCTATAATTGACAGTAACAATTACCGTATTTCTGCGTAAAACTCCCCTATATTAATACAGGCGTAAAAAGAAATATAGATGACAACGTATATTTTAACAGTCGCAAATCGAAGTTGAGGCTAATGCCGCTTCATTAATTCATTAAACAGCTGGTTATAAAGGTCTGTAAAAATCAAAGACCCTAATTTTCTATGAACATTTTCGATAACTAATAAAACCAAATAGATTTATATTTAGCAATTAATTAAATAAAATTGTACGACTTCCAGGTAAGCTTCAATAATTATAATATAAAATTGCGGAATAAGTGATGTGTGTCGGAAATGTATGTATAATTATTCCATCCTATAATTTGTATAGGTATAATGACCTACAATGAGTAGCATAAATATTCGCACACCCTTTAACAGAGAATAACTTGTTTAAAACCAGACCGAGCTGCATGTTTTGAGAATTTGAAAGCATTAGTTAACTAGAGTAAGGGACCCAGTTACTGTGGGAGTACCAATGACTGTGCCTATATTAATCATACTTATTTTTAATGCATACTGAATATTAAAAAAGAGATATTACATTTTTTCATTAAAATCACTTAATATGTATGTTATATATCTCTTTTTAAATATTCATTATGCTTTAAAAATACGTGTGATTAATATAGGCACAGTAATTGGTACCACTATAATAATTGGGTTCCTTACCCTAATGTGTTTAGAAATATGCTATAATATTTGACACTATTATAATACAATAATCATAAAGACAAGAGAACTTTGTCTTTGTGCAATATTGCCATCTGTTCGTCATAATTTGATCGCCCACTGGAGTATGCATACAGTTTGTATGCAATACTACCACTTTAAAATTTTGTATTAGTTTGATTATTTTTGTGTTCTAATACATTCGCAGTTTCTTACACGTTCAAATTTGCTACCGAATGCGATGAAAAAGTGTACGTGATAGCTATTACGAAGTAGGACGAATAACTGTCTCATAAGAAATCTTACAACACACTTTCGATCACATAAAGCAAGAACGAATTTGAATGACTAGTCACTAAAGCAGGGTTTGCTCGCAAGGTATAAAATTCAATTCGGTTAACCAGAGAGTTCTGTTAATAATGGAGGTATTATTTCAAGTACGGTGTTTCTTGGATCGCTTATTGTTAGAGTAATAGTGAATTATAAATGCACAAAGGCTGCACGGAGGATGCACCAGAAGTGTATGCGTTTGAGGAAATTGCATAAGTATAAAAGATGCATACCAGGTTCGGACTGGGTATGCAAGGGGAATGCATTTCGGAATGCATCCTTTGTCATCTATTGCGAACCTTTTTATCCTCTTGGCATTCATTCTCACCATTGTAAAGGTCCCTATAATTATTCATAGACGTAGTTATAACATATAATTTCATTATGGGCATTTTAGTTTTTAATTTATTACTATCCTGGTTAGATAACATAATTTTCACTGCTCCTGAACAATTAGTATGCACTGCTCATCGACTGATTATTTGGGAACAATTTGAATAATCTTACTACGGCTGCTCCTTTTCAAAGAAAAAATATATAAATTCAATTGTTTAACTTTTTATGGTACTGACTTTTTATTATTATATAAGTTTGGCACATAATTATTATTATATAAGTTTGGCATATAAGTTTGGAAAATAAGGAGCGGATAACGGTTAAGCAGCAGAACTATAGGTTTCAATCATGTACACAGAATCAAAAAAGTTGAAACATTAAAAAGTTACACATTAAAACGTCTGTAAAAACATTAAAAAACTTTTCTCGTGGCTGAAACCGTAGTTTTACATCTCGGAGCTTTCCGTGTACAAGGAATGCTTAAAACTAGATCTGTGATTTTTTTCTAGTCGATTTGTTGAGCTTTGAATAAAAGGTGTACCGCCATCTTTGCAATAATACAAGGTGTAAAGGTCTTACACGACCAAAATCCGTTGCTCATTTTTGTTCTATAAAACAGCCAAAAAAACGTGCAGATTAAGTTTTAAGCAGTCGTTGTAAAGGGAAAAATCCAAACTTCAAATCTGCAATAGATTCATTCAGAAAAAATTTGTTAATGCTTTTACAAACGATTCGATTTGTAGTATTGTCGACCAAACCGTGTCCTCAGTTTCATCCCTGCTACGTCATGCACAAATATCCTAGAAAAAAATGAATAATGCAAAATTAGAGGCTTCAAGCTTCAAAATGAGTCCAAAATGATTTAACTCTTCTTGTTAACGAAATTTTTATAGCTCAAATATCGAAAATATCTGGAGAATAGGAAATTTAGTGTTTAAACACTTTTTGGATTCACTGTAGATACGTATACAATCTCCGTGATTTGAAAGACACTGAGGAACGTTCCTAAGTAGTAAAGTTGTCTAAAAGGCGTGTGTGTCAATAGACTTTTTAACCACTGTAAGTGGCATTGTGTTATGTTAATGTATTCTTGTCATTATCATATCTTCGTTAGTCATTAACCTCAGAAAGACTAAGACACGAGTTTGAGCAACTTATTTTCAGGCATAACCATCTATTTCCGATAATTCTTTCCGAAATAATGTCTTTATTAAACTAACAATGATTTTTTGATGACGCAGAAAAGACATACTCTTCGTATTTTATAACTCGTGAGCTTGAAACTTAAAACAGATCTCCTTCCTAATGTTTTTCGAGTTAATGTTGAAAAGAGATTTTCATTATTGACGTTTTGATTGGGGATAGCGAGTTAATTTGTCATTCATGTTTGTTGCTATGGGGACCCTTAGTGTTCGTTATACTTCAACGAATAGCTCTTTCATTTGAATGTGTCCTAGTATTGGTATATATGTATAGTGTTTACTAAATATATGTCCACAACACGGGTCTACCCAGGCACATATATCGGCTAGAAGATACTATTCTTTGATACACTACCCAACGTAGAGAAGACAGCGAAGCTTCTTGGCCCCTTACAGGGTATACCCCACGGCAGTGGGGACTTTTATCGGCTAGATATTTGGAACATGTATCGAGTAGAGACTGTATTGTCTTTACATAAATCATGACAAAAGTATGTTTACCAGTTTGTGTACTTGTCTTACGTTATACGTTCGTTGTGGAATCACCAACTTAAAAGGTCAAAGCTACGTACAGGCAAATGTTGCGGTGAAGTATGTCTGTTTATACTTCAGAATGTATTAAACGTATGCCGTATACAAGCGGTATTGAACATAGTCATCACTTTACACTAATCTCACTATTTTAGCAAGTGCATTCTCAAATTTTTGTTTTGCTAAACAATCATCTGTTACTTGGGTAAGCAGTATGCACTACTAAAATAGTAATTTCTTTAAACATGTCACATTATATTGACTCTAATGGTCATACATATTTGTACATAGATATTCCTTTAACGTTTCAAATTATTGAATTTTTTTTTTACTACAAAGGAATACCATGACAATACTTGCCACGTGTAAACACTAAATGTTTTCAAACCAAAACTCATTTGTTACCATACAATAGATAAATCAGTGGAGTGATAAGTGTTGTACGTACAACAGATAAGTTTTCAGTAATCACCAGACTGCAGGTTTTATGCATTTACATATGACAAGAATGAGTAGGTGGAAAGCATGATAGCAAAAATATCAAGCGATTTTAAGAATACGATTATACTATTTATAACTGATTAAAATTATTAATAGAATAAATAAATGTCTATGCAGTTCTTATCTCTTGCAATCGATGCACAGTATTTCTATTTTGCATAAAGATCCGCAGTCTAATTATTATTCTCTGTTTCATACTTTCTAGTAATAAAAATTCTTTGTAACCGCCTTGTTTTTGAAATGTTATTGATAAGTTCCCGTTCATCTCATCTCTACGAAATTATAAATGTCATTGGTCACCTGTTGAACGTTTTTCTATTGTATTCACTACAGTATTATTTCCATAGCTGTCACAAAGGTTTCTACCCTAACTGCCAAAATTTTATCCCAACCACTCCGGGGGGGGGGGGGGGGATCCCCTTTGGAACCAGTGAAACGGTAAACACACTCGACGACAGTGAGTCAGCGAGGGGTCGAGTATTGACGAAACTCTCACTAATGCAAACGAAACAAAAGATTGCAACTTCTCTAATTTTTTTTTTTCATGAAACTTTTACTATCGTATTCGCCTCGATTTTCTAATTAAAATTACACCAAACACGACATACTTACGAGCGATTAAATTTCAGGCGTGAAAGAGGACGGTGAATGGAAAAGAGAAAGAAGCAGAGAATCAAGGCGTCGAACCTCAGTCCTTCTTTCTTTTTCAATCGCTATCCTTCTCTACGTTCGACACACTACAAAGAATGTAGCACCTCTACTAGAACTGTCGCTCGGCGGACCCGACGACACGACAGTTACGGGGATACTACTGTAATATCGTTTACTAACGAAAGAATTTCAATAGAGATTTTTCTAGCAGCCAGTAAGTTGTTTAATTATATATAATTGAAATGAAACGCGGTTTCTCGTTGGAGCGTACAGGATAAAACGAGCAGACATGTTAGAAAAATGATTATATCATAGTTCGTATGCTGTTTTCTCCTTTACGATGCTTCCCATCCTCGAGCGGCTCCTTCCCTTTCATTCTTTCTCCACGATGTGATGGTGGTTGAGGCCGAAGCCAGTACGTGTTTCCGTCGCATTTTCTCCGACATACCTCCGCGTACATACGCTCCCACGTCATGCGTCACACTCTCAATGACCTACGCAATACGCGAATGGCGCCATTATAATTTTTAATTTCTGACCCCATAAGTCATTCAGTCCTTCCCGGTCTTGATTGCAACGAATGATCAACATCCACGATTACACGCAAACGAATTAAAGCTAGGCAGCTCTATGAATATTACAAAACAATCGATTATTGATCAATTAAAATACAATGGCGGACAAAAGAAAGCTGAAATAGTAATGTGTACGACAACTATTGAGATAGTTGTATTGAAATAGAAGATATTTTAAAAAATGGTTGAAATAAAAGTTATACCGTTTCTTGAGATCTATAAAGCTACGTAAAAATTTTTTCGAAAAAATCATTCTTTTTGGATAATTGAATTCCCAATTTTTTTGTTTTTCGAAAAAAATTTACACGCAGCTTTATAAATCTCAAGAAACGGTATACCTTCTATTTCAACCATTTTTTAATATATTCTGTTGTTTACGACTTATAAACACGTATATAGAAAGAGTTGACGAAACACACGGTGTTCGTTTAAACGAGTTGATATTTCCCTCAAAAGTGAAAAACGGGCACGAACGAATTATACCTATCTTCTTAGATAGGTCTAATAAATTATTTATGCAAAGTTTCATCAAAATCGGAGTGTAACAGTCCCGATGTTCCCTTGTAAGATAACTACCGTGTGGGTTTATAGAAGTTAACTAACAAAGATTCTTGTTCAACAAAAATACTACATGCACACCTCAGAAGTGCATTAAAAATGAAAGTGGCGCTACAGGTGCACCACAGTGTAGTTCCAACAATTGTTTTTTGTAATACACGTGCTTGAAGTCATTAGACAATGTGAGCATATTCAGAAAGGGCAATCATCTTTTTGTTGATGTTTTACTTTTCCTTGAACTTTCACTTACTTAACCGTACCATTTATTTGCTTTAAAAACTATTTTGAATTCGCACGGCGTTCATTAATTCAATACGAAACACATTTTTGGGACAACCTAATGTCTGTACTATAATTACCAATTCGATGTCGAATGCCCCTGACTTAGTTACGTTAATTCACGCTCAGATTAACTTCATCTAACGGGATTTGTGACTCTAAGTTTTCCGCAGTGTTCTAAGGATTCCCGGAACTTGCATTTTGTGAAAATCTAAAGGTCGCTAGTAAAGGCCATTTTAAGTATGTATGATATTTTAATGACGATTTGAAAGAATAATAATTACGCGAAATTATAAGAAAAAGAAGAATCGATTGCAAACAACTATAAATTGAAGAAGTATTATTATTTTTTTATTAACAGCCCAATATCTTTTATCATGAAATTTAGAAACAGTTCGAAAGCTTGAAATAGCCCCGAGTTGTTAACGTTAAAATGAAGCATTTTATCGTAACGTCCACCTTTAACTTCGAGCGACACGTTCCACGGTAGAAAATTACTACTTCAATGAATTCTCGTTCTTTACATTTGCCTAACCATTCAAAGCAGGAACTACGTCAAATCCAATTACGTTAATTTGGCCACTTTCTTTACACAGTACTTTTCATAGTCCTCCAACACTAAAAATTGGATATTCCTTCGCGTTCAAAGCCACGATTCAAGCTTAATTGGACTCAACGAACCAGTAACGAACACGTAGATCATATTATCGAGATAATAACGCGTGCAAGCTTCCACGGGAAATACTGTGGTACAGGTTTTGCACTCCAAATTAATCCTTTTGTAGATCAAATTCGCCACTCTGCACTCAAAATTAGCTCTTTTGCAGGTCTTTTTCGCAAATCAAATTCACCCTTTCATAGATCAAATTCACCTCTTTGTAAATCAAATTCAGCCTTTTGCAGCTCAAGTTTTTCAACCAACTTGTTTCCTTAAACTACTCGAAAGGAAAATTTCAAAAGACAATGTATTATTTCGCTTTTGAGTCATCTACAAGATGAATTTGATCTGTGAAAGAATGAACTTGATTTACAAAAGGGTAAATTTGATTTGCATGAATCAATGTATCACCCTGGTGAATATAATCTACAAAAGGATTCATTTGCAGATGCACATTATTTATCATTACATAAAAATTCCATTAATTCAAACTCCAATTAAGGAATCTTTTATAACTTGTTCCAGATTTACGTTTATATATTCATAGTTGAATAAACAATATAATTAATGGATAGTTACTTTATGACATTAAACTAATAATTACATTAGATGCATCACTCATATAATACTGTAGTTATCAATATGTCGTATTGTTTGCCATTTTGAGACACTAATTATTATCTACGATAAGTTTTCGATCATGTTAGCATACATATACGTAATTACAAGTTGTAAATGCTTAATAGAAAGTTTAAAAACAGGTTGCTATTAAATAAAAGAACATCTACATTCCTAAAAATAGTATTTTATTAGACACATAATTACGATATCTCCTTAATGTAGAGTATAGACTGCGTCGACGATAAAGAAACATTTAAATAATGTGTATTAGTATTGAAAGCGAGAACAAACGGTTAACATAACATAAATACAGTGTTTACTGTAACTTGAAAATAATTTTATTTAGAAATCAATAAAATATTGAGATTAATGATATAGTGAAAGATATAAATGTCTCATAAGAAATTTGAAATGTTACAAATAGAAGAATGGTTGGGACGAATGGTTCGATGTAGTGCGTGCGGTTGGACAAGAGTAGGAGGTGCTTGATTAGTGATTATTGAATTAGCGGTCCCTCTTAACAATAAGGAGACTCTGACATTATTACACCAAGCGTCTAACGTTGTAATTCCTAATGTCTACCTTCATTTCGTTGCAAATTTCCCTATACAAGGTACAGAAAAAAAAAAGATAAAAACATCAGTTCGAACCACGGCTATAACAACTTACAGGTGTAATTTATCATATTTGTGGGTGGTAAAAATGTTATCACCATTATTTATAGCATTGAACGAACCAAGTGACAAGTTTGAACTTTGTGTAACCGGTGTTATGTTTGCAGTGAGAAATACTTTCGAATACCAACTTTAGACAAGTGAGTACTAAAACCTGTACAGTTCTAACTCCAATACTCATGATTAAAATCAAAATATCTTCTAAATTAATGATTTTTTGCTATGAGTTATCTGGTACTTTTATGTAGGGAATAACGAGTAGCATCGAATAGTGCATTAAAAAATATACGATTCCATTTAAATAACAAAATTAACCTTCATGTGAGTTCTACGTGTACACATAGTGTATAGTGTAGTGCTGTAGAAAGTGTACCCCCTGATGCCGTTTAACTTTTGTCTGAAACCTTTTTAGTATCATCGACAGTTTCCGAGATATTCTTCATGTCCAGATAAATGGGACAGCCTGTACATACCCAAAGAAATAACGTTGAATAATTCCTCATGAATGTATCTTTATAATATCGATAATCGTACATTAAAAATATTAGAACCCGTCAGAATGACCTCTAAACCCGTAAACCTACTGTTAATAACGTCTTTGAAGGAAATATTGTTTTGTTACTTCCAAATGCACACCTTTCTTTGGCTTCATATTTCACCTATCTTTGATTTCCTTTCTTTTAGTTCAAGTGAGTCTAATTAGTATGGTCAGGGGTTTCTTTTTTGTGTACTATTTTCCTACTATTGACGAAACGTTTACCTAACAAAATTCTTGAACACAAGCATGCATATTGTGTAACAGGTTAATCTTTTAACTGCAGCTAGCAGTTACTCATACGTGAATGATGCTTATACGAAATTACTAAGTTGATATTTTATTGTAAAAAGTTGTTCATTCACTCAATTTCAAATTAATATGTGTGACTCACAAAGTTCTCAAACATATTTAATGACCTTGGTACCGTTAAAATTATTCCAAAATTTTATGAGATTTTTAGGATCGTAATGGGACCAAAAGAATAACTATGTTTTGTGAAGTCACAGAAGACCAACCTCGGTATTCAATAGGCCTGGTATACTTGTGTACAGTTGATTTGATTGGAAATTATGGAAGATACAAAACAGTTTTTCTATGGACATGAAATGATATAAAAGGCCAAATGTTTTAGTGGCAGCAGATTCTTTTTGTACTATTAATTTGGTAGTTACGATAACCACATTTCGATTGTTAAGATGCACTATATTCTTCCTTTAAGATCACTTAATGTTGCTTTTGATGACAAATTCAACAATGTATAATGCAGAGTTAGGTTTAAGATTAACAGGAATTAAGGGAACAAGGAAATGACAGATATGGCACATGCCATGATTGCAAGTATGTGGTTATCGCCACGTATCATACCGATTTCTAAGACTTGTGTCCCCACCCTAACTTCTCCTCTACAACGCTATTCCCCCACGCTTCCACCACGGTCCAGTGACGTGACGCGTTCTGTCTCTGTCATCATGTGTCACAATGTCACGTGACTAATCCGGTACTGGCAGAGAGAGGGTAACTGTTTCCCCTCAATTCGTGCTCCCACCCCTCATCTGGCGACTCTGACTCCTCGTTCAAGAATTTCTGACCCGAAACTTGTTTCCTGTAGTTCTGCAACCACCACGTTCCCCTGATTTGTCTCCGGCTGTCTTTTTACTTTTTCTCCATATTGAATGTGCAATAAAAAAATATTTCAACGAATCGGCAGAAGAACAATGTCCATGAACTATTTGATTAGACCTTGTACATTTCATCTGACCTCGTTTCTTAATTAGAAGCAGTCCTGTATTGCAGCAATTTTTAGACAAATTGAAGTAGAGTTGCGTTTTCATACAATTCCGATTATGGAGCAACTACGGAGAATGGAATTCTTGAAATGAATGCATACTCATTTATTCTTTTTCACCGAATTCTGACGCATTTCAAAATTTCGGGTGCCTTAATTCGCTGGAAATTGTTACACCTCACAATTAGTTATGTATGTTGCAAGTAGGATACTCCTAAATTTTTTTATTAACCGTGTGCTTCCAACTAAGGATGGAATTAAACTTGAGCTTCAGGTACTAATGAATTCAACTGGATTTCTAATTTCACTTCATAAGATTCAATTGTTACGCGAAATATTGCTGTGTTTACGAAGAACGCATATTCTACTTCAATTTTCTCCTTGAATTTTGATGCTCATAACAAGCCCGAAATTATCACACTTAGGTTTGAATCCATTTGATTAGGAATGTCGAATTATTTTTCTTTTCTATTAAATAAAGTGCTTCGTTGCACTCTGATCAAATTCGAACTTGTTGTTAGTCTTAAAGTTTATCCTACCTGTAATTTCAATTTACTTACACATACAATATTGCGTATGTGCATTAAGTGCACCCTCTCTGTTATCATAAACGTGATGAAATTATTTTTAACTTTCACTCAAGGAATACAAGATTTACCTGGAGAAATATTTTTACATTAGTCAAACAAAGTACCTTCAATTAACCTTGAACCTCAATACAAAACATTGAAAATGAGTAATGGCAGTTACATACTCTCCACACCTTTTCATTTCGTTTTGAGGGTCAAGGACAGATAAAGGTTACTTTGTTACAAACGTGCCATCTAAATCCTATTTTCTTGGCAGCCAGCTCAAATCATTAGCTATTTGTATCAGGTTCAATAAGAAGATCAGCATTGATCTCAAACAAATGAATTCAAATATACAGGATGAGTCACTTAACTGCATCACCTGAATTTAGTCACAACCTACCAATCACATGAAAAAATATTTCAAATAAAAGCTGTTAGACTTTAATTGGTACATACAATGTAATAATTGTTTCTTTTTTATATTTCACTTTGTTATCGAGATACAAAGGCAACCTGAGTTTTCGTTTTATAATGTGTAATATTTGAATTTGTGATTTGAAAGAGTATCGAATGCTGAGTAAAAGGGTAAAGTCATATGGTGTGAAAAAGTAATATTTACCAAGATATCCTTTAGTTAATCTTTGGTGGAAGTAGGATGACAAAACTTTTTTAATTTTTAATTATTCGTTTACGAATCATTTGCTGTTTTGTGTTATGAGCCAGTGCTACGAGTAGAGCGAGAGGCCGGCGAAGGGTTATTACCTCAGGAATGTGGTTTCAATTTGTTAGTTAGGTACGCGGACCAACCTGATGCGAAATCAGGGAGTCACTAGGATAGTTAGTAGGACTCGTAACCAGTATAGTTTAATTGATACAACCCAAGAGGTAAGATTGTACTATGTAGAAACGTTCAATTATTAGATTAGGATATTGGACAATAATTAAGGGTTTATAGATTGTATGATTTACCAAACAACACGAATATATTCTGATTTGAATGTGTGTTACAAGTGTTGGTGTCGCGATTGAATGTATAATAAAGGTAATTTACCTATGATGCTTGGTGTTGACGCACTGGCAATGCTTGATCTAAAAGCAGTTACTGAATACCGAAATAGAATTATTGGCTATCAGGATCTATTGATACGAAAGAGAACTTTAGCCTGATCTCACTGGAACTGACTCTTACGAACGTGACTCAACGTGACTCTGAACGTTGCTACGCAATTACTGACCGAAGAGGATGAAAATGAACGGGTGTATATACCCTACAAATGAGACGGGGTGTCTGTTTTAAACTAAGGTCGCATACTCGTATTTGTCGTTTCCAATGAGTTGAAGGTTTACAGCTGGATCTCTGTTTATAGAGTTAAACGAAGATTCCAGATTGACAGATTCCAGAAAAGAATGTTCTCAAGATTTCCATATTAGAAAATCATACGGTACTGTTACTGAATCAGCCGGAGCATAATCATCCCTTCTATAAATAAAGGGGTCAGTTAGGACATTTGTCGTTCTCAGGAAAGAGATTAGAAAAATTCTAATCGAAATAAACAATCATCTGTTACTTGGGTAAGCAGTATATACTAATCAAATAATAATTTCTTTAAACACGTCACATTATATTGACTCTAATGGTCATCTCTTGTAATCGATGCACAATATTTCTATTTTGCATAAAGATCCGCAGTCTAATTAGTATTCTCTGTTTCATACTTTCTAGTAATAAAAATTCTTTGTAACCGCCTTGTTTTTGAAATGTTATTGATAAGTTCCCGTTCATCTCATCTCTACGAAATTATAAATGTCATTGTCAAATTATAAATGTCACTACAGTATTATTACCATAGCTGTCGTAAAGGTTTCTACCCTAACTGTCAAAATTTCTCGTGTCAGCTGCGTCCAGCCGGAGCATAATCACCCCTTCTATAAATAAAGGGGTCAGTTGGGACGTTTTTCGTTCTCAGGAAAGAGATTAGAAAAATTCTAATCAAAATAAAAGTGGAGAAACTTCTCCATACGTAAAATTTGCGATGTTTTTCTGATTAAAACGAGTCCAAACATCCAGTAGAGCACTCGCCTTATCCGATCACTCACGTCCCACTGACCATTTCGGATAATCGATGTTCTACGATGGTATCATTTTATTCGGAAAAGGGCCACTTTTTCATGTCGATGGAAGTTTCACAAAAAAATAATTAACAACAAACAAAGTATCATTGAATTTGACTGAATATTCACTGAAGAATATCTCGGTAACTATTACTTTTTCACACTATATGCCTTAATATTTTTTTACTCAGCATTCAATACTCTTTCGAATTGCATATTTAAATATCACACATTATGATACAAAAACTCAAAGTCACTTTTACATCTCGATAAAATATCAAGACATCAAAAAACTAACGCCCACATTGCAGGTCTTATATGATAGAAAGGAACTCTTATTTGAAACTTTTTGTTATGCAACGAGTAGGATACGAGTAAAAGGTGGTACAGTTAAGTGACTTACTCTGTACGTAAGAAATTTATGCATCTAGCTAGGGATTTGTCAACAACAATCCGCCTTGCCAGGATTAAATGTACCCATCGTTTTTCGTTATGTTCATATATCTCAGCAGACCAATCACGAACCCCTTTTCCAAACATTACAAGACCTCCATGTGCCTAATTTCACGAGGCAAAAACTTGTGTCCCGAAAGGACGCGTCATCGTGCGGTTCGCATGTTTTAATCATCTTTATCGATCGCGAAGAAGACATAAGTAGGTGCCCGACTGAACGAGCCATACCGTAACGATTTGTAGTACTTGTTACGACCTCTACTGTACTTTCTATTGACCGGTTAAACCCTGCTGGAGAACAGTCCTTGAATAAATCGAGACCACTTATGATCCCGTCAGTTTTCTTCCTCTGAAGGATACCTACGGTTAATCTTCCCCGCAGTTTCCATGTCTTATATATACATATGTAACCGTTTTACGCCACTACAGGCAATTTTACTCGTTTCACGCCAGCGTAACTTCGGCAAAAACCGAAAATGGGTGAGGTCGTCAAACATCTGCCCACTAACGAATCAAGTACACAGCACTAAATGTATCATAGAATGATTCACAGGTTTTTCCTAGATGTATTATTGGTTCGCGAAAAAATTAACACTATTTGTACACCCGTAACTAAATTATTTGTGCGTAACGTTATTACTTAGCATTCGAGAAAATTACGATCCTAATTAAAAATACGAATAGAATTGGATTTTTCTTATTTCAGAAGAAAAATATTTTGCAGTGTAAGGAAACGGGATAAATGAAATTAACAAGTCATATTTAGTAGTGACTTTTATAATATAAATATATTTTTGTTACTTAAAATCAGAAATATTGTATTTTACTTCATACGGAACCAGGATAAATGAAATTAAAAGGCCATATTTTGTGAATTTATTAATTGAAACATTTGGAACAAACATAATCTGCGGAATAATCGAATCATCGAACATTACGAAATTCAAATCCTCCAATCGTTATTTTTGAAAAAGAGTTAATTATTCAGAATTAAAAAAAATTTTTGTTTAATTAATTAACCTGATCTAAAAAAGTGACCACTACCTTATAAATTTATAGTTGCTAGTGACCCTTGTGAGGCTGATGCAACTTAAAAAAAAACATTGTTAACAATAATAATTTGAAATCGTCATTGTTTCAAAGCTCTTACATCGAACAAAATTAAATTGACGCATTTGTAGCTCAAATTGATAACGATCTACGTTTAAATTAATAATCGTACTAATTTGTATTTAATTGAAACACGCACCAGTAGGATTAATAATTTCCTGTCGACGGCATAGACAACTAATACATGAATTATTGGAATGTTGAAGTTACTACAACTAATGACGGAATATCTTAATTTCTTGGAACAATCATGAATGACGGCATAAATAATCGTTTCCTTTACTGTATCTAATATTACTGTAAAAATGGTAAAAGCATATGCACTGTAATAGTTTATACAAAAGCTGGGGCCATATTTGTTAGTGAATCCGAGTATTTTCTACAGTTTATTACAATGATAAACATTATAACAATTTGGAGTATTTATAATTTCTGTTCCGGAAGAAGAATCCCCAATTACATCTACGATCAACATACTCATTAACTGCCCTTTTACTACCTCATACATAAATTACTATTAGATATATAAGAAAAAAATAAAAAATTTAGGTTTTAACAAGAGAAAGAGAGAATGAATAATAAGAATATGTGAGATAAGATAGACATGTGCAAGGTAGGGGCATTGTAAACCAAGTCCAAATTTTATGGCTGCAAGGCTGAAATAAAGATTATAATAACAATAAAATACACCATACTTTCAAATTTTAATGATTAGACTTTCGGAAATAAGATAAGAGGATGAAAATAATTATAAATCTTGATACATTTCTATTTCCATGAAATTTAAGATACCGATTCTATTTTTAAGCTGTAATGTAATATTTCTTCACTTAGTCGTCTACCATACATGTAAGTCTCACATATCTCATCATCATAATCTTCTGTTAAACTACAAAAATATTGAAACGTAAATGCGTTGATATACATGCAGTGATATACATAATTAATTGCACATACTTGAAGTCAGAATAATTTCTTTATAGATTTAACAAACGACTTCAATTTTTCTGTGAAGCTAGAGGGATTAGTTTAGTACATGGTGTGCAATGAAAATTTTGTGAAAATTGCATTTGGTCGGAATCGCAAAAAATAGTAAAGATTTTTTACGACTTTTTATGCCTTATTATCTGTAATTAAAATTTAAAAAATGTGTTTTGCTGACCCATACAAGTTCTATACATATTTAAAATTTCGTCAAAACTGGTTAATTGGTTTATGAGTAGCATATACACTTTTACGCAACAAACAAAAAACTCCAAAAAATTGACATCCTATGAAAAGTATACTTAAGTAAACAATTTTCTCTGTTCTATACCTTACTACCGCAACGTTAGCCAATATTTCTGATGCACCTTTCGTAACCATGAACAAAGGGAAGTTTCATATTCAAAATTATGCATAATTGTATAATTATCCGGAAATAAGATACAAACGCTAACGATGATAGAATTGATTAGAGAAAACTTCATCTAAAATTGTACATGTTTTAAGGAAGATAATTGCATATTTGACAAGAACTCTGTATAGGTACATAAGCAATCATTGCAAAACTGTATAAGTGTAAGAACAATCATTCTTGCTTCATAATATCGTTTACCCGGACATTGTTCTGCTTAATCATTTCGTGTAATTAAGGTTTCACTTTCACAGCTAGCTTCTTCCTGCATTAGCAATTCATATTTACCTTCCCAACGATTGTTACTCGATATCTCGTGTAATCAAAGCGATTGTCTTAATACCTACGCTAGTGTAGTATGTATAAATCAATTCTGTTATGTAAATGTTAATATTCATGTATCTACAACTGTATTATTTGATGTAAAGCAATGTGATCACCAATAACCGTGTTGCTAAAGTGTCATAGACTTTTAGAATGTTTTCTGTAAAGATTCATGGACTTCTTTTCTAAACGAGTATCGTGTTTAAAAGTGCATCGTAGGCTTAACCTTCTAACTACGCGATTTTTCAATCATAAACTGTTTCCAAGATTTTATGAAAGACGAGTAAAATGATAAAAATTCCATAATCAACACGAATATAACATAGTGTATACTAATACAAGGTGTCCCAAAAATGGTGTACTTCAAACACACAAAATCAAAGTGGTAGAAGGAGAAATTAGAGTGGGGGAACAAATCTTGATCTGGCGACTTTGCGCTGACGCCACACTTTGCTGTAGCCGCGCCTTGATTTGTTCGCGTTTTTCGTTAATAACTCCTTAACAAAGCCACGGAGACCATTTTCGCAAACGAAAAGGTTTCTTCAAATGACCTCGGGAATTATCTCTTTCAAGGAAATACAGCATTTTTGGGACACCCTGTATACAGGTACTATAAGCCATTGAAATGGACGAGATATTCGTTGAATTAAGAAGGAAATGAACAATTTTAGGATAGTAATAGCAAACATAAATGACGGATTAACTCGTCGACCCCAGTCAAAAGGTTCAGTAGTCATAACATTTCATGCGACGCAAAACCACTGCAAAAAAGATATTACGTACAAGTTGTACAGCATAAATATACAGGGCGTCCCAATGTTGACGCTGCAACCATGGACAGGGTGATTTCACATAAGAAAATAAGTGAAAAAAACCCAGTAAAATTTTTCAATTCGAAGCTTTGTTTTCGTCAAAATTTACTTTGAAAATCAGTCAAAGTTCACGTGCCTAGAATTTGTACAAAGTAGAACCGGTAGGTCGTAAACAGTAGGTACGAATGACACGTCAGACGACACGTCCTATTCGATGACACGCGTGTTCACAGAACCTCCAAACTCGATTTTCTCAAAAACGGGGCGTCAAATAAAAAAGATTCCATATTTTCGACATATTTTTGACACGCCACATATATTCCGGTATCAATTTTTCAGGAAAAAAAACGATCCCGTAATCGGACCTCTAAAATTAAGCAATGACAAGAAAAAATAAAAGTTTGTATTACACTCGGTTCTCATATTAATTCGCGAGCGAATACACGAAGCTTGTACAGTAGAACCTCGATAACTCGAAAACCTCTATAAGGATGAATGCGGACGAAACAGCTTTATTCTATAAATGCCTTTTGGATAAAAGTACGATGTTACGGAAACATGTCACAGAGGTAAATGCAGCAAAGAAAGAATTACAATTTTGCTAGCAGTGAATATGTCAGGGACAGAAAAACTTTAACCATTATTTATTGGCAAATAAAAAAACCGCGATGTTTTGCGAGTTGTAAATCGTTTCTACTGGATTATGCTGCGAATTAAAAGGCATGGATGACCTCCGAATTATTTTCAATTGAATTTTTACCACTTAACACCACTTCAAAATAGCACCTTTTGGATCAAGGAATCATTAAAACCTTCAAAATTCCTGACAGCAGTGATGGGTACGGTAGAGGGCCCTCAAACGGCTGGCGATGGGCGGAGCTAACCCCCCACTGCCGCCATGGGCGAAGGAGAAGGGGTGCCGTGTAGTGCTCGCCGCCACCCGTTAGCTCAGGGAGGTCACCGTGGTGGAATTAGTGGGTATACCTTCGGGGAATTGGTAATGAACGATTACCACCCCGATACAAAAAAGGAGCCCCTCAAATGTCTGCTTCTCGCTTCGCTGATGCCTCGCGTCTTCGTCGCTCCACGATAACGGTACTTAAAGGGTCGAAGGGGGCAGAGTGCGCTATAGTAGGAATGGGCTTGCCTCAATTGAGACAAAAATTATATCGAATATGGAAGAAGGGGAAACCACCACTTTACTACAGACCATGAGAATGACAGACAAGTCATGGAGGACGATAACAAAACAAACAATTAACAATTGCTTCAAAACATGTGGGTTTAACTTACAAGCAGACGAAAATGTCGAAGAAGAAATAGAACTTGTTACAAGCCACGATATGGTAGCCGATGTTATTACATTTTGGAATCAAGTTTCATCACAGTATAGTATCGGTAACGTAAGTTTCGAAGATTTTGTGGAATGCGATAATAGACTTATAACTACGGGATCATTAAATGATTTAGAAATTGTTGAATCCATCACTCAAGATAAATTAGACGAAGACATAATTGAAGATCAAGATGATGGAGAATCCTTTTGTAACCGACCAAGCTGAAGCCAGAGCAGCAGTCGATGCAATTACGAAATTTCGTTGAATGATTTCAGAATATTGAGGAAAATGTTTTCTCTGCATTATTCACAATTGAAAATACTATTAATTTACAATACACTAAAAGGCTAGCACAAAGCAAAATCACTGACTTTTTAATAATAAAGAGCGAGGAAATGTGTCTTGTAATTATTTTCATATATGCACACTTTTAAAATTCAAAATCTTTCTTTACACCTTCGCAAGTTGAAACATTCATCGTAGTATAAAAGCCTCTATAAGTCGAATTTTCGTTTTTTAAATCTCTCTTAATCGAAGATTTTTTCCCTTTCCTTCAAGTTCGGGTTATCGAGGTTCCACTGTAGATGAAAAACATTGCGAGGAATAAACGTATACTAAGTAAATCCAAGTTTTCTGTACTTACTAGGAGTAGACCCGAACGTCCTGTTGATCAAGGCGGAAGTACCGAGACCGCATTATTCTTCTTATCTGCCTCGCTCTTCAACTTCGTTCTCGCTTACGGCCACGTTAGAAGTAGCCTTTCGAAGTCTTACCGGCTACGCTTGCCCACAGTTGTTCTC
The DNA here is from genome assembly GCF_050948215.1 of Halictus rubicundus. Lineage (NCBI taxonomy): Eukaryota > Metazoa > Arthropoda > Insecta > Hymenoptera > Halictidae > Halictus > Halictus rubicundus. The sequence continues at coordinate 5,147,364 of NC_135149.1, read as the reverse complement.
TTTCTTCCTTTCTGGCCAGGTTCCCTTCGCCCCTTCCTCTTTCTTGTCCTGGCTGAAAGAGCGCCCGTGTACTCGTGTTCCCCTCTCCTTCGCGTCCTCTCTCGCTCTCTCTCTCTCTCTCTCTCTCTCTCTCGCACTCCCTCTTTCTCTCGTTCAGTCAGCTATCCCTATTCTCCTTTCACTCTGCCTTCCTCTTGATTACGCGAGTTCGGAACACTACACCCGCGGGCCACAATACTGGGTACCCATAACGACCAACGACGCGTTCTCTCGATACTCGCGCGGATACCGGCTCCCTTCCAGATCTACGAAAATATTATTCCCTTAATGCGGTTGCAGTCATGGATCCATTGATTCACGACCGAACCTCCTTTTGTCATGCTCGTTTGCATCCATTAACTCGCAACCGGCTACGATCAATTTCACGATCGAGATGCGAACATGAGAACTTCGAAGTAATAAAATATTTTACGTTCATACACCCTCGACCAACTGGACACTTGAATTTTTGCTAAAAATTGCTAACATTTATGCTGTTACGACTTCGTGAAAGAAAATGTTACAACATCTCACCTAAGCTCATTGTAAAAAGTGAAACACCTACTTCCAGAATCTCTCCTTAGTTTCTCTGTTAAAGTGTTTGTGCATTGTGTACCATGGGGTAGAAAGAGCATAGGTCTGGGTCTTCGTCGAACATTTTGCAGATTCAAACGTCTCTACTAGGAAGTAGGATTGAATCATTTTTATTATGTCTGAGTTGTCCATAGATTTGAAGATTGGAGTGAAAGTCGTTAATATTTTTTAGCCGTTCTATTAAATTTTGAAAAATATAGGATATATCTGAGATTTGCCATGTTGGAGATGCGCGGTCAAACACGTCCATAGCTCACTGGACACTTTATAAAATTGTTAAATTTTTAATGGTTATAATCTATAGTATAAATAGCACAATATGAAGACAATATCGTCAATACATTTGTAAATTATTGAAATATTAGTGAACGAAGTAAAACCATCACAAGATGATTGTGAGGGTAAAGCAGACGCACCAAAATATAAATTCAAAATATCATTCACAAAGTTAATATTTTAAGTTTCTATACAGGTGTGCTCAGTGTCGCCTAATGAGGGGAGGGAGCATGAATTGAGGGGAAAAAGTTACCCTCTCTCTGCCAGTACCAGAGTATGCACAACAGAGACGAAACGCGTCACCTGATCGGGTTGTGGTGGAAGCGTGGGAAATAGCGCGGTAGAAGGGGAAGTTAAAGTGGGGGCACTAGTCTTGATCGGGCGTCACTGCGTGTGCTATCATTTCGACTCGCTAGATTTTCGCGGAAATGATTTTTTTGTCAAATAAAACTAAACAGATTGGTAAAATCAAATTGGATTTTACTTATATGACATTAAACGTGTCCAGAAATGGTGTATAGAAACAAATCTCAGTTGTGTGACGAACAAGCTGATTTCGGCTTCTTCGATATTTATAAATTTATTTAAAACATTTAAAAACCACGTTGAAAGCGCACTAATCCTTTATCAGACATCATGATATACACTGAGATCGTATACTTGATATATACAGTACTAAGCTTAAGTATTTGTTCTTCGTTTGCGAAGCTATACATTATAAATTATTTAATGATTTAATGGAAGCAGTCGTATGGCGGTAAGTGGCCAGATAAAGGTAATTATTGAAATGGTCAATCAAAACGATGTTAAGAAAATTACAGTTATTAAGGGGCATTAAAATGTTATCGGAACTTTTGTTGATGATATTCTAATCTATTAATATATTGTTTTCCTCAATAGTTTACTACCCTTAAAATGTTTCAAACATACCTTGCGTGTAATTACTTCCTCTAGGAAACAAAATAAGTTACATTTGAAACGCTACTCAAATAATAAATAAACAATTCAGTGAGTTAGTTGTGTTCATAATTTAAAATTTGTTTTGCACACATTTTTCTATATTCTTACGAAAAGGGAAAGAAGTTTGAAAAGAAATAGAAGAAAAACCACTGTAGAAACATAATATTTCGTTCAATGAATCTCGGAAGAATAAATATTTCCTCAAGGTACCGTGGCACTTCAATTCACATTGCCATCGCTAGCAATCAATATCGTTTGTCTATAGTCGTTCGAACCCGTCATCTAATTATTCATGTGTGTGTGTGTGTGTGTTCCTAGAAAAAAATGTCGATGACTCCGAGGCTTCCTGAAGTATGCTCTTGTGAGAATTTTTTTATCGTTCTCTTTGTAGAGAATAGTATAATCGTTCTAGTTTCTGATTAATGGAAACTTCATCTTTTTCAACTAAGTTTAATCTCATATGTATATTAGGCTCAACATTAATAAATTTATATTTTATAAATTCTTTGTTTATTTATATTTCTAAAATTCCCATAGGACTTTATAACAACATCGTTCAGACAAAAAAATTACGTATTATGTATGTCTAAATTTATAAATTAGAAGAAAAATGCACGAAGAACAACAAATTTATACGCATACAAGTCACGAAAATACAAAAATTATGTACATATAAACGAACATGAAACACAGTCATCATATTAATTTATGTGCGAATATTAAATTATGAAACTTCAACTATATGATATAATATCTGTGGTCGCTAATGACCTAGTTGTTGATGCGACCTGTATAAATAAATAAATTAAAAAAAAAAAAAAAAAAAAAAAAAACTAAAATTGGGACATCCAGTAATTCTACATTTATTACGAAAAAGTGTATACGTATTATTATTATTTAAATCATATTACATAGCAAGTTTCCTACTGATTCGAAGAATGTTCTTCTGACATAAACTTTTGTCAATAATTGTAATTATTTACGCTTGCTGAATTGAAAATATTTGACCAGAAAGGATTCTAATAATTTTGCCAGTAGTATATGATTTAAATGGTGTTATTGTAATATTACTACTAAATTAATTGTTTGTTCGTATCATTATTCAAGAATGAAAATAGTGTGAATATATATATATATATATATATATATATATATATAAATATTGACAATTTACTTACAAAAATGAGTCGTCAAAGATGTTTTTAAAAATTCTTTATATTTTGAAGGTAATCGATTTCCGTTTCTAAAATGCATGTAAAATACAATGATACGTAAAATTCAATGATGAAACGAAGAGTAACGCGTCTGGTACATAATCTGGTGGTACATGTTTCTGGGTTGATACATTTCGGTGGGTGTGACGATTAGTGATGAGTAATCGATAGTTAATTAGTTCTGCTGAGAAAATATGTAGATAGCAGTATCCTCCCCCATTTTTCGATTCGTGTAATGTAAAAGGTAGAGATTCTATTAAAGCAAGGACAAAATGAAAGTATTTTTATTTATAATTTTGTCAATTTGCTACAAACAATGGTTAATAATAAATTAATAAGTCAGAAGGTACAGTACAGAGTGCAAGTAACATAAATGTTTGATACAAAAAATTGCGTACCATTAGAAAATTGATTAGATTTTTAAGTTGGAAGAACCATAATTTTAACAACAGTACTTTAATACGTCGACGCTGTGAGAAGTTTCTGACAAAATGAAAAATGTTAATGCACTAAAGCAATTGACATCTTCAATCGAAGGAAATGTTGCTAAACATAAACAATCAAGATAAGATAGTTTACTTAAGAAACATTCCATTCTAAAGAAACGTTTAATTGATTAATCTGCTACTTACAGAAAACTAATTATGACGTATCAAGAAATATTCGTCATAATAATTTATCAGCTTATCAGATTACTTGATACGTCCGACATATCAGGCGGATTACATCGCGTTCAAGTGAATTTCCCGGTCTTAACGCATTCACAATCACAACTGCAGCGACTAATTACGCTCATTAGTTATCTCACTTTCTCAGGGCATTGTCTTAGAGCATATACCTTCTGCCTTATTGAATAGTTAGCGATAATTAAATGGCTCGAACAGTATTTTACTCCACAAATAATTATGTCTACATTGTGCATGCGAGAGGCACAAATCTCTAATCTAATCTACAGCGCAAAATTTAATATTACATGCGCGTGCACTAAATTGCTAATCGGCTGACTTTTGGGACACAATTGCTAAACTGTACATGCTCATGCATATAATTTGTGCGAACTGATTTATGGCGAGTGGAATTAAGCAGAATTCTATTCCACTAAACGATTTAGTCGACTACCAAAGCTTTTGCTAAAGCTAACATAATTAAGATCAAATAGTTTACTCCATAAATAATAACAGAATTATGCGTTTTATTCATTTATTACATTCGCCGTTTAATAATTGCAAGTACAGTGAGAAAGAGATAGGCAATCAATCAGCCAAAGGATTTACTGCAAAATAATTTATTTTGGACCTGAATTTTACATTTAATCGAACTGCGTTTGTGTCGATACAGGCTGCACAATACCTATTTAAATAACAATTTTTATATTATTATTTTCATTTCCTTCTTTGACGGATTAAACTTCGAATTTAACGAATGCGTAATTTTTCAATTTATTTTACATGCAAAATGCAATCTTAAAAAATGTTACAAATCTCCAACTGACAATACTTTCAATCATTTTAAACAATTTCCGTATCTGACATTCATGCATCTTTCATTTGTCACAATTAAAAAACTGATAATAACTGATAATTTTTATAAAAAAGGAATACAAATTAAAAGTAATCAAATATACATGTTTAAGAATAAAACGGTCATTTGTTACTTAATATTCTGTTTAATTAAAATTAATAAATTGAGGACTATATACATATACAGAATAATTTATCAACCTACAATCGATTAATCAAGTTCCAACGTTTCTGCACAATAATATACCATGAAGAATCTTAATTATCGTTACTAAATATTCGGGAATAGTTACAGTCATTTTTGTATAGTACATTTTTTAAATAACATTTAAAATATTATTTCAAATGAAATGTTATTTTATTTTACAATTACTTCCATGCCCCGTGATCACTTTTAAAATCACATTACTTGAAATATTATATCAAACAACATGTCATTGTATCTTATAATTATTTGAAATAATTATTGTAGGTAATTGTGGTAACCGGATTATCAGGTTTGAGTCCAGCTTTCGAATTATTATTTGACAAACTTGAGATTAAAAAATACTAAATCAAGTAAGAGTATTGAAAATAACGGTGCGAAAGAAATTATTTCAAATATTTATTTCTAGACAGTGGGTTTTATGCATTTATAAGAAAAGTGAGTAGGTGCGATTGAAAACAGTGAAAATATTAAAAGAATTTAAAAATACTGTTATATTTTTTCAACTTATTAAACATATTAAGAAAGAAAATAAATAATTATTTCACTCCACTTTGTTGCAATCCAGGTGGAAAATTTTATTTTGCATGAAGCTCCGCTGTCTAATTATTTCTTATTTTCATTTCAAATAGAATTTGCTCAGATAGGTTTCAGTGTCATACGCTTTTCAATCAACAATTGCAGGAGTGGTACTGACATAGTGTAAGGGACCAGATTACTGTGGGGGTACCAATTACTGAGCCTATATTAATTACACATATTTTTAAAGCATAATGGATATGTGAAAAAGATATATTACATTTTTTTCATTATCGTTTTCATTATCTCTATAAAAATAAGTATAATTAATATAGACACAGTACATACTTGGTACCCCCACAGAAATTGTTACCCTAGTCTTTATTTCCTTACACAATATTTTGTCCGATTTACAGAATGTAACATCTTGAATATTACCATTGACAACAACAATGAATACAAAAAATGGGCAATCTGTGTTCGTAATAGTAAAAATAATATCTATGATCATCAGCTGTTCTCCCACTGATAAAAAATATTACTTTCGTTCGTACATATGTACGCGATCATCATAATTTCCAGCAAACATTGTTACAAGTACATCGCGGATTGCGAGGGCGGGAATATTGAAAGTAGTTCGGCAAACATGAGCTTAATTATTGGAGAAATTCGTCGCAGCAGTCGGCTGAATTGAACGGAATTGCACGGCTGATTGTCAATCGTACTCGTCTGAGTAACCAAGCGTTGAATTTCAAACTAACAACTCCCTATAGAAGGAAGTAGCATCGTTCAGATTCTCGCTAGCAGTATAAACTACCATTTTAATACGATCAACACTTTTTCTCTGCTCCCTTTACTTTTCTCGTAATATAGAGTAAGGACCCAATTACTGTGGGGGGAGGGGGTGCCAACTACTGTGCCTATACGTATTAATTATACTTATCTTTAAAGCATAATAAATAGGTATTAAAAAAACAGATATTCAATTTTTTACATTAAAATGAATTAATATATATGTTGTATATCTCTTTTGTAATGTTCATTATGCTTCAAAAATAAGTATAATTAATATAGACACAGTAATCGGCACCCCCACAGTAATTGAGTCCCTTATCCTAGTTTTAAACAAGTTCGACGACGCCATTCTATTACCGGTGAAAATACAAAACCAAACTTAGCAATTAATCATTTCACAACACAATCTTGTTCGACAATATTAACAATAACACAATATTACGTTAGCGTATAATGAAGCATTAACGTGAAAACAATAAGCAAAGTGGAGCATCGTTATCCACAAAGATGGAATAAATTAAAAAAGGAGAAGAAAGAATGGGGAAATGGTAGAAAACATGAATAAACACAAAACGTTGAACAGCAAATTTTTTAAATAAAAGTGTAATAGAATACAACGCTGAAATAACGTTAGTAATTATTAGACTGCGGATTTTATGTCATCACAAAAAAGAGGGTGCAATTTCAAACAGTAAACATATTTGAAGAGTTTAAAGATACCGTTAGGGTAAGGGACTCAATTACTGTGCGTATATTAATTATACTTATTTTTAAAGCTCTTTTTAAATATAAATTACGCTTCGAAAATAAGCGTAATTAATATAGGCACAGAAATTGGTACCCATGCAGTAATTGGATCCCTTATTCCATATTATTTTAAACCTACTGAACATATTAAGAAAGAAATTCAATTTTTATTCGATCCCAGTTTGTTGCAATTCAGGACGAAAGTGTTTATTTTGCATAAAGATCCGCAGTCCGATAATTCTAAAGATTATTAATGTCCATAAACTTACGTTTCTCGTGCGACTAATGACATATGGCTTAAGCACCGTTTAACAGCGATTGAACTAACACTTCGATACATATACTTTTTGTTTTCGACAATAATGCGTAACAATCGAACATTTCATTTCGAACCAGTTCGGTGGCTTTCATCGTGAAGAAATAATTTTTCAGTAATTTCTTCTGTTCCGTGTCAAACAACACGACAAATCACCATACCGAACGTGCCGAACAATAACAAATTCCATCGGTGACTAGTTTCGTACCGATAATAAAGAAAACAGAGTTCGCATCGCGACAGTGAAAATGACCGGAAGAGGAAAAAAAACAACGTCCGCAATCGTATTCGAATTGCACAATGATTTTTCACAACTTGGGAAACGTTCGCTCCTGCGAAAACTGGAAGGATGCTAACCTTCGAATAATCGTGAGCGATGAATGCAAACGAATAAATTGCCGATGCACTTTCGATGGGTTTTCGCCGGATGTGTCACTTATTTCCCGACTGTCATGCACACCCGCTGAATGGATTTCGAGTTCGCGGAAATATTCGGATTCGTTGCTCCGAAAACACGGATAAATACCACCACTAATAACGATAACACGCACTGAACGACGCTCGGCGCGAGACTGACGACGCGAACGGTGCACGTAAGCGTGCTGTTTCGGAGCGTCTCGACGTTTACCAATCAGTACCGCGGATTCTTGCGTAGCTACGCGTCCGCGCACGCGCGTTTACACTCGAGTCAGGCCCGTCCGCCGATTGCAGAGTCGGTGACAACTTATTCGGACAATAAATCACATCGGAGAATAGTCTCTAGGTGTTTCGCGGTAACATTGTTTCCATGGAACAATATTACGGATCATTTCCTATATGTTTTACACTCGGATAACGAACCTTTTGAACAACTACATACAGGGCCGCCCTTAGCGCTGGGCAAACGTGGCATTTGCCTCGAGCCCCGCATCTAAGAGATCCTGCACTTATTCTTAGTTACTACCAGATTTGATAAAAAAGAAATAAATTGTAATGGACGAGGCATCAGCAACGAGGCATTATTTTACTGTTTTAACGTACTCACGTGGTTTCATTATTTTTGTAGTAAATGTAAGTTAGATATTGCATGAACAGTGTTGGGACGCGCTGTAAAATGCAATTTAAATAATATAGGATTTTAAAAACATTCCACTTGAAACAGAAAACATTAAAGTTTAAAATAGTCAGAGCAAGTAAACGAGAACGCTTTTATACATATGAAGCGGAAGATACAAGTTCACATAATCCCGAAACTATTTTTTTTTCAGAGAATACTTTCTGGCTTTTGTTGATCTAGGAATACTTTTCCATTGAAGAAGCATTCAGAGAAATTGAGCATCATTCTGCAACATTCGGATTTTTATACTTTAACTGAATATTTGTTAAGACTATGTTAAATTTTCTATTGTTCGAGTCCAAAAGGAAATAATAATAAAATAATAATTTTTGCTATTTTTAAAAAATTAATATTTTTATAACAAGATTGTATATAACAAGAACAATTAATTCAATAAATATCTGTTAATTTAAAAGGAATTTCTCTCTTATTTAGTTTCATATTACATGAAATACCAGTTGTCAAATAACGAGGATTCGTTACTCTGCGCATGAGGCAAAAAGTCCATTTTGATTTGACAAATATTTTGTGCTATAACTTAACAATAAATAACAGATAACTTATCGTAGTTATATACAATATGTGTAAAAATCATGTATTTTCAATTATTTAAATAAATTGCGTCACAACAAATAAAGGATAAAATAATATATAATCGATTGAATAAATAATAAAAGTTAAAACAATTTATTACTGTAATACTACTAAATGACTAGATTATGACGACTATAGGAGGATGTTACTCTGAATAGTCAAGTAGTTAGGATTGAATTTTTAACAAAAATTGGTAAAATAAGTAGAGTTAGTTATTCTTTCATAGGTTTAAGTTTTGTATTTACAAATTAAGATTTTGTTTCGTTTCAGTTTTTATTATAATTACGAACATTCAATCGCAACATGTATCTTTAAAACTTTAAAAAATGTTCGCATATGACTCAATAGGGAACACAGGCCAAAAACTAATTTTGTCCATTTTACCTCATAACTACCCTCCCGGTTAATATATAGGGTTCAAATTTTACACAACGTGGTTGTTCTTCATGCCCTATCGATTGACTCATAGACAGTTTAATTTGTTCCAAGTGCATTTTTTACTATCTTATCCGGCTATATTCTTTCTAGAAAAATTTGATTTGACTGAAACTGGTTTGTAAAAGGGTGAATTTGATTTGCAAAAATGTGAATATGATCTGTAAAATCTGTGAATTTGGAGCGTAAAACCTGCATATTGGTGAAGAATAAACATCTTCAATATTATGTTAACTCATTTGGTATATATAGTTTAGCACTTATTAATAAAAGTGTACTTTCAATTCAAGGCAGTATTGTGCTAATTTAATTATTGTGCCCACATGTATTTTCTGTGTGGTCATGTGCATGTGATTTACCGATCAGCTGATTAGAGTTTGAACAAACGCGCACCGACAGCGGTACTATCAATTCCAACTGTTAATATATCTCCATAACGAAACCTTACTTGCAAACTGGTACAGTGTATGTGTGTTCCATCCTTGTCAAGGGGAGTGCTAAACATCTCTCCTTTCATATTACACTGCAAACTGGTACAGAACTTTTCAATTTATGTGTGCGAACGGAATGTACATAATTCTCTGGGCTCCATGTTTAATTATAAAGTTATACGATATATACGAAACAATACAAGTTTCAAAGTGCATAGGAGAGGAATAATTTGATGATACAGTGTTTACTCGATATATGTAAAAAACACGGGTCTAGCCAGGGATATACATCGGCTAGGACATACCATTGTTTGATCTACGTCGGCAGTAGAAAAGGACATATAAGGTAAGTAACTCTTGTAGGTGTGAATTTTGTATTCACAAGAACGTACAACCTTTCAAAACTGAACTAACTCGAATATTTATAACTTATTCCTATATTGCGTAATACATATGTATGTCAAAAATGAAGAAAATTAACTTTCTCGTTGGAGCGCATTTTGCCCACAGCACGGTATATTTGAACACAGTCAGTATAATTAAAACAAACGCCAAGGGTGTAATGAGCACGCCTCAATCATGTTGAGATAACAATCACGTTGACAATAACTAATTTATATTTCCAATAGATAATATTGTTTGAATTAAATACTCTTCTTTTTTATCTTCACCTTATCCGCTTTTCATTTTCTTAAGAATACGTTAAGTAATTTGGAGTACCTACTGCTTTTTGTAAATTGCAACGAATTGAAACGATTTCTAATATAATAATTTCGGATAAAATGGCCCTACAGATGAAATAAAATATATATGATTATTTTTTTCTTTCATCTTGATATTATAATTTCACGTGGATTTCCTTTTACGAATATCTATATTGTAAGAGCCCATTAAATTTTGTAATGTTCTGATGTTTTTAAAAAATGTGTAGACGTGTTCTGCAAAGGATCACGGGAAAGCTGTTCCTTATCTCTTAATAATCGTGTCAAAGTATACATTTAGACGGGATGGATCTATAAGACTTCCAAAAGTTCGCAAATGTTAGAAACTTCTATAAGTATAAGAGAGGACTAGAAAAACTTCAGTTTTATAACATAAAAATATATAATAATACATACTTAAATATAATGATACTTTGAAATGTCGAAATCATATTATTTATTTTGAAATACGCATAAATTGCTGTATTTTTTTTTTAAATAAGTACACATAAACGAATAATAAAAACTTGGAATTGAATGTTTTTCTTCCAATTTGCTGCGTGCCACTGTACCGTAAGACAAACTATACCCGTATTGTTATTTTAGAGTTCTGCTACAACTCTTTGTGAAAGTATTCATAAGTCTGCGGTTACATAAGATTCATGTTTTACAGCTAGTTTGAATTGTCAAATATTCTGGCACCATTTGTCAAGAATGCGTTACAATATTGCTGTAAGACCTTTTGATAAGACTAGTACGATTTAGTTAAGGTATGCTATACTATACCTACATCGAGTCAAAGATTATTAATATAATTAATTACAAACATAATTTAATTCTAGTCATCATTAGATAATCTTTTATTATGATTATCTAGATTAGTAATAATCTAGAAAGGGCGCATCCTAACCTATTCAAATGATCTTGATATATATTGTCAAGGTCATCATTCTGATGAACTTCTTCCTATACATACAGTTATAGTATAGGGGAAAGTTGTTCAGAATCACACACCAAATAACATATTCGAAGCTCATCAGAATCGAATTTTGGTTAGGTCTGGGTTAGGTCTTGGTTAGGTGTGGGTTAAGTTTTTGGAGTGGGGGTGCAGAGGGAGGAGCGAAGACCGTGAGGGTTAAATTTGGTCATTGGATAGAGGTGGAGTTCGCTATAGTAATTCCAATAGTCTTTTGCGAATATCTAAAAAACTTAAATTGCACCGATTCATTTCTACCATAAAATCATAAAATTCGCAGTCTAGTGATTATCGAACAACATGTATAGTATTGGTGGTTGTGTACACACGTATAGGAGGCATATTTTTCTCTGAAGCGTCTGTGTCTCTATAATAAAACGTAAAAATCCATTGCATTGCTACCGTTTGGCACGGTCCACGGGTTTCCTCGTTACGAGGCGTGAACGCGAAAATTGTGCTTCCCCAACAGTGAACGAATTACAGTAATAACGAGCATTGATTAACTTAAAACCCTTTCGCTGCGAATTCAAGAACACAGAGGCATTTCTGTGTAAAAACGTTCCGGTTTGGTTTTGTGATGACTAGAACTCCTTTCGCGAAAGTTACTATAATTGTAACCTTACAAAAATAACACTGTGCAACACCAAATTTATTTTGCAATACCCGCTGGGCGATTCTTATAGACTTTGCAATTCTAAAACCAAATCCGAAAGCATAATTGCTCTATCACGCAACGTTTCCGAAAAACATTGGTTTTTGTAAAAATGCATGATTTTGATAAAAAATGACGTGTTACGCAAAAACTAAACATGCGAGAAAGTTCAGGTTTGAGTCAAAAGATAGAGGGGACTCCTCATATATTGAACTATATTTTTATGTACTTCCTAATAGTTGTAAATGGTTGTTTTGAAGAAGAGCCGACGCGGGTATTTTATACGCTATATTCTCGTATTTATGTGAAAAATACTTTATCTAGGAATAATTTACTTATTTCTGGTGTAAACAAATTTAAAAATGTTTCCGCCTTGCTTAACGTTTGTACATGGTATCCCGATTTTCAATAATAAGTGTCCAACTGTAATCTTTAGTCTCTACACATTTGAGTGGAACCAACGTCGACTACGCATAGCGACGGCCCTGGCGAGTCGAGAAAAGGCCATCATGTCATTTTTTATCAAAATCATGCATTTTTACAAAAACCAATATTTTTCGAAAACGTTGCGTGATAGTGCAATTCTGCTTTCGGATTTGGTTTTAGAATTGCAAAGTCTATAAGAATCACCCAACAGGTATTGCAAAACACGAAATAAGTTTTATTTTGTTGGACAGTGTAATTTATTTAACATTCAATTGTAATTTGTGATTTTTTGGTCAAAATACAATAGAACCATTCATTGAGTTTCATACAATTTACATTTTATTTTTAACCTACCAATGTATCGGAAATGATAATTTAGTTTCATTATAAACAAATGAGAATATATAAATTTAAATTTATTATACATATACAGTCCTTTGGACAGTCCTTTTACGTTACTTTGAAAACTAATAACTTCTTAAAAATTGAACGAAACGACTTTTTTTGAGATGTTAAAAGGATAGGCAGAAATCCTCTTATCACATGTAATATCAATAACTAATTAATAGATGTAGATTAAAATAGATTTAAATGTCTGCGTCCGGGTAGAATAAATATTCTTTGTCTGATTGTATACTTGAAAATTCATTCAAAATAATTATTATTTCTGGCTTACTTTCGATAAGTTCATGTTCTCTTTCTCCACTTTAAAATGCATTTTCCCAAGAAACTGACACTATCCTTACGTTATAGTTAGCGTGGTAGTGAAAGAAATGACAAAAAATAGTAGCTGAAATACCTTTACTTAAAAAGACATTGATAAAATAAGATTTTCCTCCCGCGCCATTTTAGTTAATTTACTTGCCGCGAGGTTTTTGATGAAACGTTTCACAAAAGCCTGGTGTAGAAAGCAAAAAATAAAATTCATTTATATCCTTTCTTTTTTAACTTCGAATAACGAATGATTTTAAGTGATTCATCATAAATAAATATTAACTAAATTAATTTATTCGTCATGAATAAATAATAACTAAATTTATTTATTTATTTTCCGCTAAGAATGAATGTGCATGATATATTCCATCATACAACATAACTGTTGAGCAATACTGAAAGAAGCGTACTAAAGCAGCCGACGAACCGTCAAAACGCGGACGCGAATATGTTCGTGAGCATATAGCGTACAGTAAAGAAATCGAAAGGAATACGTGCACGATTTATATCCTTTATCAAAATATAAAGAGACTGAAGAGGTCGGATAATTTCTGCACTAAACACATAATACTTCAATAATCTCCTTATACAACAAACCTGGACAAACTTTATTTGAAATGAAAATAAGAAATAATTATCTGAAATAATAGTATTTCAAGTAATGTTATTTCAAATGGAGATCACAGACATGGAAGCTCTTATAAAATAAAATAACGTGATATTTAAGCTAATACTTTAAATAATGTTCTTTCCGAAGTGGCCATGTTATACAGTGACATGTAACAGTAGCATGTAACAATTCATGTTAAATCAGAGTACCTTTTTTACAAATCGACCACACTACTGCAGTTTTTCTGTAAAACTAGAAGGATTAGTTTAGTCGAAGATACAAGGCAGTTAGAAATTATAAGACAAATATGTTTATTATATGACATGAAAGATCGTTTTAAGACAACTAGATTAGGGGATACTGAGAAATAATTTGGAGAGAAATTCAAACGGAACCACTGAAAACAGTTGTCGTCTCAATGACAACAAATCGTAGTATAAATCAGGCCTTTTTTCTTTTGGCGAGGTGGTAATCCTGTTTACAGATTACCCGACTCCCCTGGGGAATGACGGGGATGTGTAGGACTCCCCTGGACCCTCGGAGGCCCCGTAAGAAGGCAGCTGCGGGGGGATATACCCACTAATTCCACCCCAATGACCTGCTCTTTAATCTAATGAGGGGGGGGGGGGGGATTGTCTGAAACCCGATCCGGACGCGACGGGCATCTCCTCCCCTCCCTCATATGCCATCCTACAACTACCTTCCTTACAACTACTACTTTATAACTGATACTTTATTTAACTGCAATCGACCTATCTGATTGTTATTGATTAGATTGTTTAAAAATCAGTTGATGATATTCGAAAATGTCTCAATGAACACATTAGATCAAAGCCAAATTTTGATCGCGATGGTATACCATACAGGTAGCGTAAAATCACTAGTAACAATAAATACTTTTTAATATTGTAATTTTACCCTAATGTCGGAAAGAATTCAATTCTATGGGTACTAATATTTTTAGCAATTCTTGTATTATTGCGAACATATTAAATCTTTTTTCAGAGAAAATAAATTTTCGTGTAGTTTCGACCTTCGGAAATTTATTTTTAAAAAGTGAAAATTGGATGAACACCGGCAGTCTATAATACTCCGACGTCTTGATGCAATCCGTGTAAGGTTTCTTTCTTTTATGAGTTATACCAGCATCTAAATTGGTTTCCACAGTTCTGATGTGCATTCCGCTATTTAAAGTCGATACAATCAACTGCAAGGTCTGTGAAATTTTAATTCGGAAAATAAGCATACCGTGATATTGTGGAACATTAAATCGTCAACCCGGTATCAAATGAACCTTCCATGCAAAATAATGACAACAGTAATGCTGTTTCATACGGTGTAGATTCAAAACGAATATACTTTGCATTGCGGAGAATGCTTTAAAGTTTTTAAATTACAAGCCCACCAAACATGTACGCAAGCACAAAAGGGTACAGGTTGTAGGATCTTACAAAGCGAAATATGTTGGACTTTATATGAACTCATAGTGTACGCTCTACCCGAGAACAATGCACATTGTACGCGTCATATCAGGGAAACGAAAGATGGAATGGCTTTATGCCATGCGTATTGTTGTATAGTATACCTACTCCACTGTGTAAAAAAAAAGGCTAACAAGGAACTTTGTGTACGTACAACGGCCTACAAAATAAAGAAAAATGTTAATAAGCATAAACTACGATTTATGAACAATTGCTTTTATAAAAAATGTTTGACACTCTTTTGTGTCACTACAAAAGCCTTCATACGACATTTTAATTAAAAACCTCGCAGGAGACAAAGGAAGAGTTTTCGAAATTGATGGAGTCCCCATAGCTAGGTAAATTATTACAGAACTCTCCACATATTTCTCGAAAGGTACGAACTGTATTTTTACGTTTTATTATCTCGCAATGCTTCATGATATTACGCCGAAGTTAAACGAGCGTACTACACGTAGTTATGCCAAAACTTTTATAATAACACGATGTTGTGTGATGCATTGTCCCGTGCATATTGTAGTATTGTCATTTTGTTGCAAGCCCGAACACGTTCATTACACAGTATACTCTACAGTATGTTCGACTACAGGTGGGAAAGCATTTAAGGGGTGGTTTTTCATGACAATATAAGACGAAAATGAAGAGTAAAAAAAATGGTGATTTCAACTTCATTTTTTAGTTATTAACAATTAAAAATCCGCCTAAAACTGCGACAACCCGACCAACAGAGGTGTATGTTGCGTACGTCATAGAGGCGCGCGACAGTCACGTATCAAGTGACTGATACTCCACGTGCCTCGCAAGAAGTCACCTGGCAAGAATTCGTCCGATTGGGTCATTCCACGCGCATTTTCGGTTCTAGCCGAATTATTAGCTAAAGTGTGTGACGTAAAAGCCTAACCACTAGGTGCGAGTGAGGACCCCCTTTGATATGTGACTGTCGTACGCCTTTATGATTACTTTATGCTTCATTTTCGTCTTATATTGCTTGGAGAACTACCTCTTAAATTTTCTCCTACATATAGTCAAATACCCTGTATATGTCGCCAAGGCCTGGATGATAAATGTCGCGGAATTATCCCCACTACCGCGAGGTATACCCCTAATTAAAATAATTAATTCATGAAATCGTTTTATGAGCATTTAATTAATTATTTTAATGTTTAAGGACTCCGGGGCACGTTTTCCTTTTATCCGATCGAGCTCAAACTTTGCACACATTTTTTTTTTTATTAATTGGGACAATCCTAAGGGGGGGGGGGGGAATATTCAAATGTCGAAAATAAGAGCCACCCTAATATGACATAAATCAAAAAATACGTAAATCAGGATACGTTTGATATACATGCACGTACTATGAGTCCATCAGGAGCTGGCAGTGAAAAACTTGTAGGTACCACGTGATATCCCTACTTTGCGCTACACGTTTCCGCTATTGGCCGAATCGCTTCACGAAGACAGCATTCAGTGTGATTGGAACAGAGCGATGTGGTGACGCTGAGCACCTATGTCGACCGTTCCCGCCAGAGCCTAAGCGTAACAGTAGAGTCCGCCAGCTGGGGTCCAGAATGGGTTCTCGCAGATACCCCTGCACCCCACTGTCGAAATCACTGCTATCTTCTGATAGGCACATAGCACATACATACAGAGTGTCCCATTTATCTGGATATCCAGAATATCTCAGAAACGACGAAAGATAGCGAAAAAATGTTTGGCTGAACTTGAGACCCCTCCCCCCTTCCTTTCGACACGTGACCTACGCCATCCTATTCATTTTGACATGCTGAACACGAAATGTATTTGTCATTTTTGGCACAAATGAATAGTTTTCGAGATATTCGCGAAAAACTACCGCTACTACTACATGAATCCTGTGTACATCTACGCGTCCGTGACGGCGCTACGCGACGGTATGCACCATAGACCACCTTCTTTTCTACTCCTCAACACGGCGATCAGCAAGCAATATATATGACGGGCGAACCTGTTAAAACGGTCTTTTCTGTATAGAATATAGAGAGGTCGGGATTTCTGAGATCTTTAATATTGACGAATGTGAGAATCGTTAAAGTTGATCGCTGAAAAAAAACTAACTGAGACCAATACCAAGTGAAAACTTACCGAAAATCCATTTAGTAGTGTTGGTTTGTGTGGGTTAATTTCTTTTCGCGCGAGCGACCAAACTTTATGATTCTTACAATAAACAATATAATATTCTATTATAGAATTTGGTAATAAATGGAACTGGTGTTTTGTTTGTATTGTTTAAAGTTCTCACATTCGACAATATTAAAAATCCCAGAAATCCCGACCTCTTTACATTCTATACAGAAAATACCTTTTTAACAAGTTCACCCGTTATATACGTTGCTTGCTGGCGCGTAGGTATACGCAGGATTCATGTAGTAGTAGCGGTAGTTTTTCGCGAATATCTCGAAAACTATTTATTTGCGCCAAAAATGACAGGTACATTTTGTGTTCAGCATGTCAAAACAAAGAGAATGGCGTAGGTCATGTGCCGAAAGGAAGGGGGGGAGGGGGTTCCCAAGTCTTACCAAATGTTTTAACAAATGTTACTTGGTATGAAAGGGATCATAACGTGATATAAACAGTTTTCTTGTCGGTGAAAAAGTGACGGAGATTTCAAGGTCAAGTTAGTTTTTTTTTAATAGTATATTATATTTTTGTATACACGGTTCAATTTAATACGAATCGAATGAGGTGCATCCGAAGGCATTTCTATCTACAACACGTTGTGTGATTAGTGATTGCCTGCATGATTATAAACGTGTGACAATTTTTCACGTTTCTGTCGGCAGAAAAGATTTTCATAGCACCTCAGTGGATTCGCATTAAATTGTACTATAATACCATGTATACAAAAATACAGCATTCTATTTAAAAAAAACTTTATATATATTGTTTATTTATAAGAATTATATCAACATCTAGGTAATTAGTTACCATATTATACAATCACAGAAACTTTGTAGCATTTTTAAATTAAAATTCAAAGATAAAATTAATATATTCATTCATATAGTTATTTAATAACATATTTCCAATTCTGTTCTATTACTTTTTACCATGTTTGAGGTAACTTATCATGTTATTGAATAAACCTATGCATAAATATCTTAATTATATCTTTGAATTTTAATTTAAAAACGCTAGGGACTTTCGTTGCAATCCAATAGTGACAATAGTTAAAGTCTATATACATATGGGTAACAATTATATTGTGTAATAACAACCTAAAGCTGTGAGAAAGGCAAGAACAAACGTAATATTCTTGTGGCTATTTGGATAATCACTGATTTTGAGATTGGTTAGAATGTTAAATGTTAGTCGTTGCGCTGATTGGTTTGTGTTATTTAATCGCTGATATATTGTGGTATTTTCCATTAACAGAGTACAATTACCCTACATAACAAAAAATGATTTCAACTAACAATAAGTGTTAATAAGTTTGACACGAATTATTTGAATGAAAAATACACTGTCGTATAATAAAATGAAACGTCTTGATCACTCGCAATTATTTAAGAATTAAATGAAGTTGATATTGACGATGGTTTCGAAGAAAAGAATTTAAAATATTTTATTTGGATCAGCCTGTATAATCTTAAAATATGGATGGCCATGGTTATGAGAGTATGTTCTATTCGTACTGTGAGATGGAAGTGCGGTTCACTGTAACTGCAAAGTGAATTACGCCCGTAAATACTAACTCACTGCATGCGACTCTAATGCTGCAACTAAAGAATGAAAATGAGAATGGATGTGGTACGTGACTTATTCTCATTGCCTTCCCGAGCAAAAGTTAATAATACGATAACTTCGTGAATATGGAACAACGTAGAACGCCATAGATGTTCCTTTCTTTACAGTGCAGTATATTATACAGATTATTTATTATATTACCTCAGAATAATAGGTAGACTCACATATCCTAATCTGTATTTTTGGAATGTGAATTCATCGTCGACAGGTACACGTTTATTTCATTGTTTTTCAATTTTAATTAGATGATTTATTATATTGAATAACAGATTCCGTAATTACGAGGGTCACGTGAAAAAAATATATTCTTGAAATATTTAATAATAAACTAATGAATAATATATAATAATTATACAATAATTTATACAATTTATACAATAATAATTAGTTAAGTGAAAAGATGTACACGTAATTCAAGTATAGTACGTTCGAAGTATAGTACGTTCAAAGTATAGTACATTCGAAGTATAGTACGTTCAAAGTATAGTACGTTCGAAGTATAGTACGTTCAAAGTATAGTACGTTCATCTGAAATAGGTTATAATATCTATAGCAAATTCTCTAGCAAACAAAATCTTTAAAATAAATTTTAAAATCTCCTTTTATAAGAGTCCGTCAATGTGTTTTGATTCCCACTTTGAATGCATTTAATAAAATCACTCCAGCTTTCACGTTCACATCTTTACTTCAGGAGTGTCAAATGAACGCCACGAAATAAAGAAAATAAAATCTGTTTGTATAAATCAATAGACTGAACTGTACGTTTTATGATGATATAACACACGGACATCCTAAAATTGCAATTTATATTGTGGCGGCAAAAACTGCAGTTATTTCGAGAAATACTTAATGTGTAGATCAAGATGAAAAACAGTAATATGCTTCTAAAAAATCGACATTTTATTCGTCATTACTAGACAGCAGATCTTTATACAAAATAAAAAATTTCTACCAGAATTACAACAAACTGGAGTGAAATAGAAAATTTTCTTTCTTAATATGTTTAATCAGTTGAAAATAATGCAACAGTATTGTTAAATAGTTCTAATGTTTTTACTATTTTAAATTACACCAATTATGCGTCTCTAGGCCACTGGCATATACAAGGACAAAAGATTTTGTATATTTATAATATTCCTTATAAGTTTGTTTCTGTAAGTTCTATTTTTTATCTAGTATGTATTTGAATTTTGTATTTCTGTTATATGCCTGTTTTATTTTCGCATTATAGTAAAATTACATTATATTAAGTTTATAATTTCGTTTTAATAATATACGATATTTCATTATATGATTGCATCGTATTTCACAATTTTCATACGTTTTTTTTTATTGTAAATCAACACCAAGGCTGCAACAATTAAATATTGTGGTTGAGCTTGAGTGTAGCTTACTTTACATCAGTCATGCTCAGTAAGCCTTGCAGCCGGCTAGGGCGCCCGCCGATGCCCGCGGGCATAGCTAAGGGCGATGTGACATCAGCGAGAAAAATATTGTTATAGGCTGAACCATCGAAAGGAGGCGTGGTTCGTTGTCCGCCGAATCGCTTGTGCCCGGGGAACCAAATTCTCTGTCTGCACGGGCGATAGCTGAACGAGACTGCTTTACATACATGTAAATTTCGTTTATTGTATTTCTTTATCGCAGATACAACAAGAGCTATGTTTTTCTATTCAGGAAACGGATTTTTGCGGCATTGTATGTCTGAGCGAATGTGTTGTTGCAAGAACAGGAAAGTCGGATTCAGTAGGTATTGCCGCACCCTAAGTTGTAAAAATTAAAATGTAAAATATGAGTATATGTAATTAATGGTCCCCTAATAATTTACCAATTTCAATGAAGTGGTGTTTTTCAACTGTTTATTTATAACTGTATAAATGCGTGTGATATTGTATATCATGTTATAACTATAGCACATTCTATTGTACTTTATACGTACTCACTTTATTACATTACGATACAATAGATAGTAGATAGTAGATAGTAAAAAACTGCACAAATACTTGACTGAAAATTGACAGTTAGAAACCCTACTAATAATCAACAGACATTTGAGAATTTTGATCTCTTGAATATTTTCTAATATCCTCAAATTATTTAAATATTTATTACTTTGAAAATTTGATCTATTTTTCCATTGTTCTAATTATTTTTTAATTATTGAAAGCACAATTCCTGGTAACGCATTTACCGTTAGTTCATTCGTTTATGTAACTTCGTCTGATTGCTACATCACACTATGTAATTTGCAGTACATTTCACGCTTTCACGGTGTCATGTTGTTGTTAATAAAAATGAAATACCCGCAGTGATTGTTACCTTGGTACGGAGATTGTAATTGAAGATAACGGTAAGCTTAAAAATCAGATTTCTTTGTTGTCTGTCTTGGCGAAGCACTGAAAGAAATAGAGAATGTTTCATTGTGGCAAGGCAAAATCGAATTTCTAATGAACGCATATATTAATATAATTATGGCTGGTATGAGCGAATTAAAAGAAAATGTTCGAACGTATCTGTAATATTAATTAAATTAACATATTCATGAAACTTTGTAAGATAAGATTCTTAGGGATTTTCAACTAATTCTTTGAAATGAAGATCTGCATCACTTATATGTATGTAAGTGTGTTTTATACAGGATGTCTCAACTAAGTAGGATCACCTACATTTTTGTTTTATTTGCTATTGTATGAAAAAAATTTTTAGGAAAACAATGTTTTATTTTGGCTTCATGTAATGATGCAAAGATATTTTTTTTAAATCATCGATATGCTTTTAAATCAGAATTCATGTTTCTTGTTCGATATTTTTCTCGAGCATAAAAACAAATTCAATACTGGAAATAACACTGTCCAACAAAATCAAACTTTTTTCGAGTTTTGCAATACCTGTTGGGTGATTCTTATACACTTTGTCATACTAAAACCAAATCTGAAAGCAGAATTGCTCCATCACGCAACGTTTTCATATAATTGACTATATGAATATGTATAGGAGCGTCCCCTCTATCTCTTGACTCAAAATAAATGCAAGAAGTAATTGCAGAAGTAGTAGATTTAGAATGCTGTTGTAACACCTTGGCGACCATTAGCAAAAACATGATACTTTTTCAATTCCGACTTTCAAAATTAAATGCTGTCACGCAAGTTCCGCGTTGATTTAAAAACAACTGAAACCAAGTTTCTAATCGGTGAAACTCCTTTGGCAGTATTCTATTATCCATTGGCCTTTGGTGGCACCATAATTAGTGCTCCGATTTAACTACGTAATTCCATGATTTTATCGATCGAAACTCCAATGAAGGCGACGACGGTGTCCTTAACCCGAAATTAAATTGTACATTACAGCAAGGCTACCTGAATTCTAAAATGGGATATAACATCAAAGTGGGAAACCAATTTGCGTCGTCGAAGTTCATCATCGCGTTTGAATATGTTTTCTCACGTCCGCTGACTCCTATCGTGTCAAGGAAATCTACTTGCTTTTTAACCTTCTCTCTAATCTCGCTTCCAGGTAAGCGTGGTTTCTCTATCGACCTTGATCTGATTCGTCCTGATCTTTGCGACTCTTAACTCGTGCATAAGCGCTGTTGCTTTTTGTCACTGTCGAACAATGGTAATTCTATTTCGAAAAAGTTAATTTGCAATCGGTATAGTTTAGGAATATGTATAGTACGCTTTTCTAAAATGATGTCAAAAAGAACGCTTCAGTGTGAAACGTCTATGGTGCTTAGAGTGATTATCTAGAAAAGGAACTTTCTCACCGATTCCAATGATCTTGAAATATGTAATCAAGGTCATCATCCTGAACAGCTTTTCCCTATACATGTTATGGCCACTTGACCTTAGTTTTTTAGACATTCGCAAAAAACTATTGGAATTACTGTAGCGAACCCCACCTTTCCCCAATGATCGAATTCGACCAGTAGGGCAAAGGAAGGCCTCCGCTCCTCCCCCTGCACACCCGCCCCAAAAACCTAACCCAGACCTATGTATACGTCATGTTTATGTATCTTAAATCTTCGGACAGCCGGACGGTTCTGGCTGCAAGACAGCAATAGGACCTCTCAGACAACCTTTTCCAACCTCTCAGAAAGACGGCGTTTTACCGAAGGAACTACTGACCCCGTTACATCGTCCGAGACTTTTTATACGCGCGGTCCGCATGCGGGCGCGGGGTCGATGGTCCAAGAGACGCCAGTTATCAGGGATCGGGCCATACTATTTATTTCGCTTGACTTTGGTGATCCTAAATATTGGGTGAGCCGATCCCCTTGTGACAACTGCAGTGATAATCCTGCATAGATTTCCCCCCTTCTCAGCAAGAAATCAAACAGTATGGAGACTCGGCCAGCACATAGCATGACTATGGTCGTAGCCCGTACTTGAATCCAGCTATGCGAAGATTCCCCCATCCCTTAAGGTCCAGGTTTCCTAGGTGGCCTTGATCCGCCACGTTCCAAACGGCCGCTAGGAGAAACTCGAATGACAGTGTGCGTGCCGTGTGCGCGTGCCATGGTGTGCCGCACACAACGCTAGATCCGCAGAACGTACAAGGTTGCAAGGGTTCGGGAGGCGGCGATTTATTGCTCGATAATGCAAACATGGGGCTTTTCAAGGGTGAAAAGCATTAGATAAAAGATAAATCTAGGGCGCTCGCCCCCAACGTTCTCCATAAGAACGCGGTTATTTAAGAAAATGTGTCCTTATTACATTCTGCCGAATATTGTAAATTACGCCTAGAAAACGCAAAAGTAGGACCTGCCGGGTGGCGAGCGTCGTAGATTCATCTTTTATCTATCGAAGACTAATCCAATTACAAAACTTCTTTATGTTTCATTATTTTTTTATATCAACTTTCATTACACAAGTAAATATCATCGGAATTATATCATACTTGGTTTCATTTTAATCAGAAAAGTGCCATGAATATGTTGGTGATTGTCTCATAAAAAATAATGAAAAATAAAGAAGTTTTGTAATTGGATTAGTAGTGGTCTCTTGGTCTCACACCGATATATCCGACCCGTGTTATATTCACATTCCTCAGCTACGAATCGATGGTCACGATTTTTAACTCTTCTATCTGTGCCTATAATAAAAATTTTAAATTCATCGAAACAGGAAATAGGACGCATAAAAGAGCTATAGGTATTGAAAGATGTTAGGATCTTTGAATTTTGGGTACGATTGATCGAAATCGCAGATTTCACAGCAGAATCTCACAATTTTTGCCATTTTTAATTATTGGTAGCTCGTAGCAACTTTAACATATTGTGATGAAACTTTGTGCATGTACGTATGTAACTCACTTAGATCTACAAAAGATGTATTTTCAATTTTCATTATAGGTACAGATCAAAAAGTTAAAAATCGTGACCATTACTTGTCTCCGACTGTATGTATGATATGACTCTTCGGAATATTCTACGTAATAAAATGCTATGAAAAAAATAATAATTCAACAGTTTGTGAGATATTTCAAGTTTTGTACTTTAATTGTAAAAGATTATACTTCAATACACCGATACGTGCCATTTTTTAACCCCCTCCCGTGCCATTTAGTTTGAGGAAATCCGGGCCCAAACGGTAGGGGTCAATGCGCGGTAAACAGACCAGAGTGATGCTCCAAAACAGTTGCAATACTTGCCGAAATGTAAATACCTGTGATATAGTTCCTTTGTAAATTATTCCACGACTCTGACTCGTGATGTTTACATTTGGCAGATTTTCAGTCCACGAGTCGTACTCGTGATGTTTACGTTTGTGCCAAAATCTTCATCACGAGTCAGACTCGTTAAAGTACGGGAAGGGGTTAAAGAAAGGGTCGATGTAAAATAGTCTCATTAAAAAGAAGTAAGTTGACTTTAAAATCTCCGAAGTTTCTTCACCCATAAACAATCATTTCCTGTGCTGTTATGGCTTTCATTTGTGTGAAGATTCGTATGAACATTATATTACAGTTAAAGTGAATATGCGCCACTATCATATCGACATAACGATAATCAATAAATATTTATGAACGAGTATATACCCACATATGCACGTGTATGTATTGAAGCGAGGACGTGAATTATGCAAACTTGAACGTTCGTGTATTAATATCATAATATCAGAGAGACTTGTGTCTGGCGCTGCCACTGATAATTTAGTAGGAGGCGTGTAGCAACAGATTAACTATACAAGGAAACCCAATTTTTGCTAATACTTCAAAAGTGCCTACTAGTCTTGCTTGCGAGATTAATTTTCCTAAGTTAAGTGAAACTTCAATGTAGAAGATAATAAATCTTTTTTACGTGTAATGCACTTATTTTAGTAAGCTTGTAAACATTGAAAGAATACTCTTTTAAATAAAACCGTTTAAAAAGTAGGAAAGTCTAGTAATCTGTCATCATATTCATAAAGCTAGTCAAATGTTCATTAGAATATGCGTTCTTAAAATTGAAACCGTCAATAGATGACTATAAATGATATCGATATAAAATAAGATAAATGACAAGCAAGGGTAGAAAAATATCACGGACTCCGTACTTTTTTTTTATTTTCTTTACAACAGGCCATGTACCGCTGGAAAACAAAAACCGAAATAGAACATCAAAGAACATGGAAGAGCCAATAATTCACCATATTTGAATATTAAATTTTTTATTAAGACGTTTATTATACCATATACATACTGGGTGTTCCATTTATCTGGAAATCCAGAATATCCCAGGAACTATCGGTGACACTAAAAAATGTTCTAGACAAAAGTTAAACGATATCAGGGGCACACTTTCCGATGTAGA
Source organism: Halictus rubicundus (assembly GCF_050948215.1). Classification (NCBI taxonomy): domain Eukaryota; kingdom Metazoa; phylum Arthropoda; class Insecta; order Hymenoptera; family Halictidae; genus Halictus; species Halictus rubicundus. Next base: position 5,121,493 of record NC_135149.1, on the reverse strand, counting down.
TATCTGTTTTGTATGTTTACGCGAAGAGGTCATATGAAGGTCAACTTTGATTTTTTAAATGAAATTGTATATTTTATAATGTACTACTCGATGCTACTCGTTATCCCCCACATTTTTCTTTATTATTTAAGATATATCCCTTAAAAATTTCATCTAAAACACCAACTAACCATAACTTCCACTCGATTCATTCTTGGAAATTCTGAAAAATGATATTTAAACTTAAATCGCGGCCCAGAATGGCCGAATATGGCCTAGATATTTTACATAAAGTTAGTTCAGTAGTACACCTTGTCCGGATCAAAGTCTCTTTTTTGAAAAATTATTTTTGCCAATTAATAGTTTAACGTACGTGTAATAAAATTAATTATTGAATTGTAGGCAGAAAAATTACATAACTATCGCATTGAAAACTGATGAATTGTTGGGAGAGAAGAGAAGCTTATTTATCATGCGTATTTATATCTCCATAAAAAAATTTCGCAAAAATATATTAGCCAGCGAAAAAATCCACTATTTTCGAGGAGTTTAGTACACACGGCTAGGGGATAGATACAAACCCCAAGAATGTGACCTCAAGATTCACTGAGTTCGGAAGCCTGAACTTTAATCGTTCATTACACAAGTAATTATCATCGGAATCATATCACATTTGGTATCATTTCCATTAGAAAAATGCCACGAATATTGTAACAGGAGCGTCTCTAACGCGAGCGTTTAGTCGTGAGGGAAGGCTGGTATTGCTGTCCTCTCTTGGATTAGCTCAGCGGCCAGGGTCGTGTTGAGAGGACAGCGGGTGGAATAAACAGACCACATGTTAGGAAAAAATAGAAATTAGTTTTATTTGATCGTTTTAACGCTTTAATTATCCTCCGGAGCTCTGGAGCAGAACGAGGCGTCCGGGCTGGCGTTCTCCGGCGGGCTGGCCGGCTGCAAATAGCGCGAGGTTTCGACACTTTAACGAAAGAACAGAAGCTTAACCTACGCTTACTACTATCTTAAAGCTAACGAAACGGCGGACGCGAAGCGAACAGGATTCGCTGTTATACGGTGGAGACGCGGAGCGACGAGAGTCGCGGAACGCAAAGCGATCAGGGCTCGCGTTTATACGGCGGAAACGCGGAGCAACGAGAGTCGCGTAGACGGCCCACAGTGAGCAATTTGGACGAAATCGGATTCAAAATCAAGGAACTTTCGATAGGAATGAGGTAGAGCGATGAAATTTTTTTTAAATGAAAGCTGCAACTTTGTAGAATATGGGAAAAATAGAGAGATTGTGGTACGAACGCTTTTTAACCTCGAGAAAATTCGTTAAACGCGCACAAATTCAAGAAAATTTTAGTTTTTCGATTCCACGCGCGGAAAAATTTTTTTTTAACATGCTATACATCATTTCCCATAGATTTTTTCCGCTGATTTCAAATCTGGTCTCAAAATTTGTCTACGACCTCAGGATTTTGCAAAAAGTAGATTTTTGTGACAAAAACTAATGAAGTCATTTTTTCGTTGAAATGATTGGATGGTAATAATCTCCCTATTTTTCCCATATTCTACAAACTTTCAGCTTTAATTTAAAAAAAATTTCATCGCTCTACCTCATTTCTATCGAAAGTTCTTTGATTTTGAATCCGATTTCGTCCAAATTGCCCACTGTGCGGCGGCTCTCGAGCTTCTTGGGCCCTCACAGCGTGTACCCCGCGGTACTAGTGATAATTCCGCGACGGCTAACTCAGAATTCTCGGCGACGTATATCCTGGATTCACTGTATTGAGACATTACTGTGATTACCAAAAGATGTATTAATATATAGAATATTTGTTATAAATATTTGTTATCAATTATTGTATTCACTTTCATTTAGTTTAATATATCGAAGGTTATTTCTTATTTATCTACTATATTATATTTATATTTGTATTCATATATATATATTTATGTGTACATGACATAAACATTTTTTTTCTTCACCATTATTGCCCCCCTGCAATAGTGTCACTTTGTCCTCTGAAGTTTTCGGATAGGACTGTAAATACGAAAGATATTTAGGTGTTCCCATTTATGTGGGACACCCTGTATATATATTTCATATTTCATATATATATATCAGAAATTTAAATTTCTGTTACGTACACTAATTATTTTTTAATTTAAATATAAGTAACAAGCTTAAAAAAGAGATATTGCCTCGTTTACTAAAAATTTCATTGAATAAAGTTATTTGTTTCTACTGAATATACCTAATGAGTGACATGTTGCTCTTCTATGGAACATTGATAAGTTGTCATATATATGTGTACGTTCGACAAGTATCAAAATTCCTATTTTTAAGCGATTTTCATATGAAAAGACATTCTCGAACAAAAAATAACTGCCAATAGAACTTGTTCCTTCTTTTTTTTTTTATTTAATTGTTTGAGGTTAGATCTATCTTTATAATTGATTACTAGCAATCACACAATAATTAAGAAATTCGTTTGAACTACTTTATCTTAATGAATGGAGTTTGGACGATACAGTTAATTTTTTGAGATTTTAAAACATTATATTAATGTTTTTCAAAAACATCACAACATTTTCTAAATTTTTTGCGCAATTCGCTTGTTTTTTCACATAACTTGGAATTGCATACAGTGCTTTTCCATCGTAGTACTTTGTTGATACAGTCAATTAGTATGAGTATAACGAAAGTTCATTAAAAAGAATCACAATTATTGTAAATTTATTATAGTTAAATTCATTTTGAAATTTCATATTATTTTAGTCGTGCGTGAAATGGAATAATGTTCACGAAAAATGGGCGTTTCTCTCTCTACAAACATTGTTTAGACGTGTTTAAATGTTCATGATGTTATAAAAAGTATTCCTTTTCTCAAAATTACGTTTATTTATAGTCGTATCAACATTTAAGTCATTAGCGACTGTAAGGTATTTTAACATAATATAACATTTAAATTCAGTAACTAATAACGATTCTTAAAACATATTATAGTACAATTTAATATCTTTCAAAAATTTAATAGTATTTTCTGACTTATTGGGATTACCAACAATTTCTTTTATTGTCGAGCCTACGTTAAACATTTTCCAGTGAATTTCTGATATTGTATTATTATATGTTCTACTCTTAACAATTTTGACAAAGATTGCATGTACATGGGTACAGCTTTAGGAGATATATGTGGGCAAGTTTGAGATTAAAACACATATTATTACTAGAAATTAATTTTCTCAATTTTAAATTTTCTATAAGTTGCTACAAAAGGAAGACAGAGACAAATATGAAATAATATAGGAAGAAATTTTATTTTCCAGAATGTTATGTTACCCTTAAATAATCCTTCTTATGAATAAAAATTTAATTTAATGTGTTATTTTGTAATCGAAGGAGTTAATTTGACTTTTTAAGGGAATTCAAAAAGTCTTTTGTTCGATAGAGAAAGTTTGACAAACGTAGATCATTAAATAATTAACCATACACCGCGGAGGTAATCGATTGAGAGGTTATTGACCCTGTCTATAACTTATGCTTGTGGGTGGCATAGTCCGACCGATTAAATATTTTATTCGCGGAGGAGTCGTCAGAAACATGAATGTGCGGCGATCGATCGATGTTACCACAAAATGTCGACGTTACTCGGTGAAATACATCGTTTGCAAACACTGTTATGCCGGCGACAGAAACAACCAAGCCGTTGTTGATGAAATGCAGTTTACACTGTCCTCTGCATTTCGCAAATCGTTTTTAGCAACACGGTATTATATTTTGTCGTTTGAAAAAGAATAATTAGACCGAGCGTATTTATAAACTAACTATTTTAAGAAATTATATTCGCAAAATGTTAATTACACAGAAGTTTCGTTTTATTTCCTACTAAAAATTTTAGTGATAATAACTCTTAAGTTAAAACGTTATCTCTTAAGATAAAACGATATATTTATTGTGCATAACCAAAATTTGTAATTTCACTTTTGTCTGTTTTCTTAAATGTATTTCTATGAAGTGCATTGTATATAAGAATCCACTAGATTCTAGATTTATATTTAACATTTTTGCTTCGTTAATAAAAATAACTTCGGTTGAAATGTTTGTAATAAATTAGTTTGATCATTTCTAGGAAGCAAGCAAATATTTTTGTACAATTTTTTAATAGATTCATGAATTATTAAAATGATCTTTCTAAATTCAATACCGTACTACCAGCCTTTACCTTAGTATGCATTACATATTAGTATTGCTTTGTAATATTGAATAATTACTTTATAATAATAGATAATTGGTATAATATCTATGTATGTAACTCATAGTCGCCAGACTATCAAGACTTGTTCCCTCACTCTAATTTCCTCTTCTACCGCGTTATTCACGTGACGCGTTACGTCTCTGTCGTGTCAGTGTCACAATGTCACGTGACTAACACGGTACTGGCAGAGAGAGGGTAACTTATTCCTCTCAAACCTCCACTTATATGGCAACTATGATATACAGTGAATTCGGAATATATGTCGTCGAGATTTCTGAGTTAGCCGTCGTGGAATTATCTCCACTACCGCGGGGTATACCCCCTGAGGGGCCCAGAAGCTCGAGAGCCGCCGCCGCCGCCGTGGAATGTGAACATAACATGGGTCGGGTATATCGGTGTGAAACCAGGAGGCTACTACTAATCCAATAAGAAAACTTCATTCATTTTCATTATTTTTTTATAGCACTTTCAACAACATTTTTGTGACATTTTTCCAATGAAAATGATACCAAATATGATATAATTCCGATCATATTTACTTGTGTAATGAACGATGAAAGTTACTTGCCATTACAATTATGTTAACAGAAAATTAGTGTAAATATGATCCGAATTGTAGCGTGTTTAATATTCTTTCCCATTTTTTCCCATTCTTTTTCTTTCCCATACGCTGTCCTTCTTTGCGTCCGAAACTTCCGTCGTTCATTACACAAGTAAATATCATCGGAATTTTGTCATATTTGGTAACGTTTTCCTTAGAAAAATGCCACGAGTATGTTGATGAAAGTCCCATAGAAAAATAATTAATTATGAAAAAGTTAATTTTTTTATTTAAAGGCCTGAGCTCACGCCAGTCTTTCATCTTTTCCGAACGCTTCGAGTCCCCCGTCTCTTTCTTTCTCATGGGCTGTCCTTCTTTGCATCTGAAACTTTAATCGTTCATTACACGCGTAATTATCATCGGAATTATATCATGTTTGGTTTCATTTTAATCAGAAAAATGCCACGGTATTGGTAAAAGTTTCATAAAAAAGTAACGAAAAATAAAGAAGTTTTGTAATTGGATTAGTAGTGGTCTTCTTATCTCACACCGATATAGCCGACAATGTGTGGCCCACTCCTCGGCGACGCACAGTGGTCCAAATCGAGAAATTCAGTGACTTTTTGTTATAACTTTTGTACCATAAGAGTTATCGGGATGAAATTTGCACTAAAATTCATTAAAAAAAATAGTCAATTTGAACTAAAGAAAAATTAATATTTTTTAAATTTGTTAAACAATAATTTCTTATTCATTTTCATTGATATTTTTCACTAAAAAAAAATTGTTTAAATACAATCTTCCAAACCATTTTTTCTTTCTAAGTGTGTATTTTATATTTGTTTCACACATGCAATGTTTAATGAATTGGGAAAAATGTAAATTTGAGGAGTCGGGTAAGGTAAAAACGTCACATAACTGTGTCAAAAGATATTTTTTATAATAATTGATAATATTTGTAATATTGTATATAATATAAAATAATTTAGTAACATTTTTGTAAATCTTTTGTGATAAAAATGTGATAACAATGATGGTTTTATAATATACTAATAATAACATGAAATATGAAAAAATAACATTTGTTTATACTTTGTCAGTCTTCATTCTCAAATGGTTTTGTCTAGCATTATTTTTTATAGTCCATCCATTTCAAAGCCTGCCTTTTCTATTATTTAATTATTAATAATTCAGCTTCTGGTTCTAAATTTTGTATTCTTTTCTTACATGATTTCACTCGCATTGCTGACATGTGCGGGTCCGATGTCAATAAAAGTCTATAAAATACATCTTCATTTGTTAATATTCTGTCTGATTTTCTTGTATGTTTGTATTTAAATTGTTTAAAGTCTTTGTGACGTGTTTCTTGAGCCTCCTCCGATAATTGTCCGATTGGTAATAATGCGTGTTTTATTACATCTGCACCATGCATTAATAACTTATGGACTGAAGCAGGCATGGGATACCAATCATAATCGTAACATTGTCAGTTTTAAACTGCTATAATTTGCAAAGGCGGAAGAGTGCGGAAATAATTTTTATACCATCATATAGAGGAAGGTGTACTGAAAATAGTCCAATTTGTTAGAAACTGGGACTTCCTGGGACTTTAAAGATATCTCTTACCGAATATAAAAATTTTTTTTAATTTTCTCCATTTAGTCCAGCATTAACTTTTAATACATTGTGCAGACTAATTAATAATGTAAGACACGATTTCTTATCGCAAAAATCTGCTCTTTAATTTAAAAAAAAAAGCGCGAGAAAATATTAAATAGGAACGTCAGGGCATCGCATCAAAGTGAAGCAATTTTTCTCGTGAAAAATACTCTTCTTAAAATGTCCAACTTTCAATATTTATTACAACTATAATATTTAATAAATTGTACTAATTTCTCCATTTCCGAGGTCTATGGACATTTGGGAAGCAATGTTCATTGATCAGGTATCGATACATGAAAGTTCATTTTCGGGCCAAAAGTCACTGAATTTCTCGATTTGGACCACTGTGCGACGGCGGTTCTCGAGTTTCGATGTCCGCTTCGCCGTGCAACATTATATCGGAGACCTACAACGATAAAATTTACTGTAATAGCGAGTTTACAATAACCTTATACTTTTTGTCAAAATTTCATTTTCTATTTAAATTAGTTTGTTATTGAAACTTATTAATAGTTTTAAATAGTACTTGAAATATTTTAAATGATATTGAAATATTGGAATATTACAATTTGGAATATTTCGTTGTTAAAGAACCTAGCCGGACGAGGTAGTCAAAAATGTCCTTCAACATATTTGAATGGCCGTTGCGCTACGATATATGTCATATGTCAAGTATGTGATATGTCATATTCATATCTAAAAGCTGCTCGGTTCTGTTCCAGGAAAGACGTCTCGGTTCTGTGCCATGCTAAAAGACGGCCCGGTTCTGTGCCATGCTAAAAGACGGCCCGGTTCTGTGCCATGCTAAAAGACGGCCCGGTTCTGTTCCAGGAAAGACGTCCCGGTTCTGTGCCATGCTAAGGCTGAGGAGATGTCAGCACTATATCGGGAACGCCGAAAACCCGGGCGTGAGCACTCTCACAGTGCACATTTATCCATGGTTCAAAAGTTATTCTGTACCTTGAGTTCTATCATCTATCTTTACTAAAAAATTAGATGACAAGATGGTCAAGGGAGTGCTTGTCGACATCATTAGCGAAAGTAATTGTTATAAACATTAAACAGCCAGAAATAATAAATTTTGCAGTGAATTGTATACGATAAATTACTACCTGCGAATGTTCACGGTTCAAAAGTTACTCTGTATGTCGAGTTCTATTAGGTATTTTTACTAAAAAATTAGATGGCAAGATGGTCAAGGGAGCGCTTGTTGATACCATTACAAAAAGAAATTGTTATAAACATTAAGCAGACAGAAATAACAAATTTATTAATAATTACTATCGCGACGATGGAAATTTAGCGAAGTTAGTTTGGGGTGGGGGAGTTGCGCACCGCGTACCGCGCACCTGATCTCGGCGGCCGCGCTCAGTCCGTCAGTCGAGGTGCGCACTCAGGAGGGAGCGGAAGTGCTGCGGGAAAAGGAAGGCGACTGACCTTGGAGTTGACCATAGGTTCTCCAGAGATGCCCTGGCGCACCCTGACCTCCTTGGTCTACTCTCGCCTATCTTCGAGTTGACCAGGGATTCTCCAGAGATGCAGTGATAGGACGACACCTCCCGAGTTAATTTCCCGGTTTGGGTGTCGGTCCATCCCTCCCCTAGGGGTGGAGGATTCGTGGGGGGGGGGGGGTAAGGAAGGGTCGGGGCGCGCCGGATCGCGCCTCCGACAGCCCTTCCTTCCGGTGGCGGCGTCGTCTTGCCTCGGCCGGGGCTGGTTCCTTCGGAATACCGGCTCCGAGCGGGGCACGAAGACTGCGGGAGCTGTGGGTGGACCGAGCTGGGGCTCGGGTAGCCCAATCCGAAGGCTCCAGGGATGGGGACACCGGGAGGGTCCCTCCTCCCGGGGTCTTATAGCGTAGGCAATGGGGGAGGTTAACCCCTCCCCCGGGGTGTGATGATAGCTGGGAGGTGTCCTGTTGAGTACTCGCGTGATCCAGGCACCTCCCCCTTTAGCTTAGGGTGGAGTGGGTTTTTTAGTAGGTAGCCTTTGGGGATATTTTTCCCCAGGGGTAGTTCCACATAACCCCGGCTCCCCCCAGGGAGTCGGGGTATGCGTAAAGTCATTTTCCCCACGAAAAAAAAGGAGGGCCAGCGGTTACTGAAAGCCGTCTCCGCTCACATTGGTCAACATTGAGCAGATCTTTGTAAGTAACAATTCAAATATACACTTTTTGTTTTGGAATAAGTGTTCATTCAACGCAATCCGTAAATTATTATTTCTGTATTTCTAATTCGAATTTGCGTCGAGACTTTTCAAAAGTTTCTCTTCTTGAACTTATATTATATTATATTTTTGACATAAAATTGGTATTCTGAAATTATATTATTCATACTTTTGATATAAACTTGGTATTCCTTCGATCGGAGGTCCCTCGGGGTCTCCCTCACGGGTGGGGCCCGTGGGTGAGTACGGGTATTGGCGAACCCGGGGCGACCCGAAGCGCCATTTCAGTAGTTTGAAGTTCTGACTTCATCTACTCTGGTTGATTTCTTGTCGGTTAGGCCGCACACGTGTGCGGGGTTTAGCTTGGCTCTCGTGAGCCGGTTAGATTCGCACTCTCGTGCATGTTAGGTAGGCCGTACTCGTGTATGGGGTCATCGTTTCATCTTTGTTTCTTCGTTTTTTTTTTACTTCAGTTCCTCCATCGTATCATGCCTAATTATGATTAGTCTGTTTCAGAGTGAGTATTACAGTCGGAGAAAATTGATCGTCGAACGAAGACAGCACATCGAACGAAGACAACATGGTATGAAGACTTCTTATTATTTATAAGTTAGTATTAGTTGTCGAGCAATTATTGTGTTAGATTCACTTTGTTAAATTTACTTGCTCATTTGGTTCATAGCCTTCTGCTGTGACCAGTCGGTAGCGTCAACCTCGAAGCAGAGCCTTCTGCTCTGGTTCGCTTCTTTCATTTTTCTTTTTCAAAAATCTCAGCCTTCTGTTTTGATTTTTTCATTGTTGCCTCGCGACTCGGATCCTTGTGCTCTACTTTCATTTTGTCCGACATTGTTCAGAGATTTGTTAGATTTAGTTTTTTTTTTGCTCACAATAATTGCTCGACTTGAGTTCGTGCGTTAGTTGATAAGCTTGTTTATTAGTATTGTATATATGTCGAGTAATTGTTGCCATAACTTCACTTTGCTCGGCTGAACTTTTGACTTCGACACAGCCTTATGCTGTGTCGGACCTTGCTTGTATGTACCAGACCGGTTGGTACCGGTACTCGGCGAAGAAACATTGAGAAGGATGGTCGAGAGACTTGTTCACTCGTGTAAAATCCTCCCTGCTGTAAGTCCACCCGAGTCACCTCAACGCTAGTCGTTGCCTGGCGGCAGGTGGGTGGGGGTGAAGGAACAGGGTTATATAAGGCGGGTGCCTTAGAATAATTGTTCAAATCAGGTGTACGTGACTGAGTCGTTTATTTACAATAAAGAGTGATGTCGCGAGAGCGTCCGGGGTGGTTCGACTAAAACCGGCGATTCGCTTCGACTCGCGGTTGAACTGTTATTGCAACTTAGCAACGACCGGACTAGACTCTAAGTCACTCGGCGGATACGCGGCTGTGTCTCGACTTCGTGACTCCTCTTCGCGTCGGTAGTCTCTGCCTTATATTCTCAAAAATGCTTGTCGGCTGATTGGTGGAAGTCCTTGCGGGGAACTTCCACCAATCCGTGCATTTTGCATAACACGCCCACGTTCCGCGCCTCTCGTGCGTGAGAAGGGTGAGCGTGTCGTTCTGTTAAAAATCTAATTTTGGTGATGCAGCGGGGTGTCTTCCGGGCCCCGTGCTAAGTGCGGTACGTGACTGCTGGCTTACGTCAATGGGCCCAGCTTTCCCGGGTGATAGAAACCAGGCACGCGTCGCTGGGACACTCTAGGCTGGAGACCCTTAGACTACCCAAAATTTATGGCGTCCACTTGCGCTATTGAGTTCGTCGCTAGGAACTACAAGGACACATCTGTCCGCTAAGTGGCCAAAAACGTTAAAGACGTTTTCTCACAAATAGCGTCTTATGCTGTGCAAACCATAAATCTTTCTTGGCGCTGGTGCGCTGAAGATTTCTCTTCCGGCGCCCAGCTAGCCGCTACAGGGGAAACTTAGGGTATCGTTTGAACGTTTGTCTCGGCCATCGCTCTTCGTGTGGATACGTCGGGTATCGATACTGGCAGGAGTTGGGCTGGAAACATTGTACGCGTCGCGTCACCCTCGACCCAGAGCCTTTTGCTCTAATTCGGTTTTGTTCCTCTCATTGAACGAATCAGAGCCTTCTGCCTGATTCGTTTTTGATACCTCGTGGGTCGGAGACTTCTTCTCTGATTCACAGCTTTTGCCCCGCAATAATTACTCGACATACGCTAAATGGTAAAGTGACCTTTTTCGTCTGTGGAAAAGTAATCTTTCCCATTTAGCGAACTGCGAAATTTAGTTGATAAGATAGTAAATCGTCGTTGTAAGAAAGGGAGTCAGAAGGAAGCGTATTGAATTCGTTCTGGCTTCCTTTCGGGTCTCTTGTGCAACAACCTCCTCGTGGTGAGACCCTGGCAATCGGTATTATTCTCTATTTGTAAGAACTTCTAGTAATCTTACAAATAGAGAATAATATCGAGCTAATAGCTGCTCATTTATAACTTTGCGATAACATTTTAGAATAGAATTTAAGACTTGCTGGTTATAAAAGCTTGTGTATTTAATTGAATTGTGTCTGAATTTACTTTAGGCTTCCTCGGGATAAGCCGAAAGTCCTTCAATGCTCTCCTTGTTTACTCTTGGCCCATCTTCACCTTTCAGGCAGCTCTCTTTCAATTTGAAGTTTTCTGAAGTTTTTGTTTCAGAATACCTTTTCACTCAATGAAAAAGTGTTAGCTTCGCCTTGTTGAGCGAATGTTAGGTTAGTGTTAGGTTTGCTCTCATCAGCGGGTTAGATTTACACCTGTTTACACCCGTGTGCGAGAACGGTAGGCCGTACTCGTGTATTGGGATCAGAGTCGTATTATCATCATTTATCATAGGTATATGGGCTAAAGTTCTCGTGGATCTCGTTACAAGATTTATCGTTCGTCAGAGTGGAGGGCGTAAGAAATCTAGTAGTTGTTAACGGTGTCGGTATTTCAGATCGTGAGACACGAAACCCCATATGGTGAATTGTCTACTCCTACACCTCGTCTGTGCTCGTACCTACAATCGCCGCGCTCTTACCTACCGTCGTCGCTATCTTACCTACAGTCGCCGCGCTGCCCTGCCACAGACGAGGTATAAGGATAGACCTATTATCTTATGGGACTTCGTGTCCGATGTTCTGAAATATCGACCGTTCAAAAAATCAGAGGTTTTGGTATGCCCTCTACGATTTAGAGTGGTGAGTTTAGGAATTATATTGAATCACAGGTATCGAAGGCGTAGTTGCCAAACCACATCGGAGAATATTCGTCGCATAGTTGCCAATTTACTGTTACTGCCGTGTAATGCACAACGCGTATTTCGGCTATTTTCCAAGTTACAGTCGCAATTCTGGAAAAGTAAACGAAACGAGATATTACATGATTAATTCAACCTGAATATTTCATCTCTGTTTAAGTACAATGCTTTCTGTTTCTATACTCATTTTAAAGCTAAATAAATGCTTTTTCAATTTATATAAATAAACTTTTATTTATTGATAGTAAACATAATAATAATTGTTGTTGAAAATTGAAATACCTATTTAGCGCTATTTTTATCTTGAAATTGATTTATATGAACTGTTGTTGGTTCCTTTGAACGTTCTGCTATCAAATACAATTTTCAAAAGGACGGAAAAATATTCAAAAGATTGTCAACAAAAATTTTAATAACAGCTGTTATGCGAGGTTCCATATTCGTTGCAGCGTGTCTGTTATTATGTGTTAACATTACATATACAATTATTAGTTCTTTTTTCCAAATATTTTCATAAGTTGTGCAAGAACTTATTAATTATAAACAATAAATCTGTATAAAATTCTGTTTATTGCTGATCTGACTTATCGTTAAATCGTAAAAGCATACAGGAGTTCAGATTTAGTTGATCCCTTACCATTATTGTTATCAGTTTTGAAGTAATTGTTTATCAATAATCTCGCATAACAACTGTCATTAAAATATTTTTTGACAATCTTTTGAATATTTTCCGTCTTTTTTGAAAATTGTATTTGATAACGAAAGGTTCAAAGAAGCCAACAACAGTTTATATGAATCAATTTCAAGATATAAATAGCGCTAAATAGGTATTTAAATTTTCAACAACAATTATTATTTTTTTAACTGTCAAGAAATAAAAGTTTATTTATATAAATTGATAAAGCATTTATTCTGCTTTAAATGAGTATAGAAATAGATTGAATTGTATTTAAACAGAGATAAAATATTCTGCTTGGGTTAATAGCTACTTCCACAAAATAATACAGTCATTATTAATAATCACATTTTTATTAATTGTCTGCAATTAAAAGATCAGTACCTAATATGAAACACAGGATGTAATAAATAATATCATTTTATGTATTTACAATATTTATTAGAAAGTAATATGTAATATATGTAGGATTCAGAAAGTAGAGACAGTCTCAAGAAAAGGAATGGTATATTGATACATGTTATACATATGTGTACATTCTCACTTCCAAAGATTATAATTACTGGCTATTCAGTCGTTGCCGCTTGCAATTATCCTTTCATGACAGGGACTGAATGGGTTCTGAAAATAGCTGTTTCAAACTGTTATGTATCGGTTCTGACTGAAACAGTTATGAAGAACCGAAATGATATTGTAACTGTTACGAGAATACAGTAAATTATCGTTGTACGTCAGTACCAATCTCACGTTTCCAAGTCAGTGGAACACCTCACACTACCGCGGTGAGACCAGAAGACCACTACCAAGCCAATTACAAAACTTCTTTATTTTTCGTTATATTTTTATGAAACTTTTATCAACATATTCGTGGCATTTTTCTTATTAAAATAAAACCAAATATGATATAATTCCGATGATATCGTACGATGATGAAGAGTACGGTGACAGGCCCAAACCGTAGCCATGTGCGAGCGAACGTGCCGTTCCCGAAAAACGTAACAGCTAAGGATTATGTACATGTGGACCCGCCCGGTGTCCCCATCCCTGGAGCCTTCGGATTGGGTTCCCCGAGCTCCAGCTCGGTCCGCCCAGAGCTCCCGGTGTCTTCGTGCCCCGCTCGGAGCCGGCGTCTCGAAGGAACCAGCTCCGGCCGAGGCAAGAAGATGCCGCCACCGGAAGTGTCACGGTGCGCGGTGGTAACGCGAACACTACTGAGACTTCGGAGTTTGTTAGAATAAGACGTATCTTATTCTAGGAGGACTCAGGATAGACTTAATGCGTTCTGAGAGATTTTTAGTATGACAACTGGTTATAGCTTTATTTGAGGGTGCTTATATATGTGGATTTTGGGCGAGAGTGGGGGTTCTTTCCCATGTCTTGACGAATGGGGAAGAACCGGGCGTCCTTATCTTATCGCGTTGGAGAAAGCGGGGTGGTCTTATCTCATTATGTTTAAAAAATAGTTTTAAGATACAACCGGGTGTCCTTATCTTGTCGCGTCGGAGATAGTGGAGTGTTCTTTATCTTATTATATCTAAGAAATAGTTTTTAAGATAGAACCGAGTGTTCTTATCTTATCGGAGGAAAAAGGGGCGCTTTTCCTTATCTCATATAGAAATAGTTTCAGCGGAAAAGCGGGTGGTCTTCCTAATCTTACGACCAAGTGTTCCTATATGAAATATAGGTTCTGGTTGAGATTAGGGTGTCACAGCAGGAAGGGCCGTCGGAAGCGTGATCCGGCGCGCCTCGGCCCATCCTACCCCACCCCCCACGGATCCTCCACCCACTGTTGAGGATGGACGGACCGGCACCCCCCCTCCCATCGAGATTTATCCCGGGGGGTGACTAGGGGCGGACCTAACATTGCTCTAAGTAAGAGTAAATATCGGACAAAATCGAAGTAAACCTTGTTATGGGAGTGAAAACGGAATTTTATTTCAACTTCTAAATCATATAATTTGAAGTGTCATGTATTTTCAATCATTTAATTTCATTTTCCTCCTACAAAAAGGTTTACCCGATTTGTCCCAATATTTGCTCTTAGAGCAAGGTTAGGTCCGCTCGTAGTGCGACCGACCTGCCCTCTATAACGAAGCCAAGGTTCGGCCTCAATTTGGAATGGAATTTTGACTGCAAACTTTGCACTCAAATACCGATCCTAATTCAGACACAGATGGAATTTTTAGACAAATATTTATACCGGGATAGTCGCGGGTGTATATTGTGACAGGAATTATATGTCGGGAAAAAATTTTTCAAGCCATTAATTGTAAAAGATTCTTTGCATTTTTTCCTTTTACATTTTATAAATATAATTACATTCTTCCAACTTTAATACCTGTATAAATACACGTAGAACACAGTTTTACACGCTCGTTGGCGTAAAAATTGCAGTGACTGCAATATTTGACGCTTCTGGATGTCTTTATATTATATACCATTGTATAATGCTTTGAAATGTATGCAAAGGAAAAACATTGCAATATTTTACATACATATACCTACATGCCATACTTACTTATATGTACAATGATTTCATGAACAATACGTTAAAATTTCGTATTGTAGCTACTTTCACATAAAATGTTGATTCACCCTAATTTATAAACTTTCTGTATCAAGTTCGTATTTTGATGGAAAAAAGTAAGTTTGACAATATGTATATATTTCTTTAAATAGTTTTACGCCACTAAATTTGTTCACCTCTTCAATAAAAAAGAAGATTGTAAAATATAATTTAGGAAAAAACAGAAAAAGAAAAATGTTGAAAATCACCGATAATCATAATAATTGTTCAGAATATTAATAATGTCACATTATATCAATATTATTACGCAAGGTATGTAATTCTTAAAATTAGAAACAACAGAGAGTTTAATAGAAACTACTCAATGAGACAACGATGAATATGTATATAAATTACACAAGATTTCAGTAATTTGAAAAATATTAAAATTGTAGTTTATTATTTGTGCTTACAACCGCTTCAGATTGATTTTATATTTCATGTAGATACTCCAAAAATATATTAATAATCAATGAATCTATTTTCAAGTTGTTATGTTGCTTTATATAATTTAAACACAATAAACTTGAAAAGGCAAAAACTTCAAAAAGATATTTAATCAAAAAGTATCGTGGTTTCGTAATTGATACCATTGTAGCAATGAAATTGACAATTTGAAATCAATCTGCGAAATAAAAGCATAAAATTCCAATCTGACATTTCATGTAGTTTTTCAACTAAAATTGGATATTTATATTCCCTAACTTGAAGTTTTGATACTGTATAAAATTACAAATATTGAAAAAATAGTCTACCGTTTTTTATTTTAGAGGAATTACTGATGTGGTGTTTCATGGCAACGTGATTAGTTTTGTCATGTCATAAGGCATTTGTCAAGGCATGGTAACTTCAACGCTGATCTTAAAATACAAGTTTTTTAATTTTTCCTTATTCAAAACTTAACAATTATCTCTGGTTTCCTAAAGCTGTTGAATGGTTTCCCTAATTTCTAATAAAAACCGTTTGATTAAAATCAATTAAAATAAAAAATATATTACGTAACGATGTCACAGAACTGATTGAGCAAGTGATACATAATATAATGCAAATTTTAATATAATAGATTGACTTTTTATATCCAATATTCTTTTAGATTTGATCAAGAGCTACACCTTTGTTTAATTATACCTCATTTCACTCCATTCATCGACTTTCGAGGTAGTTAATTCACTTCTAACTTTCATAAAACAATGTACAATTTTCAGCATTGGTACTTTTTCGTTAACGCTTTAGATAACACTACTGAATTTTTACGTATAGATGACGTATTATGGTACATATTTATTTAAATAAGGAAGTGAAAATATATTTCGAAAAAGAATACTTTCTAATTTTATATTTAAAGCTCCATGAAATTTCAACGTGAAAGGTCCATGAAATTTCAACTTTTGATTAAAACTAAAATCTGTACAATTTCTGTTCTCTACAAGTTCTTAGACCAATAAGACTTAACTGTATACAAATGGTAACGACATTCAGCGACTATCAATTAAACAAAACGTACTCTTGTCTCACGAATATATATAACGACACGGTGTTGGAGACGTTCTAGTCTCTGGAAGGTTCAAGGGAATCTTATTCGAAAGTCAAAACTAGATCCTCTCCTTCTAATCTCATTCCCTGAGACACGTCGAGGGTCTTGATCTTTCCAGCTTTCGGTGCCTGCACCACCATTTCCATCTTCATGGCCGATAAAACGATCAGCGGTGCTCCTTTTTCTACCGTGTCTCCCACTTTTACCCTGATATCGATCACAGTGCCGGGCATCGGAGCTCCAACTTGGCTTTTATTTCCTTTGTCTGCTTTTGGATGTACATGAAGTTCCTAACAAAGAAAAATATTTCAAATTTTTTATTTAGAAAATTTCTTTTTATTTATTGGATTGTAACATAAATTCGCTCAGTTATCTTCATGAAGAATACTGCAGTATTGACTTTTCATTGATTAACAAAGTATAGAAATATAATCAATCAATTGTAAAATCGTTGACTAGTACCCAGTAAGCAATCTGCTCTTGATTTGCTATGAATTTGCCACCAAAACTTGTCTACAAATTCCGACCCATCTGTTTCCGCATTAGGTTCGGTATTTGAGTGCAAAGTGTGCAGGCGGGATTCCATGCCAAATCAAGGCCAAATCTTGGCCTCGTAAAGAGGTCAGGTCGGTCGCACTAAGAGCGGACCTAACCTTGTTATAAAAGTAAATATCGGGCAAAATCGTTATTGTTATTACTGTAAGATTTGTAAATACTTAAATGATTGAAAACACATGAAACTTAAAATTATGATTTAGAAATTTAAATAACGTTCCGTTTCCCCCTACAGCAAGGTTTACTCCGATTTTGCCTGATATTTACTTATACAGCAAGATTAGGTCCGTTCTTAGTGCGATCGACTTGCCCTCTATACGAGTGCAGAGTTTGCCCTCGTTTTGCCTTCGATTTGCCCTCGAATTCTGCCTGCAAACTTTACACTCAAATACCGAGCCATCTGTTTCCGCGTTAGGCTCGGAATTTGTCGACAAGTTTTGGTAGCAAATTCATAGCAAATGGAAACCATATTCTGCTCCAAGCATGGTCTTGGCACCAAAATGACCGCCTTTTGCTCGCAAAGTAGGATTACAAACATTGATCAAAATTTCCTTGAAGCAGGCTTGACTGACGGGGTAGTTTTTATTTAAGCACAGCTTTCTGCATTTGCAAAGAGTTAAAATTAGAGTGTATATATATAATATAAAATCGAAAGAATTTATATTGCAAACTAACACACTGTATAAAGTGGATCAATAATAATCACTTGATTCGTTTCAGAACGAAAAGAGTTGTTCACTCATTTTTAACACGTTAAGCGCCACGCCGCACAGTGGGCAATTTGGACAAAATCGGATTCAAAATCAAGGAACTTTCGATAGGAATGAGGTAGAGCGATGAAATTTTTTTTAAATGAAAGCTGCAACTTTGTAGAATATGGGAAAAATAGAGAGATTGTGGTACGAACGCTTTTTAACCTCGAAAAAATTCGTTAAACGCGCACAAATTCAAGAAAATTTTAGTTTTTCCAATACCACGCGCGGAAAAAATTTTTTTTTAACATACTATACATCATTTCCCATAGATTTTTTCACGCTGATTTCAAATCTGGTCTCAAAATTTGTCTACGACCTCAGGATTTTGCAAAAAATAGATTTTTGTGACAAAAACTAATGAAGTCATTTTTTCGTTGAAATGATTGGATGGTAATAATCTCCCTATTTTTCCCATATTCTACAAAGTTTCAGCTTTCATTTAAAAAAATTTCATTGCTCTACCTCATTCCTATCGAAAGTTCCTTGATTTTGAATCCGATTTTGTCCAAATTGCCCACTGTGCGCCGGTCCCTAGGGACCGGCGCTAGACTTTCCATTGAGGCCTCGTCGGTCCGCATGGGCCGGCGGCAGACTTTGCGTTCTTGTTATCGCCGCGCGCCACGTTACCCGACATCTGTTTATACTCTGGCTCACCTGCCGGCGAGCGGCACGATCGGAACGGCAAGCAAAACGGGCTGGGCACTTAACGCGTTAAACAACGTTAGAGACGATTCTTGTGCGTAAATGGCACTGGTTATTAATTACACAGTTACAGTGACAGACATGGCTACTTGATCAATTACACGGTTCAACACCTATTTGGATTTATAACTTTATGTACATAGGTGTCTCTAATAGATTTTCAAAAATCTACAGATTTTCAAATCTGTAGATCCATTTTATAATTCAATTTTTAAAACAGACGCAGATTTTTATCTTTTCTTTGAAGACTGCTTAACTTGTGTTTTAACAATAATAATACTTTTCAAACATGCATAGTAGTATTATCTAAACTCTTCTGAACACGGCGATGTAACTTAATACATTATGATAGTACATTGAAGTGAAAAAGGCACCTATAAAATATCAACTTTTACAGATATTTTTAAATTTATTTCTAACGCTGAACACTTAGGACAGTGATGGGCACTGCAGCAGGCAAAACGTTTCCCCCACCAACGTTTCTTTCGTGCAGCGCGCACCTTCGCTGCGCAGCGGTGCTTCGTGCCTCCGTCACCCCTCTCGTACGTCCCGCCATAATCGACCCGTGCATGGCTTATGCTGTCTATCTCCATCCACGAGGCACCGCTGCGTAGCGAAGATGCGCACTGCACGAAAGAGACGTTGGTGGGGAAAACAGGCAGTTCAGGGACCCCTACCGTGCCCACCACTGACATAGAAGAAACTCTAATTACACCACGTGATAGAACAAACCATCGACTTACATATGTCGTTAATAGAAATTATAAATCACGTTTCCATTCGAATATGCAAAAAAAAAAAAATAGTTTGATAGTAGCACGGTAATTGTCCTCCGTGGAAAGAAATAATTTTGAGTTTCTTAAATTGTTCATTGACACAAATGAAATACGACGATTAAATAAATTTTTTCATGTAATCAGTAAAAATAAGTTAAAGGTCGAAGCTCATGTCGAGGTCCCATTTTTTTTTAAGGACACTTAAGTGTAGACTACTGTACTTCGAACTTTACACTTGTCATGCAGACCGTTCGCTGAACGCTGAACAAAATAAAGATTCTAATCTCACCTTAACGGCTTCCTTGTCCCTGATAAATACAGATCTGAGTTGACCATTCATCTCGAAGAACACCTCACGTTCTCCGTTCGGCGTAAGATCTTCTGCAACGGCGAGTGTCTTAAAAGCTAACGTTTTTCCCTTCTCAATAGTCACATCGAACTCTTCCCCAACCTTCGGCCCTGTCAAGAAAATTCTGGTCTCCAATTTGTCTACTGGCCCATACTTTTCCTTAAACGTTAAAAAGTCTTCTGTAACTTGAGGATAGAGAGCCGCCGACATGACATCTTTGTCCGTAATGTGCGGATGAGATTCTTTCAATTGAGTCTTTAAAGCGCCGAAGTCCAAAGGTGGTAAACTTTCTCCAGGTCTGCCTTTTATTCTTGGCATGTCTTTCAAAATTTTTGACCTGAAACCATAGCATGGTAACAGAGATTGCTTTACAAAGAATTTAAAAATGTACATTTGTAAAGTGCTTTCGTTAAATGATAACATAACTAACGTCACGAAGACAATAAGTCTGTGATGTAAATGTTTATCTTATGTTGTGCAGTCTTGCAAAAATTTGATAATTTGAATTTAGTAACACGAAAAAATGCTTCTAACGAAAGTTGTACGATGTCGAGGGACACTTGACCTTGAAATGATCTTGAATCGTCCTGTAGAGATCATATTAATTTAAGATGCTTATCTCTGCACTTTGAGTTGCTGTGATCACAATATCGCAAATAAAGCGTTTCAATTAGCTATTTCAGTTTAATCCTTTTAACTGATTGTGAGCAACTTTCCAGTCATGAAAATTTAGAGAAACGTAATGTAAGCCAAATAAAATCGACACAACAAAAATGTTGCAACAATTCACTCAAATACGAGGTAATTTATATTAATGTGGATATTATGATACAATAAAATGAAAGAGTTATTTATTGAATTGAGAAGAAAGCGACAAATTTTTGTCAGATGATAGCGAATACCACTAATGAGTTAACTCGTCGTTCCCAGTTAAAGTGTTAAAATCGCCCGTTTCTTTTTTTTTTTGCTGCATGCTGTATATTAATGCTAATGTCGGTAACATATCTTTGGAAAATTATATCTTGACAATATACTGTGCAGCAGACTCAAATATGTAGGTTTAAACATTTCCCGAAATCAGTTACAAGAGTATTTAATAAAAAGTACGGGTTTCTATTCGAAAATTTTAATATGACATCTATAGGATGTTTCAACATTGTACAAATTTCGCCTGAAACAGTTTTTTCGTATGATTCAAGATATTTGATAGTTTTGCGTTTAACTAGAGTCACTGTACATCAGGGATGAGCATTTTTGTCTCAATTGAGATAAGACCGTCTCCACCATAGAGCCCACTGTTTCCTTCTAGCAAGCGCCGTTAGACAGCAACGAACGCGACGAAGGCGCACGCTGCATGAAAGAGAGGTTGGTGGGAGAAGCAGGCGTTTGAGGGGCCCCTACCGTGCCCATCACTGCGATATTGAAATTACCTAAGCGGCTCAGGGAATCCTCCATAAGGTTCGCCAATAGCACCTTGGAAGAACTCGACAACTGATTTGGGGAATGACAGTTCTTCTGCTTTATTTCTCACGTCATCAGCTGTGAGCTTATTTTGTACCATGAACTGGGCCAGATCGCCCACAACTTTCGAACTTGGAGTAACTTTGATGATGTCTCCGAGCAACAAATTGGCTTCCCTGTAAGCTTTCTTGACATCCTCGAAGAATTCGCCCAATCCGAGAGAATAAGCCTGGAATTGTAAGTTCGTGTATTGGCCACCAGGTATTTCATTCAAGTAGACGTCGGCGTTTCCGGACTTCATAGTACTCGTACACTCGAATGGGGCGTATAGTGTTCTCGTTTGTTCCCAGTAAGCGGAATATTCCGAAACATCGCGGAGATCAAATTTAGTATCGTTCGGCGTTCCTGCAAATCATGAAAATATTGTTAGGCATTAGGTGTGTATTAAATTTATTGTTACTCAAATATTAATGTACATAATTTGACGTACGGACAGAAACCTTTAAGTAAGGTTTCCATTTTATGATTAGTAGACTGCAGATTTTGTGCATTTGTTAAACAAAATAGACCAGTGAAAAACAAAATTATAAAGACATTAGAAAAATTTAAGAAAGTTGATGCACCATTTTCGACTGAAATTATTAGAACATAAATAGTCTGTACACCAACTGTAAGGACAGTTATAAAGTGAGTACTATTTAACGAATTATTTCTTCTGTTCTGTTTAACAACTGAATTACGAAAAAATTCATGAACATTTTACCTGATAGCACACACGTCTGAGAATTTTTTTCGAATTTTCGGCTTCAAAACCGATTTTTAAAAAATTCCGAAAGCTTAAAATTGCTGATTCTATATTGAAGATATCAAATAATCATGTATATATTATTTTATTGGTTATTAACGTGTATTTTTCCTCTATCATTGTCTACTGAGGTAGCTTCGTCGAGCTGAAGACACTGAATGGTAGGAGAAGAGTGGGGCTCGTGTAAATTTAATCGTGCCCTATTACACGAGTGTACATAGGATGTCCCAGTACTGATGGTATAACCGTGGAGGAGGTGATTCTACACGAGAAAATAAGTCGAAAGTACGGAATAAATTTTTTTTGTTTGAGGCTTTGTGTTCGAGAAATTCGACTTTGAAGATCCGTCAACTTTGCGTATATACAGGGTGTTTCACCTAACTCGAGCATTTAAAATATCTCGCTTGTTTTCTATGATAGAAAAAATTGCGGAGGAAAACATTAGATGACTCAGACGGGCAAATGTTATGGTAGGCAAAAACATTTGTTCAAGGTTATATTTTTTGAATGATATATTATTAGTATCGCTATATGATACCCGGGGTCAAGACGAATCCAATGACCTGTAATATTATTACTTTCACGTGACCTTGAGTACGAAAAATTCATAAAAGTAGGACACTTGGTGTAAATAGTGAATTAACGATGACATGATCCCCTTAAGGTTGCAAGAAATGTTCTTGAACTTTGATTAATGACTGTAAACACGCTCACAATAAATTGTAAACACTGATGCAAATTCTTCTCCTTTCGGTGACTCTAATCAGTACGTTTAAGAAATTCATCGAGATTTATTCGATTGTGAAAGATAACGTTACTTCTCTGAAACGATGGTGTACAGTGATGCAGAAAAGATAGAAATAATTTTAGTTGAGAGAAATCATCCTTCTCGACAAAGTTTTGACCACATAGTTCAATTGTTTTGCAAAACAGGGAGTATTAAATCACTGAACAGAAAACGATCAAAGCTTGCTACTGACGAACATGCCGACACTTTTGTATTGGCTACAGTCAATATTGATCCTGCTACAAGTTGTCGAAAAATTGGGCGTTCTTTATGCATTTCTAAAGCAAGTGTGTCCCGAATATTGCAACCTCATAAATTTCATCCATACCATATTTTCTTACATCAGGAGCTTCATGGCAACGAGTTTGAGAATCGTGTTGCTTTTTGTACATGGACATTGCACCAAATACAAAGAAATGAACATCTTTTTTATGGCGTTCTCTTTACTGACGAAGCCCCTTTTTCTAACCATGGACAACTGAATACACATAATATGCATTATTGGTGCACTGAAAAACCTGAAATGGCTTCGACAAGTTGTACACCAGCGTCCATGGAGTGTAAATGTATGGTGTGGAATCGGTGGTGATAACAAACTCAGGGTCACATGAAGGTCACAATATTACAGGTCGTGGCATTCGTTTTGACCTTGGATATCATATAACGATAATAAAAATATATCATTCCATTTAAAAAAACTTCGATGACCTTGAAATCTCAAAAAATATAACCTTGAACAAAATTTTTTTCCTATCATAATATTTGCCCCTCTGAACCAACTAATGTTTTCCTCTGTTTTGTCTATCATAAAAAACAAGCGAGATATTTTAGATGCTCGTGTTAGGTGAAACACTCTGTATATAGGGTGTTCTTGTATTTGGCGTGAACTTGAAGAGTAGCGAAGTCGGACACGTGCGAATATGTGGGCGACATATTCTGTAAACATTTATTATTTTATTCTCAATCAAATAATTAGTAAAGTTAATTATTTATCGTTTCATATATGTTGTGAAATTGGGGGACAGATGGAGTTTAAAGCAAACGTGTTTCCTCTGTTTCGACAAAAGGCTTACCGTTAAGTGACGCGACTACAGCACCCATAGAAGGTTGGCTGGTCATTCCAGACATACTATCAACGGCAACGTCCACAACATCCGCCCCGCTTTCTGCACATGCTAACATGGATGCCACTCCAGCTCCGGCAGTGTCATGAGTGTGAATGTGCAAAGGTACGTCAGGATGTTTTTGCCTGATCGCATCGATCAATATTCTGGCCGCATTCGGTTTCAATAATCCTGCCATATCTTTGATCGCTAGAACGTGAGTGCCAGCCTTCACCAATTCATCCGCCAAGTTCGTGTAATACTTGAGATCATACTTCTTCTTGTTTGGATCGCTCACATCTCCCGTGTACGAAATCGCAGCTTCGACGATTCCGCCAGCCTTGCCGGCAGCCTCCATACCTGAACAAAATGATCAAAAATTTTTCTTACTGTACATACAAATATCTTTCCCACGTCTGTGGAGATGAGCTGTTTTACAGTTAATTTGCTTGGAAAAACCAAGTGTACTGATTGTCCACCAGGAGATGGTAGTGATTTCGACAGTGTGACGAGAATGGAGGAGAAGAACTGCAAAACCCCACCCTTGACGCCAGCCGGCGGATCCCACTCTTATGCTCAGGTTCTGGCAGGAACGGTCGACATAGGTGCTCAGCATCACTACATCGCTCTGTTCCAGTCACACTCAATACGTGCTTTGCGGTCTTCGTCAAGCGATTCGGCTAATAGTGGAAGACGTATAGCACGAAGTAGGGATATCACGCGGTACAGTGTTTTCTCGATATATGTCCCAAATATCTAGCCGATAAAAGTCCCAGAACTATCCCCACTGACGCGGCGTATACCCCGTGAGGAGCCATGAAGCTGGAGAGACCTCGGTCGCCTAGGAGTGTAACATAATACGGGTCAGGTATATCGGTGTAAGACCAGAAGACCACTACTAATCCAATAATAAAACTTCTTTATTTTTCATTATTTTTTTATGAGACTTTTACCAATATATTTGAGGAATTTTTCTGATTAAAACGATACTAAACGCGATATCATTCGGATTATATTAGTAATGGGAAGTAACTATCATCGGAATTATATCATATTTGGTATTATCTTCATTAGAAAAATGCCATGAATGTGTTGGTGATTGTAAAAAAAAAATAATGAAAAATAAAGAAGTTTTGTTATTGTTACATTATGTTACATTCCTTGGCGACCGAGGCCACTCGATCTTCGCTTTCCTTTTCTACGTTCGGCAGTGTATCAAAGAATAGTATCTTCTAGCCGATATATGTCCCTGGGTAAACCCGTGTTGCGGACATATATCGAGATAACACTGCACCTACAAGTTTCTCACTGCCATCTCCTGATGCACGATTAGTACAAGCTGCTGAAACGGTTCGATTCAGAATAATAGTAAAATGTAATTTGGAACAATTAAATTACTTACCAACAAGCAAATTTGGTAGATAGTTCAATGAGTCGAATACTCTGAAAACGTCCATTCCAGTCTGCACAGCCAGTTCGCAGAACTTGAAGACAACATTATCCGGATAGTTAGTATAACCTACAGCATTGGCACCTCTTAAAAGCATTTGGAATGGGATGTTTGGTATGGCTTTCCTCATGTCTTCCAATCGATCCCATGGACATTCGTGAAGGAACCTAAGAGCGACGTCAAAGGTAGCGCCACCCCAATTTTCCAGAGAATAAAGATTGTTAAATTTCTGAGCGACGAAAGGCGAAATCGTCAGAAGATCGTGTGATCTCACACGTGTCGCAAGAAGGGACTGATGAGCATCACGAAATGTGGTGTCCATCAACAGCAACCCTTTGTGTTGTCTTATGGCTTTGGCAAACGCTTCTGGACCTTTCTCCTTGTAGATGTGACGAAAACCCTTCGGCGGTTCCAGAACATCTGAAATATTTGTTGAAATTTGCTGTACATGTTCCAAAAGTTTCTAAAAAGTTTCAGCGTGCAGTTGTTAATGAGCCTGAAATGGTTTTAACCACGAGAGATCAAGTAACAATAAAAAGCATATCGAAGTTCTATTTGAGTATAAAAAAGTATGATATATATTATACGAATAAGCACCCAAAATCGGAGAAATAGAAATTATGGTTAAAGCAGGGGTTCCGAAAGTTTTACCTAGATGGACCAAATTGTAAATTCCAAAATATTTGGCGGGTCACAAAAAAAAGGTAAAATGTTAGACGTAAGGGAAACATTTATACTAATTTTATAACATAATTGTTCTATATTTATGATAATAATTACTTTTTATTACAGACTGTTTATTAACGTCTTTCAAAAATATAATTCACGGGCCGCATTTTTAGGGTTTGCGGGTCGCAATTTGCCAGCGTGCCGCACTTTGGGAACCCCTGGGTTAAAGCGTTTGCGATTGTCAGGTTATATCGCCCTCCATTAAGCAAATCCGCGTTTTTAACACGTTGACTGCCACGTCAGTTCAAAATTGAATTCTGTTCATAATACAATTGTTTGAACTCAACTTCATTGCGTATTACCCAAAACAGTGATAAGTAAATTCAGCATCTTTAAACAAAATAAAAAGTTTGTGAATTAATTGCAAGACATAGTACTTAAGTATAAAATATTTTTCACTAATAATTTTAATGTAGTGAAAATAATATATCAATGCTCTCCCAGTCAGTCAAATCTCGCCAACATAGCGCAAGATTAGCGCAACACGACCGCGGTTGGCCTACCCATCTGTTTCCGCAACCTAGCGCAATATTGGCAGCAGAGCCTGCTAGCAGCAGATTTTTATTAGATCTAGCGACGATTTTAATGACTCGCTAGTCAATCTGCAATTTCTACGATAGAGGACGCGCATATAGAATTATACATTTAAATGAGCTCTAGATTTAAAGAGGCCTAAAAGCGACTATTTTAATTGTGATACATAGATTCTATCATAGTAAAAATTGCTAAAAATTTGAATACATTTCTGTTTTTTCCATAAAATAATGGAAAATAGTGGCTTTTAATGCTCTTTAAACATTTAAATGTCTAATTGTATACAGTGAATCCAATTAATACTCGTACGCGCTTAAAAATCGCATAACTTGCGATTTTCGCAATTTCCGCATAACTTACATAACGTGAGAAAAATGTTTGATTAAAATTGCAATTGGTCGAAATTACAGAGAAAGTACTAAAAGTTGTATTTTGCAACTTTTTTATGCTGTTTTATGTGCTTTTTAAAAAGTATGTTTTTTACATCTGTATCAATTATACATATTCTGAATATTTAACGATGAAAACTTAATGGCGAAAGTCGCAGAATTTTGGCCTTCTCAGGGAATTTCGCCCTTATGTGATCATTTTGGAACATCTGCAGCTCATTGCAACGTTGACCGATTTTCATGAAATTCTCAGAATATGTATAATTCATACAGATCTACAAATCGTATTTTCTAAATTTTCAATGTAAGTTCACATAAAAAAGTTGCAAAATACAACTTTTAGTATTTTCTCTGCAATTTCGACCAATTGCAATTTTAATCAAACTTTTTTCTCACATTATGTAGTGATCCAGTTGTTCTAACTTCTCAAACAAATTCAAGTAGTATAGTCCAATATTGACAAAATTATGAGATTTTTAAGAGCGTACGAAGAGTCACTGTATGCGCGATCTCTATCGTTGTAAGTAAAATGGCAGGAGTTTCAGTTACTAAATTCGTCGCTAGATGGTGTAACAGATCTATACTAGCCATCCGCTGCAAATCTGTTGCCTGCGTCTCCTAGCAGACTCTGCTGATTTTCTGCCACTGTCGGGTTTAGCTCACTTGGCTTAAAATGTCTTAAACTTTTCACTGTTTTAAATTGCATCTACTCACTTTTTACATAAATGCATAAAATCCGGGGTCTACTAATAAGCTTCAATTCTGTAGTTTTGATTACATAGACTAAATTATTTGGATATTGGGGCCTTTTTTGGTGGTGATATTTCGACAGTCAACGTGTTAGTTGATTGTTTTTAATCCCATTGTTTTAGTCTTATGCCCAAATCTACCCGTTGATTCAAAATTGTAGTATACCTACTACTGACTCATTTGTGATTTGAATTGTGTCGTCAGATTTGCATATAATTTAATAAATCGAAAACTGATTATTGTCTTACTTCAGGAAATTTAAAACGATTACAAAAGTAACGACATATAGGATGAGTCAGTAATGTCTGCAATCTGAAAAAAATTCATTGCTTATTTTATTAACCCTCAAATATCAGAGGTGATCGGGTAAACACTAAATATATTGTATAGTACCTTAAGTGGACCTTCAAAATGTACTTTACAAATATAGTGATTCAATTAAATTATATTAGGGGAACCCATACAATTATTTAAAATCTAAAACAAACTTGGTAGTAAATTCAAGTTTTTATTTCTTAATTTATTATATAATCTCCATCATGATCGAGGACAGTTTGCCATCTCTCTTGCAAATTTTCAATCCCCCTCTTATAGAAATCGAGGGTTCGTGAAGCAAAAACTGACTCAAGGTGCCTCCTTACATCTTCTACAGAAGTGAATGTTTTATTTCTTAAATAATGCTCAAGAGACTGAAATGATTATAGTCAGAGAGTGCAATATCCGGTGAGTGCGGGGGGGGGGGGGGGGGTGCGGTAAAATTTCCTAATGCAATTCTTTGATTTTTTTCTGAGTGAGTTTCGCTGTCTGGGGCCCGGCATTGTCAATTTGCAGTATTACACCTTTTCTATGGACTAAAGATGCCCTCTTTTTCAATAGTTCTGAATACAGTCGTTGTGATTGCTGACAATACAACTCAACAGTAACTGTTTCTCCAGGTTTCAACAACTCAAAGTGAATTATGCCACGACAGTCCCACCAAATGCACAGTAACACCTTTCTAAGTGATAAGCTAGGTTATCATAAAGAATCCATTTTTCATCTCCGGTAACGATTCTGCTAAGAAATGGATCTCTACGAAATCTGGATATTAAAGAAGTGCAAATTGATCGACGAATATTCTTGTTGGTCTCAGAAAATTGATGCATAGGTGCCTTTGTATAGTTGACCATGTGGACCCAAGGCTTCTCAATAATTCTTGTATACTTAATTTTGGATCAGCTTCCACTAGAGATTTTAGGGTGTCATTATCAAATTCAACTGGTCGTCCACTTCGAGGCCTGTCAGAGATATCATAATCACCGGCAGCAAACCTTCTGAACCAACATTGACACTTGTTCAATACACCTCCATAAACATCGCAAATTTTCTTTGTTCTTACCGTTGCATTAAATCCTGCATAAAAATAAAAAAGTATGCAATGACAAATATGATCCTCGGAAGGTACGGACGCCGCCATTTTATTACAAGGTTGTAAAAAAAATTATACTTTTTAGAATATTTTGAACACACAGGCTGCTTTGCCGAAAAGTGTAAAAGAATACGTGTTTTCTCTTCAACGATCGGTACAGAACTAAACGTAAAACAAATTCATTGCAAATAATTGATTACTTATGGGTACCCCTAATATTTAACCCTTAGCACTCGAATAGCGACTGTAAGGCGCCACTAAAAATTGCTATATCATTATTCAAAATATTTTTTACATTATTAAATTTGTTTGTATTCAATAAATTCAGTAAATTGCACCATTTTCATATGTATAACATGAAAAAAAAAATATAAAAGGGAAATATTCTAGGTCGGAAGAAATGTTTCGTTTTGGAGTTAAAATAGCTTCGAGTGCAAAGGACTAATATTCATCTCCATCGTAATGGAAAATAAAAACGTAGCTAGTCTAATTTATTCTAAAACCAGAAGTAGTTAAAGTATTAATAGTTACTCATTAATTAATTATCAGCATTTTGAATGGGGCCACATCGGCACCAATAGTTCACTTAAGGGTTAATATGAAAGGGGATTCTAGATAAATAATTGCATAGATTTTACACATGCAAGATATGTTACTTGTTTTCTCGTCTATTAACAATTAATTTCACTTTTTCCAGGAAAGATATTCTACTTTGTAGTAATCACGAAGTGGGATTTAGGCAGTGTATATGAAATACAGTGTCACTCATTAATATTCGAACAATTTTTAAAAGAGAATAATTATTTCAAAATTGGATGCAACGACGTGAGCTTTCTGAGAAGTTAGAAAATTAGTCAAGACGGCCTGCGAAAGTAATTTTGTAGAAATTACTATCGGTTGTGAAGAAACTGTCAAAGGTTGCTTTTTACAACTTTTTTGATTCAGACCTGCATTTAAAATTCGGCAAATACGTTCCGTACATTTGTGTCAGGTGTATAGATTCTGAAAATTTCCTCGAAATCAGTTAATGCAGAAGCAAACGACAAGCATCCAAAGATGTAAGGATCTTTTAATTTATTATAGTTACAAACCAAAAGTCGTAAAAAGTTGTAATCAACCATCTTTAATAATTTGTAGTTCATAGTAGTGATCACCGATTTCGATGAAATTTTCAGAATGTAGATCCAAAAATTATTTGCATACTAAATTTTTGATTCTTGAAAAAGTGTGATAATTTTGTAAAAAGAAAAAAGTATAACAATAAACGTGGTCTCATTTTGAACGTGGTCTGAGATCGTTTTGTATATTATAGCAAATGAAAAACCAAAGACTCGATTGTACTTGAAAATTATACAAATTCCAAGTTCCGTAAAAACGTTAGAAAATTTTCAAAATCTCTAAATGCAGTATTTAGCCATTAGAACCTTGACTTGGTGATTTTATTATAATGAAAATGTCACCCCTCTTTATCACCATCCACAAAGCAGGAAAAATAGCTAGTAAATACAACGTACCCATTCAAAATATAGCTTAAAAATCTTCATTTAAATGATAATTGCAAAAGGGATTCTTAGATCATGTTATCCGTGGTAACTTGGTTGGTTGGTTTATAATGGTAGATAATATGACAAGTAGAACCTATTCCAAATGGCAAGAAATTATGTACTTGTTTCCTATTAAAATTTTTAAGTTTCTAATTTATTATTGGACATGTTTTTTATCACATAGTTATACAAATCGGTACGTATTTGTGAATACCACACCAGTAAATTCTGTATAAAGATACACACAGGACATTTACGCACAATGATATTCAAACATAAAGTAGATGGAGGTTTAAACAACGAATGAGACTTTTGATAAAAGATACATATACAATACATTACAAGAAATAGAGTACTTGCTCCAAATGTGAGGATCGGCTAAGAAGCGATAGCAAAAGGACCCAATTACTGTGGGGGTGCCAATTACTGTGCCAATATTAATTATACGTATTAGTAAAGCATAATGAATATTAAAAAAAGATATTCAATTTTTTTCATTAAAATCAGTTAACATATATGTTATATATTTCTTCTTTAATATTCATTATGCTTTAAAAATCAGTATAATTAATATAGGCACAGTAATTGGCACACCCACAGTAATTGGGTCCCTTACTCTACACACTCGATTCTACATGTATCTCGACAACGGATACACCTCTGCGTGAGCAGTCAGTTTATAGATGCATGCTTCTTTTAAAAATATGCCAAATGGCGAATTTCTTGCGTCTGTCGCACTTGCGAGTTTGAGAGAGTAGAGCCGAATGAAGCATCTTTCTTCATACCATTTAATAGGGCCCCCAAAAAAACTCTTTGTGGCAAGTTTCAAACCGGTACCCCTATCATAAGGGATGTTATAGGGTAAGCACGCAATAATGAATTATGACCTGTTTCTTCTGTTCTACTTAACAAAAAAATTACGAAAAAATTCACGAACATTCTACCAAGTAGAATAATACCGAGCAGCACATATGACTGTGGATTTTTTTCGAATTTTTTACTTAAAAATCGGTTTTGACCATGTTGAAATTAAACAAAAAAGATGTCCGTTTATAGTTCAAAAAAGACAATTGCGCTCAAAACCAGTAGCCACCTATACGACTACTGTTAAGGTTTGAGAGAGGTTGGCAATGCTTTTCGCTTTCATATATATGGTGGTGGTAGCCCTGGCAATTTCGATGGCGCGCTCTCTCCTCGTACATTACATACGTCGAAGCAAACGGACGTGTTAAAAATGTAATGCGAGAAAAGTAAGGCCGAAGGTTATATTGAATAGTTTATCATATGTTAAGTTATGTTACGTAATACATTACATTATTGTTATTATATCAAACATAAATATATATCACATATACATATATCTTCCTACGACAAGAAATTCATTAAAAAATAACAGGTTATGGACCCAGGCCACATGAAATAGCCCATATAGAATAGTCTAGTGAATTCGAATAAGTAGCACGTGGCGAAGTGGTGAAGTATATTAAGGTGATAGGTAATAAAACGGGAAAAAATGGACAGGAAGAATTATTATAATATTGATCTCTTAAATGAAAACAAACTCACATGGAAATTTAGGATGGAGACATTACTAACGGAAAAAGAAGCAACTGGGTGGATTGAGAAAGAGTTCAAAGGACATGAGTATGCGCAGGATGATGCAGGAATGAAAGCGATGAAAGAATATAATAAGTGTAAATCGCAAATTTCAAACAGATAGATGTTAGGACTGCGTTTCTAAAGGGTAAGTTAAAGAAATATGATATATATATATATCCTCCAGGGGGAGTTAATTGTAAGAGAGATAAAATATTAAAGTTAAATAAATCATTATATGGACTTAAGGAAGCATCAAAATGTTGGAATAATAAGATTAACAATGTATTAATGAAATATAGATTTCAGAGATCGCTTAATGACTATTGTTTATACTCTAAAATATTTAAAGGTAATACTATGCATTTATTGTTGTACGTAGATGATATTATTATAGCAAGTTCAGATCAAAATTGCATTGAAGATTGTAAAGAACACTTGAAAAGAGAATTTGAAATAAAAGATGATGGAAATGTAAAATACGAGGGTGGTCTGAAAAGTTTCCGAGCGTGTTTGTGCATGCTCTGACAGGTACTCACCAAAATTTCAGCCATTTCGGACGCTCAGTTTAACAGTCGTTTGAGTAAGTTGCTGTGAGTGTTTTTGTGAAAATGGAAAAACTCGAGCATCGAGCTGTGATTACATGTTTATTTTTGAAAGGCAATACGCCTACGCAAATCAAAGAAGAGTTAGACGCTGTATACGGGAACTCTGCACCATTATTTACCGCCGTGAAATTTTGGGCAGCTGAATTTAAACGTGGCCGTACCAGCTTGGGTGACGATGAACGTTCGGGACGCCCAAAAACTGCAACCAGTGACGATAACATCGCTAAAATTCACCAAATGGTGCTAGACAACCGTTGAATTAAAGTTAGAGAGATAGAAGAGGCCATGAATATATCCAAAGAACGTGTTTGTCACATATTGAATGAAGATTTAGGCATGAGAAAGCTGTCTGCGCGTTGGGTGCCGCGTTTGCTCACGTTGGATCAGAAACGTGTTCTAATGAACATTTCGATCGCTCTTTTGATGCAATTTAGGCGCAATAAATCAGAGTTTTGGCGCCGGCTAATTACTGTTGATGAAACTTGGATACACCATTACACTCCCGAATAAAAAATGCAGTCAAAACAGTGGACTGCTTATGGGGAATCGGCGCCAAAAAAGGCAAAGGCTGTTCCTTCGGCTGGGAAAGTGATGGCGACTGTTTTCTGGGACAGTCGTGGAGTTATCTTTATTGATTATATTCAAAAAGGGAAAACCATTACAGGAGCATACGCATCATTACTTGACAGGCTGAAGGCAGAAATTGCGGAAAAACGGCCACATTTGCAGAAAAAAAATCTTGTTCCACCAAGACAATGCGCCGTCTCACACCTCAACGATTGCCATGGCAAAAATCCACGAATTACGGTTTGAACTGCTTGATCGCCCACCTTACTCACCAGATCTAGCTCCAAGCGACTTCTTTTTGTTCCCCAAGTTAAAAGTTGCACTCGGAGGACAGAGATTTTTATCAAATGAGGAAGCCATCACCTTTGTAAATAGCTATTTTGCAGAGAAAGACGACAAGTACTATTTGGACGGGCTGCAGAGATAGGAGCATCGCTGGGAGAAGTGTATAGACTTATAAGGAGACTATGTAGAGAAATAAAAATAATTTTGAGGAAAAAATGCCTTATATCTTTGTTAGGTCGGAAATGAACATGAACATGCCGCGGGCTTGATACGGAAAAAGGGCAGGCGCCAAATGTGGATAGTCTCGCTACCGCACTAAAAGCTTTTTTTCTTTAAGAAGAAAGCTGGACCGGGATCCAGAGTACTCTCGTCCCTTTATTATCGCGAAATGGATTGCTTAATAGAGGACAGGTACGCTAAAAAGATTGACGAAGTCCCGAATAATGAGCAGGTCTGGTATTTGTCACACTGTGGGGTGCCGAATGTAAACAAGCCTGGCAGGGTTAGGCTTGTGTTCGATGCTGCTACTAAATCGGTGAGTTTAAGGCTGAACGATCAGCTTGAATCGGGTCTGATCTATTGCAACCTTTGCCTGGCGTGTTGATCCGTTTTAGACAGGATCTCTGTAAGGGCACAAATAAAGGATATGTTCCCCCGTATTAAAGTTCGGAAAGAAGACCACGGGCCGCAAAGGTTTTTGTGGCGCGGAAAAGCGAGAGATATAGTAACCGACATGTATGCGATGACATCTTTGATTTTTGGCGCGAAGCCATCGCCGTGTAACACTATGCATGTATGCAAAAGACGAAAATGCACGAAGAACTTCGCTAACCAAAACCTAGGGGTGGCGAAAAGTAAAGTAAAAAATAGTTACATGAACGACTTCTTGGCTAGCCGAAAGGCAGTGCAAGAGGTCGCTTGTCTCGCTCGCGCGAAGTGAAGACAAATGTGAGGGCGAACTTCGAGATGCAGGGATGGGTTTGTAACGATGAACGAGCGTTGACCGAGATCAAGAATCGGGAGATATCTAAAAACGGCAAGAATCCGCTTTGTTCTCAAAAGGGGAAACGGGCATTAGACCTCCTTTGGGACACGCGATCTGACACGCTAGGGTTTAATATAGGAATGGCTAAAATTCCGAAAAGTCTATCAAACGGCGAAAAAATACCGACAAAACGCGAGTACCTGCGAGTTGTAATGTCCATGTTTGAATGGAGGAACACGTGGGGTGGCTTTCCTGGGTGAAACGTCTCCGGGATGCGATAGAAATACGTGTACCGCGGTGTATATCCCCAAGCGGAGTGCGTTACACGAAAGCGTACCTCCATGTGTTTTGTGATGCAAGCCCAAAGGCCTACGTGGCTGCTGGTTACTTACGCAACGAAATCGAGAATGCGCCAACGGATGTTGCACTTACCATGGCAAAGACATGAGTAGCGCTGTTGTACGACAAAGACGAAAAACGTCACATGACCAGGCCGTGGCGGAAGCGAGGGGGTGCTCGCCGCCGGAAAATGGAGGAATGACACCGTAAAAGGGGTAAGGTAGAGTGGAAGACAGGTCTCAATCTGACCACACTGCATTTGAGGTGCGTGGCGTCCGATACAAGACCTCCATTAGGTTGTGAGTAGTGAAAATGGGGCTTTCCAGGAAAGCCGTTTTATCCCGGTTGGACTTCGTACGTGCGGCCGTGCGTTGCTTGGATAAAATCCGATGTCGAGTAGGTTTCAGCACCTCGTCTGGAGACCCGGGAAAATACACGGCGTGATAATTCAGCGAACCAGTGTACATAATTAAAAATTCAATTCAAAATCATAGAATACATGTTTAATTGAAATACGCATACGCAACTCTGAATAATCTCAATTAGCGCAGGCGTTGAGATGTCTGACTGCGAAATCTTTTTTGACGAGGATCGAATCCTGTACATCTGATAACTTCAATACAAAATCATCAATTTTAAGTTTCCGGCCGAAAACTCGGAAAAAATTCGTAGTCGTGTGTGCTATCAGATAGAATGTTCATGAATTTTGTCGTAATTTTTGTTAAGCAGAACAGAAGAAATACAGCATAATTCATCATACAATGGTCACCATATAACTACCCTTGTGGTAGGGGCACCGGCTTGAAACTTGCCATAAAGGGTTTACTTTGGGGGCCCTATCGAATGGTATGACGAAAGATAAATTTTATTTGGGAATACATTAGATTCCTTTATCCGGCTATACCCTTTGAAGTTATACACCACCCGCCTCGCAGTTCAGTTAAAGCTCCTTCGGATTTTCATCTTTTCTCAGAATTGAAGAAAACCTTAAAGAATGCTTATTTCAAGGCTGACAAAAAACTTGTCATGCGTTACCAAAAGTTTATTGGCGTAAATGACGATTGTATTGAAAAATAAGTAAGGTATTGTATAGACAATGACTTGTACTTTCATTTCCTTTATGTTTCATTTTGATAATTGTTTTCGTTCTCGGGATATAAACGAGTTTGCATTACTTTTCAACCGACCCTCGTAGAATATAATCTGTAAAGTTAGTAGCTAAAACAAAAAGTGGTACTAAAAGTGTTAGTAAAAATTGATTATTATAAACTAGGGAATGAAAGTTAATTTTAATTGCTGTCGCAAAATGTTGTGGAAGAAATGATTCCAACAATATCAAACGAAATACTAATTCAGAAGTCTGAATACTAATTCAAAATGTAAACAAAAAATAAAACGTTGATATACCCTTTTTGTGCAGTACTTTACATGATAACGAGGTCCTGAATATGATAATATTTTCATCTCTTAAAATAAAATAGCAAACTAATATAGCATAAGAGATAATACATAGGAAGCATACCTGGTAAATCTGCATCAGTGTTCTCGTCAGCAGCTGCAAGCTTAGCAAAGTCTAAAAAAATGGCCAAACGAAAAGATAAAAGCATGCGATAAACAATGAGGTATAATAACTAAAATGTCATTAATATCTAAAAGAACGTGAAAAGTTATTTAACAACAGAGAAAAAAAAGTGCTGGAAAGATAACACTAAACTAGAATTCTCTAGTTGGGCAATTGTTACAAATTAATGAACAGAAAGAAAATTTTCAATTACAAACGTTCAGTCGAACTGTACCCCTCAATGAATATACAAAGTTACAACACATAAAAACATGAAATACCATGCCAGATTGTATAGATAATGATAATTTCATTGTTTGTGTCGAGAATGTGAAATATGTGCACGTAATTAATGCACTACCTGTGTTGCCAATTATGGATGCAGAAATAAAATGTCGACTAGTGAAAACCCACTACAATTGCCTGTGTACCCAGCAGGAAAGCATGACAAATTTTACTAAGTAGAAGGTAATAGGGTGTCTACTACTACTATTGTTCACTATTTACATGTAAACACAATTACTAATCTTTAAAAACTGTGGTGCACACACAAATGAAATAATAAACAAATGTTAAACTAAAGATCAAATGTGTAGCATTAGATATTTAATCTTGAGCTATTCTGTTATGCATCTAATATTATAAAACTATTACTGCATCCGAAAACATTTCTATTCCAATTATAGAATGACAAAATTGACTTAAAATAACGATTTAATAGTTTCTTAAAAATTCAATAAGTTTGTTTGTGTTTACAAGTTAATTAGATGAGTTATTTAAATAATTTGTTCAATTCATCTATGCTGCTAGAATATTGACTAGTGTCGAATCGAGCCTTTTAAATATTTATTGAATCTTTTGTATTTTCAAATATTTATTGAGTCATACCTCGCGAAATCGGTCACTATTCGAAGTAGTGTTTCGGATTTTGTTCAAATTCGAATATGTTGTAGTCTTTAACGATATATGAACGGACCTTAAAGGATTTTTCAATATCTTGGAAATGGTGGGTATTGCAGACCTGTAAAGTAGTAGACCTGTAAGTTTAAAACAATTGAAAAATAAATGGTGAAAAAAGATATTTTGGTTAAAGAAACCAGAATTTTATAACTTTTGTTATGTAATCCTATAGATTTTGGCGAGAAAATTCGGAATATCTAAGGTTTAATGTTAAGAATACACAGGTTCAAAAGTTATACGTGTTTAAAGTTGAGCGATTTTAAGCGTTTTTGACAGATAAGGGCGCCGCCATGTTGGTATGTACTCAGCGTCGCGCGTTGTCTAACGAGTGGAGCCGCCTAGATGGCAGCACAAACACACGAAGATGTTGATAACGTAGATGTGCAAATGTAGTCTCCAACAAGAACTTAACCCAGACCAACCTCCTCGCGACTTCGCTGGACGATATCTGAGTACAGTGAAGATTCGAGTTTTGTCACTCCCGACGTTCCCAGCTATTGTCACCCGGACACCTCACACCACTCGAGAACCGGCGCGACGCGGCCACAACATTGTCGCGTATATCGGTGTGAGGCTAGAAGACCACTACTAATCCAATTACAAAACTTCTTTATTTTTCATTATTTTTTTATGAAACTTTTACCAACATATTCGTGGCATTTTTCCGATTAAAATGACACCAAATATGATATAATTCCGATGAT
The DNA here is from genome assembly GCF_050948215.1 of Halictus rubicundus. Classification (NCBI taxonomy): domain Eukaryota; kingdom Metazoa; phylum Arthropoda; class Insecta; order Hymenoptera; family Halictidae; genus Halictus; species Halictus rubicundus. The sequence goes on along the minus strand of NC_135149.1, from coordinate 5,083,149 downwards.
ATTTACTTGTGTAACAAGCATTAAAAGTTTCGAACACAGAGAAGGACAGCGTATGAGGAAGAAAGAGACGCGACGAGTCGAAGCGTTCGGAAAAGATCAAAGCTCGCGTGAGCGCAGGCCTTTAAATGAAAAATGTAACTTCTTTATTATTAATTATTTTTTTATGAGACTTTCACCAATGTATTCGTGGCATTATTCTGATTAAAATGATACCAAACGCGTTATAATTCGGATCACATTTACACTAATTTTTCGTTAATGTAATTGTTATGGGAAGTAACTTTCATCGTTCATTATACAGGTAAATATCATCGGAATTATATCATATTTGGTGTCATTTTAATCGGAAAAATGCCACGAGTATGTTGGTAAAAGTTTCATAAAAAAATAATGAAAAATAAAGAAGTTTTGTAATTGGATTAGTAGTGGTCTTCTAGCCTCACACCGATATACGCGACAATGTTGTGGCCGCGACGGTTCTCGAGTTTCGCCGTCACCACCTGGGACGCCGGCGAGAAACGTCCGACGTTCCCCGGATTTGTCACTCTGAAGAACCGAAAAAGTGACAAAACTCGAATCTTTACTGTACATACCAATATGGTGGCGCCCTTACCTGTCAAAGACCATATGCATTCAGAGATTTGAGGCTTTCACGGCCCGGCATCATACAGTTGTGTCTGTTGAGGCTTTCGGGTGTAAGCCGTGTCCTAAAAGGAAGAGATTTCCCAACTTTTCGCCAGCATTGCAGCTATCTTCATCAGAAACGTTGGGAAATCTCTTCCTTTAGGACTCGACATACACCCGAAAGCCTCAACAGACACCATATGCATTGATCTCATGGTTGATTTACACACGCATAACTTTTGAACTACTGATCTCCTAGGATTGAAACTTGGATTTTCGGCATTTTCTCCAGAAGTAAAGTTTAGCCGACATTTTTTCAACTGAAATAATTTCTATTAGATACTCTTCTGTTTTCACTATAAGTACCTAAAATATCCTTTTTCGTCGTTTGTTAGTTCAGCTGTTATCATTTAATGAAAAAAGGTTGACACTTTATTTTACAGGTCTGTAAAACCAACAATTATCAAGATATCGTAAAAATCCTTAAGATACGAATGTGAACTAAATCCAAAACACTACTCTGAAAAGAGTCCGATTTCGCGTGGAATGACCCATTGAAAAAACTGTCGTCGTCTTGCCGGCGACTATAAAATACAATAATAAGAACTTCTAATTTACACTTATAAAGGACAATTGGTCTTTAAAAATTTACGATTATTTAAAAGAAAAGGATTTTTAGAGTGCGCTTTTTTGATGAATTGCGCGTCAAGTTATGCAGTTTAATTTAATTCCAGAAATATTTCAGATTTACGTTAGTCTTCCTTCATACAGCTCTTTATCAAATCCATTATGATGAGATTGTATTTCTTTGATTATCAAAACAGGGACGCATTTATTAACGTTCATTAAAATGACGAAATATAACGGAAACTGTTCATTCTTTCTGATTAAGATTGTTTGTAGAAAGGGAAAACTGTTACGTAGCGAGTTCGAAAGAGCAAAGAGAGTGCGCGTTATAGATTCCGTTGCACGTTATTTGTTAATTATATTGTCTCGTTATTTTTATTAAATCTTGTGCTTGTTAACTGTATTCGTTTGATTTTCGTTCAAAACCGTACCTACACTGTTCTTGCGCAAATAACATTTGACTAAAATATTTGACCTCGAATTTACATACACTACATAGTATATATGTACATAGTGAAGCACTCAAAACAGGTCACCTGAATAGTTTGGCTGCTGATTGCAATGAAGACCGATACAACAGGCCAAAGTTACTTGGTTTTAAGGGGGACATAATTTTACGTCAACAGTCTTTTTATGGATGCAGAAGTAAAGAAGATGCAAAGTGATGCAAGTGTTCAAAACTATATTAATTTTTTCCGCCTTTTGTATAACGCGTTTGGAAATTTAAGTGACGCTCAATTTAGAATAGACTATTTTTCTGCCTAAATTGAACTAGTAATAATAATTAATCATTGGTTGTTTTAAACATTCTAAAACACTTGATTGTTGGACAAGAAAAACAACTCATTATTTCATTAAAAAAAAAAAGAACGAAGTTAATCATTGCATTTTCTATACGTCACTGTTAACAAAAATGCTATTAACATTGTAGGGATTTGGAGAATTCTAGCGGTTAGACTAGTGAACCCCCGTGGTCTCGGTGGATAATTGTGTATAATATGAATGTGTATTTTAATCTCCGACTCGTACACTTCTGTTTTGCAATTCTCTCTCCCTCTCTCTCTCTCTCTCTCTCTCTCTCTCTCTCTCTCTCTCTCTCTCTCTCTCTCTATCGCTCTATAATCTCTACGCGCGTTGTTCTCTCTGCAACTCTGAATTCGCGGCCGCGACCTACCTCGCATATACAGGGTGAGTCACCTAACGTTTGCACCTCAAATATCTTTGTTGTTTCTAAAGATACGTAAAATATGGTAAAGACAAATCTATGAAATGTCTTCGCCTATATAAAAAATGTTTGCATTACAATATATCATTTTTTCATATTATAACAAATAACGAAAATATTATAGGTGGTCGAAGTTATTGATCTTCCCTGTATATGATTTTTTTATACTTATAGAGTAATTTTTATTGCTTTTACCTACATAGCAAACAATTCAAAAAGCAAGAACGATAGGTTTAATATTTGTAACTTGGCGCAACTCATTGAAAAAAGCACATTCTCCATTTCGGACCTTCTATTGTCATTGTGTCGTGGATGCGCAAATTACAGTAGGTATTGTGCTATGCCCTCATGAGTATAGGCCGAGTATAGACACCCCATAAGCTAAATAAATAGGGAAAATAATTGGTTCCACTGATTTGCTAACCCTCGCATGAAGAGCATGCGTTTTCAAACTTTTAACCGTACCCAATTAGGTTCATGGCGAAACCAAAATGATAAGGTTCGCTGTTTAGTGTCAATGTTACTCTCCCTAATCACTCTCTTAGGTCTAATACTATACCTAAAGCGATCTGAGGAATGTGCGGCTTTATTTCCGCTGGCTTCGAACTCGTTGCCAGAGGGGTGCTGGGACCATTTACGAGAAGAGAGCCTAGATAATTGAGCAACTTCTGGGCCCGATTCTGACTCGGTTGGAACTGGAAGAGCTGCGGATTTTCGTCGATGAAATACGTATCGACTTTTCCATTCAGGAACTTTTGATTCTCCAACACGTTCAGCAGGAATGGAATATTTGTTTTGACACCACGAACGCGAAACTCGCGGAGAGCACGATTCATTTTCGCACAGGATGCTTGCAAATCACCTGCATGGGCAATTACCTGAAAACAAAAGGAAAATTTGTATCGAATGATCTTTTCTTGGGTATTTAAATCGTTTCCCTAGTAGCATTTATGGTTGGTCGACGATATCCAACAGTTAAGGGTGAGTTGGGATATAGTCAGTGTTTTTGCCGACTTTCCAAAGTAGGTTGTGTGCATTATCATTTATTGTTTATTACAATTTATTGTGTGGAGCCTTACTTATTATTTTATATCTAATAAATCGCATATTCGGCACCGCATGCTATTTGCATTTAATTTTGCAAAAACTATTACTGAAACCACCCAAATCGTTTATGCTGCCTGTGGTTAATGAACATACATGCTCCATCTTATTATTTATCATTTACTTAGGTTGCTCCCAAATAGCACAAGGATGTCTTACAGACGTCTTGAAAGTCCTACGAACGTCTTCCGAACATCTCTGGAACGTCTCTGGAACGTCTTTGTTACGAAACTGTACGTCTTAAAGATGTCTGAAATAAGACGTAGTTTTTACGCTTGAAATAAGACGTTTCGAAAAAAGTCTTATTTCAGACGTAAAAACGACGTCTTAAAGACATCTTTTCCAGACTTAAGACTTTCAGACGTAAAATGGACGTAAAAGAGACGTCTTTAAGACGTCGCGTGCTATCTGGGCTATAAAAGGAAATACTTCAACGAATTTATTAATTCGAAGCTCATCGGTATACGTAAATTGTCATAAACATGGTGTAAGGTTATTAATAACAATAATTGTGACTATTTTGATGAATGAGCTTTCGTAATTATTGTTTAAGAAAATCTTTACTGTAACCTAATACTGTAAAGATTTCATTTCTACACTCAATTTTGGAATTATCGGGAACAGGTCGTGTATTCATAAATTCTTTAAATAATATTAAAACTTAACAGTTTACGATACCTTAACAAGAAGAGAATCATAGTAAGGTGAAATTATAGCACCACTAAACGCAGATGCACCGTCCAATCGGATACCCATACCCTCTCCCGAACGGAATACTTCGATTCTTCCGGTATCTGGTTGAAAGTTCTTTGCAGGATCTTCTGTAGTTACTCGACATTGTATAGCAGAACCTTGTGGACGGATTTTATCCTGCGTCATTCCCAGCTCAGGTAACGTAATCCCCTCGGCAATACGGATTTGAGACTGCACCAAGTCGATTCTGAAAGTATTATCTCGAATTATTGTGAAGAAAAGCTAAGACATATGATACATGTTATACTATGATATATGTTCCTTGACTGTACAATGCGGTAAGAAACGATAGATTCAGTCACATTCAAATTGGCAAATATTATTTACAAATACTGTTTCAAAACGAAATTAGAAATTTTTTTCTGAATTTAGCCAATGTCATTGATAATTATTAACTTGACAGAAATTAGAATTAATATTTAACAGGCTTGTCCCAATTTTAATTAAAAGATTTGTACGCTTTGGCATGGAGTTAGCGGGATCCATGAACTGTTCATTTGTAACACTGGCCCAAGCGTTTCAAATTGCGGTTTTTTGAGCTCATTTACATTTTTATATAATACTTGCCAGAGAAATTCGTTAGTGTAAGTGCTTAATACCCTACAATTTATAAATTGATTGAAACATTTGTTCATAAGTTATGATTATAAACGTAACTGAACCATTTTTTAACGCACTGCACTAGAACTTTATATACAGACTGTCCGAGCAGAAGGGGGCCACCTAAGTTTCTCTACTGTTTTTGATGTTATAAAAAATGCTTGTTGCACAATTTAAGCGGTTTTTAAAGAGGAATATCGCGAAGGAAAAAAACTTTCTTGTTTGCGCTTTCTTAGCAGTTGAGGGGGGGGGGCATGATCATTTAGTACAGAGAGTTACAAAATGTGGCTCATGAGCCACGCGCGACTCCTTCCTCCAGTCTTAGACTTCATTGTTATGCAGTAGTGCGTAGAACTTTGTGCCTGTTCTCGTGCAGCTACTGCCGCTCCACTAACTCTACGGCTGTACGTAGTGCATAGTGGCAGTGTCGCCAGATGAAGAGAGGGAATGCGAATTGAGGGGGAAAAGTTACCCTCTCTCTCGGCCGTGGCGGAAGCATAGGGAATAGCGCATTAGAAAGGGAAATTAGAGTGGGGGAACAAGTCTTGATCTGGCGACACTGAGTGCATAGTGGAAGAAGGTTTGACTAATGGTGGGGATCTTGCGGTCAGAGAACGGAACAAGTTGGAACACTCTGATTCAGTATGTAAGAAACGCGTGTTTTTCTTTGTTGTATCTTGTAGCAGACGTTGCGATGCTCTTCCCATTATTTTTGGAGTAATGGCAGCACAAACACTAATCATACGGTTCATTGTATCGTCTGAAGTTGGTTTTCACCAATGAAACAAATGTAATGCAGTTCATGTAGATGAACGTACTGGCCAATTACATAATGGGGTGCCAGTAGTGGGTAAACGTATTAGATCTCTTTCTTTGGGGAAAGTTAACCAACAGCGGTCTATAACTCCAGAAAACGCGAGGAACTGCATAATTAGTGTTTCCGCTGCAATTACTCCGGAAACAATAGAAAGAGCGTCACAATCCGTGACTATGCGTTTCGGTTAAAACCGTAAGTTTTTATACAAATCTTACAACTATTACAATATGTACTGCTATTCTAACAATTTCATCTTCTAATGTTCAAGGTCATTTGAAGATCATTATTAGATAACGGGTTTTATGCATTTACGAGAAAAATGAGTAGGAGAAAGTTAAAGCAGTAAAAGAATTAAATATATAATATTAAACACATTGAGAAAGAAAATAAATTTCTATTTTACTCCAGTTTGATACAACTCAAAACATTTTTTCCCACGATATTCTGTTTAGAAAACCATTTAAATTGTGGTACGAACATTTTTTATAACATTAAAAACAATAATGGTATTTAAGCGACCTCTTTCAGGTGGAATTTCTGTACATCTATTCTGAGGAAGCATCACTCGTTGCTAACAATAACTCGTCAAATTAATTTTGAGCGAAGAGCAAGAAGCGTCGATAACTTGTTCTGTATAATTTATCTAACAAATGTTTAACATAAAAGTTATACCTGTATCGAATGATAAGCTAGTGTATGTTTTGCAATATTGTAGTCGACGATTTGTTGTCTCGTGCATGTATTTGTTGGAAGTCTATGTATATTGAAATCATCGACACAGCTTTCACCAAAATAGTTTTGAATCGACAAAAATTCAACCAAGTGTAACAGACAATTATTTTTCTCCCTTGCTTACGTTTCTACCAGTTTTCAAATAACTCTCAAAAATCTGCGTCCTTCAAATTTGGTTTTAGGTAAACTTTGATCAGTCGAGATAGCATCAGTAAAACGCGCGTCAATGATTTCTAAACAATTTACGAACAAAATTTCAATTTCACTTTTATTTTGAAAAATTGACGACCGTTCGTATGGAATTATCCGAATGTACGTGGTGAATTCTTTGATAGTTCGTGGACAACTAACCGTCCGATTGGTCGATATTTTTCTTGGAGGTTGATATCGATGATCCCTCCAGTACTGATCAAACATCGTAGGGCAGTTTCAAAATTAAGGAACCATTTCCGCGAACTAGCCACGCCGATCGCCAAGGATGACTCGTAGGGGTTTACGACCGTATCGTTCCGCGAATCAGGAGGTGCTTAACGGTACATCGAGATCAATGCATGTGTTAATTGCAGCACGATCACCGATTTGTTTCTAGAAAAATATACGGATTTTCTGAACGTATTGTACAATAGAATATTGTAGACTCAATTTTTTTCCACGTCCCCGAAAACTTCATTCATTTAAAAAGAGAAGAAGAAAACTGCCAATTCGATAAAAATTCTCAATCATTCTAATCAGAATTCGTTCAGACGAACAGAGGGATAGTGTACAGAGTTCCATAAATTATGTGTAAAAATCATTATAGCGTGATTCTACACCTTAGGATCGGTGAAGATCTGTTAAAAAAGTTTGGTGCAAAATTAACCTTGACCGACTTTTTCAAGGTCAACAATTTTTCATTGCATCCTATAATACTCATTCTGAAGAATAAAAGTCTTACAGGATCTATAGATCTCAAGTCAACCGTTCTCTTGAAAAACAATTTTAAAGTTTCGTAAACTATTTTATTCCATATGTCTACAGGATGTCCCGAAATGGTATAAACATGGAGATGATTCTGAATAAGAAAATAAGTTGAAAATATAGAATAAATTTTTTCATTTGATGCGTCGTAATCGTGAAAATTGACGTTAAAAATCTGTCAAGTTCGCATGCGTAGCGTTCTTAAGAAGTGGAATTAGTATGTCATGAACAGACGCGTCAGACGATTCCTGTTCAATAGCATGCGTGTGTGCTGAATTTTCAAACTCAAATTTCGGAAAGGAGAAGACAAATGAACAAAATTCGTTCTATTCTACCTATAACTGGATGTGTTCAATACGTCTGATCGCAGTGAATGATTATTTTGAACTGTGCGAGGGAAGCCTCGCGTAACGGTCGCTACGAGAGACCGTTGGGAGTGCTGCCTGTGTCGCGTCGGCTAGCAGACTGTAAGATTTTCTACATTTTCTTGGCTTGGCAGGTTTGGCTGACTGGGTAGTAACTGGGTCGGCTTATATCTCCGTTTTTTTTTTGCAGATAGAGCAACATTTTAAAAGACTGTTATATGGTTTATCAGGCTCTATTGTCGAGTAATTTGATCTTTTTACAGAGCTGCATCGGTGCAATTACATTTGTAGTTTTTGTTTTTAATAGAACGCCATAACTTTTTTAGATTATTTGATTCTGCGTATTATTTTATAGGAAAAGCTATTAGGATAAAGTGACAGGAAAGATATTTCTGGAGACATTTCAAATCGTGCATAATATCGTCTAATGTTCACGTGTTCTGTCGCTTTTGTGGGAGTACATACATACACTGTTGCGAATATCTCGCCGAACCATGCCCGAACGACGGCATAAGGAAAAGTTCATCAGGATATCAAGCTTGAGAACACATTTCAAGGTCATAGAAATCTGTGAGATGTACTCTTTTTTTACAAATAATTATTAAAACATGATAGAATTGCATATCTTAGGAAATATAGTAAACCATTACTGTGCTTTGCAACATTGGATAAAATATGTTATGTCATTATTATCTTATTAAAGTTTTCAAAAAATGCTAGAATATAAAATTCGACAGAATTTAACACGATTTTTATTTATTCTGAATCTACAAAGGCTATTACCACTGAAAACAAGATTCTATTACATTCCACTCTCTTAAAATTTATCTACAAAAATTGAAAATTGCATAAGTATCCGCAGTCTAGTTAGTAATCATTTTTAAAAAAATAGACTCTATTGTTGTGCACGAAGAAGCTAATATTAGGTTTTACGAGCTTTGTCAGTTTCTCAGTCTCAGCACATACTAAACTAAACTAATGTATTAATGTAAATAATATGTGTATAAGCATATGTAAAATCGGTAAATCCAACACCTTCGATAAAATTATTTTGTATGATAAATGTATTGTACTCACCCAGTAATTTCTTCCGTCACTGTATGCTCGACTTGTAGCCTAGCATTAACTTCAATGAAGTAGAAGTTTCCGGATTCGTCGGCCAAAAATTCAACGGTACCGGCGTTCGAATAACCAACGTGTTTTGCCAATTTGACAGCGTATTCAGTCATTTTGTTTCTAACTTTTGGATCTAACAATGGGGCAGGAGCAATCTCAACGACCTAAAAGTTTTCATCATAATTATTAAAATGCTTGGGGCATAAGAGTTAATGATCAATTGCAAATATAGAACTTAATTCTTCAAAAATTGTCACAATAGATTGTCCATATAAATAATTGATTGCTGTCATGGGATACGATAGTTTGGAACGTTTTACTTCATCCCTTTATTTATTAATCTATAAAAATTGTTATGTCCGTTAAAAGATATGATTGAAATTTAAGTGAACCCGTACTTACATAGTTACCTATCTATTGTACTTTAAATCTGCAAGAGTAAAACATAACTCGACAAGAACGATTTCTTTTCCGTTAAACAATCAAGTGTGAACAAGTATGTTTCGAGTGAAAAATTACTATGTATTTGCAAAAGTCATATTACATATTACTTTTCATTCTATTATATTATAACTTTTTCATTCTATGATTATAACATTATTATAGGTTGAATTGTTGTTTAACTTTTTTTATTTGCGAACAACAATATACCATCGTTGGTTACATTTACAAATTACGAACTATTATATCTATTAATTTTTATGGTCAGAAGACGAATAAGTTGTGTTGTTGTATTTTTTGATAAGTATTTTTCAAATTATCTTCCTATGTTGCGCATAGAGTGTAATAAACAAATTTGTCTTTGATGGATCCTCTGTCCCCTGGTACCGGACAGAACAATTTCCTCTATTGCAGGATAATACAAATCTCATTCTTGTGTGTTCCTTTTTGTACTACTATTTATTATTTCAGTTTTAGTGATTAAAAAAACACACTCAAGCAACATGTATACAATTTTCTTTCGATATTAGACGACCATGTTTTCTTCGCAACAAAAAATCTCTATCCCCTCTTCTTGTTTTGAAGTTGTCCGCTCGACACTTCTCGACTATTCTTTTCCAACGAAAGATATCGCTGCTCTTTCGACCACTTCATGGTCTGCCAGACAACTTTATGGGACCCATAAACTCTCAACCCACTCCAGAACAATATCAAGCCGAATAGATACCCTGATCCGCAATACGACGAAAGGTATCACAAGACATCGTCATATATCGAAAGAAAATTATAATAAGAGACTAGGTTAAAGAAAAAATTTTAAAAATAAACTTCATATTTCTGGAACACTAGAACTGAGACAGACGGACCAAAGGATAATCTGCGTACTTTGTTTATAAAATAGTGAAGAAGATTGGATTCAATGTTCGGGCTATCAAAAATGTGCTCAAGATGCTTGTGACGATTTCCCAAAATGTGTTGACCGTTGTATTTGCGATCGTTGCAAATTATTATCAGTGATTTTTACTGTGTCTGACACTAGAACACACGTCATGATTTCATAAAATCATACGTTCAAAGCATAATGGTAATTCATTAATTATTATCAAAGTGTTGAATATTTTTAACTTTATTTTGGTTTCTAATACTGTTAATTTATAAGTGATGCAGAATAAATAAAATTAAGAATTACAATCTTTCCATTTATTTAAGAAAAACCATAAATGTCCGGCACCGGGGGAACTCCCCGTGTAGCAATTGTAACCAGACTTGGGCATTATCGAAATCAATTATTTGGAAAATAATCGTTAAGATAATATAAGATATTATCCTATTAGTTGGTTTATGTGAACATCCAAATAATTTTCTAAAAATTATTTGATTATTTGAACTTCAAATTCAATTCAAATAATTTTTTATTCCATCTTTCATTTGTTCAAATAATTTGTACTTTCCAAAATTCTATTCATTTCTGATACTAAAGAACAATTTTGAAAGCGAATGCAGCTAAACTTTAATCATTAACCAACAAATATTTGCATATCTAAATGTAATAATTAATTTAGTTACTTCAGTAACCACTTCTTGAGGTGAAATTATTTATTATTTTCATTGAACAATGTAATTGAAATAAAACATTATTCAAATAAAATATGATTTGGCAATAGTTTATTTGATTTAAACGTCAAATGAAAATACATTTTGTATATTATTTGTAAAATGCAAATAATAAAGTATTTAAAATAGTTCAATATTTCAAATGATTATTTGTTATCTTATTTCAAATGAAATGTGCCCAACCCTGATTGTAACGTATAGCTTTGATTACCGTGGACTGACCTTTTGATGACGACGCTGTACGGAACAATCACGTTCGTAAAGATGGACAACATTGCCAGCAGTGTCTCCCAACAATTGAACTTCGATATGTCTTGGTCTCTCAATGAACTTCTCAATGAACATAGCACCGTTACCAAAAGCAGCCGCCGCTTCTGATGAAGCACGATTAAACATTTCTCGCACTTCTTCCATTTGTTTCACCACACGCATTCCTAAAATAATATAAACAAAGCATTTGGTATTTACAGTTTATTGAACTTTAACTCGTTATACATCACATCATCCATATATGAGCGACAGAACTATTTATCCAAAATTCAATTAATATGCAATTTTACACGGGGTGTTTCGTTTATCTGAAAACGGAAATATCTCGTGACGCACTGAAGTTATGAAAAGATTTGTTTACAAAGATTGTTCGGTATGAAAGCGTCAATTTTTGGCCTACTTCGAACGCTTATATTACCAAATATCTGCATAATCTCGGCAGCTCCAGACCAGTGCGCACTAGATTGAACCTTCCTCTTTCGAATGAGCCCTTTACCAGCGACAAAATATTCTTATTTAAGGACGAAAACTTGAAGCACGTGAAACCATTTTTTGACGGTAATGTAGTCACTCTACCTTATCGTGAAACTACGGAGACTGGCCCCTTAAGGAGACATGAGAAGGTCCATCCTTGTTTACAGCGTCTAATTAATAGCCGGCAACCAGATATCACCACTGCCTACTTAAGAAGTTACAAATTTATGATATAATTTCTAATGATTTGTAACAGTTGTGACGTTACAAAATTTGTGATGTCACCTTCCTTCCCATCACGATCTTTCGGAGGGACCGGACCGCCCTCTTTCGGGCCGACCTCCGCTCGCAGACTTAGGGAACGCTCCTTGAGGAACTTCCGTGTCGACTATCGATCTAGAGGTGACAAGTATTGCGCACCCGACGACGAACCCATGACCATTTCGTGGGAAAATCCTGTGCACAAGTAAAATGGAAAAGGGATCACCGCACACGGGCCAGACAACCCGGAGGCGCCGAAGCGGGACAAAAACCCCCTATCGAACAACCGACCCTTTCGCGGTCCTGCCGTCTCATCCCGCCCAAAAATGGGGTTATGGCGTGGGTGGTGTGGTTGTACTCTGGGGAGATCTTGAGCCTCCCATGGCTGCAAGGCCGTTATGATATTTCGCAGTATGATCTGGGGCCACTCGCGGGTACGGTCCTGTGATTTAGGATTTCGCGTGCGAAGCGCGCCCCATTAGGTAAATCGCAAGTAAGGCGTAGGGTGAGGGAAACAAGGATCAACGCGTCGTGTTACCGAAAATCGAAGGATCACTTTCGCGTTAGCTCCCGCTTAGATTGGTCGGACTGATATCACCGCGGTCCATAAATTCTAAGAGTACGAGTACCGGATCGGGATGACAAAACCGGAACGCAGTTCGGGAACGACAACCCAGAAAGAGGCGTGGGCGACCAACGAGGACGCTAAGTCAGCACAGAGATCTTTTTTGATTAATTTCGCGAGGTGGCTTGATAATGTTGGCGTAAGAACGACACGTCTCTCGTCTCGTTCTCCATTTCGTGGGAGCCAAGGCGCTTCCCGCATCAAGCCGTTAGCTCGCGCCTAGTCGGGGGCGCTTTGAGGATTAGGGGTAGTTTCCCGTCAGCTAAGAGATCGGAAGTTTTCCTCGGAGGAATCGCGGACGAGCAGGGTATAGTCGTCTTCGGTATTATCCTGTAATGTGTTGCGAAAATCGTCTCGCGCGGACCACCGAACGGCGAAGGCTCGACGACGACCCCGTGCTCTCGCGAAAACGCGAGCTCACGTATCGTGCGTCGACAGCGTCGAAAATCGTTCCGTTCCGGGAACTCTCCCGTCCCTCCCATTGTAATCAACCATCCGCGTTCCGCGAAATGTCGTCTCAGAAAGACTCGTGTACGGCCGCGCGCGGCCTGGTCTCAGTGCCTATAAAATCCCGGAGTTGTTGGATTTCCCGCTTTCCTAGCCGCGAGAAAAGGCCATCTTATACAGGAAACAACATAATGTGATATGCTTATAGAAAATGCTATCGTATTATGACAAAAAAATATGGTTCCCTTTCAAAAAATTAATTTGACTTTGAAATTACCCCCCCCCCCCTTCGAATCCTCAAACAAAATTACATCATATAATTTTTCCCATCATACCGAACAATTTTTGTAAACAAATTTTATCGTAACTTCAATGCGTCATGAGATATTTCCGTTTTCAGATAAACGAAACACCCTGTATATACACACACACGCACATGTTGCAGATGATTGCAAAAGTTCGTGCCCGATTTGGAAATAATACACAAGCGATTACATTTCGAAATAACAGTTTCATTGATTAATTATATAACCACTACCATTTTCTACAATTATATCCTTACGTTCTATAGGCTGGTAGATTTCTTTTTTGTAGGAACTGTGTGTTTTTTCTTCGAGGAAATCCTTGATGTCTCTGAAAATCGGGCACGAACACTTGCAATGTTATATGAAATTCAATAACCATTGAAATAATTGCATATATCAAAATTTTCACTAAACTTTACTTGAGGAAATCAAAAATTTTTATTTTTTTTTATGGAATCCTGTCCATTTTGGCGAGACAATGCCGAAAATCCAAGTTTTAATCCGAGGAGATCAGTAGTTTAAAAGTTATGCGTGTGTAAAAATGTGCGATTTTCAGCGTTTTTCCTGGGTAAGGGCGGCACCATATTGGTATGTACCCAGACATCGTCCAATAAGCGGAGTCATCAGAAGGTTGTTCGTGGTTAGGTTCGCTATGGGGGGAGTGGTGAGGGTTTGCTGCCATGGCCATTATCGACCATTATCGACATTACTACGTGCTCGTGCTGCCATCTAGCTACTCCGCTTGTTAGACGATGCGCGACGCTGAGTCACAGACGAGGTATAGAAGTAGACCAATCACCCACTATATTTTTTTGTCTCACGTCCGCGGGGCTCTAGAGCCCCATTACCATTTTTGTGTCACATCCTACCGTATCGGTTGGAACTAATATTGTGGAACTAATATTACAGACGAGATGTAGGAATAGGCCATTTCAGTCATCTCATCTTATGCTGTTTCGTGTCGCACGACATAAAATACCGTGAGAATGTTCATGGTTTAAAAGTTATTCTGTACCTTGAATTCTATTACCTACCTTTTCTAAGAAATTAGATGGCTACATGGTCAAAGGAGTGCTTGTCTATTGCGTTCGATAATTTAATGGGTGCAAATATTCATGGTTCAAAAGTTATTCTGTATCATGAGTTCTATCAATTACTTTTGCTAAAAAATTAGATTCCAAGATAGTCAAGGGAGTGCTTGTCTACATAGTTGGCAAAAAGAATTGTTATAAAAATTGACCAGCTAGAAATAATCAATTTACCAGTGAATTGTGTTCGATAAATTAATGCGTGCGAATATTCATGGATTAAAAGTTATTCTGTATCTCGAGTTCTATAATTTATTTTTACTAAATAATTAGATGGCAAGATGGTCAAGGGATTGCTTGTTGATACCATTACCAAAACAAATTGTTATAAACATTAAACAGCCAGAAATAATTAATTTATCAGTGAAATGGGTTCGATAAATTAATACGTGCGAATATTCATGGTTCAAAAGTTACTCTTTATCTCGAGTTCTATTAGGTATTTTTACTAAAAAATTAGATGGCAAGATGGTCAAGGGATTGCTTGTTGATACCATTACCAAAAGAAATTGTTATAAACATTAAGCAGCCAGAAATAACAAATTTACCAATAATTACTATCGCGGCGATCGAAATCTACCGAAGTTAGTTTGGGGTGGGGGAGTTGCGCACCGCGCACCGCGCACCGCGCACCTGATCTCGGCGGCCGCGCTCAGTCCGTCTGGACTCTGGGACCAGAAGGACGAAGGATCTTGGAGTTGACCGGAGGTTCTCCAGAGCTGCCCTGGTCCACCCTGACCACCCTGGCCCACCCTGACCACCCTGGCCTACCCTCGCCTACCCTCGAGTGGACCAGGGATTCTCCAGAGCTGTAGTGGACATCACTGGTCAACCCTGGTCCGCCTTAACCTGGCTCGCGGTCGGCCCGCGGTTCCTGGAAGCCGTCTCCGCTCACCTTGGTCAACTTTCAGCAGCTGGTAAGTGACAATACAAATATACATTTTCTATTTTGGAATACGTATTTATTCAACGAACGCCGTCAATTATTATTTCTGTATTTTTAATTCGAATTTGCTTCGGAATTTTTCACAAGTTTCTTTTCTTGAAATTATATTATATTATATTTTTGATATAAAATTAGTATTTTGAAATTTTATTATATTATATTATATTTTTGACATAAAATTGGTATTCCTCCGATTGGAGGTCCCTCAGGGGCTCACTCACGGACCGGACCGTGGGTGAGTATTAGCGAACCCGGGGCGACACTAGCTTGTTGTTTGTTGCTTCCTAATTTCGTTACATTTATTTTTTATTGAAATTGATCATCTTTCCAATTAAGCATTACTTCTGAACTTTCAAAAGTTCCTCTTCTAAAATTTATTTATCTGATTTAAAATTGGTATTCCTCCGAATGGAGGTCCCCCAGGGACTCACTCACGGGCCGGGCCGTGGGTGAGTACGGGTATTAGCGAACCCGGGGCGACCCAAGCTTGTAGGTTGTTGCGTTTTAATTTCCCTATATTTATTCTTGATTAAAATTGTTCAACTTTCCAATTAAAAATTATTTCTGGACTTTCAACAGTTCCTCTTTTAAAATTTATTTATCTGATTTAAAATTGGTATTCCTCCGAACGGAGGTCCCTCAGGGGCTCACTGCTGTGGGTGAGTACGGGTATTGGCGAACCCGGGGCGACCCGAAGCGCCACCTCAGTAGATTGAAGTTCTGACTTCATCTACTCTTCTTTGTTTCTTGTCGGTTAGGCCGTACTTGTGTACGGAGTTAGTTTGGCTCTCTTGAGCCGGTTAGATTCGCACTCTTGTGCATATTAGGTAGGCCGTACTCGTGTGCGGGGTTAGTTTGGCTCTCGTGAGCCGGTTAGATTCGCACTCTTGTGCATATTAGGTAGGCCGTACTCGTGTGCGGGGTTAGCTTGGCTCTCGTGAGCTGGTTAGATATCGCACTCTTGTGCATGTTAGGTAGGCCGCACTCGTGTGCGGGGTTAGTTTGGCTCTCGTGAGCTGGTCTTAGGTAGGCTCTCGTGAGCCGGTTAGATTCGCACTCTCGTGCACATTAGGTAGGCCGTACTCGTGTACGGGGTTAGCTTGGCTCTCGTGAGCTGGTCTTAGGTTGGCTCTCGTGAGCCGGTTAGATTCGCACTCTGGTGCGTGGTAGGTGGGCCGTACTCGTGTACGGGGTCATCGTTTCTTCATTGATTACTTCGGTGTTCTTTCATTTTGTGTCTAATTATTATTAGACTGTTTCAGTTAAATCACAACAGTTCAGCAAGATCGTCGTCGCACGAAGACAACCAATAGTAAGAAGATATGACATTATTTATAAGTTCGTATTAGTTCTCGAGCAATTATTGTGTTAGAATCACTTTGTTATTTTCGCTTGCTGATTTGCAGTTGGTAGCGTCAACCCCGAACCAGAGCCTTCTGCTCTGGTTCGCTTCTTTCGTTTTTTTTTCTTTTTTTTTTCGTAAATCTGAGCCTTATGCTCCATTTTTATTTTCTCTGTCATTATTCAGAGACTTGTTAGACTTAGTTCTTTTTTCTTGCTCACAATAATTGCTCGACTTAAGTTCGTGCGTTAGTTATTAAGCTTGTTTGTTAGTATTGTATATATGTCGAGTAATTATTGCCCTAACTTGACTTTGCTCGACTCGATTGTCAACTCCGACACAGTCTCCTGCTGTGTCGGACC
The DNA here is from genome assembly GCF_050948215.1 of Halictus rubicundus. Taxonomy (NCBI): domain Eukaryota; kingdom Metazoa; phylum Arthropoda; class Insecta; order Hymenoptera; family Halictidae; genus Halictus; species Halictus rubicundus. Next base: position 5,066,054 of record NC_135149.1, on the reverse strand, counting down.
TTGCTTGCAAGTGTTGAACCGGCCCAGTTGCGATATTCGGCGTGGATGCATAGAGAATTGATGGTCAGGGAGCAGTACTCGCCAGGTAGAACCCTTCTTTCGTAAAATGTCTGCCTAAGTCATGTCAACGCTGGCGTGGCTCGCGCCGGGAGCTGGGGATCCTTCGTCCGTAAGTCTCTTCGTCGCCTTGTTGCGCCAGCGTTGCTCGTGGCGGGTAGTTGGGGAAGGTAGTTCTACCGTACGGTGGAGGCGTCCCTGGCCGTCGTTCTCTATGAGGAAGCGTCGGATACCGTACTGGTCGGCAGATAGCTTGCAAGCATTGTACGCGTCGCGTCACCCCCGATCCAGAGCCTTCTGCTCTGGTTCGGTTTTGTTTCTCTCTTTGAAAGAATCAGAGCCTTCTGCCTGATTCGTTTTTGATCTCCCGTGAAACGGAGACTTCTTCTCCGATTCACACCTTTTTCTCCGCAATAATTACTCGACATACGCTGCGGAATTTAGTTTGTAAGACTCGAAAGCGTCGTTGTAAGAAAGGGAGTCAGAAGGAAGCGTATTGAATTCCTTCTGGCATTCTTTCGGGTCTCTTGTGCAGCAACCTCCTCGTGGTGAGACCCGGGCAATCGGTATTATTCTCCATTTGTAAAATCTTCTAGTATCTTACAAATAGAGCATAATATCGAGCTAATAGTTGCACAATTATAATTCGCGATAACATTGTAAAATAGAATTTAAGACTTACTAATTATAAAAACTAGTTTATTCAATTGAATTGTGTCAGAATTTACTTTAGGCTAGCTCGGGAGGAGCCAAGCTGGGCCTTCAATGCTTTCCTTGTTTTCCCCTGGTCACCCTTCAGCTTCTAGGTAAGCTCCCTTGAATTACTAACCGAAAAACACAGTTTTTCACCGTCACCTTTTTTCCTGGATTTGTAATGGAAATTTGCTTCGGAACTTTTCAAAAGTTCCTTTTCTTGGTTTATGGTTTATGGTTCATTCTTTTCTTTATATACATAAAGATGGCGTTGAAGAGCCTGAACTCTATCTGCCCAATACAAAATTCCTTTTCTTAAAATTGATATTTTTTGCCTAAAATTGGTATTCCTTCGATCGGGGGTCCTTTCATTTATTATAGGTATATGGTCTAAGCTTCTCGTGGAGCTAGTTGCAACATTTGTCGTTCGTCAGCGTAGAGGGCGTAAGAAATCTAGTTGTTGTTAACGATGTCGGTATTTCAGATCGTGAGACACGAAACCCCATATGGTGATTGGTCTACTCCTATACCTCGTCTGTGGCTGAGTACATACTAACAGGACATACCAACAAAACACTGAAAATCGATCAAGTTTAATTACGCATAACTTTTGAACTATTGATCTCCTAGGCTTACAACTTAAATTTCCGGCATTTTCTCGCCAAAAACCATCAGAATTACAAAAAACAAAGAAACAAAATTAAAAATTTCTGGTTTTCTAAAGTAAAGTTTAACCAAGATTGTTTTAGGCACATCTCTATTTACAAAATCTTAGGTGTTTAATACACAAAAATCGAACTATATGGACAAAATATAGAATGGATCTTAAGAAATATAGAATGGATCAAAATATAGTATAGACCTTAGGTCCAAACAAAATTAATCCTACACACATGAAAATCATTACTTCCAGGCAATACATCGGCGAAATTGTATAATTTATTTTCACAAAATATTGATGCAGATACATTGATAGTGTAGATGATGTAGATGTATGATACTGAAAGAAACCATAGCAACGTCAGTTATTTTGAAGCATTCGTTCGAGTCGCATAACACATTTGTGGTTTCACATACTAATAAGAAGTAAAAAGAATATATCGTTTCGTTTTTCTTCTGTATACTAAACTACTGTCTGCCAACATATCAGGTAAGAACAGTTTTCTTTCAATATAAGGCGACGATGTTTTTTTCGCAACATAAAAATCTACATCCTCTCTTCTTCTTTTTAAGTTTTCCACTCAACACCGCTTTTGGTGCCGGAACAAGAAGGTATGTTATATTTTATCTTATTCTAACGAAAGTTATCGCTGCACGGCCGATCACTTTATGGTCCGCGGACAACTTTATGGGACCCATAAACCCTCGGTCCACTCAAGAACTATGTCACGTCGAGTAGGTACTCTTATTCGCAAAACGACGAATCCGTCTCGAGCCACCGTCTTATATCGAAAGAAAACTGTATACTACTATTGTATGGTCCATTAACAATCTGTATATGCTTTGGTTTTTTCTAAATGATAATTATTTGAATGCAAATATCAATAGGACTATGATGTGAATCAGGTGTTAGTAGGGAAAAGCTAAAATAATAATCAGTCGCAAGTAAAACTAGAGAGCGTAATGTATAGGGAGATTTAACAAGTATAATTGTTATATAGAAAACAGACATGAATCAATATCTACAAAAGTTATTTTACGATTAGTTGTAATCAAAGTAATAAGCCTGTTTTATTTCGTCGATAAAAGGAGACGACTAAATGTTTTGTTAACAGTTTTACATTACCTCTGCCACCTCCTCCATAAGCAGCTTTGAATATGACCGGAAGTCCATGTTTCTTACAAAATTCTACAGCTTCGTCGGCCGTGGTCACTGGCCCATCTGTTCCCGGAACAATTGGCACACCAGCTTCTATAGCAGCTTGTCTTGCAGCAACCTAATTTGTTGAAAAAACAATAATACTTTGTAAACGAACAAAATTTTTCTGTAACTGAAATACTGACATAAACGTGAAAATGTGCAGACAGCACGAGCGACTTAATATGTCAATACAACTAAACTAGCATATTTTAATACTTTAAAATACTAATCATTCGAACTAGTGCAACAAAAAGATAGTAGTAAAATAAGCATACTGATACATGAGATATTTGATAATAATTTCAAATACCGTAACATTATTAAGTTTTAGGAAATGTATTTTTTTTTAAGAAATTATTCTTTTTAGATGTCTGTACAAAATAAATTTTTTTTTTATTTAACTGCATAAAATTATGAAAAATCATGAACTGGTGGCTTTTATCCATGTAGTAATGTGCATTTGTATTCAGTAGCACTAATATTGTCACGATATCAAACACATCTACTTTTATTAGAGGCACCTAAAAGGGACGAATTTCTGTTCACAAACAGATTGTAAACCCAACTGTATGATAAAATAGATTTAATAGTATAGAGATCACTATTGTACGAATATTTTAACGAAACTCCTACGCCTTAGGTGTGGCGTACCGGGTGAAATAATTTAACACCGATTAAGCTGAAGGTGTTTATTCTCTCTTCTCGGTACTTCATCAACGTACTCGCTCGCGATTCTCGCTCTTCTGGCTCTCACTTTTCTCACTCAACATCCCTCGCATTCGTTCCTTTTATCTAAGGCCCACTTTCATTCTTCCTCTCTCGCACTCTCATTCTCCCTCTATCAGTCTCACATCCATTCGGAAACCCCTATCAGTTACGTACGCCCAACGCTTAGCGCCCCTAAACACTTCACTCCTGTCACCGAGACCTAAACCCTCTTCTTTCACACTTATGTTAGGCCTAGACAGACTCCCTTTCACGTAGGACCCAAACACGTTGGCGCCACAGTTATTCTAAACAATCACTTTAACACAGTCACATTTCACAACCCTACACTATGAAAGCAATAAAAATATTTGATAAATATTTACAAAAATGAAGCCTCTCCCGATTTCAACTTTACAATCCAAACTCATTTCTAACAAAACTAAAATTATATTTCGATGGTTAAACTTCACTTTGGCAACCCAGAAATTTTTTTATATAATCTTGTAGATCTTGAAGAGAATATGCTGAAAATCCAAGTTTTAATGTGAGGAATTCACTGGTTCAAAAGTTATGCGTGTTTAAACTTGAGCGATTTTAACAGTTCACTCTGTGAGTAACCGCAAGTTGATGTTTGAACTTTAAATACCAGTGAACCAGTGAATTCCTCACATTAAAATTTGAATTTTTGGCATTTTATTGTCAAGATCTACAGTATTATATAAAAAAGTTAAAAATTTCTGGGTTGTCAAGGTGAAGTTAAGCCGATATGTATTTATTATGTATATGTTTCCAAGAATTTTAGAAGGCATACCTTATCACCCATTTGTTGTACGACTCTCGGACTAGGGCCAATGAATCTGACTCCAGCATCGATTATTGCTTGCGCAAAATCTGATCTCTCAGAGAGGAAACCGTAACCTGGATGGATGGCATCGACGTCATTTTCTTTCGCGATTTTAATGATTTCAGGAATATTTAAGTAAGCTTGAACTGGCGGCAGTCCTCTGCCAACCACGTAGGCCTCGTCGGCTTTCTGCCTGTGCATTTGCATCTTGTCTTGTTCCGAGTAAACCGCCACCGAACGAATACCGAGCTCCGTACATGCTCGAAACACACGAATGGCAATTTCTCCTGCAAAACATTAAAATTAAATTAAATTAGAAAATTAAAAAATTAAAATATTAGTACTTATTATTAAATTATATTTATAAGTAATAAGAAAATATGACGGAGGATGTTGTTGCATCTCCAACCATTCAATTATACTGTTTGACTATCGATATTTCCTCAGTTTTGATAATCAGTAAGTTAACCGCAGTTTTATTATAACTTTCTTAAATTATGTTCACAATATTCCACCCATTTGACCATCTTAAAACTTGTATACATAATAGTTACGTGGCAGAACATATTACAGTAAATTATCGTTGTACGTCAGTGCCAATCTCACGTTTCCAAGTCAGTGGAACACCTCACACCACCGCGGTGGGTGGCCGAATCTCGAGAGCCGTCGCGACCACAACATTGTCGGCTATACAGTGTGAAACCAGAAGACCACTACTAATCCAATTACAAAACTTCTTTATTTTTCATTATTTTGTTATGAAACTTTTACCAACATATTCGTGGCATTTTTCTGATTAAAATGAAACCAAATATGTCACTTTTACGCAGAATTCAATACTTTATCAATTCATGATACAAAAAGTAGGTTTTTCCATTTAAATAAATCAAGATGATCTTGAAATCTCCGAAACGCCATCGCGCATATAAAAAGTGTTTACATCACAATATTTCCTCCAGTATATCATGCAACATTTGTATATATCATTTTTTCATATTATTACGAGTGACGGAAATATTCAAGGTGGTCAAAGTTTTTGCCCCACCCTGTATAAATCTCTATACTGAAGAACATTTGAAAGTTTTAGATTCGTGAAATCGTCGTGATTAATACTTAACCACAAAGTCATAACAGAGAAATAACCTATGTAATATAACATTTATATCTTATTTTTATCTTTTTTAAGGTTTCAGTTAAGATACAAATAAAATAATAACCCTACTAAACATTATTAAACCAGACGTTTTAATAAGTGTTGTAAATATATTTACGTTAATATATATGTATATTTCTAGACTTCAGTACTACAAATTGTTGTCACAATGAATGCAAATTGCTTATTATTATAACGCAATCACTTGCAAACAGTTAACGCAAGCACTGATCAATGACACAACTGCGTGTCAACAGTGTATTGATACATCCGTAGTCTTTCAAAGATCACTTCGGATCAAGGTTTTGAATTTACTATTCCTATAGTAAAACTTTGCTCTGACGTGGTTACGTGACATTCGTTATTCGACTCACAAAACCGTTGCATCGTTTCGCAAAAACTGTCACAGTTTTCTAGATTTTTTACGAAACTTCTTACAGCAAGCAAAAGATAAAAAATTGAAACAATAGATATTTACGAAGTTTATTACACAGATGCAAACATAAAAAGGTGCGTAATAAACCTTATTGTCGAGAGGATGACCTACCAGAATTCCAATACCTAAGTACCACCATTGCTTTCGGCGATAAAAAAGAGTAAATACGTTAAATTAATTTAATAGACGAATACGATGTAGAGACATTTGCTTACATTTTTCCAAATGTTTATAATCATCGATATTTTCTTGCAAAGTATGATTTCAATTTCATTTTCTAGCAGGCGTTAACGAAGTATAACCTTGATTTTTATATGTGAGCGAGGTAAGCCCAAGATATAAATTTTACATGTTTTTATTACTTCTACTGATAAAATAAAACTTTGACAAGAGAAACACATTCGGATTTAATATATTGCTTCACTTACGGGATTGTGTAAAATAAGTTCCCAGAATTTCTCACTTTCAAATTTTTGTGTGTAAGTAGGTAACATTGTATTCAGTTGTTATGCTAAATTTGATCGCAATATGACAACCAGTGTGTTCACGGCAGTTATTTACACCAGTCGATCTCGAGTGTGCTCTGCTATTTTTACGATGGAAAGAACTGTCGAGCAAAGAATTTGCCTTAAATTTTGCGTTTCTAACGAAATTTCTTGTGCCGAAGCGTTAAAAATGTTACAGAAAGCCTATGGTAAGTCGTGCCTATCAAAAACGCAAACATACGAATGGTACAAGGCATTTAAAGAGGGCCGAGAAGAAGTGCAAGATTTGCCGCGAGCCGGTCGACCGTCAATGGCTTCGACTGACGAAAACATCGAAAAGATAAAAAAAAATGGTCATCGATAATCGTCGCCTGAGTGTTAGAGAGGTGGCTCATGAAGTGGAAATGTCTCACATGTCCGTGCATAACATTTTAACTGAAGTTTTGGGCATGAGACGCGTCGCTGCACGACTTGTTCCGAAGGAGCTGAATTTTCTGCAAAAAGAACATCGAAAAGCAGTTGCTGAACTCAACAAATGTGATCGAACAAGCACAGTATTCACCAGATATGGCCCCCTGTGACTTTTTCTTATTTCCGAAACTCAAATTACCCCTTTGGGGAAGGCGTTTTGAGTCGATAGAGGCCATAAAAGAAAATTCGCACAAGGAGCTGAAGGCGCCACCTTCTTCAGCGTTTAAAAAGTGTTTTGAAGACTGGGAGAAGCGTTGGCGTATGTGCATTGCTTCTGATGGGGCCTACTTTGAAGGCGACAAAATAAATTTGGATGATTAAGTAAGCAATTTGAGTTATATTTACAAATTCCGGGTACTTATTTTACATAATGTATATCTCGGAAACGACTTATGCTGTAATTACGTTCAGTTAGTGTTTCGAAAATACCTCGATGTCAGCAATAATAATATACAATAAAAAGTATGGGTCTCAATTAAAAAATTTTGTAGCTGACCTTTATAGGCCTTTTCAAGGTCATCTCAAAGTCGAATAAGTAGCAGCTTAAATTGTCCTCCGCGAAAACATATAACTTCTACCTGAAGAATTTTTTCATATCATTCATATTTTTCAAGATATTTGCCCTAGGAATTAAAAATGGGACACCCTGTATAACAAAGTGACTAAAACTATGTGCCAGACAGCTACAAATACCAAACAGAGCGGTACATGACCGCGCGGCTCGACGTTTCGTCATACATATGTAATAAAGCTATTTTAAATTTGAATCTATATGGCAACAGCTTTTTTTAATAGTTAAAACTGAGGTCATTAGCCATGTTGAGTAAGGAATCAGCATTTAGCAGTGTAAATGTATTTTTAGAATGTGAATAAGACGTAGCACGGAATATCACCTATCTGTCAAACACCGATTTTGATGAAACTTTACACGGTTATAGTACAGCCAAAAATATTTGAGTAATCATTTACTTTAGCGATTACTTTCCGATTTTGATGACCTTGAAATATGTAGTCAAGGTCATTATTCAGAACAACTTTTCCCTATATATGCAACCGCCGCTCGCCCTTAGTCTCCGAAATGTTCACAAACAATTACGGACACCCATTACAGCGAATTCTGCCCTTATTAATTGTATTCCCCCCCTGTATTCCCGCCCCAACAAACCTAACCTTAACTTAATCAAAATTCGTTTAAAATGGCGGAGATGACTGTAGTGGACGTTACAGTTTTTTACAACTATCTCAGAAGCTAAAAAGTTGTTCAGAATCACACCTCAGATAACATACTTGCAGCTCATAAAAATCAGTGAGCTTCTGTTTTACATTGTTACCATACGGAGAGTTAGGTTTGTACAACTTTTAACTAAATTTTGCTTAGGCTTGTGTTATATTTCTCCCTCCCCGCCCTAAAGAACGAATTCGATCATAGGGAAAAGGCCCAGTTTGGTATAGTTATCATAACAGTCTTTTGTGAATATCTGTTGAGACGCAACGTAATGCGAGACCCACGAAAGTGTCTCTTGAATTTGACACCGAGTTCCACACACTTCGACCACCCGACTGGAGGCAATAAATTAGCCTAAGAGTCGAAGACTCTTGAGCCCGAAGCGACGGGACTCGTCCGAGTTTTTCTGCGACTTTCCGGCGCCATAACACTAAAAATTTAAGACAGCGTCTGGACCACTTCTAAGGCTCATGCCCAATTTTCTCCCACTATCCTTTACCACCTCCACCACAAATTTCATATCCCTTAAGGGCCCGGTCTTCGTAGATTCGCGATAAGGTAGAGTGACTACGTTACCGTCAAAAAATGGTTTTACGTGCCTCAGTTTTAGCCCTTATATAAGAATATTTTGTTGCTGGTAAAGGGCTCATTCGAAAGAGGAATGTTCAATCTAGTGCGCGCTGGCCAGGAGCTGCCGAGATTATGCAGATATTTTGGTAATATAAGCGTTCGAAGTAGGCCAAAAATTGACGATGTGTATGCCGTGGAATCCAAGCATTTTTACGCCATTGGATGAGTTTTCTGGATGAAATGAAGAGCAGCGCGCACTAGAAAATATCTCCAGCAACAAACTGAGCTATATTTTGTCTTGACTATCTGCGAAATAAAGCCAAAAACTTGAAGCACGTTTCTGGCGTCAGAATTCATGATATCGATAATACAGAGCAAAAAATGTGACAAGTTTAGTCAGAGACTTAAGACCCGTCGGATCAAGACTAAGACGGATCTTGAGTCTGTGTCTGAAGGCTGTGAATGGAAATTATTAATTAAAAAGTAACGTGACTATCCCGTGCCCTTAAAAAGCATCTTTGCGTGCGAGTCTGCAGTCTTCAGCTAGTCCTCATTTAAGCCACATCGTTGTACAGTAGTTATAATTAAACTACGAGTTATTGTTACTAACAAGTTGTCCAGTTACTCAACCGCTCAAAACACCTCACCCTTGAAATAACTACCTAGCACGGTTTTAAGTGACCAATCAGGAATGACAGATGTGAGAAAAGTCGAATTTACTGATCTTTTCCATCTACGCACGTACATATATTTTTTGGTCCTTCGAGCCGGATTCAGTTAGAGGTGTCTGAGTCCACACATCAACGAAACAAATATCAAGCGACTGTCATTCTGAAGACTCAAAGCAACATTTTGGAAAGTATATATTCATACATCAAGGACATCGTTGCCGACAACGCGCAACAACCGCAACCATTACACCAGGGGTGTACCTCCACGGGCTGTTTATTGCCGAACTACCTGCCATGGAAGCGCAAGGAGCATCAGTTACCTGCCACGGAAGCGCAAGGAGCACCAGCTATCTGCCACGGAAGCGCAAGGAGCATCAGCTACCTGCCAAGGAAGCGCAAGCAGTATCAGCTACCTGCCACGGAAGCGCCAGGGGTCCCAACAGCAACGGAAGGAGTCACCACGAGTGCTAACAACTCATCATCCGCCTCTGCACCGTATTTGTGCTTGGTGCACATCACACCTACACCGAGCCAAGAGCAGCCGAAGCAGTGGACAACCGAAGCAGGAGCAGCGTGATCCAGGTGCCATCCGCTACATCACGTGACATCAGTTGATACGCTTACCTTGCAACGGTTCGGTAAGTCACGCTTCTGTTAAATCACCATTCCTTTTCAATCTTTCGCATCCTTCTTTGTCTGTGTTCTTACACACAATTTCTTTTACACAAGTCGTTGACTGACTCCGACTCCGACTCCGTCCGTCGAAGATCGTATTAGAAGTTTGAAAGTCAAACGCGAAGCATTTCGTTTAGGGCTCAACGAGCTTAAAGAATTAGAAACCCAATATGTCACATTTTTAAAAACACAATCAGATCTTGATGCTGCTGACGACACAGGAGCATTTATGCGGGGGAGAATTCAGTTAAAAACATTGTATTCACATTGTCGTGCACGTGCACAGCAATATCTAATTGAGAACACACCTGCAATGTCTCACGTAAATATTGGTGAAGGATCATCAGGTAGCAACCTTCGTGATGTTCGAGCAACACCGCAATCAATCGCAGAAGCCTTACAGATTTAGAGAGGGAGAAAATTTGAAAATTGGCCTGGCTTTACCGATAAATTTTGTTCCACTGTGCACGATAATCCGCAGTTAAATGAATGCAAGAAACTTATGTATTTGAGGTCATACTTGAAAGACGAAGCTTTTAATGCAATAGAATCACTTGGCAATACTGCAGCTAATTATGCAGTAGCATGTACCATATTAGAGAGTTGGTACAGTCAGCCATCAGTAATAGTTAGCAATCACCTTCAGGCTTTATTTGAATTTCCACAGTTGGTGAAACCCACATCTTGTGATTTAAAATCATTTTTAACTACAGTGGAATCGCGGTATCGTTCGTTAATGACAATGAAGCAACCCACTACTGACACATTGCGGATACATTTATTTTTATCAAAGATAGACGGGGACACAGGTCTTAAAAGGCTAGAGTCTACACAAGATACACAATTTCCAAGGGTTGAGACTTTGGGGTCCGAGGACCTGTGGCCTCTACAGTGGGACCATCTGTCCTACTGTCGAGCCGTTCTCTCTATTTGAGGGATGTCGCAGGTCTAAAGTCCTCTCGCTCCACCTCCTCGTGGTGGACCCTGGGAACACACATAGTTGTGTGTTGCTAACGGAGCGAGGGGCATTCTGCGGGAAGTAGTCCCAATGATGTGCGAGGCGATGCCGGCGGTATCTTCGAATCCTGGCAGGGCCTCCCATGCCGGTAAGGCTCGCACGAAGAGGTCAAAACCGCGGGCTTTCAATGTGTCCTGCGAACGACCGGGGAGGTCGCCGCAGGGCCCCATACCGTAAACCGGTGGTCATGTTTTACCGGAACGGAGGGCTTGCCTTAATCGGCCGGCCTGCGAGGAGGATAAACCTCTATAAAAAAGTCTCTATCACAAGCTATCGTAACGTGGCGATGGGAAAGTCCCGGAGTAAGCGCCGAGGGAGGGCGGTGGATGCACTCGCTCATGAGCGTTCTACAACATCGGGATACTTGCCGAGCTCCCGTTGTATCTAGGCTTACCAGGGCAAGCGGCTCTGCACCGGTGGACACCCCCTTCCGCGTGCTGTATTTAGGGTATCGAGTGAGGCGCCCCCAGAAATGGGGGCGTAGTAACCAGGCCCGCTTATGAAAAACATGGATGAATTAAACGCAGAGCCTCGGAAAAGTATTGAAGAGGTTAAGGAGAGGTTACCGTGCCCGAAAACGGTCGTGGAGGGAGTGGTGGTGCCGGCGCCAACGGGGATGGGGCAACCGGCCCCGGCGGTGCCCGCGCCGTCGGTGATGGGACCCCCAGCCCCGGTTGACCGGCCCAAGCTCTGGCCAAAGAAGGGGCGCGATAAGCCCGACCTGGAGGGGGACACGGCTTCGGTCAAGTCGACCAAGTCGCCCCCCCCCCCCTCCAGCGGCGGGGGCGTAAAACGCCCACTGGATACGGGAAGAGCCTCGCCGACCAAATCGGTCAGTAAGAGGGACAAGCTGGACGTGATCCCCCAGCCCCCCCCCCCGCCCGGAGTTGAGATGCCTTCTCCCGGGGAGCTGACCGCTCTCCTGGCGGAGCAGGCCCGTGAGATCCGCGATATGGCCGAGAGGAGCCGGAATCTTAAGGGGACGTTCATTAAAGGATTCCGGGACTCCTCCGACCTCATCGAGGAGACGGCTCACGAGATCGACCGCAGGGGCTTCCCAGGGGGACACCCAGCGGTCGGCTCCGGCCCCTTGCCACTCGTAGCCCCCGGGGACGAATTTCTGCGGGAGCGTTGCGAGGACCTTAAGAGGGAGTTGCGGGAGACCCGCGACTCCAATCCCCGCCCCAAACGTTGGCGGGGACGTCGTGACGCCCGCGGCCACCGGGGCGCCCTCGGCAGGGCCGTCCGCGTCTGAGCTGATGGCTCAGATGCGGGCGCTCCTGGAGGCGGGACTGGGCTCACTCCGTGACGAAATGCGCAGGGAGCTGCGGCGCAAGGCCTCGTACGAGGAGACCGTTAGGAGGGCCCGCCAGGGCGTCGACCTCGACCTCCACTGGAAGAGGGCGGTAACCGGGGGCCTCTTTACAGAGGTCCCCGGTGCCGACGGGGGCCCCAAGGCCGACGACCTGGAGGCGAGAATGACCGCCGTCCTGGGGGGCATGGGGGTGAAGATCTCCAGGCCCGTGAAGAAGTCGGAATTCCACCTCACAGGCCTGGAGGTGTCTGTAACCCCCCAGGAGGTGGCGGCGGCGGTGGCAAAGGCCGGGAACTGCGCCGCTGAATCCGTTAGGGTGGGGGAGATGAAGGTCCCCCCAAGCGGGCTCGGCACTATATGTATGCAGTGCCCGGGCGTAGCGGCGCTGGCCATCGAGAAGGCCGGAAGGCTGCGCATGGGGTGGTCCACCGCCCAGGTGGTTGTGCTGGCACTACGGCCGATGCAGTGCTTCCGCTGCCTGGCCCTTGGCCACGTTCGGCAGCGGTGCACTGCAGAGGTAGACCGCAGCGGTCACTGCTACCGCTGCGGGGATGCCACCCACCGGGCGGTGGACTGTAAGGCACCACCCCACTGCGTGGTGGGCCACAAGGCGGGGAGCAAGACGAGTACCTGTCGCGAGGTGGTCCTGAGCGACAGCCAGTATGGGTTCAGGAGGGGGGGCTTCATAATAGACGCGTTGGAGCGCCTGAGCCTCCTCCGTGAACAGGCTGTCGCTCGGGGCAGGGTGTTGATTGCGGTGTCGTTGGACATCTCCAACGCTTTCAACTCCCTGCCCTGGAAGGAGATAGCGGGGGCGATGGAATATTTACAGGTGCCCCCTATCTCCGGGAGGTGGTCGACGACGACCTCCGCGGCAGAGAGGTGGTGTTTACCGGCCGGTACAAGACCGTGCATATGAGGGAGATGCACCGCGGGGTTCCGCAGGGGTCGGTCCTCGGGCCGCTCCTGTGCAACCTGGCATTCGACGCGGTGCTGCGGGTTGTCCTCCCCCCGGACACCCTGGTATACGCCGAGGGGTAGGATTGGAGGAGAACCAGGCACCTGCCAGAGGCTGCCCAGAACTGCGTGATCGGGCGAATCCGGAGGATGGGGCTAACCGTGGCCGCCGCAAAGATCGAGGTGATCTGGCTGTATGGACCGTCTCGGTCGTGGCGGCCGCCCCGAGGTCAAGACCTCCGGATTCGTGTCGCCGAGACCTCCGTCGAGATCGGGCCCCGTGTGAGATACCTGGGCCTGGTCATCGACGGCTGCTGGCGTTTCGTAGAGCATTTCGAGCTCCTCGCCGCCCGATTAGAGAGGACAGCATCCGCCCTTGCGCAGCTACTGCCTAATATCGGGGGGCCGGAGTTGAAAGTCTGCCGCCTCTATATGGAGGTGGTGCGGTCCATTGCCCTATATGGGGCCCCCGTGTGGCACCGCTCGCTCGGGGCCAGCCAGCAAAGCCAAAATCTCTTGGAAAGAGTGCGGCGCCGGCTGGCTCTGCGGGCCATACGGGGGTACCGCACCATCTCGGGTGAGGTGGCGGGTCTCCTCGCCGTGGTTCCACCACTCCATTTGGTGGCGGAGGAGCGGGCGAAATTATACCATATCGCCCGCTCGTTTCGCCGCCCGCCAGGGGTGGAACTCACGAGCGAGGAGGAGGAGGAGCTCGAGGCTCAGAAACGCCAGGCCCGGGCGGAAATATTTGCGGAGTGGAGGGTGCTCCTGGCACCCTCCACACGTCCGATTGTCCGGGCCCTCCTGCCCATATTTGTTATATGGTGCGGGAGGCGGGGAAGGCTGACCTTCTGCCTCACGCAGGTGCTCTCCGGACACGGTTGTTTCGGAGAGTACCTGCATAGGATGGGGCGGGAGCCGACCACGCAGTGCCACCACTGCGACGAGGATGTGGACACGGCGCGACACACCTTAGAGGAGTGCCCGGCCTGGGCCGAGCCGCGCCGTGTCCTCAGATACGCATTGGGCGGATGGGACCTCTCGCTGCCGACCGTGGTCGACCACATGGTTGACAGCGAGGGGTCGTGGAGTGCGGTGGCCTCCTTCTGCGATGTTGTAATGACCCAGAAGGAGGCCGCCGAGCGGGCCCGGGAGCGGGACCCGGGCTCCGCGAGGAGGGTGTGGGCGCGTGGTCGTCCCCGGCGCCCGCGTGCTCCTCCCACGGGAAGGGGGACGAGGGCGAGAGGGCGCGGGGTACACCCCCCAAAAAATGGTTAAAACGCCAAAACTTCTTACTGAAAGGACTACCTCCATCATTTGAAGATTTAAAAACTCTAAAGGGACTCAGGACAATCAGTGAGAGCAAAATCAAATGGGTTAAAGAGAGTACATTCACAACTGCAAAAGCACAAAGGGAAAATCGCATATTGCCAATGTTCCTGGTACAAATTAAGACTGATAGTGACCTCACAGAATTGAAAAATATCAAATACATTTTGCATCACTGAATCAAATGGGAAAAATTAAAGAGAAAGGAATAATGCAGTGTATGCATTGCCAGGTATTCAACCACACAGCAGTAAACTGCAATTTAGTTTATCGCTGTGTGAAGTGCAATGATGACTACGCTTCTGGGGAATACAAACTGACAGCTAACCTAGGAAAAACATCAAGAACAAAACCTTTCTGTGTCAATGGCAAAACAACATGACAACCTGCATCATACAAAGGCTGTCCAAAACAGCCAAAACTGAGCACCAAAGTAGCAAATCAAGACAGCACACTCAGGAAAATTATAAACCATATGTAGGGGACGAAGCCGTTAAGAGAAATCGGCGGTTAGGTCGCCGAGAACACGAAAACAATTCGCGTGTTTCACAATGAGATTCAGGCTCACAATCAGATAAAAAAGTTGAAAAATCAAATTTTTTAATTTTTGTATCATTCCAACCAAATGCAATCTAGAGAAATTTTTGTTTACTCATTGTCTAGCGAACTAGTCGGTCTAACGTCTAAAAAAAATTCAAGTCATTTGGTCCAATTTTAAAAAAGGTATGCGGTTTTTAAGAGTGTCCACTTAATATCGTCCCCGATTGTATATTAAATACACGCATCATATCGAAACATGCGAACTTCTCAATTTAAATAAAAAATGAAACAAAACAATTTATTCAATTGTATATTTCAAAATTTTAATAAGAATTTATTTAAATACATGAGAAGGTGCTTAGCTTAAAGTTTTCTTTCTTATGTAGTGAACGTGTTGGGTGAATTGTTCCTGACCGAAGCTAAAAAGAACTTTGTAGAACAAAGTTCGAAAAGATGTGTAATCATCTAAATAAAAGTGTATTATTATTGGTTCCAAAATACAACAGTCATCATGAGATTTTGAACTCTTTATCAGAAACATTCTTCGCATAATTTCAAGGTAGATATTTAATATCAGTGATACATACAAATACAGCAACTACATACTTCCTCAACAAATACTGATGTTTATCAACACAGGAAATCCTATCTTACCGTGACTGTAATTCAGTGTTACAGATATCATTGAGTAGTGATCAATTTCGGAACCAATAATATAACCAATACATGCGTACGTACATATAGGACAATTATGACTACGATTTATATGACAATATATTCACATATGAATTTAAACAATTCAAGTATTTTTGATACATACACGTTTGAATTAAAACAATTTAAGTATTTTTGATTGTGGCAAATGAGATCTTGGAATTGAAAATATCAAAGTCGTCATCGTTTTCAGTTTGCAAACTCATATTCGCAAAGTTGTTTTACTAGACTAAATAAACTGAATGAAATGAACTGTTATTTTTTGAAAATTACTTCTGAATAATTTGTTGTTTAAAATATTACATTAGAATAACTTGATTCTTATGAGGCCCAAGTCCACGACAACCTAATTAAAAAGTATCATACTTGCACCATTTAACATTTATTTATAAAGTATTTGTCTCTATAATAGTGTTGAAATGACAGGCTTCTAAGCACTTAGTTGCACTATACTGTCTATCGTATGAAATAAAATATTGATTTGGCTGTTGTTATCTTATCTCGGAAAACTCTTAATTCAAAATCCAACTAACAGATAAGAGGCTAAAATGGTAAAGAGCCATATGAGTCGTTGTATGCAATCCGCAGACTATTTATATACACACTGTACGTCTAGGCTATAACCTACTAATTTTTTATTTTTTTATCAATTGTACGATATAGTATTACAATATTATGTATACAGGGCGTCCCAAAAATGTTGTACTTCGTTCAAAGGGGTGGTTCTTCAGATCATTTGAAATATACTTTTCCGTTGTGAAAATTTTTTCTGCGGCTTTGTTCAGAAGTTATTAATGAAAGACATGGACCAATCAGAGCGCAGCTGTACATGTATAAACTCCGATGGTCAAATATAGAGAACTGTAATAACTAGACTGCAGGTTTTATGCATTCATAATAAAATTGAATAAATAGAATATTAAATAGTGGGGAATTGAAGGAATTCAAGCATGTCATGAATTATTTTCAAACGATTAAAATTATTAAAGGGAGGAAGATCTTCTATAAAATTATTCCAACGAAAAACTCACTATAACTCGAAAACAAAGACAAGTAGGGCATATGTTTACAGGAACTTTTTCGATTACTTTCATATGTAGAATTTGTATCCTACCAAATGTAGTATTCCACCCCAAATTGAATGCTTCTTGTCTCTAATTGTAAGACATAATTTTTGTCTTAATGATATCTCAAGGTTGGTACAACTGACTGAGTAGGCAATGGGAGGGATGGGCAATGGGATGTTAGCTGGGAGGTGCCCTGTTGAGTACTCGCGCGATCTAGCCACCTCCCCTTTAGCTTAGGTGGGCGTCGCTTCCCCTAGGGAGCCGGGGTATGCGAAAATCATTCTCTCACGAAAAAAAAATGTTGGTACAACTGCCTGTACCTGAAGCTTCAAGATCTTTGTAAAGAGGGAGCATCAATCTTCAAATCTATGGTGAATTCAGTCACGAGAAAAAATTTCTTAACGTGTTCATAAATGTTTCAATTAGTAACATTTTCGATCAAAAAGGTATCTTCGGTTTGCCAGTCGCTGTATCATGTAAAAGTATCTTACTTAGATCAAAATGAACGATGGATGACAAAAGTAGAGGGTTTAGGTTTTAAAATGATTCCAGGTATATTGTTATACTATTTGTTTTATCGAAACGATCACAGTTCAAATGTCGACAATTTAGTGTTCGAATACTTTTTGGATCTATTTGATAGAAGACTGCACAAGTGTAAAAAGAATAAGTACAAGTGCAGAAAAGATACTACCGGATAGACCTGGGAAACTGTTGGCTCGCGAGCCACATGCAGTGTCGCCTGATGTGTGGGGAGGGGGCGGGGGGAGCACGAATTCAGGGGAAAAGTTACCCTCTCTCTGCCAGTACCGGATTAATTAGGTGACATTGTGACACCGACCCTACCTGGGGGGTAGAAGAAGGGGAAGAAGGGGAAGTCAAAGTGGGGATACAAGTCTTGATCTGGCTACACTGGCCGCATGCGAGTGCGTTTCCCACTTTTGAGATGCCCCACCATGCTTCTATGGAGCGTGGGAGAAGGGGCGGGGGGCTAGAAATCTATATAGGAGGTTGTCTCCAGGAGAGATAAAAGCAGGTTAGGGTAATATGAAATGGCCAGTGGTGGGTGAACCTGTACACTGGTAGTGGGAGTCGTAAAGCAGGCCTGGAATATAGTATAGATGGATGTGTGACTTAACATATGGTGTGTAAGCCAAGTCCATCTCTTGACCGTACATTTGAAATTAAATACAATAAATAATACTTTCTGGATCTATTGTATGCATTTAGTCCGCTATAAGCGTTCCCCTCTCTATTTACCTTTCCCTTGTTTTAACTCTAAAATATCTGGGAGTGTCGTAGGGAGTGCCTGAGTGCCTCTCTGTAAAAGATTCTCGAAAATTTAGTTACTTCCGGGAAGAAGATGACGACTCATCCTTTCGAACCAAGGGTGTGAAGGAAAAGGAAACGAGTCCGAGACGATATCAGGTCTTGGCATTGAAGATCCGAAAATCAAAGTCTCTCGATACAGGAGCCAAATAGAAATATCTGTTTTTTCTTAATAATTGTAGGATGTTGAAAATGATATAACGATATCATACATTCTGATAATCTTTCTACTGTTTTAAATTTCTTCTACTCATTTTTATCATAAATGTTTAATAAATCTAATTATTACACATTGGAACAGTATTGGAACCACCTATTGTAGAGAAGGAAACTATTATTGGTAACATTATGGATGAATATTTCATTATTTTGAAATTAAATCTGAGTATAACAAGTGTTGTTACCAGATTTATAGGTTTTCAGAACATAGTGATTTAACCCTTTGCACTCGAAACTATTTCAACTCCAAAACGAAATATTTCTTCCGACCTAAAATATTTCCCTTCTATATATTTGTGTTTGTGTTACACATACGAAACTGGTGGAATTTACTCGTACAATACTGAAATGTTTAGTAACATTAAATACAAAAAAATTTCATAACGTAAAAAATATTTTGAATACTGATATAGCAATTTTTAGTGACGCCTTATAGTCGCCATTCGAGTGCTAAGGGTTAAAATATAAGGGTTAAAATATAGCAAATACAGTTAACAATCGAACAGTGTGACAAAATAGATTTTAAACATGTAATTAATAAACGCATGTAATAGCATTTACATTAAACGTAGCACGTTAGCTGTTACACTTAAAGTCAAAGGTGGGTCAACAAAAATAACATTTAATTTTATTAAATAATTTTTAAGTGAACATGTATATCTATGTATTATCATACTGTACAAATTCGTTCGATCAATTCAAATCAATAAATTTACTAAATAATTCCCCTCAAAAATGTCTTTATAATTTCAATAATTGGATAAAAATTTAACTTCATAAATGCCATTTAACTGTCTGATGGAGAATATGTTTAAACAGATCAAATCAGATTATTCAGTATAGAGATAAAAATGGGAATATATATACATACATATTGTATATATGTATATGTACATATATATTGTGTTCTCTGATTCTTGGCCTTGTATATAAGGCCATTTAACTCTTTTTATATTTTTAGCTTATAACAGTTTTGTATGGAAAATTAATAAAAAATAAGTCGCATCATCAGCCTTCGAGACAGCTAATTTTAAACTAACAGATTCTGTCTTACAAAACTCAAATTCTTAATAACAACAGTGGTAATACAGCTGTTTCGTTTTTGATAATGTATAGAATTTCACATTGCACATTTTTGATTAAGACAGATTGCAATGTCCGAGTAATACAGCAATTTAAAATCTAACAATATACTTTATACAATTGATTCCTAAACAAATAAGGTACTCTAAAAATAAATAATTAGTGAAATTCTTTTTCCAAGTCATATACGAAAACTGCTGGAAATAATATAAAACATGTTTACGTATTTATAACTAATCCGATTGTTTAGTGTTTCACACAAGAAAAAACAATAACAAATACATCTGCAGCTAAATAGATCACAACGCATACGAGCGTGTAGCTTATACTAAAAAGTACAGCGTAATTACGCGGAGTGCTTGGGAGACTGCCTCATTCCAAAGTAGAAGAAACGCAGTTTGATTAATCGCATGACCTTGTTCCAAATAATGCGACGATACTTCAAATCGAACATTCACATAAGATTAAACCCAAAAGATTTATTGACACAACAAGATCTTGCTTGATCCAATGAAAAACATATGATTCACCTTAATTGCTTACGTTGGGTAACAATACTGTTTACATTGAATAAGTAAGTACATTACACAATTAATCGTACATTACGTAATTAAGTGTATAATTTTACAGCGTTTGTAGTTGCAGCAGCAATCGTCTTATCCCTATCATTCAGACCTGGGCACTTCTGAAATAAGATTATTTAAAATATTATTTCAAAGAACATATTATTTGATTTTATAATTATTTGAAATAATTATTTCAGAGAATTGCGAAATTGTTCTTCAAAATTATATCAGCTAACTGGATTATCAAGTTAGAGTCCAGTTTACACTGACACCCTTAGTTGCATATTATTTTGAGAATTATTTCTTTTGACATTCTCGAAATAAAGAAATATCGAAATAATATACTTTTTGAGATTGCTATTGTTTAAATTAATTCAATATTGTCTTTATTCTCAATTAACAGTATTGAAAATAACGGTGCAAAATAAATTGTTTCAAATAGTTATCTCTTATTTGCGTTAAAAATAAAATATGCCTAGGTCTGCTGTCATTGAATGATGTATTACATTGTTCATTACAAAAACATTATTTAAATATATTTAAATGTCAAAAAATTATTTCTTACAAAACAAAGCAAATTACATTTGTATTAGACTTTTCGTTCTCGCCATAATTAGGGCGTCTCGGTTTATGTTATTACATGCAGTTGTTATGCGATTCCGAAGTTCTTGAACATTATTGACTTTTGTGTCGTATACTACGGATTGCAGATATCCCCAAAGATAAGGTGGTCGTAGAAGGTGGATCACAATTTGAACATCTAATGTAATTTGCTTTGTTTTGTAAGAAATAATTTTTTATAAATGTTACGTTTGCACAAAATTTTCGAGTTTGAGGTCATTTCAAGGTCATAGTATAATACACTGTTAAATTCGTCTCGACGTCAGCAACAATTCTATGATGTCCAAAACATGTGGTGCCATTTAAAAAAGTCAAGGTGACCTTTACTTTTTTACGTAAAAAGCATTTTTTTAGATTTAAGAATATGCTAACATGTAGCTCGTTAAGTACTGACAAACTTTTGTCTAAAACATTTTTTAATTGCACTATCGAAAATGCCTAAAAAATGGTGATTAACTTTTGTTGAAAATATTTTTTGTCAGATTATCGCAAGTACTTAAAAAATCGTGAAAACTGTTACATGTGACACCCTGTATAAAGTTCCAATAAAAAAATACCGATAATCTTAAAATCTCTTGAAAAAAATGACTTTGAGAAAAGACTGTTCCCACCCGTGTGTAATCCTCAAGTTATTGTGTAGATAAAAATAATAATATTTTGATCTATATTCGAAAAAGTAAAGCCAATAAAAGAAGTGGAAGAAAATAAATTCACAAAAATTTCCACCTTTTTCTTTTATCAAAACAACATTTTTAATTCTTAAGAGTTTCGCCGTAAAAGTTGATGGAGCTGCTAACAGCATCAGGAAATGCTCGCTAAGAATAAACCAATATAATATAATAAATACTCTTTTTGGTGCAGACTTTAAACTTAACCCCTTGTCCTATGAGCTAAGTCTCGACGGCGCGGTCCACAATGAACAACAAGGTCGGTCACGCGTCGAATCATTTAGCTGTCCAGCCGTGTTCCCAAACTTGTACGAAATGTTTACGTTTGGTCCGATCGAAGTGCCATGAGTTAGGCTCGCGTTGTTTACGTTTGGTCCGTTCTTAGTACCACGAATTTAGTACCCGAATTTCTTTAAGTTAAGAGGTTAACTTAACACTTTGAACATAGCATAAGTGTATTGCTATATTTTAAACTTGCATTGTCGAATTGATTAAAATTATAATTCTTTTTAATTGAATCAACATCTTGTTGGTACCAAGTATTCTACAAGTAACGTCACAATTATGACATTTACCTCGCAAACCTTTGGTTCCATTTTACAGAATACATTCATGCATAAAAGACGTAAATCTGGAAGAGACTAACTTGATGGAGTGAGAGACGCGAGATAACACGAACCGATGGAATTTTTGTTTTATTGCTGTCTGCTTTTGATAATGATGCTCGTTATATAATATACAGTGAAAAGGATCACATGTCCGCAATTACTCACACTATCTCTTGACGTTAGATTTATGACTATGCGGCAGCTCTATTGTTGTGAAAATATAATAGCATCGCTCTAACTTGAACACGATAATTTGCTAATGATAACAACTTCGTAGTTTTAAAAAACAGCTCTTCGTGTTTCTTATTGTGTCATAGATTCGTAATACAGTTTTCTTTCGATATAAGACGATGGCTCGAAACGGCTTTCGACGTATTACGGATGAGGGTATCTATTCGGCATGGTATTATTCTTGAGTAGGCTGAGACTTTATGGGACCGACAGGTCATAAAATGGTATGTTGCGTTGCCTTTAATTGTTTAAAAGATTGCCCAAATTTCATTGTGGTCATCGAAAAACAATTCCGTAAGAAAATTTTGCCATCTTGAAGCAAACATTGAATTCTGAACCGATATCACATTATCATATATCAGATAATAGAAGTTGATGTAAAAATGAATCCCAAAACAGTTTATTGAATAATAAAAAATTCGTACCATTTAAAAGCCATAAATTAGTTTTATGTGACGCTAATAATTAACTGTCACAAATATTAGATTAGACTTTTCAGGATAACAAACTCACTCGCACAACAAATGTAGAAAAACTAATTTTTCTGACGAGCAACATTTTAATTAAAATGAGCGTAATGACTTAAATTATTATTTTCATAGTTTAAAGGAAGGGGAAATCACAATTCAAGTGAGAATCCGCAATACGTCCGAAGCCCCTCCCAGCCATCGTCTTATATCGAAAGGAAACTGTATCTCTGTTAACTGGACGTCCCTGACTAACACAACTTCCTAAAATTGATTTATTATTTCGCACACATCTTAGAAAACACACTGACCACCATATTTTGAAAACTCTGTTCTCTGAAACCTCTAAAATTTTCACTGATGGTTCCAAATTCACTGAAGAAACGGGCTGTGTAATTATTCATCCTGACGACCGTATATTATACAAACTCTATGATTCTTGTTCAATTTTCTATAGCGAAACGTTTGTTATCCAGTTGGTCTTCAGATTAATCATCAATTCTAGCAATCCAAAATATATAATCTTCCCAGACTCCAAAAGTGTAATTTCGTGTTCGGAAAATCATGATTACGGAACACCGATAATCCAAAACATATTTAATTTAATTTCGATTACATCTATATAAAAAGAATAAAGATATTATTGGTAACGAGGACGCTCACTTAGGAACTAATGAAGCTATAGAAACATCACCTTAAAATAATCCGACTTTTCATTGATTTAATTAATCAATTTCATTGATTTTAATACATAGGAGAGACCAAATTGTTACTCCATGACTTACAATTACAATTTGCCACTTAAATGTTAAACACCTTTATAAAATTACAAAAAATCCTCCAATTTTGTGTAACTCTTGCGATACAATTCTATCCATAGAACATATTCTTCTTGACTGTCTAGCGCTTCGGACACAACGACTAACGTTTGACATTCCAACCAATCTCATTGTCAGTGATTGTCTAAATAGCCAAAAGAATATTGTTCTTGCATTTCTCAAAACGATAGAACTTTATTGTAAAATATAATGGTTAAGCTTTATATATTTTGGCGAAAAAATGCCGAAAGTCCAAGTTTTAATCTAGGAACTCACTGGTTGGATGTTTAAAGTTGAGTGACTGGAAACGTTTTTGACAGGTACGGGCGCCGCCATGTTGGTATGTGTACTCTAACGAGCGGAGCCGCTAGATGGCAGCACAAGCACATGATGATGTCGATAACGTAGATCTGCAAGCGTAGTTGGGCCGGCCCTGACAGCAGCCCCCCCCCCACAAACCTAACCCCGACCAATCTTCTCGTGGGTCCGCTCAGTGGAAAATGCCCGAGGTCATACCAATATGGCGGCGCCCTTCCCGGTGGAAACCGTTGAAAATCGCACATTTTTACACGCGCATAACTTTTGGACTACTGATCTCTTTTTCGTCAAAATCTACAGAACTGCATAAAAACAAACCTTAAAACTTAAACCTTAAATTTAAAACCTGTTTGTTGCAATTTATCTAGGAAATTTTGATTTTGCATAAAGATCCGCATCTAGGTCTGATTAAACTGTGAACCATAACAACATGTTTACATCGTACGTACACTTGTTCAGCAAAATTAAATTGGGTCACTGGTTTCGTTTAGAATTTAAAAATACCTCTAACTCGTTTCTTTATATTATAATTTAAAACGATGCTACATCGTAAATTTTTTCCGAAATTTATAAAATAGAAAATGAAAAATAAAACTTACCTCGATTTGCAACGAGAACGCTTCTGATGGGTTTGTACTGAACATCAGTGGCAAATAGTCTTGATGGAATATTACGCACTTGCAGCACATTGTTGTACTTCATCAACGCACTTCGGGCTCGCGAGTATTTCATTTTGAACATTTTAATTAGAACACAGTCTTTAAACGTGTTGATTGCACAGCCTTCTATGTATAACAGGCAATGAAAATTACCCGGCACTTAACTAATTTATTGAGATAGTTCGTACACAATTGTTGACGTGTCAGGTTTCTGTTCACAATATAGGGATTTGCCTTTCACGAATGCCCTTTATTTTGTATACTTTTATCCACGGTCAGTCGAGATTTGGCTGTACCAAAGTATAAGGAAAAAGATAGAACAATTTTTACTTTATAAAATGGTTCAATTTAACCCCTTTGCTACAACGTGTTTTCGCTTCACAACCCCATCATCAGACAACACTATTACTATAATTAATTATAATTACTGTTACTGTTACTTAAATAATTATAATTATAATTACTGTTATGCTGTTTAAACACGCATAACTTTTGTACCAGTGAATTCCTAAAATTAAAACTTGGATTTTTGTTATTTTATCGTCAAAATCTGCAGGATGACACACAAAAAAATTAAAAATTTCTGGGTCCGATAAGTGAAGTTTAGCCTATATTTGTTTCTATGTTTGGATCTTTTCTATCATTTGAGACCTTTTAAGAAATTCATGACAACAAATTGTATAAAACTTGCCTTAGATGCCTTTCGTATATGTACTGTTTTAAGTCTCTTAGCAGAATCTGACGAAGAATCCCTAGACTTTAGAAAGAGGAAACTGGGTTTAACATACGGCATAAAATTATCCACTACTCCAACTAAGCCCTTTCTGTTTGACTTAGAATATAATTAAATGATACAATTCAAATACTACCCCCAGTAATAACTATATCTTTATGCAAAATAAAAATGGTTGGCATTAATTACAAGAAACAATAGCCATACAGATCTTCATTTTCTTCTTTAATAATCTTAACAAACTCAAGACAACATGATTTGCATTCTTAAATTCTTTTAATGTTTCTACTGTCTTAAATTGCACCAGGTCGTTTTTGTCACAAATGTATAAAATCGGCAGTCTAATCATTAAGCACACATCTGAAAAAACATACTGACCACCATGTTTCTAAAACCCTGTTCTGTTCCACTTCAATGTTTCGTCTAGTGATGGTGTTTTGATGTGTCAAACTTCCACAGGGTATCAAAAGGGTTAAAAGAGCACAGCTTGGTCAAGCTTTTCAAAAAATATTTACTGGTCTATTTAAGAAAATGTTTTTTCTTTGTTTTAAATAACACTGCTATGTAATTGCACATGTATTGGATGTTTGAATTATTTAAAGATATATATATTTTTTCTTTTTTTTTTCTTGTCTGGAGAACTACTTTTCTTGACTGGAGAACACTGTTTCGGGGGGGGGGGGGGGGGATTTTTGTTGCTGCACTAAACTCGCGGCTTTCAAATAAGTACACCAGGATCGAATTCGTTCGTTGTCGGCAGTACTGCGTGGTGCGATGGTCAATTTCCTGAAACAAACAATTTATAAATTCAAGGTTAGCAAATCAAAACTTCTGCCGGTATATATTGGAGAATTAGCACAACATGTAATCAGTAAAATTGTTAAATAAATTTTAACAAACGAACTCATATTGTTTACTGTATGTTACTGTAGTGCAACTTCTATTAAGTTGTTGCATATGAAATATCCGATTTCATAATGCAAATGTTCCGAAGTGTTTTTCTCAAGAAATATTATTATAATCTACAGGTTTATTATACAGGGAGTCCCAAAAATGTTGTACTTCCACGAGAAGGGTGATTCCTGAGATCATTTGACGTAACTTTTTTTATAATTTTTATATACATTTATGTACAGTTTATATATACATTTTTATTCAGAATACAAAAAAATTATACGTTAAATTATGCGATTCCATTAAAATAAAATAAAGATGACAAAATAGCGGCACTGAATTACATCCCCCTCGAGACAGAGAAAGTTTTGTATGAAACACTTTTTCAAATAACTAATAGTTTTGGTTGTAGTATTACGATTGAACTACAAAACATCTACCAATTCGCGAATAAGCATTTTGTTTTAATTGATTTTATCCAAAACTATACATGAGAGATAAATAAGTATATCAATCCTACATGTACATACATATATTCATAATGCAAAATCTATAATAAACGCCTATCGAAAAATGGAAATGCAAAATAAATGTTGAACAGTATACTAGATAAATACTTATACTAGATAAATTTTACAATGTCTCCTGATATAGATGAAAAAAGTTTGAAAAAGCATGAGTAGGGGTTACTCATTCGATTTCCATTGCAAAATATTAATAAATAAACTCCGCCAATAGCGGTGCGTGAGCTGTCAATTTTGTCTGTGTATTTGCCTTGTCATGTTGTTCTTGACCTGACTTAAGCGTGCCAATATTCATCAATAAAATTTTTAATTTTGAATAACCAAAGAAACTGAGTCTACCACATACTCTATTTTAAAATTTCGCCATTTCTACCATTGATTACCAACATTTTGTATAGCGAGAAGTGTTGCTATTTTATTTAAGTAATCCCAATGTTTGATTGGTTAAGGTGATTTTTTTTTTTTAATTAAGAAGCCATCCTTTATGAAGCTTTTAATTGTTCGTTACCAGAAGTACAGATTGGCGAGCGTTCTGCGGCCTTTAATTTTTGCGATAAACAAGAAACAAATAATATTTTTAATTATTGCTCCCGTACATCGTCGCTGAACCTAACAAACTCAAAGAAAATATAAAATTGTCTTAGTAAGATTTTGAATAACAATTTACGATTATGGTCAGAATTTTTCGTACTGTTTGTGTAAAAGATGGTTTAATTTGGTTTTCTAATCCCTTTACGGACAAAAATTTCTTGAAATATTAACAGCGTTTTCATCAGGGAAATAGATTGTACGAAAGTTTTAAATAATGTTGAAAAAAAATTTGTTTGAAACCGTAGGAATTAAATACACGAATCAAAGAAAAACACGTTCAAAGTTTTTTTTATATTATATGATACAAGCGAAGATTTCACTTTTAAATTAGTATCTCGTCGTACGTAGACATGTGTACATATCTGTACGTTACTATTAACGAGTGTCATCGATCCTGCTGATTTTTCTCATTGAAATGTTACGTAACGCTATGGCGTGATCGTATTTACATACATTGTGAAATAGTTTGAATATTATGTAGTTACTACTATAAATTCCATGATACGTATTCTAACAACTCTTGGTGAACATTGAACCAGTAGAACGACTGAAGATTAGCCAGTTATTGCGCTAATGCTTGTTTTTGTCGTCATGTTATCATTTCTTTATCGCGTAGATCGTGACGAGCGTTTCAACTGAAACGTGATTAGTCCCACAGTAACGTTGCCGAGATTAAGGACTTCAAGAATGCTTGTTTGTCATCACGAGATCGCTCACTCATCACATGACTAATTGATAACAAATGAAAATAGACAAAACACAATAATGTACGATAGATCTCCCTGCATTTGATTGAGTATGGAGATAAAAATATTTGAATACTGTTCTATTATATTGATTCATTTATTCAAACTGACAAGGAGACTAAAAAGCCTTCAGGAAGAAATTTCTTTAGTCTCTAGAAATTTCTGAAATTTCTTTACCAAAATAGAAGAGACTAAAAGCCTTGCCGTCACCGATTTGGTTGAGATTTTGCAGAGTTATAGAGTTAGTTCTCCTCATTACGAAAATACCCCATTATATTTATATTTAAAGTTTCGACATAACCGTAAAATGCCAATTTAGTTTAAGACATTACGTCGTAACGAAGTAACGTCGTCGAAGTACTTTTCCACATCTTTACATAGATATTTGTTGATGTCTCCGTAAATGATTAATTAGGGTAATAAAATTAAATATTGAAAGACAGTAATGGTTATTTCTGTTTGAATTAAATTCAGGTTAGTAATCTCACTCGAACGTGTCAATGTAAAGTAACTGATAGTAAATCAAAAGTATTGTCGAAAAAATTCGTAAAAGAAATATTACATACAAATCTTTCGATTGTTTACGCAGATAAACATTTGTACATTTCACAATGTGATAGGGATTTTCATCATGTCGGAAACCGTAACTTTAGCATAACGCGTTACTTAAAATTAGAAAATATGTGTTAAAAAAATATTTCGGAATTTCAGTCTTCAGTCGGCTTTCAAATTAAACAGAATACAAAGACTGCCGTGACTACAAAACAGCTTTTTTGTCGGTCTAAGGCAATGTAGTATGTAGTTTCAATTCGAGAATCGTCTCGGGTGTCAACATGCTCATTCGGATGAATGAAAACTAAGCTTGATTAAAGTCGTTTCGAATACATATATTGCTTCAGTTATTTCTGGTACATCGAGAGTACAGTGAAGTTATTGTATCCATTGAAGACACACTGGGGGAAATAATATATATAATTCTCGATTATCACATTGAAACAAACAGTATTGTAACAAGGTTGGTGTGAAAAAGTCAGTAGTCTTATTTACATGACATACAGCTAGTCGGAAAAATGCATATACACTCGTATTGAAGTTACATTTTTTAATATGTAGCAAAAAAAATGGCAATAACTGGTCAATTTAAATATGTATGTTTATTGTAGTAATGTTCTTTTTTCCTTAATGTTACCACGTATTCCACTATTTTATTAAGGCATAATTAGCGTACAGAATGGGATTCCCCTAGAAATGAATGCCGTTATATATTTGCTTTCCTTTTCTCGTTATATATTTGCTCCATTTGCTATTTTCCATCGGTTACTACAATGGCTGCGAAAAGGAAGGGAACAGATGTTTCTCTTCGTCAAGTTATTGTTAATTTATATTGCAAAGGAAAGTCTCTTTGCGAAATCGGTACTATAGTTGATAGAACTCATTCTACTGTACATAAAATAGTTGATAAGTTTAAATATTAAGGCACATTAAAAAATAAGTGCGGTCGAGGGAAAAAGAAAATTCTTACCGAATATCATGTAGGATATATTGTGCAACAAATTAAAATTGAACCTAACACTAGTGTGTCAAAATTAACAGTGGGTGTATCCTCAAGACTTGGTAAACCTGTTTCGAAGAATAACATTCGCTAACAATAAGTTTTACATCAAGAATATACATCCTTATTAAGTAAATAGAGTAAAACGTTTAGAATTTTCTACTGAATAAGTAAATTGTCGACAAAGGTCTTGGAGAAACACAGCTTTCTTCCGATCAAAGTAAAATCAATTTATTTATAAAAATAGTATATGTACAGGGTGTTAAAAAATTATATGTCACGGCCACCATAGCGTGATTCTACACCTACGATTTGGTGGAAATTGACATAAAAAACTCCCCGCAAAATTGACCTTGATCGTGAAAATTAAGGTCAAAAAAACAAAAATTTTTTTTTCTTTAATCGTGTTCTACTGGTCATAAGGATCAACTTTGTGAAAGAAACCATGGATCGCATCTCAACCGTTCTCTTAAGAAATGATGTTGCATTTCTTATCATTTTTGCAGCTTCTTTATTTGTAAATTTTTTACATCCAGCGCCAATATATAAGTAAATAGCGTACTATCATACAGCGGGTACCATCAGTAAGCTATCTCGTTAGGTATGAAATTATCATAATCATGATACTCCTATTTCCCTAATTACAGAATGAAAGAAAGAAGCTGCAAAAATTATAAGAAATGCAACATCATTTTTTAAAAGAACGGTTGAGATGCGACCCATGGTTTCTTTCACAAAGTTGGTCCTTATGACCAGTAGAACACGATTAAACAAAAAAATTTTTGTTTTTTTGACCTTGATTTTCAAGATCAAGGTCAATTTTGCGGGGAGTTTTTTATGTTAATTTCCACCAAATCGTAGGTGTAGAATCACGCTATGGTGGCCGCGACATATAATTTTTTGACACCCTGTACAGTATCTACTCAATAATTGTCCAAAACACAGGTCCGACTGGGAAAAATGATCGGCTAGAAGTCAGTTCAATAACTGCTACGGAAAGGCACACTGGCAAGCCGCTAAAAGGGTGTTGAGATACCTTAAGGGAACTAATGATTATTGTTTAGTTTATCATTCAGGTAACGGCTCGTTAACAGATTATACGGATGGCGATTGGGGAGGTTGCGAGATCGACCGACGTTCATTTATCGGCTACGTATTTTATTTTTGCGGAGGTCCTTTCACCTGGGATTCCCGGAAGCAACGGACAGTTGCGTTATCCTCGACTGAGGCTGAGTACACAGCCATTACGGATGCCAAAGAAAGGAAGGAGGTCCTTTACCTTTCTAACACATTTAAGAAATACACTGATACATTTTACATTTCAGATTCATTTTTTATGGTAAGATCATTTCTTTATACAGGGTGAGTCTGGTAACACAGTCGATGTCAAAAAATTCGTAACTTATTTGTTGTACGAAGAAAATGTTGAAACAAATGTTGCATGGTTTCTAAGGGGACATACAGTGTTGTAATCTGGTTTTCGTAACTTTGATATTTGTGAAGGTCACTTTCAGTTTTTAAATAGAATGCCCAACATTTTTTCTCGAACTCGGACAAAGCACAAAATTCTGCGCAAAAAAGTATTGACCTTCATATATCCTAAATGTAATAGATAACGAGATATTCGGATATTCTATTTAAAAAACTGAATGCGACCTTAATACCTTGATAAACAATAAAAGTAACAAAGAACAGATTACAGTGTATGTCCCCCTAGAAAGCATGCAACAGTTGTATGAACATTTTTTTCGTACAGCAAATAACTTACGAGTTATTCGAGATCGTCGGTGTTATCAGACTCACCCTGTATATGTGTACAGTAAAGTAAATCAGGAACAAATGGTAATAATCATTTTGCAAATAACTATATTTTAAAGTTGTGTTGATATGTGTTAGCTACTTCTAGTTCAACTTGCAGCGGCTTCTATTTTTTTACGCAACACAATTAAGAATGAAAACAGATAAAAAGTTATTTATATTAATAATTGTACACATTACTGAATGTATTAGAAAATAAATTCATTGAATAGATAAGAGAAAATAGATTATTTTGCTGTATTGACGTCGAACTTAGATATTGCTAACGTAGATTTTTCGTTTTATGACATGGTTCGTTTTACACGGCATTGTTATTGCGTAACACGTAGACTATGAACCTCAGACGAGTCATTTGGAATGTTACTGCATTTCAGTATGTATAATCCCATATCAGTTTTGCAAAGAAAAGGAATGGCGAAGTTGTAATCTAGCATTTCAATATTTCCTATTTTTATAAACTGATTGGATTTTGTATGTCTTCACATATTAATCGTACTAATTTTCACAGCATTTAAATTGATGGCGGGTTTCTACTTTAGTTCGTGTTTTAGAAATAGTGAGAAAATATTTTAATGCTAAATAATACGTCAACGCGACAATAGAAAGTTGTACTATAATATGTGAGAGTACAGAATGAGAAACAATTTCACGTTGCAGAGTTGAATTTTGTATGGAGAAATAAAGCAAAAGACTAAAGTATACCTAATTTATTTTTTAAAATAACTTTAATATGTGGTGTGTATTTGGGATTGTAAAGATTCAGATTGACCATCATGCAAAGCTTTTTGTTTCTCCTATCAGCCATAAAATTAATATAGAGTCAGTGATTTGAAATGAAAATCACATATTATTTAAAAATTCGTGTTAAGCGATACTTATTTCATAGATGTTTAACGCATAATAATCTTGACGATATCGCTTTTATTTCCGATATGATAGCAACGGAGCAGTTACGCATTCTTGAAATTAAATTGTGAGCTCACGTGCGTGTGTGTTTGAACTTGTCAAGTGTTTGCGCAAAAATCACGAGTATTCGTGAAAGCAATGACGAACATAACGAACCATTCGCAAGATTATTTTACGTATAATAATTAGCCATTGGAAAGCAATATTTTTCAATATTCATATATGTACTGCCAAACATATAAAATATTCAATTCAGTATGATACGTAGTCTCCTAATTCTAGGCACACACTTTAAGTCAGAATAACTTTTTTATAAATTAACCAAACGACTTCAATTTTTCTGTCGAGCTAGACGGGTTAGCTTATTAAATGGTATGTAATTAAAATTTTGGAAAAATTGCGTTTAGTCTGAATTATGAAAAAAATAGTAAAACATACTTTTCACAACTATTTTATTTCAGCTTGTGTCGATACTTTAGAAAATGTGTTTTTTAGGTCCACGTAAGTTATATACAGGGTGAGTCAAGGAGCGTGTCTGGGCGAGCTAATTTTTTTGGATTGGTTGGTATCCACTCCTTATTATATGTCATTTTTCACCTTTCTTTTTCTTTCAGTTGCCATGGAGCACGGTCGCCTCTAGCACATTGTGGTAACGCTATCATCAGTCCGATTAAAAGTGTAAAGTGTAAGTACATATCCAGTGTCGCCAGATCAAGACTTGTGTCGTTACGACGCGACACGTTTATACTTTCTGTATTGTTCTCCGAGAAATAAAATTCAAGGATTTGTATAGTATGAAAGGTTAAGCTTCACCTTGGCAACCCAGAGATTAAAAATTTTTTTATATAATTCTGTAGATCTTGACGAGAAAATGCCAAAAACCCAATCTTCAGAGGTCATTTAGGGCGTTTTTCGTTTTCAGGAAAGAGATTAGAAAAATTCTAATCGAAACGCGCGCGGAGAAACTTTTGCGTACGTAACACAATACAAAATAAGTGGAAAGTTAAATTCTTTGGGATCTTCTTACTTTCGACCACTTTCATAATTACCGTCACATATATTCAGTATCGTTTTCTTTTCTGTACTTTTTATACTATTACCCCTTTTACTACTACATGGTTATAAGTTGCATTCGACGTTTCTGAAATAGAATCTGGTGCTTTTGCCAGGAAACACCGATTCTCGGAGTTACGTACTGAGACTAAATTTTCTCGTTTGCCAAGGTAACTACAAAGAAGAATTGATTCATATTATTACTCTGAACGAAAATGCTACCCGAACATCGTCAAATTACAATCTACAGTAACAGTCGCTTGAAACATATTTCAGATACAGAATTAGTAATACTAATTACGTAATCTAAATAATATTAAAATACACTCCCCATCGAGTAGTTATTTAAATGTCATCTGTTTGTGTGTGTAGCCTTTTCTAAATGATAAGAATACAGAAAAAATGAGGAAAGAGAAAAATAATACTGTTTTTGTAAACAACATAATGGTGCATCACATGAAAGCGAGTATCAAGACAAAAACTATGTGCAATAGAATAACCTTCAAAGTTGTACAAGGTCAGGAACGTAAGATTTACTTGGAATACTTCTAATCATTCTACATATGTGGTCTACATTATATATACAAGAATACCTTATTGACAAGTTTATATAACATTTCAGTGTCCTCTATTGGCAAGAACACATTGCTCAACTTTGTGAATCATTTTTAGTGACATTCACTAGTGTTTTCTATTCGCTATTATTATTTTTTTATACTTTTAACAGTGTCTCATTAAAAGAGATCCAAAGATGATCAGTTTGAAAATCTTGGAGCCCATTTTACGGATTCATACGTTCCAGTTAATTTCTTTGCAAACATGTCATCTAAGTAATTTTTCACTGCACTACAATTATTATTTAGTTGCATAAGAAACGGCCGATTCATAACAGTAACTTTAAACAAACATAATTTTCTCTAAATAAAACTTATTGACTAAAGTATGCATCATTGTAACCGTCATATTCTGTCAAAAAATGACGAGTTTTTCGATTACGCTATGGTAAATACTGAATTTTTTGGTTGTTCACCTTCCTCGTTTATTAGATTATCATCTATATTTTGGGGCTTTTTCTACCATTGAGTACTAGCGTGTTTATTTACTACCACATTTTGACCAACCATCACATAATGTTTTCATCAATATGTTTATTTTTTCGCTCATATAAACAGAACACACGTCGGTCACATTGACCGATGTTATAATAAATTTCATCTAAACACACTTAGTATCTGCCAAATCAGCTTTCAGCAATCTCCTTTGTACAGTTAATAAAACAAGTAACCAGTTTGTCAGATAGCAGACCTTATTAACTCATCGTATGAAATGTTATTTTCATAATCATTCTAAATTCGATCAAAGAAGATGGTTACTATTGATTTATTGTGATTAGTAGACTGCGGATTTTATGAATTTATGGAAAAAATGTAGTGGAGAAAATTTAAGACTCTGAAGAGATTACAAAAATTTAAGGACGTCGATATATTATTTTCAACTCTAGAAAACCTTCAAAGTCAGCAAAATATTTTTTATTGAACTCCTGTCTCTTGCAATAAATACAAACAATTTTTATTTTGCATAAAAATCCGCGGTCTAGTCATTCGATTGCGGATTTTATGCATTTATGACAAAAACGAGAAGCTGTACATAATTTGAAACAGTAGGCAGATGAAAAGAATTATAGAATTTGAATGTATTAATTTCGATCTAGTAAAATTATTAAAAGCAGAAAGAAACTCCTGAGTAGCCCATATTTCTTGCAACGGATGCAAACAATTTTTATTTTGCATAAAGATCCGCAGTCTAATTATCACTTTAGTACGTTATAAATATCTCATAAAAGTATCGAATAAAAGCTTGAAAAATTGTAAACTGATGTGACTAAACAGCGTGACCCCGGCTTATCAATTGTCACGCATTTTCAACGTCGGTTATCGAATTTTTTACGCTTGTGGTAGAAGTGATAACTGCAATACCGAAGATGGCACTAACAAATTAAATATACACTACAACCATGAATGTAACTCCTTGGATACATTAAATTTGATTGAACTATGAACTTGTGTGCTAATTCCATTTTAATTCTCAGATCATAGATGCCGTGAAAAGTGAAACCAATTGAACTACTATACAATGCAGTAGACCATTCAAATGTGTCGTTAACCGACCTTGATTGTGTGTCATAAAACGGGCTCAATAAGCTTAACATAGTGTACGATATCGACTTTTAGCTCCGGGCCGAGATCCAAGTTTCATAATAGTCCAATTAAATCTATATGCAATTGCATAAGCAGAGTTTAACTACCCCGTTAGTTATATCCGATCTTGTTTCTTAATGCACGATCAGTACAACAAATACCTGTATTGCAAGGTTGTCCCATAATCATTCGAGTATAGCATTCGAAGATATCTGTTTAATTGTAACCCTCCCAATTTGCAAGAAAGAGAAAAGAGAAAACAAAAAACTACAGAGTAAATTTTACGATAATTGTGGTTTTGTCATTTTTTCAGTGGTATTAACAATACATAGCACTTTTAATCTACATAAAGCTAAAGAGGGTGTCCGATTTATGTAGTATTAATTTTTGTATAGAGAAAAACTATTCAGACTGCTAACCCTGACAACATACTTCATACTTCAAGCTCATTGAAATCAGCGAGGTCGTCCGTTTTGTTAATAATTACCAGAATCGATATTTTGTATTAAAAAGGGAAAGAAATTTTGTCCTTAACTCCTTGCCCTACAATATCGAGTCAGACTCCTGATTTATCATTGTACTATTTTTTGAACGAAATTATCATAGTTCAAATATTGATAATTTCTCGAGAATCGGGAATTTAGTGTTAAAATACTTTGTAGATCCACTGTACTTCATTAACTTCCATTAAACCGAAATGAAATTCTACTGTATGTGGTCGATATACATATAGCCTTTGGAGAAAACGTAGGCATACAATAAATATAATCTTTCTTTTTTGTCTATAAATTTCTGAACGATGAAGAATTTTGAATAACTGTAACCACAAAATAAATAATAGTAGTGCACGGGATTAAACTACCATTTGTACCAGCGATTCACTAGCAAAACTAAGTTCGTTGATCAGCAGATAATTAAATACCTTGATACGGTGGTACATCTGTTGACATGGGCAACTAATTTCTCTGGTAAACTACAAAGCAGTGCTTATGATATGTCACGTTATGATAATAATGTTGAATGAGACTGTGAAATGCCTGAAAATATTAAGTAATCCTTTTCAGTAGAAAGATAGTGCTTCATCATTGACAATGTTGACGAAAATCTATACCATGCATCGTCCGATAAAAGTTGTGTAAAACTTTTTAAAAAGTTTTATTTGATTTTTGTTTCATCTACTCTGTGTGTAGTAAGCGAGAACACAAATATAGTTATTGCGTAATGATTATACCAGGTCATCTGAAAGTTATAAGCCAGGAATATTCAAATCTACCGTTTTATCTACTACTAAATGTCATACAGAAAAATACGGCGAACGGAAAAGAAAGAAAAACAGATAGTCTAAGCGTCGATCCTCAGTTCCTCTTTCATTTTCAATCGCTATACTTCTCTACGTTTGGCGCACTGCAGTAAATTCTCGATATATGTCGCCAAGGCCTGGATGGTAAATGTCGCGGAATTATCCCCACTATCGCGGGATATACCCCGTGAGGGGTCGAGAAGCTCGAGAGACCTCGGTCGCCGAAGAGTGTAAGTAATACGGGTCAGGTATATCGGTGTGAGACAAGGAGACCACTACTAATCCAATAAGAAAACTTCTTTATTTTTCATTATTTTTTTAGGGGACTTTCACCAACATATTCGTGGCATTTTTCGGATTTACTTGTGTAATGAAAACTTGAAACTTATTATAAAAGTTACTTCTCATTACAATTATTATATTAATAGAAAATTAGTGTAAATATCATTGGAATGATATCATATTTTGTATCATTTTCATTAAAAAAATGCCACGAATATGTTGGAGAAAGTTCCATAAAAAAAATAATGGAAATTGGAGAAGTTTTCCTGTTTGAGTAGTAGTGGTCTCCTGGTCTCACACCGATATACCTGACCCGTATTACTTACACTCTTTGGCGACCGAGGTCTCTCGAGCTTCTCGACCCCTCACGGGGTATACCCCGCGATAGTGGGGATAATTCCGCGACATTTACCATCCAGGCCTTGGCGACATATATCGAGAATTTACTGCAGTGCGCCAAACGTACAGAAGTATAGCGATTGAAAATGAAAGAGGAACTGAGGATCGACGCTTAGACTATCTGTTTTTCTTTCTTTTCCGTTCGCCGTAAATACCTTTCATGCGCAAAAATTTAATCGCTCATTACACGAGTAAATATAATCGCAATTATATCGTGTTTGGTGTCATTTGAATGAGAGAAACGAGACGAATACGATGGTAAAAGTTTCATTAAAAAAAAATAAAAAATTAGAAAAAGTTGCAATCTTTTACATTTTGCTAGCATTAGTGTGAGTTCTACCGATATTCGATCCCTCGCTGGCTCCATCGTCGAGCGTGCTTACCGCTAGACTGATTCCAAGGGGGATCCCTCCAGTGGTGGGGGATAACATTTTGACGGTTACGGTAGAGAACTTTGCGAGACTTACGGAAATAATACTGTATTTCACTCGGTCTCGGTATGACCCACTGTCGTTCTTCCATCATTTATTTCGGCCAATAGCAACAATGCGTCCGATGGTAGGGAAGCCTGGATAGAGTGAACCTATATTCTTTACCTAGCCATTGTCTGACGGATGAACACTGCATTATCCAACTTCCTAACAGCTCCTCGATTTCGCATCGAATTTGTCTGTGCTTCACAACTAATGTCCTAGTAGCTTTCTGACTTTGCGTTAGGTTCAATGTCGCCAGGTCAGGGGAATTGATTCAAAAGTAAGGGGAATATAGTTAGCCCCTCTCTTCCATTTTTTATATATCCTTCCCTTTTTGTAATACAACAATAAATCTGGAATTACGTGAGTAATAGCTGTGCAACAACAGGAGAAGATATGTTTTGGTCGTTGGTCATTTTCGAGATGCAGTTACGTTAGTGCTAGCTAGATGCATCGAAATTAAATGTTATTATGATTTCAAATTGAGTGTTTTGCATCTGACTTTCATTTCTAATTGTTATCGATTGCATACGCGGTCACGCACAACATATACAACCAAAGAATCAAACTGTTTACTCGTATCTAAAAAGTAATTCATATATAGAATTACCCAGTCTGAACGGTCAATACTATTTTAAAAATATATAATATTATCACGTGAAAGCAAAAATCAGAAATAATAAAAAAAAATTAATTAATTAATTGATTTTTTTTATATACATAAGTGTTTTTCATCATTCAATGTACCTTAGCGTTTAAATTCTCATCAGAACATCTTAGAAGAAAGCGATTAAAACCATTAAAATCGATTATAGTCAGACCTTTGTGCCACGACAAATGAATTTTTGTCGAGTGATTCATTAAAGCGTTGTCTTCAAGAAGTACACTTAATAGCCGAACACAATTCTGTTAATAGTCTGACAGCGCAAAGTCGAGAAGAGGAAGGAAGAGATGCGGAGCCGGGACATTTCTGATCTATATTAAAATTGTTTATTCAGACGTCAGAGTATTAACTGTGCTAGACTTTTATCTTGGTACATTTAAATGCAAATATTTATGCAGTAGAAATTTACAATTCGTCGATAACAATACAGCATTCATTTATACAAAGTATAGTAGAACCCCGGTTATCCGCACTAAACAAAGAAACATGAGTGTTCGAATAGTACACGAGTTATTGTAGAAATTATTTACTTTAGCGATTGCTCACCGATTTCGATGACCTTAAAATATATTGTTATGGTTCACTATTTTGAACATCTTTCTCCTATACATGTTATCACCGCGCGACCTTAGGTTTTGAGATATTTATTAAAAATTGTTAAGTCTACTACAGGGAACTCCGCCATTTTAAATGAAATTTGGTTAGGTCTGGGTTAGATTTTTCGAGAAGGGGTTGCAAGGG
The DNA here is from genome assembly GCF_050948215.1 of Halictus rubicundus. Lineage (NCBI taxonomy): Eukaryota > Metazoa > Arthropoda > Insecta > Hymenoptera > Halictidae > Halictus > Halictus rubicundus. The sequence continues at coordinate 5,026,804 of NC_135149.1, read as the reverse complement.
GGCGGGGTGGAGCCCTAAGGCGGTACATGTATAGGAGAAAGTTATTTAGAATGTTGACCTTGACAACATATTTCAACGTCATAAAAATTGGCGAGAATCGCTAAAGAAAAGAATTAATTGGAAATCGTGAATATGTTCTCGAAATTTCTACATTAGGAAGTCTTATAGTATTGTCGCTGTACTGAATCATGCTTTGTGCCGACTGAAGCATAGTCATACTTTCTACAATAAGCAAAGGGTTGGTTAGTGTGTTTTCCATTCTCAGAAGAGAAATTAGAAAAATTCTAATCGAAATGCACGCAGAGAAATTTCTCCGTACGTAACACAACTGATTCGTACGTCGATTTTCGCCAGCATATTGTTAAGTTAATTAAAATCAATCAATCAAAATCGTTAACTAAAATTGTTACATTTTTTAATTAAAAACTTTAACCAAGTCAAGAAGATGCAATGATCGCACATTTGAGATACTCTCATGTGATCTATTCAAGAGTGAGCAACATTTTCAAAGTGAAGAAATTCGCAACATGATAAACTCCGCCGGGAGCACCGCGGCTGCGATTGGCAATTTAGATTAACTTCTAAATCTTCAATCACGATAGAGGAGTTACGCTTTTACGTAATTTGTGTTATCATGGATGGAAAATTAGATCTTTTTACGTCATACACTTTTGACGTAGAAAAATATTGACGTTTTTACACAATTATATTGATAAATACCTTATCGCTGTGATTCTAGAAAGGAATAGCTATATGTCCCACCTAACTCTTCCACCCTTAATAACTTTATTACTTATACAGATACAAAAAAATGTTTTGAGAGAAAGTTATCGTGTTTGGAGGGAGACATAAGTATGCGTGGGTGAAGGTCATCTCAAGGCCATATTTACTGTGATCTCACGCAATATAATGTTTTTATAAATGGAATGACCTATCTTTTGTATATTGAATCGATGGAGTATCAAATTCTACGTACTAATGTATTGACCTTTATATGGCTTAAGGGGGCCGGCAGGGTTTGAAATCCATATACGTATGCATGGGTCAAAACCTTTTCAAACTATCGCTTCAATATTGCAATGAGCAGTTTAGAAGTGGTCAATTGTGTTTCCTAAAAGTCCAATCTATGTCTGTATAGAGCCCAAATTGCGAATTTCTACCTCATCGTGGAGTAATTTGTAATATTCGGCAGAAAATTCGAATTCTGAAGCAAGTATGACGTCACAAGATGGCTGCCGCTGAGAGATTCTCTTAATTTCGCGAGATTTAGTGTTCGTATCGAAAAAAGGGCTCTATACAGACATAGCAAAGACATATACAAACACGGTGGTATGCATTTTTAATTGATTACTTACTTATTTAAGACGTAAAATGTCTAGAAAAAAGGCATAGCGTAACATAGCGTGACAGTCAAGGCCAAATGCCTGCCGGCCCCCTTAAGTCTAGTAGTCGATTCTAGTAGTAGATACCGTTTGTATAAGGTCACAGACGAGCTATCTTGCGACGCAATGCCACTTGTGCGATGCCACGGACGTAGTATCCCGCGACACGATACCGTTTGTGAGATGCCACAGACGAAATATCTTGCGTGCTTCATTATCAGATTCATTGTGGCAGTGGGAATATTCCACTATTGTTGATTTATGAAATTCTTCTAAGTTTCGGACAATGGAATGTCATCGTCACTTGAATTTTTTCTGTTACTATCCGTATCACTATCGCTATCACTTATAATACGATTTCGTAATTGTGGCATCGTGGCCCACTCCCGTGAACAGCTAAATGGGCACTGATTGACACAACATAGAAGCAAGCTAAGTGACCCCAGACGGAGCAACAACAGAAGCTGCGTGTTTACTCGTCTGTGGCATCGCACGAACAGCAATGCGTCGCGAGATGACACGTCTGTGACCTTATACAAACAGTATCAACGTCGTGGACATAACACATCCGTGGGAGCGAAGCAGTTAATGTACATAGTTAACAGAACTACCTCCACTCTAACACTAGCGGTTCCCATTCCATGTTTTCATTGCATTCTCAGGATAAGATATCATAGATACGTGGAAATATTTTTTGATGACAACAAGAATGTTTTTATAATTTAGATAACGTTTTTCAAAACATGAGGGAAATCAGAGTTATTACATATAAGTTGATTTCATGCTCTTGAAATAAAAATGAGTAAGTGAAAATTGATATAGTAAACACATCAGTAGAATTTAAACATATCATCATGTTATTAATAATTTATTAAAATTGTTAAAAAAAGAAATAACATTCAATGCAACTTCTATTGCTTGCAAGTAATGCGGATTATCGTCATTTTACAAGAAGATGTGCAGTCTAGTTTGCCGTCTAGTTCAATCGTGTTTTATAATCGGATAATGTTCAACGGTGCCTCTAAGACTTGTAGTAATAATTCAATAGCTTATGAAAAGAGAAGATTTTATATTAAATTTCAAGCCTTTATTGTTGTGTCATTAAAATGATTAACCAATATTTACTTTTATTAGAAAAGTATGAAATATACAACAAGAATGTAATTGTAAAGGTGGAAAAGCCCAATGAATTGGATTGCCTAAAAGTATCTAAAAATTCATTTTAACTAAATAGATCATTTGAACTTTTTCACTATCCTGCCAAAGCTGCTACATGCGTCACTATAACGTCACAGTATTAAGGAAACTCATAAATAGATTTTTCTAGCCGCAAGAAATTTTAATCAATGAAACATCTTAGCGATAGCATTTATCCGCATAGATAGTATTTTGCAGAGATTTATTACATTCTGTATACACATAACAAATATACTGTTCCCCTGACTCTTTATCCGTGAACGCCATTGCATAACACAACAATCTTTTTAAATTGCTACAAAAACTACAGAGATTGTTTAATAAACATTAATAAATATATCAAGTAGTAATTAATGTTTAGGGTAGCTAGATTTAAAATATAGAATATTAATAAAATATAATAGCGTCCAAACATTACATGAAATTATACTATTTCGAAGAACTTAATTAATTGATAACAAAATATGAATACGTATTGAATGTAATTCTTGGATCAGCATATGCAATAAACATCGGATTTTAAATAAAAGGTGACAAGAACGTCAAAGTTCATCGGTAACGTAAATATAGTTCCGAAGTGCAAAACAAAATTAGAAATTACAATTATTAAAAACTGTTTCCTCGCACAGCTATTAATGGTTGCATATTTCCATGCGACTGTATGCCTCCCTACTCTTGAACAGAATAAAATGAGTGAATGTTCTTCACAGAATGAAATGTTCAGAAAATTGTAGTATGCGATCTCGTATAGATAAATGCTTTTTGATGCTCGAAATAGCGAGAAAGTCATTGTGCATCAATTACGCAGTCACTGAACGTCTGCCGTATAATCTTCCGAACTATTGACCTCTGAACCTTGTTGCAGACACCGCTGCTTTTTGTATTACTTAATATAGTCGTGAAAGAATGCGACACATATACAGGGTGAATTCGATAAAGCAGGACACCTAAATATCTCCGTTACTTTTCGTTGTACAAAAAAACCTCGTAGGACAAAGTTACACTGTTTGAAGAGCCACATATAAGGGAAAAAAATTTCAAGGTCATTTTTGTGAGATTTCAAGGTTATCGATGTTTTTTTAAATGGAATGATATATTTTCGTTAACGTAATGTTGTAGCTGACAAAATAACGAAATCATGCATGTAACACAATATGACCTTCAAATGACCTTCAACCCAGAAAAATGGTATAAATAAAATTCAACGTGTAAGATTCATTTGATGTATTTCTGTTACGCCAAATGTACAAAAATATTCCCTTGAGCTGCTATACATTTATTCGGCCGTGAAGTTACAGAACGTACTGCTGTGTAATTCATTTCTGAGGAAATCGACGCACAAGCCTGGACGATTCTTTCTTTCATGTCGTCTATAGTCGTTGGTGGTTCACTATAAACATCGTCTTTCAGTTTTCCCCATAGATAAAAATCAAGGGGTGTAAGGTCTGGTGAGCGAGCTGGCCATAATACGGGTCCGTTACGTCCAATCCAACGATTTGGAAACTTGTTATTTAAGAATTGTGTTACGACACGGGAAGAATGGGCCGTACATCCGTCATGTTGATACCACATATTTTCACGAATGTTCAAGGGTGTATTTTCCAGGAGAATTGGTAACGATTCTCGTAAAAATGCAATGTATTTTTCTGCATTTAATGTTCCGGTAATAAAGTGAGGCCCAATTATTTGGTTATCTAAAATTCCGCACCAAACATTGACGGACCATGGTCTGTGTTTGTCGACTGTCCGTAACCACCGCGGATTTTCAGATGACCAATAATGCAGGTTTTTTAAATTTATTTGCCCGTGATTTGTAAACGAAGCTTCATCGGTAAATAATACTTGATTAAAAAATGCTCTATCGTTTATCAATTGTCTCAATCCCCGCTGGCAAAAGTTTACACGATTTACAAAGTCTCTACCATGAAGTTCTTGATGAATTGATAGGTGAAAGGGGTGAAATTTGTGTTCCTGGAGTATTTGCACTACACATTTTTGACTAATGCCACTTCCTCGTGCGATTTGCCTCGTACTAGCATGAGGGTTTGTATTCACTGCTGCCAGAACATTAATTGTGTTTGCTTCATTCCTTACAGTCCTCACCTTTATACGTTTTTTATTTTCGACACTACCGGTTTCACGGAATTTATTTATCAAATTGGAGTAAACGGAAACTGATGGACAATTACGATTAGGAAATCGGTCCTTGTACAACTGCACGGCTTCTCTTAAACACTGTCGACTTTCTCCATAAATGAAAATCATATCAATCTTATCTTCCTTCGAGTAACGCATTGTGAAACATTCATCGATAAACTGATCGAGAAATCTTAGAAACTGTGGAAATCTGATAACAAGAAGATCTTCTGAGTAATTAGTAGTGGATAAACACGATTCTGTACGAACGTATAGGTGAAGGTATATCATAATTGTCCTCCTGTCAACACCGAATCTGTTATTATGTTATGTATTGCGATACATTTGAATGTATAACAGCTCAAGGGATGTATTTTTGAACATTTGGCGTAACAGAAATACATCAAATGAATCTTACACGTTGAATTTTATTTATACCATTTTTCTGGGTTGAAGGTCATTTGAAAGACATATTGTGTTACATGCATGAATTCGTTATTTTGTCAGCTACAACATTACGTTAACGAAAATATATCATTCCATTTAAAAAAACATCGATAACCTTGAAATCTCATAAAAATTACCTTGTAACTTTGTGTAACTTTGTCCTACGAAGTTTTTTTGTAGAACGAAAAGTAACGGAGATATTTAGGTGTCCTGCTTTATCGAATTCACCCTGTATAGTAACGTATTCAATGTCATAATGCAATGATCATCCTTTTAGAGAAAAATGGTAATCTCCAATACGATCCATTTATAATCAAGCAATTACTTCTCGTCCTTCTTCGTATACAGGTTGATTCAGCTAAGTGTGCCAACCAGTACCGCCAAGGCAAGACTTGTGTCCCCACTGTAACTTCCCCTTCTATCGCGCTATTCCCCACATTTCCGCCACGGCCCGTTCACGTGACGCATTTCGCCTGTCGTGCAAACTACGGTACTGGCAGAGAGAGGGTGACTTTTCTCCTCAATTCGTGCTACCTCCCCTCATCTGGCGACTATGTTAACGAGGGCAGAGACAGGGGAAAACGAAGGCATTCTGAAAGTAACCTTGCGAGAGACAATAGAACGTGATAAAGAGCCTATCGAGTATTGAGCAAGCGATTATCTAGCGAGTCTTTAATGTATTTTAATAAACTATTTTAAAACTTGAGAGTTTCAATTCCTACCAGAGCAACACGTAGGATTTCTATAAATTAATCCCTGCAGATATATAGTAGTAAAAGCATCTATTGTATCACTTGTAATAATAAAGAGAACAGATTTGGAATATTAATAATACTGGAGTACTAAACTGATAATGTGCTGCATATATGAATAATTCAATAAGTGTTTTGCAGTATTGTATAACGTAAAACTAATCTCCATATTTTAAAAGAGCTGCATTAAGCGACTGCGTAATTGGCACGTAAAGTAAAGGTGAATGTGCAAAATACAGTAAAATAAGAACTCTAATGAAGAATGTTTGGATTTTTTATTGAAGAGAGTAGGTAGATAAATCACTGGAAAGTGAAAGAATTTTGTGGAATTAACTCTATAAAAATAAAATAAATATAGACTCTTCCATTCACACAATACTTACTGTTATCAGTAGACATCGGATTTTATACATTTATGACAAAAATGAGTATATAAATGCAATTTAAAACAGTGAGAGGATTAGAAGACATTACGAGTATTAATAAATTATGTTCACTACATTGAAATTATTTATATTTAGCTCCTGTATCTTGCAATTGATGCACAAATGTTTTATTTTGCATAAAGATCCGCAGTCTAGTTATCAGGTAGTAGAAATAAACGCTTCCAAAGTACGTAAGTGGTATAAAAATAGTACAATAGTACATGGTGATTTTTAGAGACACATTTGAAAAAGTTTGTTTCATTTTATACATAAATAAAAGAGGAAAATTGAAATAAAAATGCTGTAGGTAAGATCTCCAGAGTATCGAACTGATCCTCCTAAAAATAAAATCGAAACAAAACTATTTAAATGAGAGTTCTAAAAATGTAGGAAAGTGGAGCTACCAGTTATTTTGTCTCGAAAATAAAAATTTTTGTCAACGTATACAGTACAAGTTCATTTTATTTGGTTGCAGCAAATGTATTTGACCACACGTATTTTACATTAATCCACTTTTGATTTCATATGAAATTCACATAGGTTAAAATAATCGATTTTTCATTTGTTGACATAACATCAATCATCTAACTATTCTAGCTAATGTATTCTGCTAGTGCATTTGAAATGTTACAGTTCTGTTGTAACTTCTCGTGTTTGTAGTTTTTAATATAACCGTTTTAATGTAACAGATTAAGATTCAGCGATAACAATGCTTATCTTAATGACGCGCTAAAATAGAATTTTAGTCTATAGCTATTTTTGTCCTGAATTTGTTCTGAACAAGTGCGCAATGTTTGTCAAATATCTCATTGGACACCTGTTCGATTCTAAACAGATTACGCATACGTTTGCTAACGATCAAAGAATGTCCCAACAGAACGTACCTTTATTTTTTACATAGTGTCATATAAATGACTAATAATAAGCTAATTATTGCTCTCTGCAATAATTTCATCATTGTTTTAAACGAATGTATGATTCTACACTTCGCGACAACACTACATATAAGACACTACATATAACTTTATTCTTATTCTTATTCTATATTCTTTTTCTTATGCACTATGTGTAATAATTTTTCTTGAGAAGACTTTCTTCAATGCCATATTGTGATTAATATTCATTCTTCCATCATTCTTCTTAAACATTAATAATTATTATTTTGTTTTCGTCCCCACTTCTGTTTTGTGTTTAGCTAGATCGTACACGCGTTTGGGCTAAACTTCACCTTAGGGAATCACAAATTTTGGATTTTTTTCATACCAACATGGCGGTGTTCTTACACGCATAACTTTTAAACCAGTGAATTCCTAACATTAAAACTTGGATTTTTGGCATTTACTCGTCAAAATCCACAGGATTACATTTTATAGAATCCAAAATTTGTAGTCCCCTAAGGTAAAGTTTAACCCGCGTTTGTGTTATCCCGTAATTTTTCAATATACGAAATAGTTTTCTCATCACGAATGCAATTGTGCGAATAATCATTTTTCTCGACTTCCAACCACACCCTGTTCTAATAGGTTATGGGCCCAGGAGCATAATCGGCAGCTACAATCGATCGCACACGAACATTGCGAACGCGTCGCATCGACCGGTTTTAAAACGTGATAGTCCGTCATTGCCGTCGTTGGAAGCGAATAGGCGCGCGAGTGATTTAAAATGGCTCAAGCAAACGCTTATCATCCGATGCAGATTGAACCTCTATCGAAAGAAAATTATGATACTTGGAACATCTAGGTCGAGGATCTGCTAACAAGAAATGAAACGTGGTCGTATATTTGTGGAAACAAATCTATAGCCGAAGTGGTTGGACAAGGGGATGAAGCTCGAAGAGCAATGGTTCTATGGATCGAAGAGGATCGAATGACTAAATCAGATCTCACCCTCACGGTGAGCTCGTTGCACTTAAAGCACATACGGAACTGCGAGATATCACAAAACATATGGGCAAAGGTAGAGTCCACATTGAGAGTGTCAAACACGGACCAATCAGGGTGTGACAAAAGCAGATGGACTCCGGCACGGTAGCAGGTCCTGCTGAGCGTGACGTTCACATTGGCCGAGCCTAGCTCATAACTCCTTGACAAAGCCCCAGAGAACATTTTCTCAAAGGAAAAAGTTTCTTCAAACGACCTCAGAAATTACCCCTTTCAAGGAAATACAATATTCTTGGAACACCCTGTATACATCGTAAACTTCTACGCGGAAAGCGACGCTCCTACAGCAATTGATCTCGCAGAGAATATACGAAGGTGATGATGTGCGGGATTATCTATCGCGATTCATGTACGTCATCATCAAGCTGCAGCGGATGGACATTGACATCAACGGTAACAAGTTAACAGTGACCCTGCTTCATAGTCTACCGAGCAGTTACGATACCTTCTGCCGTGCTATGCTGATGCTTTGCTGAACATTGAAAAAATAATGGGTAAGATCATCGAAGAAAGCTTCGCCAGGCAGCATAGAAAGGATGAAAACGTCGCCGGTGCCATGTTTGCAAGGCAGCGACACCACGGGACAAGAACCACTTCAAACGGCATCGATCGGAATCGCGACAAGAACGGCGCAACCACAAATCAATGAAAAATCATGAAGTGTGAATATTGTGGCGAAACAGAGCAAAGAAGCGCTAAAAGTTTTAAAAAGAAGAAATCGAACATGTGCTTCATTCCCCAAGGGCGAAAAACGCACAACCTCACTTTTGGAAGTTGTAGAAATGGTCATTTGTGGTCCATTAGCACATATTTCATTAAAAAAACCGCAGGCAATCTTCCAAAAACTGATATAGAGGGAAAGACAAGTCATTTTAATGACTCATTGTCATTGTTATCAGTTTTAGTTTCGTTCGTTTTTATACAGATTTGTTCGGTTTTATACCATAGTGTCTTATAGTATTGTCACGGAGTGCAATGAAAATAATAACCTTTAGATTTAGTGAACACATTTGCAAATATCGTTGAAAAATACTGCGTAAAGAATGTTTATCTCACGGATTCATATATCTTTTATCTATTGAAATGTACAAAGTCACCAAATGTTCGTGAGTAGACTGAATTTTTATGCAAAATACAAATTATGTGCATCTATTTAAACAAACAGGGGCCAAATAGACAATTCTTTCTTTCTTTAATCATTCCAACAATTCAAAAATAATATATAATATATTAACTTTGAACCACTCATTTTATGCTATTTATGCGTAATAATACACGACGTGATCGGCAATAAGTAGGAGAAAATTTAAATGACGATCCTTCATGACAGTATACGACAAAAATTAAGAGTAAACAAATTGCAACTTAGACTTTGTCTACATCGTTGCCGAGTATCTTGTATATAGCTTACTTATGTTCATTTCTGTGTATAACTCTGTAATGACTTTAAGTGTGGAGTTGAAATAATTGTACTAAAATACAGTAGTTGACGGTGAAATTAATTATGAATGCTAGAAAATGTCGGAGAAATGGATAAATTAATTCAGTGTCTCATCATAGGCATATAAATTTTCATTAGGTTTTCATAGGGGTAGCTACCCTTGATAGAAGAACTTTGCGTTAAGACTATTCGTAGTTTCTATACAATATGTCTACGTTAAATTAAAATTAAAATTAGTCCACGTTGACGTTGTTAAGTTTGAATTTCAATTAAAACGTGTGCGTCACATCACTGCTGCACAGGGTACACGTGGAGGAGGAAACGTGCAAAATAATCCCAAGTATTGATCCGACAGCAATGTAACATCAGAAACCGCTGTACGAAAACACCATGAAACTGTCTTTTCTTTTGTGATTGTGATTATATACGGTGGATCCAAAAGTATTTGAACACTAAAGTTTTTATTCTCGAGAAATTGTCGATATTTAAACCGTGATAATTTTGCTAAACAAAATAATACAACAATATACCTGGACTCATTTTAACTATTATTCGTCTTAACTCTGCCTATAGCCTTAAGTAGGGAGCAACTTATGCAAAGTATTAATCACGCTTTTGGAAACTTAAAAAATCAGAACACGTTACCGAGATGTCATGCATCTGTAAGTAGGCAGTTTCAGCAATTCTGTAATTGATGAAATCAAATTTTGTCCATGAAAAATTTTCTTTGTATTTTTCAATGAACTTTGTAGCTTTTAAATGCGGTGTAGCCATTCTTTACAAAAACAATGTGCGTTGTTCGTTGCGTGACGAATTGTATTATGGACGTAGCAGCATACGTACGCAGTGGATTTTTCGACTTGATTTTTTCGAAAATTAAGCAGTATTAAGCACTTATTCACTATTTTTTTCTCAATTTTTCATAAAGATTCACCTGATGCCTGCTTGTACATATTGTTCGGTCAGACCCTGTATACGAAATCTCTGGTTTTATAACGCTAATGTTAGGAAATATTTTGATTAACACTGGATTTACGGGGCCAGTCAAAATGCCGAGTTCTAATATTTTTAATTTACGATTATTGAGATTGTAAGCATGTACCCATGAGGAATTAATCAACAAATTTATTTCTTTGGGTATACAGTTTTCTTTTGATATAAGACGCTGGCTCGGGACGGCTTTTGACGTATTGCAGATAGAATATGACATACCCTCTCGTTCTGGCACTAACAATAAGCAGTGTCGAGCGGACAACTTCAGTAGAAGAAGTGGGGATAGAGATTTTCTTGTTGCGAAAAGAACACCGTCGTCTCATATTGAAAGAAAACTGCATGATACTATAATAAGTACACATATTATGGATAGAGTGGCGAACAATTTGGATAGATACATTCTTGTCATTTTCATGAAATAATATAAAATAGTTGCTTCTAATACTCCGTAAATCTAGTGTTAAAGTAGGGTATACAGGGTGATTCAGCTAAGACGGCCACCTTAATTGCTTGTAAACTATTTGGCAGGTCAAAATATCATTGAAACGAAAGTTGTATAGTTTTAAGAGTAGTTTACAATGTAATAATTTGTTTTCATTCTGTTTTATTTTTTCAGCGAGATATGAAGGCCATTTTATGATATAATTCAGGTGGCACACTTACCTAAATCAGCCTGTACAAGTCCATAAAATAATTAAGGTTTAATCTTCATTTTTTAACACGTTAAGTGCCAAATATCATTCTCAGAGATTCTTACAAAATCAGAGTAATTTAAATAAAGAAAGCGAAACTAGAAATTTTAAATGTACTATAGGAGATGCTGTTTTAACCCTTTTGAATTCTAAAGATCTTAATAAAATTCGGTTCATCTGGATATGTCACAATAAAAATGAATGTCTAAACCTAGTCAAAAATCACTGCTGTAGTTAACGTGTTAAAGAATTTTCTTAATGAATTTAAGCAAAGACCAATCCCAGTTTAAACAATTTCCAACTCCTTCAAATTATTAAGAAAAGTCTAATGATAACATTCTTGCATTTCTCAGCGATGTCATGTTATAAATCCATTAAACGAGATTCGATATAACGGGAAGTCGTATCAATCTTTAGTGTTAAAAGCATCGTAATGATTGAAAAAGCTGAAACGTCAGTTTTATGAGTGCCCGAGATGAACTTGTGCCAACAAAGGGAATATAGATAGTCGTAGAAGTTACATCACATTATTTCTATTAGGTCGTCCAAAAAATTCCAGGTCGTTACTGTTCTTTTTCTCGAAAATGTCGCAAAAAACTATGAAAGGAGAGCTTCGAAATTGGAGCATTCTTACAAAAATATGTTTGTAGGAAAAAGAATGAAAATTTTGTATAACTGTAAAGAAATTTGTTTAACACTCAGTTGATATAATGACATGTTAACAAATATAAGCTAACCGCAATAGCTAGTTAATTAATGCTCAATATTTGAAACAAAATTAATATTTGAATGTAGTACAACAAATTTTCTAATTGCCTAACAATCACAAAATCAACCATCTTAACGATTGCGGGTCTCAACGATACCAACTAACGGTTCAAAATAAAACAAAACTGTGAAAATAAATAGAAACTAGAAGTGTTTGTAACATAAAGTGGAACATACGATACCCTTCTAAGCATCGAAACGATGCGAACATTTCAAGCCACCTAATGTACAGGGTGTCAAGAAATTACATATAATGACCGCTACAGTGTGATTCTGCATTTTAGGATCGGCGAAGATTTATTAACAAAGTTTGGTGCAAAATTAACCGTGACCAATTTTTTCAAGGTCAAAAATTTTTCTATTGCATCCTATTGTACTCGTCGCGAAGTACGAAGGCTTAAAGGAACTATAGGTTTCAAGTGAACCGTTCTCATAAAAAACAACTTTAAATTTTCGTAAACTATTTTATTTCATGTGTCTACAGGGTGTCCCAAAATGGTATAAACGCGAAGGGGAAGATTCTATATGAGAAAATAAGTCGGTAATATACAATAAATTCTTTTTATGTGACGCGTTGTTTTCGAGAAAAATGACTTTAAAGATCCACCAAGTTCGCGTGCCTAGCGTTCTTAAGAAGTAGAATTGGTTGGACATGAACAGACGCGTCAGACAATTCCTATTCAATAGCACGCGTCTTCGCCGAATTTTCAAACTCAAATTTCTTGAATAGGAGGAAGCAAATGAAAAAAAGTTGTTCTATATTATCTCATGTAAAATCACCCCCTCCACGTTTACACCATCTTGTGACACCCTGTAGACATATGGAATAAAATAGTTTACGAAACTTTAAAGTTGTTTTCTAAGAGAACAGTTCATAACCCATGCTTCCTTTGAGAAGTTTGTTCCCTTGAATTAGTAAAACACGATACAATCATAAAAATTTGACGTTGAAAAAGTCGGTCAAGATCAATTTTGCACCGAACTTTTTTAGCAGATCTTCGTCGATTCTAAGGTGTAGAATCATTTCTTGACACCGTGTACATATGTATACCCCCGAAAAAGGAGCTTCAGCCTGATCGATACTTCAAATAGGGAAGTACTAGTAGCTCTAGTAGCCTTTGTAGTTCGAGATGAAACTTCGCATGACATAAACTGAAACTATTAAATGGACAATACACAAATTTTCTAAAAAAATGAACCGATAAATATTCTCGTCATGAAGAGATGGCAATGTTTTGTGTTATGACGAGTATTAGAAAATAATTATTATCATTGACTATTTAAATTAATATTTAATTATGCTTTGAGGCAGAAATGAAATAAAAATATACAAAAAATTGAAAATATTTAGTTTTTGCGACAAAACGTAGAAGTGTACGATACTTTAAAAAATCAGACTGCACAGCTAAGAGGTTAAATGATCGTCCTTAGTTTTGTTCTCCATTTCATTTCCACTAGCTGTCACTTATTTATTCTATTCTTTAGATTGAACGTGTATGCCACAATAAAAAGATTTAAGTTGTCAGAACAATACATGTTGAAAAGGATAAGAAATTTTCAACAACACTTGTGGCATATGCGTCTATTTGTTCACCAATAATTTCTAAGTAATTTGTGCTATTTATTTTTTCACCAGTTAAGTCTCCCATATTAATACCATTCTCCCATAATAACTAATATCGGACGAAATCAATACGTCGCCATCTTCCATTTTGCAAAAATAAAAATTTGTTGCTCCCGTCTAAAATCATGATCATAATTGTGACTATCATTGATCTAACAAGTTGTAAATTGATTCTCTTTCCGTAAATGTGATTCTTGAGCATTCAAACAGACTGTGTGCAGTAGCAACAGTTTTTTGCAAATATCTCGGAAACGAAGGTCATCCGGCGGTAAGTAACATGTATAAGAAAAAGTTGTTCAGAATGATGACCTTAACAGCATATTTCAAGATCATTAAAATCGCTGGTTTGGTCGGTTAGAAATCGGACTTTGTGTAGTAACAACAGTTTTTGCGAATACATATCTCGGAATCGAAGGTCGTCCGGCGGTAACATGTATAGAAAAAGTTGTTCAGAATGATGACCTCAATAACATATTTCAAGGTCATTGAAATTGGCGAGGAATCCACTATCGTAAATAATTACCGAAAAATATATTTTTACCAGTTTTTATTATAAAACTTTAAAATATGTAAGATATGCTATCTTTTGTCTCGGAGAGAGAGAGAGAGAGAGAGTGCACACACTGCTAGAGATAATATTCTGAAATGCGTATGCATAAGCTTTCGTGCCTTCTGATGACTGATAACTTGTGCTCAGCGGCTTTATTACTTAATAAATTGTACATATATATGATTGTATATACGATGTTATCTTCCCAATTCGGAAGAGCGCACGAAATTAAGTGCAAGCGGTAAGGCGCGACAAGCACATTGTACAATTGTAGATGTCCTATCATTGATTCAACGTCATTGGGCTCGAAACTGAAACATCTCGAGCTACAGAAGCAGGGTTCGTGCTGACAATGACAATGAGCTTCGTACGATAGTTTCCAATACTGATCCACAGACAGGTAATAAAAAAAGTATAGGTTTGGTTAACCTTTGCAGATGCTTTGACGATTTCAAGGAACTAGTGACCAAAGCTATTCAAATCTTTCATTGTGTCAACATTGATAAACATTGATTAATATAAATATTAGATTATTGCAAAAGTCTGTGTCCGACTTGAAAGTAAAAGAAAATAACAGTTTTATTAACCAATTCTATAGTCACCACCATTTTCTAAACTTGTCTCCCAACGTTTTACAAGTTGGTTTTTCTTCAAAAAAGGTCTTGAATTCTCTGAAAATCGAGCA